>NW_027332218.1:10015000-11215000 GCF_041222505.1 Epargyreus clarus
TTTCCCGTTTAAAAATGATTTCATCTGTTTATTATTTTTCTAAACAATACGTAAGACGTTAATGTAGAATCTGTTTAAAATTAATTAGGTAGGTAGGTATCGTTCATAGACAATGACGTAAAATGCGATGATTTACATAAACAATGGTTAAGTTACAATAAATGTAAAGTACCTACTTGTGTATATTTATATTTTAATGAATAGTCTAGTGCGGATTAATTATCAGCGGAGCAAGAATTAAGTATTTACAATTACTATGATTTTTAGGAACTTCAAAAGCTTAAACGGTGTTTACAATTGTAACCATAGTCTTTAAACTTTATGATTTTTAATTTTTAGACCTGTTTTATTCACTACTCTTATGGAGCAGTTGCCACAACGAAATAGGTATTCAACCATGCAGAGTCATCAAGATATTTAATCCGGCTCCATACATATGTCTCCTTCAGGTATCCATGGCACCTCGTATCACCCATATCATATCCAAATCACTTACCACCCTTTCCATCTTTCCAGGTGGTGTTAATGCTGTGTAGGCTCCGACCACAGTACTCCTTCTCGCACAGCCGGAAGTCACCACCGTCGTTACTAGGGATGGTGGCGCTCGCCATCGCGCTACCACCACCATCAGTCCACGAGATCAGATTGGAGTCTGATATGTTCGTCACCAGGATCAACTTCGACTTTAGGATAGCGCATTGTGAACCCAGGTATTAAATTATGCATTGTATACGAGCGATACACAAGCGATAGTCCTTAGGTTCAGTCGCTTGAGACAAGGATGAATGCTTGATAAAGGAAGGAGGATATTGTCGACGGCCCTTAACATCAATAACTCGTGATAGTCTGCGACCAGCGGTGGTCTTTGGTTGCCACCGCTGGTCGCAATGGTCATCTGTAATCAATTTCGTATAGAATTCGGTGTGCTTGAAATCAACCACAATTGTGTTGTTATTTTCAAGGATTAGAATGGAATGTCTCAATGAAATGAAGCTCATTAAATAAATAAATAAATAAATAAATAAGCTCAATAATCAAATCAGGGTACAGGAGTGCTACCCACTCTGCTGTTATAGCAGAATCACTGCAATCTTATGATCCGACTGCCCAGAGAGTAATGTATTTTTAGCTTGCCTACCCACTATGTCTCATTTTTAGTCACGTCCCAAACTGCTTGACGGATGTAAACATCTTTGTTGTGTTGTATACAATAGGTATATTATTTGTTTAATTGTTCATACTAACTTGATTCTTCTTAATCCCAGCAGGGTATCAGAGTTACTAGGGTACACGGCAGACGAGCTGACGGGGAAGAATCTGTACGCGCTGTGCCATGGGGAAGACGCGAACAAACTTAGGAAATGTCACGTAGATTGTAAGTATACATAGTAATATTTGTAGAAAACCATATAGGTAGGTAGGTACGTAACTAGTAGATACTTCAATATTGAAATGATTAAGAGCATCTAATGATACGTGCTCATTGGTCATTGCCAACAATGTCTATGATCAATCCCAAATAGAATCGGCCTCATACCGAAAGACTAGATATCACAGAGATTTTTGCGCAGGACTACGTTGGATTGTCTAATGAATAACTACTTCATAAACGAAGAATAAGCGATGGTGATATACATCTGTTATTTATAACCAATTTATCCATTTTTTGTTTATGTCTAGTTTAAAGGAATTGTCAAATGTTGATCTTTAGTAGGCAAAACATTGGACAGGTTGATGAATAACGGGCGATAAACTACTACCTAATAAATAACACGCTACAATGATGCAAAATATGAATCATGTCAGCGATGACAGTTACAAACCGAATAAGCTTCAATTATCCTTACATATCGATTTAATCGATTGTTTTCGATCACTCGGTGTCCACCCATGACCCACTATGTGCGGTGAAATCCATCGGTGGCAAATGTCGTAACTCCAATTCGTATTCAGTTTGTGGCTTATAGAAATCCATGTCAAGACAACAGTTGGAACCAAGGCGACGAGGAAAATATATGAGATCGAAGTTCGAACCATCGAGATTTTGTGGAGCGAAACGGCTGAAGCCGGATGTTTTTGTTATGGCTCAAGTTCAATTAGATTAACTGGAGAAGTTCATTAAAGCCGTTATGTTGCGATATTTTTGTTTTTTTACAAGCTTTTTAGAACAGAAATCTAAATTCGCCATTTCATTTAGGTAGGTACGTGTAAATCGCTAAGGATCAAACCCTTTCAGTCAAATCGATGTACTTTGCTCTAGATCACTTTGTGTTAAAACATCAGTTATCAATGATTGAAGGATATTTGGTATAAAAAAGATTACAGCAACGTACAAGAACTTACGTAGCAGTTACTCATAGGCAATAGGTATAACAAATGGCAGACATATACACAGATACCTACTTAAAACAAAAACTTCCGCTTCTAAATTACAAAAGATTGATCACTGATTCATTATTTTCCTAATACTCATTTGGAATATCCGTATTCATCCATCACACATACGTCGTTTCATACCACAGAAAATAATCAGTGCATGTAGGTATAAACGACTCATTTTTTGGCTAAACTGCGGTGTCATGACCAAATTTGTATGCAAAGTCTACTAAGATTTTGTGATCCTAGATTCGGAAAAAAACTACGTACGGTTAGGTAGGTACATAATTATTTTATTTAACAAAGGGGAAAACGCCGAAACATCTCCATCCAAGCCCAGACAGTAGGCGATATCCTTAGATGAGAAAAATACATAGATTGATCATTCCTAACAAGAAAGTGTAAACAGTTTTGAGAATTGACATTGTTGTGTAAATAAAGTTTTGCCATGGTTTCGTGCTAAAATTCTCCTAAAATGTTTGAAATACTGATTTAATTATTACGTAAATTACCTAGTATTAGTTATTAGTACGTAGGTACATTTTCTCTAAAAAAAAATTATTTGTCAAGAGTTCAAAACATAACTGTCAAATCAGCCTTTTGGGGCTTCATCCAATTTCAAAGCGGTGAAGTATCTTTCTATTTTACTTATCAAAGGCGATATCATTATTTTCCGTGGTATTCGTCACAAGAATACAATTTAGGCCTAGCGCCATACCGAGTCGGTTGTGATTTGAATAATAATAACTCTTGCCATCATTTCGTTTCCTTTCCCTGACTGTACGTGGGAAATGTCGGCCTTAATGTCCTCAGGATGGCTTGCGACTTGATTCGTTGTTTCTTTTACCGACGGGTTTAGTTGGACTCTAAAATTCAATTCGATGTTTATTTATATACATTTCAAGGGTTTATTGAGGATTTTTATAAATGTTGTTAGTGGATTTTGTTACTTTGGTACATTGTACAACTTTCTTTGTCTTTTTAATCTTTCTGCGATACGATACGCAGTATACCTACAGTTTTCGGTAATAATGCATTTCTTACCACTTACGCAATTACCTAAGTTTATGATTTATTAAAATTTGCGAATTTTATTAATGTTATTGAACTTTGAATAGTTCTTACTAAAGTTCCCTTCTGCAACGTACAAATATGACAATATTCTGTTTTCTTTTTTTCATTACCAAAAAATTCTGAATCATTGTCACGTCTTACTCAATTACGTTTGAAATTGTCCGGTTCATCAGCTGACTCGTTGGTTTTAGTGGTTTATTCATGAGATTTACAAATAGGGGTTGAATCACACATAACACTAAACTGAAAATGAAGGACATCTTGCGTAACAGTTACTACCGAACTGAACAAGATGGCGGCCGTATTGTTACTCGAATCACGATTATTGGACGTCATACAGTAAACTTTTTCACTGGCACCTGAGTACTTGATAGCTTTACGAGACCATTAATTTGAATTTAAAATGCACAATGTCTATACAAATGCCGGTCAAATGTGGTCAATCCGGGAGTAGAATAACAATCGTCGGTATTTACATAAACCTCCGGGTGTTTGCTAGAAAGCGGGTAATTTGGTTACAACCGTAAACGCGGGTAGGATGCCTAATGTACATACCTACTACATTCGATCGTATAATATCAAAATTTGTCTGAGGCAATAAAATTAGATTAGTACTTAAAAGTTCCGGCATTGTGGCCCCGCGCGGAATTTTAAGTTGTTTTTCGAAACATTTCACGTCAGATAAAGACATTACCAGAAGGATGTTGTTAATGTTAATATAATTTCAAATTTATATGTACGTATGATATATTTTGATGTTCTTTTTTCCTTTTATTACTGCTCATTGACGACAATTTATAATAAAAACCCTTGATTGATTCATTTGTAGTCAAATGACAAACCATGAATTGCTGTAAATATATCTAAATTTATTCAAATTTTGATTTAGCAATACCAATACATTTGGTTTAGTTTAAAAGTCTTTAATTTAGTTAGGTAAGTAATTATATTGAGTCGGTATTACCGACTAAAGATTATCATCAAACCATTATTGTCCCACTGCTGGGCACGGGTCTCCTCTCATAATGAGAAGGATTAGACCATAGTCCACCGCGCTGGCCAAGTGCGTATTGGTAGACTTCACATACCTTAGAGACTAAATCTCTTAGGTATGCAGGTTTCCTCACGATGTTATCGTTCACCGTTTTAGCAATTGATAATAAATTTCTAATAAGCACTTAATTTCGAAAAAATCAGAGGCGGGTGCCTGGGATTTGAACCTCGGACCCCTCGATCGAGAGGCCGAGTTTCTTAACCACTAGGTTTTCACTGCCGACTACAGATATCTGCAAACTTTTTAGTACATTTCAAGTTCAGCTACCTACTTACATACTATTGAACACAAAATATTAATTATGAATAAAATATATTTAAACTTTTCAAATAAAGTTCGGCGCTCAAAATATATTAATTTTGACCGCTTAATAAAGCGCTATTAAAAATTCAAAATTTCGAGAAAATTCCATTAATTGTCACGCTGTTTAAGGAATTTACCAACACGGCGACACAACAACGATTAGGCAGTCAGCAGACACTTACGAGTTTCACTTTTTGGCGCAACTCCAAGTGCATAGCTAATTATCGAAGGCACCGGTCACAATACACAATAAAACAACAAAACCAAAAACCGAGTCAGTCCTAATGACTCACGTACAACAATACACGTGTTGATCGCAATGTCATTTGTGTTTGAATATAATACCTACGGCTATCGACTTATTAGAAAAATAAGCTGCCGATTTGAATAATACCGTCATCAGGCCGATTTGAACGCTAATTCAAGGTCACTCGTCCTTTGTCTAACCTAAGGTTTGTTGATGCAACCATGATATAGTCTATCGATAAAATTAATTGCATATTAATGCCTACGAATAAGTCATGTTTAACATAGGTTCTCTACCTTCCTTTAATAGGAAGCAAAATTATTAGTTTTGCAATCGTACGAACCTCAGTAATAGTGTGGTAAAATAGTTTATTCCTGAATACGATGAAATTACCAAGCGGTATAAAGTTTCAACCATATTCTAGATGTAGCATATCCTTTTTGGAAACACCAACTGCTATAAATTTGAGATACAGAAAACTTACTTACAGAATACTTACAGAAAATCTTTTCGTAATATTGTCAGTAACATTGATGAAAAAAATACTATCCACAGCACAGACCTGTATTTGTTTTGTACCCAATCTGTGATCCACTGTCATCATCAATGACGGTAGAAGAAAAAACATACCAACGAAATACGAATAAGTTTATTCAGTAATTCCGTAAATTAACTAAATTCAATTTTTATTGTTTCAGTAATGAACAAAGGCCAGGTCCTAACACACTACTACAGGCTGATGAACAAACTGGGTGGTTACACCTGGATGCAGACCTGTGCCACCGTCGTCTGCTCCTCGAAGAATGCTGAAGAACAGAACATAATTTGCGTCAACTATGTTATCAGGTAAAAACTGAACTAATGATTGTAAAACAACAATCACATGCAATTTAATCATTCCATCCTCCAGCAGTGGTCATAAAACTGATTGACCTAGATGATCCCCGAAAAAGGACGTTTATACCGTCATAGATTGTCTGTGGGATGATCAGCGCAATAAATAAAGGGAGCGTTATTCTAGAACAGTCATTAATATACTTATTTTATTTTTTACAGTGGTCGGGAGTATCCAAACACTGTTATGGATTGCTGTCAACTCGAAGAGAGTGTACAAGGAGTAAAACGAGAAGAGACAACAGGAGATCCAGAGAATGGTCCGCCTGATGCTGACACATCTGGTGGTCCCCCTCCGCCACCTCGACACAACGCAGAGAGAACTGAACCCCCAAGCAACACCGATTCAGCATCCTCAGCGCCAGTAGCATCCTCAGATGGTACTCATCTGACAAGACTAAACGACACCCAACCAATACCCTTAAACACCAACAACGAGAGGACTTCTCCAATGCCTGCGAGAAGACTAAAGAAACGAAAGCACACAACGGACTGCGAGGAAGATCCAGATAGGGATGAAGAAAGACGAAAGAGTTCTTCAAACCCTGGAGCTGCCATATCCCCCGCTGAACGGGACATGTCCAAAACAAACTTAGCCATCCCTGAGGGAACCACAGACGCGACATCTGTTAGAGACTTAGAAAATGCTATGTCCAAGCATTTGCCCTCATTGGACGGGAAAGAAATTGCGCATCGACCAACGGACTTTTCTACAGACGCTTTACTAAAGCAACAGCAGCAAAAATCAACAATACAATGGATCGGGACTCAGAATCATCACTTGAACCATTTGAACAGACAGATACCCGGTAATCATACGTCAACGCCTGCGTCAGCGTTGTTGAGACAGTTGTACGCAAATAGAGAAAGTGTCATCAGAAGTAACTTCCTAGGAGATGGAAGAAGTGGCTATTACTCCAATGACGGACAATCTGGTCCGTTACCGACTCCACCGGGCAGCGAGGGCTCTGGTTACAGTGAGCAACTAGGTCACAAAGGAACTGATATTGGTTCTTTAGCTTATGGAGGATACGCTGATTACCATTCAGCGATGACGCCTCCTGGGTCAGTATCCCCGAGAGACAAGCAGCAGTACGCATTGTCGTATGACAATAGCGCTTATTCGGAAGCGATAAGGCATTCGTACTTGGGTGAAGCGCCATTGCCACTAAAACCACAGGCGTATTCAGCGGTTCCCGGCGCTCTGGACTACGCGTCTTCGTTGGACCAGTCCCAGTTTTTCCATCCACCATCCACCTTCCATCTCTATCATCCACAGCCGCATTCAGCGCACGCGCCACATTCCCATCAAACCGTAGATAAGTCAGCTCCACCAAATACTAACTGGTATTCCGCCAGTTCATAGCCACGATTTTAAGTGAGGATTTGAAATCGCCTATGAATTTGACGACTGGCGTCCAACTTTTGTTATTTCTTGTATTTCGTTGTTATTCTACTCGGTGCATTTATATTATTGTTACATTAGAGACGCATACTGGGTCTGGCAGATTGCCTGAATTAATATAAATAATGGGCTCAAATTCTTAGATCGTAAGGAATCATTTTCCCAACTAACATTTGGTATACGGATGAAGACTTTGAATAGCTATAGTGACATTCACTGCATTTAAATTGGAAAATTACCGTTTTTGAACTTTTTTGTAACCGTAAAAGTACCGTTTTTGTACAGAATATGTGCCAAACATTTGGTGCTTACGGCATTTGGTCGACATGTTTAAGTTTAGCAAATAATTGAGACGATGCAACCATAATATATAACAGTAAATATAAAATTGAATGAAAGAAAGTAAGACAGAATTACAGAAACTGTGTAACCTTTATAATAACATTCCACGTTTTCTATTTGTACGACTGATCGTGTAATGTAAGGGATCCTTCAAGCCGTCTGTACAGATGGCGCTGTATGTGCCAAATGGTTAATAAATTGAACCGAAGATTTTTCTTAAGAAAAATTATGCATATTTGTATTCTCAAATAACAAATACAGCATTTGCGCCGCTGGCACCTATCCCTCGATTTAAGTACAGATAAAAATATACGAAATAAGGTTTCTTTGGCAGACTTCAACTTAAAAACCTAACATACACTTATTATGTACAAATAAATATAATTCCATACATCTTACACAATACATTCCATTATACAATTTTACCAGTAAATATTGCGTTCTACAAACTTATAATAAGCTGTGACCGTTTAGCTATCTACATAGCTTTTTGCATATCATTTTGATGTTTTAGTGTAAGCTTTCTGTAAATTATTGTAAAATAATACACGACTGTATTTAGAATAAGCTCTTTATTCTTGTAAATTATAGATTAAGTACTGTATATTAATCTAATTATTCGAAATAAGATTTCATTGTAAATATTTTTTGCTAGTTACGACTTTGAATGCTCAGTTTTTGTTATACATTCCGAAAATATTTGGTTGTTATAAGTGTTTCATTTTATGTATTATTTGAGTATGGTATAAATGAGTTTAGGAATCTATATGAAGATTTTTACCTAAGATTCTTTATAATGACTCGAAGTTAGGAGTAAATTTAATATTTGGCCGTTGAAAATGATGTTTACTTTGTTACAATTCAGTGAAATGGGGTGTAAATAAACCTGTCAAATTTAAAGTCAAATATAAAAATTACTAGAATTGCGTCTCTCAAACTAAATAATGGCGCAACTGTTTTTTCTTTTTGTTTGTATTTTTACTTATGCCCTTTTTACTGAACACTCATTTAGTTCATGACAAATTGTTATTGTTTTTAGCGAAATACTCAAACATTCCAATTTAAAAATGCATTTTAGTTGAAATATTATTGGAAACTTAATTTTATTAAACGAATTAGAATTACGGAGATAAATTAAATCTATTTATGGTACTGTACTGTGCAATATGAATAAAAATGTTTTCATTTTGATTTTAATGGCTTCGTTGATGTATCGTAATATAAGATAATTATCATTAAAATTGTAATAAAGTTGTAATTAATATAATTAAATTGGGAATAGGCTTACGACGCGATTACCTGTTACGTTTTTTTTTTTAAATTTTGAACTGAAGTCTTTCAAAATTCAGATTTTTTATTTTAATCGAAGACATGAAAATGAAGAAGTTTTATTTCTCCAAATTAAATAATTAAGAATTTTCTTACGTATTGTTTCATTTCCATCAAATTAATTAGTGTCAAAAGTTTATTACTAAATACACAAAACACGACAAATTTCACAAAAAATAAATTCTCATATTAACAGAATTACTATATTTATATTTTAATATCAATTTAAAAATATAAATCATATATGTATTTAAATCTTCTTCATACACAACAATATAACATAATAGGTACATCATCATTACACTGAAGTTAATGATTATGACATATTTTAAAGTTACACTTGTTACGCTGTTTGTCCACCAACCACCGATACCGAGCCGATACCGATAATGAATGACGGCGCCGAAGTAGCGTACATACATTTACTATACCCGAGCACCGTCATCCCGGCCGCCGATATTCCAGTCACCACTAGATCGGCACCGAGTTTTTGACGGGACGATGTGCCGGCAATGTAAAACACATTGGAACATGTCCATACACTGCCGACACACGAGTGACAGCTGGAACAAAATAAACCGCCGATATCGGTCGCAATGGACAAACTATCGCCGTCACGACATAATTAAAATCGGACCGAAATAATCTCGTTCTCGGTATCGGCTCGGTGACGGTGCAGTGGACAAACAGTCTTACGGTTCGTTTGGATAAAATGATGAGTGTTTTTTACAAAACTGTCAGATTTTAGTCAACACCATGTCGCATCAATTATTTGCATTTATTATACTCTAGAAAAAAATATCACGATATCATTTTAAAAAGAAGTTACTGGTAGTAGTGGTAGTAGTGGTACCTACTGGTAGTCCTTCATAAGGGAAGTCTTTTAAGATGGCTAATCCAAACTAAATGAATTTAAGTTTTTACTTATTAGTAACATTTTTATTTAGAAATATATTTTATGGTTATTTAAGTATATTTCGTTAAAATTACCTGAAAAATATGAAATAACTTGAACAAATAGAAATATCGTAGAAGTCCTCCTCCTTCGTTCGTTCGCTCACAGCTGAGCATCGTGATGAGCCGCCTGTCTTTTTTATACGAGCTCTCGTTGTTAGCGGGTTTTCTTGTGATGTATCCGAAATATGTTAAGATTCGCTGGAGGCATATCGTAGAGAGCCTTTTTTTCACTTTGAGTTCATGGAGTATGGAGATATTGGTCCGGAAAGCTGGCCAAGGAATGCGTAGCATTCGATAGCACCACGTTTCGAAAGCATCCACTCGTGTCCTGTCTGCTGCTTTCAGGGTCCAGGACTCAGCGCCATACAGAAGGATCGGGAATACCAGAGTCACTACTTACACAGAGTTGCTACGTACATTTTTGTTAACACGCTTTTTTTGAGTATGTTTCGGTCTTTTCATATTTTGTCCAGTTGGCTCGTATATCGTAGGTACATACTGTTAAATAAAAAAGTCTCCCCGCTCTGAAACGTAAATTATAAAAAAGTAATCAACTATATTAAAACGAAGTTGTGTCACAGTAGATCCTTACTGTGGCTGTGTGGACTCTCTATCTTTGCCTATTTTAAGTATTTTAACGCGACTATCAAGTGTTTGCAAAAATGTTTCCTTCCCATTTAGAGGAGGTCGTTTTCTAGAGATTCGTATCATTAGGCATCTCTTTTACTCTAATCGTGTGCAAATAAGTGGAAGCGAGACGTAAATACAAAACACAGTTGGGTCTGGGTCTTTATTTTGTATCTCATTCGCACTTTAGCGTTCGGGTAAGACAAAATATTACGCGAATAAGGAATGGACTATACTGCCCTGCCATCTATTGAAAAACTCAAGTACTTTTTTATTCAATGGTTATCGTGTTGCTTTTTTACGGTAAAAAAAGATGTCACTGTAATAGTATAACTTCAAATAAAGTAGTCCAAAAATTACGACAATGATGCTGATATTTAATAAGTTTTGAAATTATCCGTATTATATTAAAGTTATCAATGAAAACAATATTACTCAATTTTTTTTTTATGTAGTACAGGTAAATACAATTAAGTACGTTTCTAGATATGAGGTCGACAGACTGTTGATATGAATTTATTATTTTGTCTTTTGTGCAAATTATAAATTAATATTATTATTTAAATGGTTGGTTAACCAAAGTAGTATAACTTCTTACATGCATACATACACGCTTGTTATGATTTTTTTTATTAAATATACAATTGGCAGTCCACATGAGAATGTATTTAATGTTAAGCGCGTAGTGCAACCCACGAAAATGCTGAAATTACTTTAGTTAATTACAGATGTCTCTCAGAGGTAATTACTAATTAGGATTTATTTACAACCACAGACATTAAGCGTGCCAAGCACGTAACGTGGCAGACAAAAGTACTATCCATTGCGCTTATATTGGCGTTACAGCGGCTGTAATTGCAAGTGTGTGATTGCAGAAGTATATTTTTTGCAATCGTAAATTACTAGTGTTATATTTAGTGCAATTACGTCATTCTCTTACATTCATGAACTTAAATGAACACATACAATTAAAAACTCCTTACTTTAACTTTTTATTATAATATTACAAACTTATACAAACTTATTAAATATAAAATAAATGGACGGAACATCATGGAAAAGTAAATAATAAATTAAATACAAAAGATATGGTGTAAAATTGTAAAAATCATGAGATACTAATATAAAACATATCAATAACGTTTTATTTAAACATTTTATAAATATTGATTAAATTAGGATTGAAACTTGATTAAATTCAACTTTTCATATAGTCACAATACACTATTAGACATTTACTTTAATTCATAAAAAGTTTTGTAACAAATATAATACTTAAAATGGACGGAAAAAACAGTACATTGTAAAATACAAAATATTATACTACTACATACTAAAATTAGGCACTTTGTCATACTAGAAATACTTATTAACACTAAATTGAGTCACAAATTGATTTATATTAAAAAAGTTCTAAAAACAAACTTTTTTCGTATTCTTTTCAGAAAACTTACATTTGATACCAATATCATAGTGGTGTTTAAAAATAATTTCCTTATTTTTCCTTTACTTCATAAAAATACAATACACATAGGGAAAACTGGTAAAATTCATACACCTATTAATAACTTTTATGCAGTGCGGTTTCGTCATGATATCCTTCTCTATTAAAGTAGGTTATAATTGACTTTTAAATTTAAATATACTGCTATAAATAGTGAAGAAATAGGACATTTTCTTTTATTTCCCATATCATAGTGTTGTTTAAAAATAATTTCCTTATTTTTCCTTGACTTCATACAAAATACTGGGTACTAGAACTGGGTAATATAAACTTAGTTTTTAGTACATAATAAATCTTAAATACATAAATGTTCAGATCATATATAATAAGAATTAAAAAGTGAAGGCATATCGTTTGTACAATTAATAAGGACCATAGGAATAAATGCATTTTATATATAGGAGAAATACTATCAAATAAAAAAACATAAGATTTGAGGTGGACGGTTAAGAGATACAACAAAATACTAATATTACTAATATGTTACCAATATAGTGATATAAATCATCTCTTCTTATTAACATTCTCTTAATAACAATACATTATGTTGTTTCTTTAAATCAAGAAGTCGAAAAACATACATAAAAGTCATTTACCGATTTACTATCCAATAAAGCCATAAGTCAAATTTGTGAAATTCTAAATATAAGTCTTGGTCACTTTATGATAATTAACTTGAAATCAATTTAAAACTATTGAGTTAAGTTTTAAAAAAGTAATGTGAAATATAATAATAATTCCAATTTCATTCCTTATTGGCAGAATTTTCAATATCAATATTCGATCAATATTTCTATATTCGGTGACTGCATTTCAAGTATTATTTGGTATTGTGAGAATACACATAACCAGCAGTAGATCTGAAAATAAAATAAATATTTAAATCAGAATATGAAGAGTGTGGTATATCCGCGCGAAACTGCTAGTCCGCTCTGAACATAGAAATGAGTCGCGTCGCCATAGCAAATTCTATGACTATAACCTGCTCGCAACAACTTCAGAGCGGAATAGCAGTTTTGCGCGGAATATAGCAGAGATTGTGTGACAATATGACTCGTAAAATTTGTTTACAGAGAATTTGTTTCTTTCTCGAAATGTATATTTTCGTTTAGTGTCTTTTTTTATAATACTAGCTGACCCAGCAAACTTTGTATTGCCATATAAATAAAAAAAAATTAGGGTTGTACTACCCCTAACATTTAGGGGGATGAAAAATAGATGTTGGCCGATTCTCATAGATACCGGATAAGCACAAAAAATTTCATCAAAATCGGTCAAGCCGTTTCGGAGGAGTATGGCAACGAAAACTGTGACACGAGAATTTTATATATTAGATGGAGTAGCAAACGAGCATGCAGTCCACCTGATGGTACGGTATGGTATAAGTGGCTCCTGCCGCCCATGGACATCTGTAATCAACCTAGGATTAGATATTCCTGAGGTCGCTGGAACGCCTTGGAAAAGTCTGTCTCCCTTACCACACCCTTCAAACCAGAACACAGCAGCGCCTAACACTGCTGTTATTAGGTAGAAATAGGTGTGGCGGTGGTGCCGCCGGAGTCGAACCACAAAGGGTTCTACCACCTTCAAAAATTTCTCTCTCTCTGATATTTATGTTTCTCTCTCTCTGATGTGTCTAATGTGTTTCTGATGTGTTTAAAATTTAGGCCCCACTCATATCGTCATATTTTTTTATACGTTGACGTGTTTACGGGGTCGTTTTGAAGAAGATATAAATACGTTCATACCCATACTATAGATTGTAATTTTTTGGGCCACGCCCAGTTTTTGACATGTTACATATGTATAGACATTATGTGTTTATTATGTGCGTCGCTCCCGTGACTATATTAAATATTATTTTTGTAAATGAAATATTAGGCTCAAATTGTAAACTGTTGCGGCATATTATTATGTTGGAGCAGTCACAATACAAGTTTTATATGAAGAGGATTGGTTTAACATTTTCTGCGTGAAAGTCTTAATGGTAGCCATTAACGGTACTAAAAACAGATATATAGACCCGGGATCGAATCTGGTACCCTCAGCATGTCAGAAGTGCATGAACACAGCTCAGCCACCTGGTACGTCAATAGGCTACATAGTGTTGTCCCTGTAGTACCGGGACCAGAATAGGGCTACGGTATCCCCTGCCTGTCGTAAGAGGAGACTAAAAGGGGCTTCCGGGGTGGCGGGCGGCAAGAGTGGGAGCTCGAACCGTCCAGCAAGTAACCCCGGGTAGGACGGATGGTTCCCATAGCGCCTCGGTCTTATTACCTGCAACGCTAAGGCCTATTCCGCGTATTTTCGCGACAACGCGTGCCACCCCTAATTCGGCCAGCCTCGCCGTCCTCTCAAAAGACTCACCCTCGGCCAGTACGAGAGTGTCGTCGGCGTAGCAGATAACGCTCACACCTCTAGGGAGCTCCGTCCGCAGTACGACATCGTATGCGAGATTCCACAGGAGTGGCCCCAAGACCGACTCCTGCGGAACCCCGCACACGACACGCCTCTCCCCGACACTCCCGTAACGGCCCGGATAGCTGATACTCCGGTTCGACAGATAGGCCGTCAACACTTCCCGCAAATAGGGAGGCACCTGATGGTATACGAGGGCCTCCCTTATCGCTTTCCAGGGCAGAGTGTTGAAAGCGTTCACAATATCTAGGCTTATACCCAGAACCACTCTGCCACTGGATACGGCCTGCTCTGTGACTGCGCGAACACGGAGTATAGCATCGACAGTCGAGCGTTCCTTTCGGAAGCCATACTGACTGTCGGATAGATCCGGACCGCTGCACGCCAAATGTCCGCTGATACGAGTGGAAATAATCCGCTCAAAAAGCTTTCCCACTTCGTTCAGCAGACATATCGGCCTGTAAGCCGAGGATGAGTCTGAAGGTCTGCCCGGTTTGTGGAGGAGCACCAACTTCGCCTGCCTCCATTCCGCTGGGAAGCGACCAGCACGTAGACAGTCAGTGAACAGAGACCGCAATTTCTCCCCGAAGACAGTCAGCGCCAACACCCAGGCCCGACCCGGGATCCCATCAGGGCCTGGTGCGGTGTTTCGCGCTGCCAACCGTTTCACGGCCCACTCTAATTCTGTTTCACTGACTGCCAACTCCTCCGTCCACTCGGGCAGCACCGACGGTCCCATCGCGACATCAGGGCTATCCAGAGTGAAAGGAAACATGTTTCCCATAATCCCATAATACCAACACTCTCTATGTTACTATGAAATTTTACTTTTCTATATTCTGGCAGGTTAAAAAATGGATACTCACATTGTATGCCATCCAGAGTAAGTCCACCAGGGCAGCAAATGTGGCATCCAACTGGAATTATAACAGTTACCACATATTATTATAACACACACAACTTTATATTACTAAATAGTTGCTTTCATGCACAATTCTGCATATAATGACATCATTCCTGGTTTTTATCATAAGACAATAGTCCTTCAGCCTTTGTGGAGGCATTATTGATGATTAAAAAATTTTATTCAATTGAATTAAATTCAAATCCAATTCAAATGTAATTTATTCAGAATTGATTCATATACAATACTTTTTGAAAGTCAACAAACTACCACCTCTTTGGAAGGTGTTTTGCTATGGAGAAGAAGCGGCGCAAGAAACTCAAGGCGCAAGCTTACCACTAAAGCACCGGTATAATGCTCCGAGCCCTCTATAAGTGTTATTTCACCACATTGACCTAGGGAAATCTGGTCAATTTCATACACCTATGATAACTTTCATGCAGTGAGGTTTTGTCATGATATCCTGCACTATTAAAGAAGGTTATAATTGATTTTTATATTAAATTTACTGCTATAAATAGAGAAGAAATAGCATTTTCTTTTATTTCCTAAGATTGAAATAAGCAAAAAAACATACAGTATATCTAATGGTTAATTAACACTGCTGCCCATGAAGCATGTGAAGCTGATCACAAATGCACTCCATTCCTGATGACTAAGTTAGTCCTCTCAAATTCAGGTTAGCCAGTGCAATTTATAGTACTTACATAGATATAGTAACCTCCAATCAACCACAAGCCAAACAATAGTTGGAAGACTATTATAAGGCCCATTGTTATGAGCCAGGGCAGCAGCAACCCACGCATCCATATGTTGATTCCCACAAGCTGAAAATACAATAATAGTGGATTATGATCAAAATACACTACTTTTACTATTAACAAACATAGATGTGACAGAATACTTTGTGATTCGACTCCGACACCTATTTCTGTCTAATGACAGCAGTGTTAAATGTTGCTGTGTTCTGATTTGAAGGGTGTGGTAACGGATACATAATTTTCCAAGGCATTCCAACTTACTCCACAGGGTTAGCGACCCTGGCCAACCATAGATAGCATAATAATAGTTATACCATAACATTATTATGACAATATTATAAATAAGAAATATAGTAAGTAAATTATTTACCATTAATATTGATGATACGATGAGAGTGATGAAAATAATGATGAAGATCACGCCAAACACTTGAAGAGCTGAAAATAGATGAAGATTTTTTTGTATATATGACAATTGGTTACAAGTGTATTACAACAATAAATCTTGTGTCATATGATAAAATAAACAATAATGTTTGGGTGATTTACATAGTATCAAATAATAACAAAATAGTATTCTCCTATATGTGTACTAACATAATTATATTGACTGTACATAATTATATCTACTAATTATTGTATAATAAATATGTCTCCTACTGCTACAAGATCGGCAATATCCAAGATATTAATGAGGACTTTGTCAACAATACGTGATTGTGTGGTAAGGGAGACATACTTTTTCGAGGCGTTCCAACTTAGTCCTCAGGGGTAGCAGCGCATCTGTGGTCGACCTCAGGTAGGGATATCTAGTCCTATCTGGGGTTGATTACAGATGTCCATGGGCGGCAGTAGCCACTTACCATCAGGTGGACTGCATTCTCGTTTGCTACTCCTATATTATAAAAAAAAAAAAAACATACAATGCTATACCTATTTCTGCCTTATAATAGCAGTGTCAAGCACTGATATGTTCTAGTTTGAGAGCATTGTAAGGGTAATTACAGCTTTGTCTACAAAGGTAGCAACACTAGGAACTTCAACAGCGAAGATAGTTTTAAGTTAGTCCATATGTGGAATCCAGTGGTTAGTTTATGCAAGTCACAAATAGTACAAAGTACGGTAAATAAGGATACTGTTAGTGTTGTGTGTTGTGATATGGAACCTAGAAAAGAAAAACGATCTAGACGTGGGGTAGATAGATTAATCTACCACTAGTACTTGTCAACGGTTTCTCCCTGCCACCACAGTCACGATCCATGCATCTGAGTCGAAATATCGGCAATAAAAAACACATATCATGAGTACCCGTTACATAATAAAAAGTTTCATTAGGAACTGTAGTTGTTTACAGATTTCTTTGGAATCTTTGGGTAGCAGTGTCCTTAGTAAGGTCAATGCTACTGAGTTTAGAGAATCTTATGCTCAATTACTACTTCTATATCATAAAAAAAGGAAAACTATTTGTTTCATACTTACGTTGGTCACTAGACCTCAAAAATTTATTTTAATTTTTAGGTAACTTCGTACTAAAAACCAGTTACTCACATCCCCTCACGTCAGCTTCAAACAGCGGGTTCCAGAGCTGAGTGGAGTCTCCACCAGCCATCTGGTACGATATGAACGTGATGAGCACCACGCTCATCGCAGCGGAGTACGCCGCGACCGCTCGGCTGCCAGTCTTCACGTTCGACGACCAGATGCATGGTGACCAACACGATTCTAGCACTGGCATTTTGTATCACTACTATCTTAGGGAATATAACGTCTTTAATTCACGTTTGGACGATTCGTGCTCTGAAAAAGTTATTACAAACAAAGTTTTGTTAGTAAGTACCTAAAGCCACACCTTGAATAACTGTTGTATTTGAAAGTCTGTTTTATATGTGTAGTTGTGTACCACTGTTGGATTTATGACTAAAAGTTACTCACAGAAGTTAAACGTAAGAAATTAATAGCTTTTGTGTTGAGTTTATTCATGTAAAAATATAAATTAAGCGAATATTGTAATAATTCAGTTCGTATTGTAACCGTAAACAACTTGACATGACAACTCGACTGACATACTTGACTTGACAACTTTATCAACTGACATTATTCAACTCACAGATTGTTACTAATTCTAAGATACAGATGGAAAATTATAGATAGGTTATATAACTAAAATTACTTGATCATTCTGTCTATGGAGTTATTACTCTATGAAAATTATTAAGGTCTACTCACAGGTTGGGCGAGTTGTGCCGTACTTATTGTGTTTTTTTTTACAATAAAATAACTTTACTTTTTTGTAGAGATAAAGCTAAGGTCTTTCGCTACAAATGAACAAGCATTTATATTAAACATATTCTGCATAATTAAAAATACTTATTTTTTTATACTTTTAGCAAAACGAATAATATAAAAAAAAATCAAAAATCAAATAACATACATATTATTGTACATATTTAAATAATACTATAATATCTATTACTTTATTTCTCTCCCCCCTTTCTCTTCTCTCCTCCCTTAATACTGATGATCGTGACTCATTTGCTTTATGGCGTCTTTCCAGAGATTGGGATTAGTGGCCTGGTATATCGCCTCGCTTACCGGTATCTTTAGATGGCCCGATACCTGGTCTGACCATCCATTTGGACTGCGTCCTCTGGGTCTCTTGCCCTCCACCTTGCCTGTCACCAGTGGTTTTTCCAGGTTGTTTCTTCGGGCTATTTGACCGAAGTATTTAAGTGCGGTGCAAGCAAATACTTGAAAGACGTTGGGAAAGCTCTAGGTGTAATTATTTTAAAATTGATGCCTTGGTCCCGAAAGCTGTCCATGAGATTCTTAGCATGCGCCGCCAGCACCACATCTCAAATGCGTTCTCTCTTTGTCTGTCTGCTACTTTCAGCGTCCAAGATTCCGATCCGTAGAAGAATATGGAAATGACGAGCGTACGAATTAAGTGAACTTTTATACGCTTAGTAATATTCCTGTACTTCCAGAGCCTGGTAAGGTGGTTCATTGCTGTTTTAGTTTGTTCTAGAACTTTCTAGAAATTTTTGAAATGATCTGTAAGACTACCAAAATGTCTGCACTATTAGTTAGTCTATTAGTAAGTTCTGAAAATGCATTGCATGCTTTATGCGCGAGTTTTTATGAAAATTTCCCCAATAAAAAAAAATATTACTGAGCTTTATGAACTTCATTTTATTATTAAACTTCTTGAACGTTTTTTTTTATTTATTTTTTGGTGATTTTTTTTTTTGCGTTTTTTACCATTAAACATACGATGTATTGTAGCCCGAGCAATGCCAGGTTTCGCTGCTAGTTTGATATAAAAAAAACGTTTCATGCATTAATCAGTTCGGTGAAGGGTGTCCTATACTGGGATCCTCTACTATACTTAATCAATAATTACAACGATTTATTTTTAATCGATTGTCGACTAATTTTTACAGAAGAAAACAAAACAAAATAAACGTAACGACCCGGAGTTTGTGTAACGGCCTCTTGATTCTGAGAATGCGTCAAAACAAATCTTGCACAGTCATTGTTATTGATTTTTTTATTCCAAGCACAATGTTGTCTTGTGGATCGATGTAAATTGATTATGCGAGTCTATTATTGTGTATTTACTGTGTTAGGTAATGTGTACTGTTAAGTTTTACTTGCTGTTTTGCTTGTGTGGATTCAGTATCTTTTTATGTAAGACCTAATGACATAGGTAATACATCTATGGTAGGACCTCTTTGATATTCATAATGCAATATGTATTTACAAAAATAATACAATAAGTTTTTGGTATTCTCCGCAGGGAATCGTTTGATACCAATGTAATGGCAGAGCATGCACAAGAAATATTTGATCATCCTGCACTATCTTCGGGCGTCTGCCATATTAGATGTAAAATGCAAAAAATGGGTAAGCATGTAAAATTTTAGATTAATGAACTGGGATTATGTGTTTTAAAATTCAGTTGCAAGATTCAATCCTCACATAATAATTAACAAACTATCAAGGTATGTTAAATAGTTTAAAAATCTTGACACTGGTACACGACCACCTTTTATGTATATATGTCTGTAGGTATACTCTGCGCCCAACTGCTAGTCCGCTCTGAAGTCGTTGCGAGCAGTCATACAATTTGCTATGGCGACGCCATTCATTTCTATATTCAGAGCGGACTAGCAGTTGGGCGCGGACTTACACTGTCTGCAATTTTTACTTAGATAGAACGGTTAGTGCGGAGATTTTTTTTATTTTCATCAAAAGACTTCTGGCACTTACTTCAGAAACAAAACACAATTTTATCCTGTTCGGGCTCATTCTATCATTAATGGCGCCTAATAACAAAAAATGGCGGATCTAATCTGTTCACTCAATTTGAAAGTTACCTATCAGAGCTTCGACATGAACGATATGATCTAATTAATAAACATATTGTGATTGCAAGATTTTCCTGTTAACTGTACTTCGACTGTGACAAGAATCAACTGTCCATTCGTAGATGTAGTAATCCAGTAGAGTCCTAACAGGTTCATAATCAGAACCTAATTGGAAGTATGTGGCCTAGTTGCGATAAGAGACAATACTGCCGAGTCAATGAATAATACGATGAAGTAAATTATGAATATTAATAATATTAGCAGGCGTGAATTATCATTGGATGTAATAATCGAATCATTAGAAGTCTATTTGGTTACTTACTCTATTGCTCACTACCAATTTTGGACAACGTGATGTCCGACTTGTCAACTACTTGTTGTTGTTCACTTGTTTGTTGTTAAAACGGTTCATAAAATATTTCAATCAAAAATTTCGTCCGTTTGAAATACATAAGATAAAACGTGAAGTATTTATAGTGGCGCCGCTGTCATTCTTTTTTATAATAGTATGGAAGTATGAAATGAGAATACAGGTCACCTAATGTTAAGTAGCTACTGCCGTTCATGGACATCTGTAATCTACTCTTGGCTACTGAGGTTGGCCACAGTTGCGTTACTACCCCTTATTACTTGCATCGCCTCTGATTAGCGTGTCTCCCTTACCACACCCTTCAAATCGACACATGGCTGCGCTTATACAGAAGATTCCGGAGTCCTCTAGTCCTGAGAATGTGCCACCGTGATCGTTTCGGTGGGTAAAGATCCCGAATAAGCCGGTGTCGCACCCTCTGATTCGGCTACCTTTTGCCCTTTTGAAGGTAACGTCATCAAAATGAAAAAGTACATTTAGGACTTTTAGGTTTAGACTTTTTAATCAATAATAGTAGGAAAAATACAGTTTCGCAACAGCTGTTATCTAGTTGACCGATAAACCACCGATATGAAGTATCTCGGTAATCGGTCGGGATCGCCGAACGATTGGCACTGGCACGGCCAGTCGCAAATACTTACAATGTCAACGTTATAATAATGTTATTATGATTGAACTGATGAAATATTGCTATTGCGTTTTATGCAAAACAATTTTACTGCTAATACTTTCAAAATGATTTCGGGTTCGGTTCCCGGTAAGTTGAAGTCTAAATAAGAGTTTAGAAAACACTTGCGAGTGATTAAATATTTTATTCCAAATATTTATTTTTGTGCACATTTTTTGTGACATGACAGCAGTGTTACGAGCTGCTGAGTTCTGGTTTGAAGGTTGTGGTAAAGGGTAACATTCACTCGCCTTTGAACTTAGTTTTTCGGTGGCCGAATTGAGATAATAATCATGACTAGATATAGTTCTATTTGGGGTTGGTTATACATAATTTGTCTACGTACTGTATTGACTGTTTTCTATTAGGCGCATGCTCGAGCCTCTTTCACATACATAAAATGATAAAAGACAAGAAACCTATACGATAAGTCTATAAGTCACTGCACGTTTTGTCCTAAAATAGCACCAATTATCGAAAACCTGGATCAAGTCCGATAAATCAGGAGTTACCGGAAGAAAAATAATTACGAATAGTCTCAACGTTTGACCCGATTGCTATCTTAATCTCGATTACCGTTATTTATTGCCGATTCGTTGAGCCCTATCGTAAATTTATTATTTTGTAGGTTAAGCTCACATTCTGCCCGCGTTAGGGCAGCACGCTTCTGCTAATACAATATTAGCTATTCTTGGAGATTTGACGTGAGTGTTCAGAAACATGGTTTTTAGAATTGAATTTTTTAACTCAAAAAGTGATGTGAAATTTTTTATTTCCTCTTAAAGTACAGGATATTAGTTAAATTTATAATTAAAATGTACCTAATATTTGCGTATAAAATGTTATATTACAAGCATGCATTCTTAAGTAGCAGTGATAGCCTAGTGGTTAAGAAACTCGGCCTCTCGATCGAAGGGTCCGAGGATCAAACCCAGGCACGCACCTCTGATTTTTCAAAGTTATGTGCGTATTAGAAATTAATTATCACTTGCTAAACGGTGAAGGAAAACATCGCGAGGAAACCTGCATACCTGAGATATTTATAAAAAAATCTCAAAGGTACAGGTAAAGGTAGGTGTGACGTCTACCAATACGCACTTGGCCAGCGCGGTGGACTATGGCCTACCCCTTCTCATTATGAGAGGAGACCCGTGCCCAGCAGTGGGACAGTAATGGGTTGTTGATTATGATGTCGATGATTCTTAAGTAGGTGCAATGAAATTATGTTCGTGACAAAGTGCGCACTTGCCATTGTTTTGTTTGGAATGGTTTAACTGACAACCTTTGACTAACTAATGCCCGTTATTAAAAATCGATCTATCAAATCTGTCTTCTCAATACAGTCAAATGTTGGTCGTTTAACATGACAACCATTTTTTCACATCGCGACGTAACTTGTCCTTTTTTGTTGCATTTCATCATGTGGTGAACTACGTTGCTTTCAGCTTTCCTAGGACTTTTCTTTCAAACCAGCAATCAGTTGAGGTATACTTGGCTGGTATGTAGTTTGGCAGATACCTATATCGTTTAAATAGGATTTGAGGAAATGTTTAAAGTAGAGAGAAAGATTTTAAATCTCAAAAACTGAAATCTGTGCATTAGAATATTTTTACAAATTGCGTTACTTATCAAAATACATAAATTATCTTTTAAATCCTCTCTTTATTAAATCGAAAATTATTTCAAGACTCGTTCACGTCGCCTTATTTTAGTTTCCTGTAAATCTAAAGTGTAGTAGCATGATGTGGCCTAACTCTGTAAATCAAGGTGCTCCAAATGCAGGCGACTTTGGCTCAAGTCCAAAATAAAATTAAATATATTCTGGAGCCCAACTCCTACATAACACAAAAATAATAACTACTTTATTGACCACATACCGCGGGATAGTTTGAATGTCATGTTACGAATGTTATTCGTAGGGTATGTTTTTATACAAGGCGTTTATAGATAGTGTGAAACTTGAGTTTTAGTACCTGATTGTGCAACAGTTAATAATGACTGAATGATTTATATTTGTTAGGTTTTCGTACACAAAACGTCGACGTTGTCCGTCTGTCACAAGCTTTTTGAACCGTAATAGATAGACGCTTGATTTTTTTGTTAATTGCGTACTAATATCGTTGCTATAGCCGCAAATATTAAAGACAAGAAAATTAACAATAAATCACAAGAACTTGTACTACTTAGAAATAAAATAAAGTTTCGGGGATAAAACCATTCTATAAGATCAACTCAGTCATTTATATTTTATTTACATTACTGCTTCTTTATTTTTAATTATGTTTTCACATGTTCACATAGAAAACGAAGACAAACACAAAAGTTCTTCATAAAGTCATTCCTAAATGAAATTCTTGTTTTGCAACAGACGCAGTCGGCACAAGCGTGTAATTGTAAAGTAATTAGTAGATAGTTGGTAATAAGTATGTAACTATGAGGCGGTGCGGCAATATTTTAATTAAAATAATGTCCCCATTGTCCGAGATTTACTTCCCGGTTGAAATTAATGGCTCCAGTATCAGTTATCGGAGACAAAGTAACATTTGTTAAGTACACTCGTAAGGTATTGAATTACTTTACTGTGTCATTGGAGTGCGTGGGTAAAGGATATAATAGTTGGTTATGTATCTTTTATTGTTCCACTGTTGGGCATAGGTACTTCTGTGATTTTCTTCGTTAATTTGAAGAAGCAAAAAGGTGCAGTGCTACTGATGGTGAGGTCACTTTTACGAGATGTTATATAAGCAAAATTTTGATATTAAAGAAGATCTTCTTTGTGCACAAGTGAATCGAACAGATATATCAAAATTTTGCTTATACTCTTTATGTCCCATGATATGTAAGATCATAAGCAAAATCATGTAGATATAGGGAGGATTTTAGTTCTTGTGACCGTATTACTACCCTGACTTAATTGGAGCGCTTTGTGTAAATTTCAGTACCTTGCCCTTCAAGTTGCATTGCAGCATTGTCGTTGTAGATTATTTTACAGAAAAATAATAGTGGTACTGATGGTGCCTTGGTGGAACCACGAAGCTTAACGCCTTTTATTTGTACTTAATCTATCCCAATGCCTATCAACGATTCAAATTTGACCATTAATTCGTCTCGTAATCGTAAAATATCTTGATCGATTAACCTTTATGTGACCTAAATCGAGCTCCACTTCTTATAAGGTAAACAAAAAGGCATAAAAATTAGTTTTACCAGATTTTATTTTAATTGAGACGAATAAACAATAACAGTGAATTGAGTGCCTACTCACTATATACAAACAAAGATAATGCATTAAGTACGAGAATTCTTCATATTGCTTGCATGTTTGATATTTACAACGTAACCCGCTCATATTTCACCGGTCGACGCATTCCAAGCCCTTCGATACGAAAGCTCCGTATCGACTCAATCGGAGATCGAATCGCGACCTAAAGCTCAACTCCAAACTTTCCAGAACTAGCGTTTGCCTCACGCTTCGTTTGGATGACGGAGATATAGATGTTCTTATTTTTAAGTTTTAGGAAGTTGCTTATTAAAATAATATTTGTAAGGACTTAATTGAAAAGGTTTTTATTATGATATTTTTTTGTATTAATGTTTTAGTTTTGTATTAATATATAAAATATCTTTCTCTACGTAGTTTGATTATCATATTTAATCTAACTTAATATTTATAATATACTTTCTTAGTTCTAGCTAAAAAGACAGTTTTACAAAACTTATCATGGCTTAGTATCGTGAAAATACACGACGTTTTAAATCGAATGGCGCGAAGTTAGGCGCTGTCGCGGCTGATCGAGCAATCACGCTTTCGTTCGCGACAACTTCATACCGGTTAGATCAGTTTAGTGCAGACAGGCCAGCGCCCGCGCACTCGCTGTGTCTAAAACCAATACCGGCAAACATCGACCCTTTTTTTCAACAAAACACGGCCTAAACTAACCGAAACAAACATCAAATCAACTTAAAACAGTGCTACCAGTGCGATATATAAAGTTTAAGTGACGTTTTTGTAACGAAAAGGAAGTGTAGTTGTTTTTTTGCATTGCAACTCGAGTCCTGTGTTGTTAAAGTTTGGTACGAGTGCCCTGCGCGATACCAATTAGTCCAGAGTCAAGTTCATTGTCATCTTGCTCTCTCGATTCGACTGGTGAGTGGATATGGTCAACTCCTTTATTGTTTCCGTTGTTTTATCAAGGTATAGGTATGTTCGGATTAAGCACAGCGACCTCTCGTGGATTTGCATGCCTCCTTGTCAAATGAACTCCCAAGTGATTTGTTACTTTCATACGTTCTTATATTAAATGCATTAGGAGAAATATGAAGATGATTTTCTTATTTGATTTTGGTATAAGGGTCAGGACCAAATTTTTGACGGATTCAGAAAAACTGAAGTGTCCGACTCATAAGTGACAAAAACTTGCGTACTTTACACGCCTAAAAATAATTTGGCATATTTTATAATAATATCTTATGTTACTGTTAACAGTCTCATTCATCAAATAACTTAATTTGAAGCTTAATTTCTTTAAAAATAATATAATATCGAACTCTTTATATTTTTGCGCCATACAAAATACGCATGTCCTTGCTTGACTACCTAAGAATATTTTGGCCGAAGTTTTTGTTTGACGTAAGCTAGCATTCATACCTTGATATTATTAAATCCTTATAAACACCAGTAATCGTTTTCATTAACAATAGCACAATAACCATTGATAATATAGTTTTTACAATTAATTTTACATACGTCCCAAAATTCTTTCCATTGTAACACACCTGTTGTGCGACGCTATTATGTCCAAACCAAAAACCAGATTTAGGATTTAGTTGATTATTTAAGTATGGCAACATTGGCTTCAAGTATTGGCAACAACATTTTGGATAAACCGCCATGTTTTTTAAATGTCAGTTGACATTTTGTTTGTGTCGTCAGCGCGTGTCGTTAAGATTTCCGGACTTTAGGTGAGTAAAACTTTAATATTTTTTATGATTTTCTAGAAATTGAATTATATTTATTCATTCCTGTTATCTTTATTGTTAAATAGGAAGCAGAAGTGTTCAATTAATGGTTCAGTTTGTTAATTATTGCAAGTATTAGGTTATGTCGTGAACAATTTTCATTCCATTGTGCGATTTGTGACACGAAATTGTGCGACGTGTCACAAGGGAAATTTCTAAAGTTATGTTTACAATAATTCTTATGTCATTAACGAATTTAGTATTTTATTCGAAAATGTTTAAATATATTAACTTACTACATTAATTTAAATTACTACGCCAGAGGCCTAAAGGAGGGTACCTATTGTATTAGTTGGTATGTTTTGAGATGCTACTGGGTCTTATTAAAATTCTCATAATTTTGTATTTTATTAATAGTTATTTTTTGCCACATTTGTTGTCACGTTATATTTCTTGCCTGTTCCGATGTTTGTAAATCTCAGTATTTTTTTCATCTCAAGCATGTTTATTAATAAATTTAAAATAGATAGGGTACCTACTTTTTGGGACTCGTAATTTAAGAAAAAAAGTTTTTCTATAAAAGGTTTTGCTTAGTCTTAGCTTTTCTTAGTTTTTATTTATTCTTAGCGAGCTTGCTCATGAGGCGATTAACGCCTCCGCTGGCCGTCTGGCCGCTGCCTTTTGATGAGTTTTTAGCCTTAAAAGTATGTTCATTGCAACAGTGAAAATTCTTTTAAATAATTCTGATAGGTTTATGTTTTTTCTCGATTCTTCGTGTGAAGTTAAGCAAGTCAAATTAGCAGTTAATGTTATTTGTCAAGACCGAGTACCTTTTTCTTTTCAGATGCCTTTATCATCCGCTGAGCGATGTCGAAAGTACCGGGAGAAACTAAAAAGGGAAAATCCCCAAAAATTTGAAGAAATGAAGAAGAGAAACTTGGAAAGAACGAAAGCTAAAAAACGAAAAATAGGCGATATGAGCGAAAATGAAAAACAAGATGTGAGAAAACAATGGAGAGATGCTAAACGTAAAAAACTTAACATAAATGAACCAGTGGCAATCGAATGTAAAAGAGCACGTCGTTGCTATCGTTTATATTGTGTATATCGTCGTTGCTATATTTTATAGGATACAATTAAGTAAGTAAAGTTGTTAATAAAAGCAGTAAATGGACCAATGACTATTTAATTGTATAAGAATTTTGAATGTTTAAAATTATTGTTGTAAGTGTAAGAAAAAACAAGCAGTGTTTTAGTTTTCGATTTATTAAATTTTTCTTGAAAGATGATGTTTTTTTTTATATTCCACTTTTCTTAAATCTTATGACTATTTGCACACACCCTTATAATTCTATTGTGCTACATTTATTTTCCAGTGTGACATATTCCGTTGTGATTTCCGTTGTGCAATTACGTCAAAAATTTGGTCCTGACCCATAAGCTTTTGTTGAACTTAAAAAACTTTTTGCTTACTTCCATACTTTATTTCTCGAAAAATAAGTATATCGAAGAATATATTTAATTTATGATAAACAGTTACTTAATTTTCTTCCACTTATTTTCATCATTATAAATTTAATAAGTAAAGATGACTCTATGTTATAACGTGTTACTTAATTAAGTTTTTGTTAACTCTATCTTCTTTTTGCTCATTGAATGAAGGCTCTACATAAAGACAGCTTCATACAATATTTTATTATGTTGCTTTGTCCTAATTTCCATTATGGTATGAATTGTTTTTTTTTCATAAAAATATGTATATACATATATCTACAAGTAATTCGGTTTGAAGGATTATTTTAAAAGTACACAAAATTTTAGTAATAACTTTATGAAGTTCATTTTGGAAATTGCTTAACATTGAAGAAAAATATAACATATAAGGTATCCACTGAAGCTCATAGACATTTTGTGATCAACTAAGTTTGTTTGTAAGTTTTAGTTGAAGTTGTCTATTGTGTTGTTAGCCTTTGTTGTTGTCTTAGTCTTTTTTTAACCAAAATAGGTGCGCTTAAACGTGCAATTATAAAGCAAAAATCGGTGAGACTTCCTTGCGGCCAATACGTAATGAAAAATAGTTAGAAAAGTACGTACTTACATACTCGAAAAGTACTTAAATTCTTTTACGCAATGTTGTATTTCTGTATCAATGTAAACTTATTTTTTCATAATTTCTACGAGAACGAAACTTTTAATTTCTTAAAAATTGTTTCGTTGCATTGTCAGCTGATTTACACAAATATAAGGCGGACTATCTTTGTTCTCAGGATTAGCTATGCAATTATAATATGATCGGCTTCAGCTAGAATCTTTGTTTTTTATTTAGTTGGTTACGGATGGCCCTGAACAGCAATGATTCTACCATCAGGTGGACTGTATGTTCGTTTGTTAATTCCATCTTATAAAAAGTCCAGATTTGACTCGTATGTTTATATGTTAGCTATGTATGTATATGTTTATGTGATGCCATCTTATCAAGGCACTGTCTGTCAGTGTAATCTTGTTTATTCAGCTTCTCAATACGACAGTGTAAGTAGGTAAGTACGTGAGCTAAGTAGCTCTCTTTGTTGGGGAGACGTTTCGTTAAGATGTGTATGCACATGCCGTACAGATACACTTTTAAAATTGAAAAAAACGTTTGGTACTGAAAATTTGTTTTGCATACGCCCTGCATATAATATTCACAATCATTGTTAAATTTATATACTTATGATTTTTTTGTTGAATCCTGGCACTTAATTTGAGTAATACATATAAAAAAGAAAACATTGTAAATCGAATGTGAGAAAAAACAAATGAAACCTGCAAGCAAATAAAACGTACATCTTTTAAATACGTAATTAGTCGATATTTTTATGTAAAATCGCAAGTCGGTAAGTGTTTTTACAGTGCACGTGAATTGGATAGTGTATAAGCTGCAGTATATTCTTATAAGATTGGTAATCAGACGTTTAGTAAGATTTCTCAGAGCCTACGAGAGGTCATTGATTTTAAAATTATAAGTATGATTTTTTTCATTTCATGTTTAGTTTTACGCGACTTGGAGGGTAATGTTTTTTGAGGGTATGTTAATATCCTTTGTAACATTGTGTAAAAGAATTGAAGTACATGCATCCAGTACTTTTCGAGTTTTGCGGAAACAAACATAGATGTATCAATAAATTTGAAGAGAAGTAATGTTTTTTGAGGGTATGTTAATACTCTCGAATATTACATACTTTGTATCCTATCCATGTTACATACTTTGGCATGCCCTGAAGCCCAAATGGCTCGAAGAATTTTAACATAAGAGGTGTCGTTGGGAATTATGGGTCTAAATTATGGGAGTGACACAGGTTTTTTGAAGCAGTGATTTTTTTGTTTTTGGAATAATTCTCTATTAAACAGAAGTATTTTATGTAACATCATTTTCCAGATAAGATTATAAATAAAACGTTTTTATGTATCTATCTGTATCATACTTTTAATCTAACCTATATTATTATATATTTTTATAGTAATGTAGATATTGAGATAACTAGGTAACTTATAAAATGGTGTGTATTATATCAGCTGATAAAACGATATTATCACAATTTATAGGCGCCTTTATAAAATTTTATCAAATTGTTTTCATTATAATCTTTTGTTGCATTACTTTTCATTCTACCTATTTTTGATTTCTTAAAGTAATTTTAGATTTTTGTTGTTTAATACAACTTAAACTTAACTTAAATGTATTTTTTTACAAATTGATTGATTTAAGATGAAAGATTAATGAAAAATGTAAATTTTTTTGACCCTTAATTTTTAGCTATGTCCATCGTGCGTATGAATTGTACCTGTGAATATGACATGGATAATATCAAATTAATTAAATTCTTCCCAGCATTAAAGCTATAATATGATATTATACAATTTTTTACCATCTTAAATTTTATTTTTCTTTTATAACATTGAAGCAGCAAACGAGCAAGGCGTCCATCTGATATTAAGTATGTGGTTAATAACTACCACCCATAGACATATGCAACCAATTCTATGCAAAACAGGATTTATAAAGCAATAATGTTTACATTACCACTCCTGATCACTAAGGTCGCCCGATATGTAAGACAGCTTCAACCGAAACAAAGAATTGCTTCACGTTAGCAAGGTGTGGTACCTCCCTTGGTTACTTGGCACAATATTGGTTCTATCACCTTTCAAATTCTTTTGGCATCCATTTGCCCTTTATTTATATATTTATTGTCCTTTAATTATTTATAATTTCAAGGTGGTAGAACCCTTTGTGGTTCGACTCCGGCGGCACCACCGTCACACTTATTCCTGCCTATTAACAGTAGTGTCAAGCGCTGCTGTGTTCTGGTTTGAAGGGCGTGGTAAGGGAGATATTCCGAAGCGTTTCAGCTTAATCCTCACGGGCATCTGTGGTTGACCTCAGGAATATCTAATTTTATCGAGGGTTTATTTCAGATGTCCATGGGCGGCAGTAGCCACTTACCATCAGGTGGACTGCATGCTCGTTTGCTACTTCTATTTATTTTATTCTATTTATTTAAAAAATATATTTTTTAAAGAATGCCTGCGTTACTTTGACTTTACTTCTATAAGAACCATACTCATAAAATATGTATTTTTATGAGGTCACAACAATTCGTTAAGTCACGTTTTAAGTAAGGTTAAACTATTACATTAACTATTTCAGTAGTAAGATGGTGTTATGCAACTTGGGTACTCTAGATTAAGAGCACGTGTCTGTGGTTGGTTCTAGGAATTTAAATTGTGAGACATATTTATTAACATACGTACTTAATAGTAACACGTTCCTTAATAGTAAAGAAGGAGAGTTAAGTCTCCTTATAGAGTTGGAAGTGAGGATAAGTAGAGATAGGCTGGCTACACTTCTTTTAACATTTCACCTTTTGGAACTGTTGGGTTCTTATTTCCTATTGTGCGGCTCTTCGGGTTTTTGTTAAATAAGTATGTAGGAGCAAACGAAAATACATATTATGGAGTTTCTTTCGCTGCTTCTTCTCCATAACAAAACACATTGTGAAGATGTGTTGAGTTGACATTCAAAAAGAGCGCTGTAAAGAAACTATTTTGAATTAAAATAATGTTTTTACAGTCCACCTGATGGTAAGTGGTCACTGCCCCTATGTATAACCAACTCCATATAAAACAGGGGTTCTACACGTTGATACTGCACCTGGCTGGTCCCCTCAGATGTAGTGGTTGTCATACATGTCTGACACGCAGAAAGTTCCGGCTTTCTAACCCCGGTCAAGCTAATCTAAAATGTAAATTTAATTTTCTATTCTGGGTCTGGGTGTAATAATTAATATTCGTTTCTGTTTGTGTCCATGCAAACATAATAAAAAGATCCCTAGAAATTGTGATTTTCAAAAGATCAGAAAAAGTATTTTCTTTTCTCTTACGATTAACTGACTTCAACGGAATCTTTTCCACAAGTCTGTTTTTATTAATACGTAACGTCTTGTTTATAAAACACTCCGCCGGGATATTCCAACGTCTTTACATAAACATAAATGTTATATATATTATGCTTTCTACTTCGGCGTTGATATGATAAATTGTAGCGTGAGTTAATACTCGCGGACAAACATACAGACATCAGTACACTTGTATCTTATGTGTAAACAAATAAACGGAGATATTCAAATGTATACAAGGAAAGATTGTGTAATGCAAAATTACAATTGCTTTCTACAACTAAATATACTATAATTTTGTGAAGGAAACTTTCTTGAGGAAACTTACATGAGCTAAAATTCTTTATTACGTTTTCAAAAGTTTGTTGAGTTTAGTTATTTACAATTATGTAAATTTGGTAGACTATGGTCCTAGTTCTTATTCTGAAAGTAGACTCGTGCCTTAATTTAACATTTAAAGGGAGATGAAATAGATGTATGGTCTACGAACAGAGACCTAAATTGAAAGACCATTTATTACTGCTACCTCTTGGGCAAAAAATGCATGCATTTCAACCCTCAAAGAATTTCACTGGAATTCCCGAATTATAATCCCGTGTTCTGGATGCCATGGACATATACATGGACAAAAACACTACTTCTAGTCCCAGAATCTAAATTCATTTGCTTGACCGGGAATCGAATCGCAAACATCTACATGGAAACATGACTGATTGCTGAGCTATGGGATCAACTGGGATATATTACTACAAGCTCATCGGTGGCTTAACTGTAGTTATTTTCAGTCAAAGGGTTAACATTTAAGACCTGTATCCAGTTACAGATAATATTAAATGATATACTGACATCACTACGAAAAATAATCTTTAAGACTATGTTCCACTTCGTTCAGTGAGCTATAGTTAGTATGATAGCTATAGAAAGCTTTCCAGGTTTCCATTAAACATAAATTTATATGTTTTGAAAATGAATTTTACTTAAAAAAGTATTATACAACTAACAGAAATTAGAATTAGAGCTGTTAGTCGTAATGTAGTAGTTTGAACTAAATACAAGACGTACCCAATTTACGGTGAGTAATTACATAACATGCAATTTTAAGCAGTGGTACAAACCCTTAAGGGCGTAACTAGTGACATTTCAATTGCTGCCGCTATGATCCATGAGCCAACCGGTTGAGCCAGTCCAGAAAGTCTAATTCCAGAAGATATTTATTTCGGACAAGCTCCCCGGATAATTTAATAATATCAGTAATTTGACAGTTAAATCCGACACGACCAAATAGTAGAAGATCAGAATTAGAGACGGCCTTCATCCATTCGTTTAATGGATGAAACCTATTTTATATCAAAGTTAGTACGTTAAAGAATATATCGCAAAAGGACTGGCTAAAACATCCCGGTCAGACTATGGTTACTTAAATATTGGTTCATCTATGACTAGATGATTTTTAGGTTTTTTAGTAATAAAATAAGTCGCTAACAGTTCTTTTCATTGATGAATATACAGGATAGACATCCAGAAATGTGCCACAAAATTTCTTATATCGCATCGCTGTCAATGGCCAACAGTCTTAACATTGTAAGTGGGCCAGTACTTTCGCGATCCAGTTTGTATAAGCGTACATTCATTTGCCGTGTATGTCTGTCAGCTCGTAAATCCCCATGAGATGAATGTTTACAGTTACATCATTTTCCATGAGTTGTGAGGGAAATTGTTTTTTATTATGATACTGCGCGGCTGACAACGATATTTTATGAATAAATAATAGCAAATGAGAATTCATGAGCAGCGATAGCATAGTGAAACTCAGCTCAAACTCAAATTTGTCAGCGTGGAAGATTATGGTGTAAAATCCTCTTACTTTAAAAGGAGACCTGAGCGCACTAGTGGGATATTATCGGTTAACGATAAAGCACCTTTATAATACAAACTTAACTAACCCATGTTAAGGGTGTGGTAACTTGCGTCATTACAATCGATGCGTTGTAGTATGGTTGTAATACTCCCCAATGTATTCATTACTAATGCCCAGTGATGTAACGTTACAAGCGTGCGTCCTATTCAACTCGTTACATTACACATGCGTCAAATTCACGTCGACAATCAATACCTTTAGAGCAGAGGTTCTCAAACTTTTCGTTTATCGCCCACCTTTAGAATCAATTTGTTTCTAAAGTCCCAGTAATTGTTACTTTGGGAGTAGATCGGTAAAAAAGCTACTCTTTTTTCTATTAGGGAACTTAAGCTTTGCTAATATAGTTGATTTTCACATGTAGGAGGGACTATTTTGAAATTGGTGTATTTCGCATTAACGCCACACCTATAAGTTTTGAAGAGGTAAGGGAGAAATACTTGCTACTTCAGGCAGGAATCCAATTGCATGGACTGCATGCTCATTTACTACGAGTACTTTGATTTTATAAAAAAAAACTAGATGGCGCTACTTCTGCTAGTATAGACGTCTAACAGTTAAAAACATTTGCCACTAGATGGCGATATAAAAATGACGTCACGAAATCTGACTCACGCTAATAACATGTTGTTCAAGGAACTATAAGTACCCGGTATGGCGCTGAACAATTCATACTTACCTGGCGTAGGGGACACCGTGATCAGGAAGGCGGTTCCCCCAGGGCGAGACCTACCCATTGCACTCCGGTTGGGTTGACCCCTGCGATTATCCCTAATGTGGATAACTCGGACGCGTAATTTTTGATAGTAGGGACTGCGTTCGCGCTGTCCCTTTATAAATATGTTACGTTTGTAGTCTTGAGCGTAATAGTTCGCGACTGGGATCGATCGATTTAGTTTGCTGTTTTAGTTCGTTTGCTCCCAGCTGCTTCTTACCGAACAGTTGGGATTTGGGAACTGAAGAACAGATGAATTAAAAGAGCGAAAGATCTGCCTTTTTTGAGTCATTTGTAGATTATGTGACAAGATTAAGAAATGCATGAATTAAAATGTTTAAGCGCTAAAAACAGCATAATCCTATTGATTCTTATAAAATATTTACAAAATATGAGGACATTAGTTCGGTTACCTCCATTTTATCACTAGTTCAGTTAATAGGTAACGAACTATGGAGCGGGAGATCGGGGATCTAGTTCGCGTAGTTCATCTGTGGGAGCGCTCTCCTCAACTAGTTCGTTCGCTAACCGACACACAAGACTAGTACCAGGATGACGATGAAGCACCTTTTACATTACAAACTTAACTAACCCATGTTAAGGGTGTGGTAACTTGCATTGTTACAATCGATGCGTTGTACTGTGCTTGTAATACTCCGCAATGTATTAATTACTAGTGCCCAATGATGTAACGTTACAAGCGTGCGTCCTATTCAACTCGTTACATTACACATGCGTCAAATTCACGTCGACAGTCAATACCTTTAGATCAGTGGTTCTCAAACTTATGTGATATACTGTCCATTTTCTATTAATTCATTTCTAAAACCCCAGTACTTGTTACTTTGGTAGAAGATCGGTGAAAAAAGGTATTCTTTTTTCTATTTGGGTTTTTAGGCCTTGCTGATAGTTGATTTTCACATGTAGGAGTGAGTATTTTGAAAGTGGTGTATTTCGCATTAACGCCACACCTATAAATTTTTTGAAGGGGTAAAGAAGAAATACTTTCTACTTCAGGCAGGTCTCCAATTGGATGGACTGCATGCTCATTTACTACGAGTACTTCAATTTTATAAAAAAAAAACTAGATGGCGTTACTTCTGCTTGTATAGACGACTAACTGTTAAAAACATTTGCCACTAGATGGCGATATAAAAATGACGTCACGAAATCTGAATCACGCTAATAACATGTTGTTCTAGGAACTATAAGTACCCGGTATTGCGCTGGAGAATTCATACTAGCGATGGGCGATTGTTCTAAAAAAAACAATCGAATAAATCGACAATCGACGGAATCAACAATCGATTGTCGATTTATTCGTAGTAACAAAAAAACAATCGAATAACAATCGACGTTCGAATAACAATCGACGTTCGAATAACAATCGACGTTCGAATAACAATCGACGTACGAATAACAATCGACGTACGAATAACAATCGACGTACGAATAACAATCGACGTTCGAATAAAAATCGACGTACGAATAACAATCGACGTACGAATAACAATCGACGTTCGAATAAAAATCGACCTTGAAATAACAATCGACGTACGAATAAAAATAGACCTTGGAATAACAATCGACGACCGAATACAAATTATACCGCGCGGCCACATGCGTGTGCTCAGGACAATGTGCAGGTGCGTCGTGTTGCAAAGTTATCGTCACTTGCCACTGGTTGGAAAATGTAAAGTATTGTATTACATTTTAGTCAATTGTACTATATATTGTTGAGAAATAATTATACCATAAATCATTTTGTATCAAATACTATGGAGTATCATCGATAATCCAGATGTCGTAGTCATCCCCTAAGTTCGTTTCATGACAACGTTTTCAAAAAGGTCATCTGAAAAATATAATATACGTCTCCATGGCGCATATTGTAGAAAAAGATTATCAGAAAATATAAAATATGTCTTTTTAGCTTATATTATAGATAAAAGTTATCACAAAAAATTATGTACTCATAGTTACATTACAATTACTCGGTGAAATACTATATATTTGAAGAAAAATAATGTTAACAACGCGAGTAGGGTGTGAGAGTGTGTGGCCACGAGGCCACAGTGAGCAGTGCGAGAAGCAAGGTGTGGACGCACCATTAAATAACGGAATGCAACGAAGCGGCGGAAGGGTGCACGACGCATGTGCGCTTCCCCCACCAAATATATAAGACTGACTCAGATTTCTTAAACACAGAAATTAGGGGCTCCTCGCTGCTAGTAGCTTTGTGTATACTAAATAGTTGACCAACAACCAAATAGCTTCGATAGTTCCATTTTTACGTAACAATCGCGTATCGCTTGACTGCGCTGTTACTAGTTTTGCGTTTACTAAACAATCGAACAATCGAGGAACAATCGAACAATCGACCAACAATCGAACTATCGAACAATCGAACAATCGACGAACAATCGAACTATCGAACAATCGACGAACAATCGAACAATCGACGAACAATCGAACAATCGACCAACAATCGAACAATTTCGATTGTTCGATAGTTATTCGAATACAATCGAAGAATTTCGATAGTTATTCGAATACAATCGAACACAATAACAATCGAATAATTCGATTGTTTTTAGTAACAATCGCGCATCGCTAATTCATACTTACCTGGCGTAGGGGACACCGTGATCAGGAAGGCGGTTCCCCCAGGGCGAGACCTACCCATTGCACTCCGGTTGGGTTGACCCCTGCGATTATCCCTAATGTGGATAACTCGGACGCGTAATTTTTGATAGTAGGGACTGCGTTCGCGCTGTCCCTTTATAAATATGTTACGTTTGTAGTCTTAAGCGTAATAGATTGCGACTGGGATCGCTCGATCTAGTTCCCTGTTTTAGTTTGTTTGCTCCCAGCTGCTTCTTACCGAACAGTTGGGATTTGGGAACTGATTACTGAAGAACAGCTGAACTAAAAGAGCGAAAGATCTGCCTTTTTTGAGTCATTTGTAGATTATGTGACCAGCTTAAGAAATGCATGAATTAAAATGTTTGAGCGCTATAAACAGCATAATCCTATTGATTCTTATAAAATATTCACAAAATATAAGGACATTAGTTCGGTTACCTCCATTTTATCACTAGTTCAGTTAATAGGTAACGAACAATGGAGCGGGAGATCGGGGATCTAGTTCGCGTAGTTCATCTGTGGGAGCGCTCTTCCGAACTAGTTAATTCGCTAACCGACACACAAGACCAGTACCGGGTTGACGATGAAGCACCTTTTATAATACAAACTTAAATAACCCATGTTAAGGGTGTGGTAACTTGCGTCATTACAATGGATGCGTTGTACTATGGTTGTAATACTCCCCAATGTATTCATTACTAGTGCCCAATGATGTAACGTTACAAGCGTGCGTCCTATTCAACTCGTTACATTACACATGCGTCAAATTCACGTCGACAATCAATACCTTTAGATCAGTGGTGCTCAAACTTATGTGGTATACGCCCCATTTTTCAATCAATTAATTTCTAAAGCCCCAGTACTTGTTACTTTGGTAGGAGATCGGTGAAAAAAGGTATTCTTTTTTCTATCTGGGTTTTTAGGCCTTGCTGATAGTTGATTTTCACATGTAGGAGTGAGTATTTTGAAAGTGGTGTATTTCGCATTAACGCCACACCTATAAATTTTTTGAAGGGGTAAAGGAGAAATACTTTCTACTTCAGGCAGGACTCCAATTGGATGGACTGCATGCTCATTTACTACGAGTACTTCAATTTTATAAAAAAAAACTAGATGGCGTTACTTCTGCTTGTATAGACGACTAACTGTTAAAAACATTTGCCACTAGATGGCGATATAAAAATGACGTCACGAAATCTGACTCACGCTAATAACATGTTGTTCAAGGAACTATAAGTACCCGGTATTGCGCTTAAGAATTCATACTTACCTGGCGTAGGGGACACCGTGATCAGGAAGGCGGTTCCCCCAGGGCGAGACCTACCCATTGCACTCCGGTTGGGTTGACCCCTGCGATTATCCCTAATGTGGATAACTCGGACGCGTAATTTTTGATAGTAGGGACTGCGTTCGCGCTGTCCCTTTGTAAATATGTTATGTTTGGAGTTATGATGTGTGTGTACTTACATTGTATTGTACTGTAATCGTGCGTTCCTGAAATTTGTTAACACACTCCGTGCTTCTTACTATTCTTACGTAGACAAAATCACGATTACAATGTAATTCAAACCATTTGAATACTACTTTGTTTCATTTAAAAAATATATTTATCAATAACCTAAGGACTGACATATTGACTTATCAAACAGCGCAGGAATAAAAACAAAATATTCAATTATTTTCGAGTTTTAATTCAAAAGATAAGAAAAACATACCCACAATGACCCACATCGTCTCTTCTGCCGCCTAATTTCCTCTAGGCCTTTAGCTCCCACCAGGGTACATGATCGCTCACTTTGAGAAACATTGGTTTAGAGGTTACAGTAACCAATTACATAATTGCGATTGCAGTATCAGTTATTCAAATCACTGTAGATATAAGATCATTTGTGGTAATACCCGTAATTATTTTGACGTCCCGACACTGTTTAACCGTTTTTTATCTTGAGAATCATATCGATATCTCTCTCCAAATGAGGCTTTTAAAGCGAGACAGCTCATTTGTTTAACTGTCTGTCGTTTAATAATATCTGTTCAGTAGTTTGTCTTTTACGATATATCGATAACGCTGCTTGTAATAATTTATTATTTGATGGCAAAGAGTCAAATGAGCATGCAGGCTAGTTCATTGGTCATTGATGCCAATGGATACTTGTAGCCAAGATTTTATACCATTAAAGTGGCTAGCAAGCATGGAGTCCACCTGAAGTTAAGTGACTATTGCCGCCCATAATTTACGCAGAACAATGCCGACATGTGTAGGTAAGTGGTGCAAAAATAACCCAAAATCGAAGAAAAAGTGCACAGAAATATCGTTTTATTCGTAAATGATCTAACAACTACATTTTTTAAATATTTTTCAAACACTTAAATAGATGACAGTGACAATTTCAATTGTTAAAACAGGTTACAATTCCTAGTTAGGAGTGAGTAATCATTACTAATTTTTTTTTATAACATAGGAGTAGGAGACGAGCATGCAGTCCACTGATAGTAAGTGGCTACTGCCGCCTACTGAGGTTGGCCACAGACGCGCCGCTACCCCTGAGGGCTAAGCTGGAACGCTTCGGAAAAGTCTGTCTCCCTTACCACACCCTTCAAAATGAAACACAGCAGCGCCTAACACTGCTGTTATCAGGTAGAAATAGGTGTGGCGGTGGTGACGCCGGAGTCGAACCGCAAACGGTTCTAACAACTTCAAAATCGAATCTATGACCCCTGACGGCTAAATTGGAATGCCTTGGATAAGTATGTCTTTCTTACCATACCCTTCAAGTCAGTATTCAGTAGCATTTGACACTGCTGTTATTAGGCAGGAATGTGGCGGTCGTGCCTCTGGAGTCGAACCACAGAAGGTTCTACCACCTTTAGACAGTATTAGATTTGGACAGTATTGTCACATTCAATTATCGTGAATTATCTGGATAGGTAAATAGACAGTGATATTAAGATTTTACGCTTTACATTACTACCTCCTTTTCTTAAGCACAAAGGGTTCTACCATCTTTAAACTGCATACGTGGGGTACCCCAGTATAATTATCAAGTACAAACATCGTTGGTTAGTCCAAATACTGCGATTTAAACTAAGACACTACAGTTGTGTAACTGGCACAGTTGTCACAACACATAAGTCGTGCGGTTGTAAGATGTGCGTAATTTATTGGAGTGATTGAGTTTCACTGGAAAAGGTCAAATAGGAATGTTAGAAACAAGCCAATAGATTTCTCTAGAACAATTGCGGAAGTATGACTGACGGAACTATTTTTCAAATGGGATATTTTTTTGCTTTTGTTACTTTACATGTCTATATAATTTTTGAAAATGTAAAAAAAAGGGAAGGATTGTTATAATAAGTGAATGAACGAATATGAAATGTAACTGTATAGTCTAGTTGCAAAAATATACCACTTCGTTGGATGGTATAATTTCAAGATATTATTTCAGACTTGCATAGTTCAAAGACTTTTTATGTCCCACTGGTGGGCACGGGTCCCTCCGCCGGTTTCTTCCCAATGACCGGGGAGGACTGGATATAAGGATTTGTGGAAGGCATATACCTTATTTCTCGATCTTGAAGTGTCGTTATTGAAGGTCATATCACTCCTCGTGGTTAGACACCAGAGGCACCACTGCCACACTTATTCCTGACTAATAACAGTAATTTTGAGCGGTGCTGCGTTCCTGTATGGTAACCTATCTGAGGCGTTCCTACTTATTCGTTAAAATACATTGTGGCCGTAGGATTTACTCGTATTATAGTCTAATGCAAAAAAGTCAGATGCTTACGTTGTTAAGATATCATTTGGGCTCGTCAATCTTTTATTGGCAACTCGATCGATGAAAACCCGATCGATGAATCGCGTGCCAAAACTATTTTAAGTATTGTGACGAAATAAAACTAGTTTTTTTATAAAATAAATATAAAGGTGCTATTAAGTTTAACATTTACTTTTGGGCTAGCATCTCTATCATATCACATAAGGAAGTAGTGTGCCTGTCATATTCAGTGTCTGAAAATGTTAAAGATTAAATGTTAAAGATTAAATGAGCACAGAGGTTGTACCTAAAGATGCGATACCACTCCTGAGGTCTAAGATGCTTCCCGTTAGTACAATAAGTCACGTATAAAAGTAATTTTACCTTGCAGTTATTAGTTAGTGAAAAGTTTATGATTTTAGACTAAAATTATCGCGGAATTGAGACATTTTATTATGTAACGGGTACTCACGATATGCGTTTTTTATTGCCGATATTTCGACCCAGTTGCATGGATCGTGGTCTCGGCGAAACTGAGGTGGAGGGGAGAAACCGTTGACAAGTACTAGTGGTAGTAGTATGGTTACTTCCATTACAAAAACAGTTATTTATAGAAACCTTATTATGTAATTTTAATCTGAACCAGAAAAAGGTCCATAAATCTGTAGTGATATAAATGCATCCGTTCAGAATTATGGGAGGCACGCATCCCCCTCCTTTTCAGCGTTTAAAAATAGCGAAATGTGACTTTTACACCGACTTACATTAAGTTGTCGGTCGGTAATAATATTCGGCACTTCGTGAAACTCCCAATTTGTAACACAGTTGTGCTAATGCTCTTTGATAGATGGCGCTAGTGCTCAAAGATACAGACGTTTATATGAAATATGCTAGCTCGTTTTCAAGCAGTGTGATGGAGAATACTCCAAACCACGCTTAGCTCTGTGGTGAAGAATGGGCAGGAGTTCACTTACTTATTGGGTAAATTGCCCAGTTGGTGTTGCTTTCTCTTGAAATCTAATACGTAGTTATCGTTTTATTGGTAGCTATTCTCTAATATCTTATCATTCTGTAAGTAAATCCAAACCATTACTGAGTCTTTAATGGACTAGTACAGACACACTAATGGTTGGAAATGATGTCATGATTTACGACACAATTGGGCAATTCTTGATATGTCTGACTCTATAGACTGCCTCTAGCATACGGATATACATAAACTAATCTACGGGATACGTAAAAATAATAGGGATAAAAGTGTGTCAGACGTGGTGTTACCATGCGTTTTGATTTCAGTGGAACTTACGGAAAGAAATTTTAAACTATACACAAGATTTAATGCAGCTTCTGTAAGTCCGAAGTCGTGTAATAAACTAATATATTAAAGATTCGTACTAATATTATCTCTTTAAATAAGTCGTTATTGGTGCATGAACAGAAGAATTCATTTGTTTAATTTGCATTTGATGATAAGGCATAGTGGTTACCGTATAGGTCTTAAACACAAAAGTTCCAGGTTTAATCTTAAGCCAGGCCGAAGTTTCGTGGTCATGGTATCTACCAAACTGGGAATGTCCCAAAATATATCTCAGAAAACTGAGTCAACCTCGCATCTGTTGTGTAACAGCATCTGTTAATACTTACGTCGTTGTGAGAACAAAGACATTTTTTAAATTACGTTAGTGTGTCTTTTGCTGAAATGCACTAACCCTCATTAAAAAAATCCCTTTAATCTATCATCATAACCAATCCATTATAGTCCCACTGCTAGGCACGTGGCCCCTCTCAGAGAAAGAAGAATTAGACCAAAGTCTATCACGCTAACCCAGAGTAAATTTATACCCTTCATATACCTTTGGATTTGTATTACTCGAAGATCTCTCATCTTTGGAGGTTTCCTCACGATGTTCTTCTTCACCCTTAAAGCATCTAATCTTATTTATAAATCTCTCGTGTTAGTTAGTTACCGTACTCCTCCGAAACGGCTTTACCGATTTTTACCAAATTTTATATGTATATTCAGTAGGTCTGAAAATCGGCTACTATCTATTTTTCATACCCCTAATTGATAAGGGTTGTTCACCCTTAACATTTTTTTATTTAGGTATATGGCAACACAACATTTGCCGGGTCAGCTAGTGTGCTTCTAAAATTCTTTAACCGCTGTCATAAGTCATATCGTCTAAAAACGTTTTTAATGTACTGTTTTATCCGTATGTACTTTTCCTCCCGATTCCCATTGAAGCAGCATGATATAATGCTCAAGCTTTGATACATAAGAGAGCAGATACATAAAATATTGCATTCGTTTGGACAAAATATTTAGCCACAAAAAATTGGTAACGCCCAAACAATGTTATATCATTTACCACAACAGCACCTTAACATTTCTATACCTTAACGCAATAGTACATTAAAACCTTAATGAAGTGACATGGGTTCAAGTTATGACAAAAACATGTATTGGTAGGATCGTATGTAATATGTAGAATTTGTTTGAACTGTTCGTTTATATTTTATACCATCTTGAAGTATAAAAAAAAGTTACGTCATCAAATATTTTGATTGTGTGTCTGTCTGTTTGTAGGTATAAATCAGAGCTACTTTTAAGGTGAAGGGTGGCGATACTTGCACAAGGCTTTCCGGTCAATTAAAGAACCCTTTGTGGTACAATTTCTGAGGCACCACCACCACACCTGTTTCTGCCTAGCAGTGTTAAGCGCTGCTGTGTTCCGCTCTTAACCAGAGGCGTTTCCATTTATTCCTCAAGGTTTTCATATAACTTGAGATATTTACTTTTGGTTAAAACACAGATGTCGCTGTGCTCGCAGGTTGCACCTAACTTTGTATCATATCATTTAAACGCAGGACTTGCGATAACATCAAAATTTCACTCTCATACAGAGTTGCAACCGGCTAAGACCTGCTTGCAGATAGGGTTGGCAATTTTATAAAAAATATATTATTATAACGAAGTTGGGGTTGGACTTGCGAAATTCGTAAAGTATAAAGCGTAAAGCAATACATATGCTAGAGTTTTACAAAACTATATTGACGGTGATGGTGAAAAGGATATCTTCCTGGGAAATGTGTACGCTTTCAAAATGACCTAACGGTTTTTGGTGTGTTCGGATACCACTGTTTAAGGAATAGTTGCGATAATATTTTTTTAATAATATAGAAGTAGCACACGAGCAGTTAACCTAATGATAATTGGCTACTGCCTTCCATGGATATCTGTAATCAACATCAGTAAGATCGTTGAAAGTGGTAGAACCCTTTGTGGTTCGACTCCGGCGGCACCACCGCCACACCTATTTCTACCTGATAACAGCAGTGTTAGGCGCTGCTGTGTTCCAGTTTGAAGGGTGTGGTAAGGGAGACAGACTTTTCCGAGGCGTTCCAGGTTAGTCCTCAGGGGTAGCGGCGCATCTGTGGCCGACCTCAGGTAGGAATATCTAATCCTATCTGGGGTTGATTACAGGTATCCATGGGTGGCAGTAGCCACTTACCATCAGGTGGACTGCATGCTCGTCTGCTACTCTTATATTATAAAAAAAAAGATCGGATCTTACCTGGGATCAGCGATGTTATATTGTGGTGCCGACGCAGTTTAACTAAGAAGGATTTTAACTTTACTTTGTAATTGGCAACCCTACTTGCGCCAATGAGTTATCGAAACTTATGCAACCTGTATGTTGCTTGCATTTGCATAACTATCTTATTCTCAAAAGAGAAAACATCGAAAAACATTGTATTCGTCGGTTTTGGCTTGTTTTAAATATTTTTTAACATGTTGCTACAGAGGTGATGTCTTCTTTTAGCTGCTTGTAATAAGGTTATAATAATCGCGTATTAAATAATGCTAACAGTTTTATTGCACTTTACCATAAATTACTTTTCCAACAGAGGTTTAAATAAGTCGTTATAACAATAGAACCCATCTCTGCCTAATGACAAAAATCTATCGATTGTATCTATTATAAAGAGTTATTTCATTTATTTTTAATCGCAAAGCAGTTAGTCGTAAAACATTATAGTCCCACTGCTGGGCACAGGGAAAAAGAAGAATAAGGCCATAAGTCCACCCACTGACCAAGTGCAAATTGTAAACTTCACATTTCTAAGGTCGTGTAGGTGAATTTTTCATATTATGGGAACTATTACCGTTATAGGAAGCCATAGTTATTTTATATCTCCACCTTAACACAACCTTCAAACTAACCCACAATATTAGTTCTTTGGCGAAGGAAGATCTCCCGCCGGGCTAAGTGATCATGCCCGGGGAGCAGCCGTGCTTCAACAGTCTCAGTTCAGAGCTTGTATATATTCCAGATATTTAGAAAACTTCGATAGCGTGATTCAGAATACTCGTGGCGCCACCTCTTGTCGAGTAGCCGGTGGTCGCCACAGTTCCTTACCACTTACAACGTAGAAATAGGCGTGACCGTGGTATCTCCAGGTTTAAAACATGTTTCGTCTACCTTGAAAACAATATCAAAACATCAAGAATTAACTTAAGCTCTTTCTAGGAACGCTTATAGAAATAAACTCGTGCATGAGCAGTTTTTCTAACGATTCTTTTACTACTATTTTGTTTTACTAAAGTTTAATCCTGGGTTCTCGCTTAGATTTTTTGTCTTATACTTAATCCAAATAGTAGAAGTAGGTGTGTACGGTCAGAAAAATAATTGCCTAAGTGAGATTCGATCGCAGGGTTCTGTACCATCAAATTTTCACTTATTTTTTATTTTTAATATTTGTTATCATAGCTGCCATAGTAATTTGAACTGTCTACCTACTAAGGTTCAATAAAAAACGGAAACGCCAAAAATACCTGTTCTTCATTCCATATTCAAGATATTTTTGTTTTTAGTATTTGTCGTTACAGTGGCTCCTATTATACGTTTTCTTTGAAAATTAAAATTACGGTTCACGAACCAGGGCCCTGTTACAGACGGACAGCGAAGACTTATTAATAGGGTTCCGTTTTTGCCCTTCGCATACGGAACCCTAAAAACCAAGATAATCGCTTCACGCTTTCTGTAACTCGGTAACTCTACGGTTACTTTTTTGTGGACGGTACTGCATAAATTATAAGCTATTACAATCATTTAAGATAAGAATCTCGCATATTGATAAGGATACAAAAAATATTTCAAAGTATGTGACGTTCAAATATTTTGTTCATTCTTTTCGCGAGTTAATTACATGAAATAATTTAGTTTTTTTTTGTTTATTTGTAACGTTTATTTATTTATTTTATTCTTTGTTATCTATTTAAACGTAATGTTATTTTTATTAGTTTAATAAAAACTAATGAGGCGGTATTAAATAACTGTATGCATTATAAGATAAACTCAATATGTTTTGTATATAAAAAATGCGCTTTATAGGCAATGGTCTCACTAATCATCGTAAATATCGTCATTTATATATCAAACAAAAATGTTCTGAATGTCAGTACTTAATAAAAAATAAATTGCTTTGATGGGAATCGACACCAAGACGTTATATGAGGTATTAAATACAATGGCCATCTTAACTACTTTTCGATTATAACTCAGCTTTTTGCAGACCAAAATGGATTCTTAGAAGCCGAGCAATTTCGCACATAAAGATGAAATTACATTGAATAAGTTGTGATATTTAACTCTTAGCCAACAAACGCTAAAAAGGTAGCAGTCATGTTCGTTACACATTGAAACGGCTATTTTTAGCCAGTTTTTATATTTGTACACGTATTATCTTCAAACATAGGTCATGGCACTCTCCCACGCACGATACGGAAAAATACATTTTCACTCAAACCAAACATTTGTACTGTCGCGACACTAACTTTTTTGGAATTCGCAAAATTTCGCATGGCCATAATATATCGAATTATTGGCCTAGTGCGAGTCGAGCGCACATATTGGATTCCGTACCATGAAATATTCATTTTTATTAGTTTTAGTTTTTGTTATTATAGCAGTCATTAAGGTATTGTAAAAGTTTGAACTGTCTACGGTTCAGTAGATAAAGCGAAAAAAGAATAGATTTACCTGTAGTACATTCGAGGACGAAGAACAAAGAGTACTTTTGAAATGACCTATCTATTAATATCAACAGCCTATTTATATCTTATTGTTGGGCATGTGCTTTCTGACTTGGTAGCGTTTTGAAAAGCTTGGTAGATTTATTCCTTAATTTTATTTCTGTAAGTACTCCGAGGCGGGCGTAAATATTGGTGATACAGTTTATACTATTGCCGCTGTTTACGACAATATATTTGTAAAACTGTTTTTGCTTCGAACTAAATCTTTATTTTACGTGTCTAAAATTCTAATCTTATACCTTTAAATCGAGAGCGAATGTCAAAACCACTAAGCTATCCCTACCTTTTCTTATATAGTCTATATAGCCTTAAATTGTATAGATAAAAGAAAGCAAGCTCCAAAGGGCAAGGACAATCCTTGGCGCGAGATGTCAACAGCACCAACATTTGCACACGTTATCAACACAAATGCCATTGTTAGAATGCATGCTCTTACGTGCCAAGTTTGCTTAACCGCATTCCGGAGATAAGTGTGATTGAAGCTGCAAGGAATTTGAGAAATGTGGTGTTTGTGATCATGGTATTGGCGATCCTTGGTGAGGCAGATCTCTTATTTTTTTGTGATATGGGGTAGCAGGCGAGCGTGCAGTCCACCTGATGGGAAGTGGCTACTGCCGCTCATAAAATTTAATCAACCCCAGATAAGATTAGATTTGGGTGATTTTGTCTTTGTTTGTTTAGAGTCTGGTTATCTGTAGAAAGTTATTTTAAATGTCATGCAGTTCACCTGATATTAAATGTTAAACATTGTCAGTCGATTCATGGGATTCCAGAAAAAATCTCATCACAATTCGATCACACACGATTTGCTGACACCGACGTTGTTACGCGTATATTTACTCTTACCTAACTATGCAAATTGAAACATGCATCTAGTAATGTTAGTAAATAATTAGAGATCTCTTGTTTTTAAGTAATGAAATATAATTTTAATAGATCAGAGCAAACATGGTAGATAGTTTTAGAGAAAAAATTGGTGTGGCGGCTGTACCTCTATCAATTTTTAATAACTCTTACCATCTTATCCTATAAATAATAAGACATGCACTTCATACATAACTAAGTAAAGTGATATTGCAATGTATCATTAAAGTCGCAATGTTATCATTACATCAAAGTCATCCCGGAGACAACGCAATAACAATCAACGTCAGATCGTGCGTATGATTGTTAGACTCCTGTTTATGATTAAGGTTCACCGCGTATTGGCTATGCTTGAGTAATTGGTAGCCTAAGACCGTTATTAATAATCAATCCGTGCAATTTTGCCTACCGTAGATTCTTGACTACTTGTAGGATGAATGACGGTGAGAATAAACATGGAAGTTGTCATGGAAACAATTGTAGAAGAAGAGACCAGAGGTATGGATTCTCGTGCCTGTTGTAAGAGACGTCTTAAAGGGGTTTTCCGGGGTTGCGGGTGGCGAGAGTGGGAACTCGAATCGTCCAGCTGGCGACCCAGGGAAGGGCGACTGTAGTGGGGCCGAATATCTTCGTAAGCATCTGAAGGTGTGGTTAGCGTAAATGTTCACCAGGGAAGAGTCATACCGGCGCTCTGGGCTGGAACCTAATATCCTCTATGTAGCGCTAAGGACGGCCGCCAAAATACCCCATTTTGGTGAGTAATAATTCCCCATAATCCACTCCCTTGGCATTAAAAACAAACATATTAACCTTATACATAAGACTATTGGCTCCTTCCATAAAAAGCTACCTACTTTCTTTACTAACTATCTGTTTTATAGAGATGACTCCAAATAAACTTATGATACTTTAATTACTGGTACCTTCAGAGAAGTATTTACCTTTCTAAATTTCAATAGAAAATAATGACTTCAAGTCTTAATAACCATAAAACGTGGCGTGCCAATACCAGCAACAGCATTAAGGCACGTATCTTACTGTCAACGAGAATCGATAGATGATGATGGATGTAAACAGTACCCTTAGTATGAGTTTTTACGTTTTGACAAAAATGACTGTTTTTGTTTACAGTTCTGATACAGTCCGCTAGGGGCGCTGATTGGAAATGTATGGGCAAATACGTAAACAAACACCAAAACAGTCATTTTTGTAAAAACTTAAAAACTCATACTAAGGGTACAGAAATTCAAAGATGTGATTCGAATTTTGAATTTTTTTAGACTCGAAACTTCCGGCCTACCATAATGAAATCGAATTTGTAGATGGCTATACAACGCCGGACCATTACCACTTTCCCTAGTAAATGACTACAATAATATTTTTTTATAAAAACGATTGCGTTCAACCCGATATTTTGATATTTTTGCGTGAACTAGACTGGACATCTATTAATAAGACAAAGTTTATTAATGCCATTTCGTAAAATTAGTATGACAACTACGCTAGAATTTGTTCCACCAGTCATGCACGAATTCCATTTTTTTTTTAATTTTCCACGAATATGACTATTTTTGAAGCGAGATTTTGATGAAACTTCACCACTCGCGTGACGTGAGACAAGTCAATATAACAGGATGTGAGACGTAACGACTATAATTCGTGTACTAATTAATTCCTATGATGAGAAACATCTCGGCAGATCATCGCTCTTGTAAAAGCACCTCATTAGACTGATTGTATTAGTTTTTGCTCACTTTTAAATGACACGTAATTTTGTTACGAGCATCAATTCGGACATTAGAACGATGTGGATATGCCTACATTAATGGCGTGTGATTAAGTTTAATTAATTGACAGTTTCTATGTTAATTAGGTCTTCAAATAGTTCATTAATTGTAAGTTTCTTATTAACATAACCGCTTAGTAGGTGCGAGTTTAAGAAAAAGACGCTTACTACACTCACAGTCCCACACTCGGATTCTCTGTGTCGCGAGTGCTGTGGACAAATACGAAAACGAATTCAAGAACACTCAGACCGAGGACAGAAATCCAAATTCATCATTTAGACATATATCTGGCTGTGGGTTGAGTGAGTGACCGTTCCGCAGATGACGGCGTCTTAAATTTAACTTTAGATACATACTAGGCCCTTGTAATATTCAACAATATACTGTTCTGTATCAACATCAACATTCCTCATCATTATTGTTTCGTTACAAGTAATATTTATTTTTTAAGAAAATTTGAGCGTGGGAGGCTAAAAGTCGTAACACATTAATATTGTCTTCAATTGTTTGCGACTTACCACCGTCATGTCCAATTTTTCATCATAATCATAATATACAGTTGAGAAGAATATTTATAAGCAATTATTTATAATTTCAGACTTCATTATATTAAAATTTATATTCAAGCATATTCCAAACGGACATCCGTAAATGCGCCAGATGAAAAAATTTCTGAAAATTCGCACGAGACTTCGCTTTTCGTGCACACTGCATACAGATAGATCGTGTACCTATACTTCTTGTCATGACCGTAGAATTATCCAAAAAAAATCAAATTTATGGAATGCTCATCTTCTAATATTTATTATCCAATCTTTTTGGCGTAAAACATATTCCATACGAATTTAACATAAAAACTGGTATTAATAGAACACTATAAAAATGTCACCACGATTTAAAATACCTTGCAAAATGGTTGTAAACGAAACACATAAATTTCCCATGTCAAACATAAGTAATGAAATCGGTAAATCAAGTTCCTTGGCCAAACTATGAATAAAGAAATAAAAATAAAAACAGGCCAGATGGCAGAAAGTGTATATTTTTTTTATATTTTTCGTAGTTTCGTTCAGAGAGTTCTTTTATTGTCTGTCTTGTATTTTTTTTTAATTGTTATGAGACCTAAATATTTTCAGGGTATTAATAGTCAAACTAGATTTAGCAGATTTATGGTATAGTCTATTTTAATTCGTTTTATTTATAATGTGTCAGAAAAGGTTTCTCATATTACTATACGCAGTTTGGTAAAAACAAACCATAGAACAGCGTTAAGAAAGAAGATTTTTATTTTACGTTCAGTTCAATTGTTTTCTTTGGATTACATGCAATGACAAAGAATAGAGTTATTCAAACAGTTATTTCAAAATCGCAGATCTAATTATTTTTAAATATAAGTTTAGAAATAAAGAATAGTAATTACGAACATCATAAAAGACAAAAAATGCCGGAAATGTTTTCCAAATATCTTTCTAGAAATATTAAACTTTTAAAGATAAAGTATAAATAATAAATATGTTACCTAAGTTTATATAGGTACTTATGTGAAATAAAATTATATTTTTAAGGCTTTAAAGGTTGATAGAGAGGTGTTAACTAATTAACCACTAAATAATTTTCGCCGATAAATGAGTCATTTATCAAAACTTCAAAAAATAAAATGATTCAAACACGTTTGCAATTGTAAATGTTAAATATAAAAATTATATTAAATGTTTGTCCGTGAATTGCATATTTTGGATTACAAAACTATTTTCAAATAAAAATAGAGGATGATTTGGTGGTAGTAGAATCCTCTGCGGTTCGACTTCAGGGGCACCACCACCAAACCTGTTTCTGTTTAATAACATCAATGTCAAGCGCTGCTATTTTCGGGTTTAAAGGGTGTGAAAAGGGAGACATACTTTTCCGAGGCATTCCAGCTTAGTCCTCTGGATTAGCGGCGTCTATGACCGACCTCAGGTAGAAACCTGAGAATGTAGAATCATCTTATTTAGGGTTGTTACAAGATGTTAGTTGGCGGCAGACACTTACCATCAAGGCGATTGCATCGTCTGCTAATTATGAAAAAAAAACATAGGGAGAATAGTGATACACTGTTTGCATTCGACCTATGTGGAGTTCTTTAACATTTTTACTCTTTAGTTTGAACGGATTTAAAAATTTGGACACTTATGAAGAACCGATGACAATACACGATTTTAATAATTTTATCCAATTCACCTCATTCGTCATCGATCGTCAGGAATCAGGTATAACGATTTTCCTTGTGCAATTTAGCGTGGCTTTTAGTTTTTAAACTATTATTATTTATTTAATATGAAATACGGACATCGTCGCGGTGTAAAGCTAGTTGTAGATAGTTTACATTAATGCTTAATGTTCTATCATTAGAGTCTATACCGAGTCGGTGTCGGTGATTTTTCAAATTGAAATCAAATTCCGTTATACACCTTTTAAGGTTAAACGACATAATATCTCGAAATGATAGTATCGTTTATAAAAGTGTTTGCGTATCTATCTATCTGTCTATCTATCGTTCATATGTTAATTAATTTCTATATTTGGAGATAGGGAACATTTTTGTTTTGTATGCGGTGGTACGACTACCACTGTTTTTTACTTTGCAAATTTCAGATTTCAAATGATATTTTTTATTCAAATAGTAAATAAGCTTTAGTCTGACTGATGGTAAGTGAGATAGGCCTACTTTTAATATATAGGTATCAGATAGCGCGCCGAAATTAAAACTTTTAAAGGCTCAATAGTAGGCACTATATGATTAAAACTTATGCTTCTTAGGAACAACAGCATTTACAATTACACAATATTATCAATTATTTTGATTATATTGTGTAATCTTTAATAAAAAATATAACAAAGAAGACATGAGAACATAACATTTTTCTAGAGATTACCAAATTTATCTCATTTACAAAAAGGTCGAGTTAATTAATTAATTTCCTCTAACACTCCATCATCACACGTGTAAATATGTATCAGCGATTATGATAATAATCTACTCTGTATAAATTAATCAAAAAAATAATCACGACTGAACTCCGGCCTATGTATAATATTAAGTGATAATTTTGTTTTGATATGAGTATCTAAAGACCCCTATTAATCATTATGCCTGTTTTATGTTAAAACATAGGCATGGTTCCGATACACCATGTGGTGAATAAAACAGTTTTTTAGCATATATCATGTCATATCGATATTAGACATAACCGATCATAACTATCAAAACGAAAAACCGTTTTCAATCTCATATTCACTGCGGCTTTGTTCGATTTTTAACATTCACTCAGGTAACAAGTAATTTAATTAAGAAATCAAAAACCCGACTGCACTAAAAAGGCTGAAGTAGAATTTACAAAAACGGTGAAATAGGCGTTTCATTATTTTTATCCAGAAAGCCAAATACAAAGTTTTGTAGTAGGTATCTGGTAGGCGAAAAACATAACCCGTCCTTGGCAGTCGGGTAAAAACGAACCTATGAAATGGGAATATGGTCAAAAGCATTTATTTCATTTTAAGCATGTATTTTAGTTACAAACGAACATCAATCTCATTCAGTTCCAAACTCTACAACGGTAACAAACAGTGCTTCTGATATTGATAAACGAAAACCGTTTTCCACATCGATGTGATAACTAAATATTGGCTACAACCGTTTTCAAATAACTGAAAACGATCATATCAAGTTAAAAGCGGTATCATCATTGGTGAAATAGCTACAAAACGTGGTCTAAAGGTCACGCTTAAGTTCGTTTAACTCTAAGCCTTGTTTAATCCACTTACAACCCAACACATGGGATTATAAATCTTATTTTTATTAACAGAAGAGAATAAACTGTTTCAGTTAACCGAAAACGGAATGAGAATAACGTATGTTTTATATGCAGTTGATTTATGGCATTGTAGCCTTTATTGTAATGTAATAAGAGTTATAGTGACTACATAATTACTATTGTATTGTAAGATTACTTAGGCGTGGGTCATTAATTATTAGCTCTAAAACAGTTAGTATAAATCTTTTGGTAACGTTTTAGTTGACAATCAGCTACTGTCTATAAAGTCTATGGATCTTCGAGATATTTATGGTGTTATTATGCATTTTTAGTAAAATGGTGTGGAGTTTCTAGTTTTAAGTACATGTGCACCAGAGAGGTCAAGTTTATTTCTAGTAAGTAGAAATTGATAAATTTTGTTTATAGGTAGAAAAGTATTTGATTTGATAGAATTATCATATTAGGTAATACAGGGTGCATCTAAGCCCTCAGTTCCAGTTCCAGGTGTTGTCATTATATAGCACTTGTTGAATAAATAAATAAATAAACGTTTTCTACACTCACCGCCCCCCACATGAGGATATCCTATGTCGTGGGTACCATGGACACACACATAGACAAATACACAAACACCCAGACTCAGAAACAGAAATCTAAATTCATCATTTAGATATCTGTCTGGCCGGGGATCGAACCCGGGGCCCTTTGCGCGTCAGACCGGTATGGTAACCGCTCCGCCACGCGGGTGTTAAATCTTACCCGAAAGCTTTATGAGTAGTTTGAACCATTTGCATTAGCTTGGCCACTACATTGTAATCATGATACCCTCAATCAATCCGCATTGAAGACGCTATGTGCTTCAAGCCTTATCCAGTTGTGAAGAGAGACTCACCTAACTGTTGGATATACATAAAGAGAGGTCTCGCTAAACAATAACCCAGTAGCGTCAAATATTATTTAAAAATTATGGAAAATTGGTGATGTTTTTGTAAACTTACAAACATTTTAAAATTATTGTGAAAAAGCGCTACATTATAACCAGAATTTGGTTGTGTTTTTGTAAAATCACATAAAGAGAAATTCCTTAAAATTCTTATACACAAATCAAGAAGATAACTCATCAGAAGTCCTTATAAATTCCGAAGCGACACAAACAAGCAACAAATTGAGATGTAACCATTGTAAGTGGCGCGTAACGTCATCGAGTGGATTGAAGTTAAATCAAAATACACCTACATCTTCTATCTGTCTCACTAACAGCAACTAATCGACAAGCGATAAATAGCTTTTTCGCTTTAGTATTTTTTTTGTCAGAGAAATAAGTAAAACGATCTATTAATATTTTTTTTTGTTGAAAAGTAAACTCTATTACCAGACTGCAGAGGGTAATTTATTAAGCGCGTGTATTTATGTATGTTTGTACCTAATTCTCATTCTGCATGCGCCACAGCCCAAATGACTTGACGGATTTAATATGACGTTTCTTTAGATTCCTCTAAATTGGCAGTGACATTTCTTATATTTTATGCAGTCGGTTCTTTTGTTTTTATTAAAAGTAATAGGCTAATTACATTACAATTTAATTAGTATCTTCAATCATACAGAGATTTCACATAAGGGTGACGTAAGACCACATTAAATAAATAAAAGCAAACAATACTTAATAAATATCAAATAATAATACGGGCTCAAAGATCCGCTCCTACGTTTTAATCAAAGTACTACTTGAGACAACGCCAATTCTCCACTCTTTATCGCTCATAGTAAAACACGTGCCTTATTCAAGCACTAGTCAAGTGCGTATCCATGTAGGCAAAGATTTGTCTATATGTCGAGGATAAGTTTATTTTAACGATCGAACATATAACTGTACTGTAATGTAGAGTCCGTGACTTTGTCTATTTTTAGTCAACACTTGGACAAAACAGAAGATTTTTTTATAATGTAGAAGTAGCAGACGAGCATGCAGTCCACCTGATGGTAAGTGGCTACAACCGCCCATGGACATCTGTAATCAACCCCAGATAGAATTAGATATTCCTACCTGAGCTCAGCCACAGAGACCCCTGAGTACTAAGCTGGAACGCCTCGGGAAAGCATGTCCCCCTTACCACACCCTTTAAACCAGAACACAGCAGCGCTTAACACTGCTGTTATGAGACAGAAATTAATAACAATATATTTCTTAAAACAGGCTTTAAATTACTATTAAGATTTATGACGAACAATTATGTGGTTTGATCAAAATCGGTTTGGAGATAAGGTGGGACGAATTTACGACTAGTTTATTTTGTGTATTTTTTATATAATAATAAAAGCGAACGACCAAGCAGTGTACATGGTGGTAAATAGTCAGTTTCCCCGTGGACATTAATCAATTTCAAATGGATTAAAGTCAATTTTGATATACACCTTTGTCTGGCCACATTCTTCATACCAGATTATGGCAACACTTAGCACAGGTGTAAGGCAGAAATAGACATTGTCCCTGTAGTTCCGGGACCAGAATAGGGCTACGGTATCCCCTGCCTGTCGTAAGAGGCGACTAAAAGGGGGCTTCCGGGGTTGCGGACGGCAAGAGTGGGAGCTCGAACCGACCGGCTAGCAACCCCGGGATGGACGGCGGTATATGTGGTCGCATACCGTCGTGAACACCAGATGGTGTGGTGAGTTTCAAGCTCACCTGGGCGGAGCCCGACGGGGCAACGCGCCAAGTGGACTCCGGTTGCGTTCCGTTGGAGATCCCGGAGTCCTCTACGCAGCGCCGAGGACGGCCACCGGGGGGGTTTTAGTGCGGTAAGAATCCCACATAACCCCGTGTCGCTCCCACGGCATAGGGTACCTTTTGAAGGTTTCCCCCTCGTCAACAAACAAAAAAAAAGGCAGAAATAGACATGGTGGTATTGCTTCCGAGGTGAATCACAACGTATCTACCATTTTTACAGAACATATCATACTACATCATCATCATCAACCCATTATTGTCCCACTGCTGGGCACGGGTCTCCTCTCAGAATGAGAAGGATTAGGCCATAGTCCACCGCGCTGGCCAAGTGCGTATTGGTAGACTTCACATACCTTTGAGATTTTTTTTTCTTTTTTCATAAATCTCTTAGGTATGCAGGTTTCCTCACGATGTTTTCCTTCACCGTTTTAGCAAGTGATAATTAATTTCTACTAAATACTTCGCACGATGGTTGTAAAACTCATCATATTCATTCACGACTATCACAGATAAACGACTATGGGTTAGTGTGGAGTGAAGTGTGACGTAGGTGGTAGCTACGGTGAGCTTGGCAAGGAATGGATCGATGAGAGTTGAGGTCGATGTCATTTGCACGTTAACAGAAACGTCTATTTATGGTATCTGTTGCATAGTAAAATATCTCGAGAAGTTGTATGAACGCGATTTGTATGAAGAGGTGTTTTTAAAAGAAGAATTTATTAGATAAATGGACAAGTCGTCGCACATGAGGGTTCCGTAATACCAAATTATTATTTATGTTTTATATTAAGTATTCGTGAAAATGTGAACTTGATATTTATTACGGTTTAAAAGAAAATGAAAAAGAATGCTCGTAAATAGCGGTATATTGAAGGGCGACCGCCATTTATTTTTTAGTATTTGTTGTTAAAGCGGCCACCGTCATACATTCTCCATTTTTAAATTTCATGTATCTATTTATTAGAGTTCAAGAGCCCTGTAATGGAGGGATAGACTGCAGAGGCTTAGTGACAGGGTTTTCGCCCTTTGGGTACGGAACCCTAAAAACACAGGAGTGAGTCTCTAATCCCTGCATCGTCTTCTAATTAACATTGCAGATGCATTGTAGATTTGCTGCAGATCGTTCAGTCGCCTTGAGACCTGTGCCCAGCAGTGGGACATAAAAGAGTTGCTGTTTATACAAATTTACAGCAATACGCCGCATTTTTATTAAAAAACTCAGAATTAAACAATATAAATTTAAAAATAATTTCAAGGCTGTCACTTAAATTGAGTATCGATAAACATTAACTTTATCGTTTTCCTGACAATTATGATCAGTGTTCGAATAAAGTGTGCTTTCAATATTGATTTGTGATATCAATTCAGTGATAGGTGTTTGTTTGTACTGCAGGGTCAAGGCTGGTCGTTCAATACTTATTGACTTGTTTTGCGTTTTGTCTTTGTCATATTTTATCAAATTCAAGTAGTATTCAGTCCACCTGATCGTAATTGGTAAGGGTTAAAGCCCTTGGGATCAGTCACGGATGCGTCGCTACACCTAGGAAGTTTTTTTCGAAAGTCTCGAGGTGCCCACTCAATTATTTTTTCTGTTTTTAACCGACTTCAAAAAGGAGGAGGTTATTAATTCGGCCGGTATCTTTTTTTTTTTTTTTTTTTTTTTTTATGTATGTACAGCAATTACTCCGCCGTTAGTGGACCGATTTTAATAATTCTTTTTTTATTGTGTAGAGACGAGCTGCGAGTTGGTCCCATTTAAATATGGTTAGGATCCATCGATTGGTTCTGGAGAAAAAGAGGGGAACTCCTCCACCCATGTAAATATAACAGCCATAACTTCGCCGTTTATGAACCTATTTTAATGCCTTTAATTTCGTGTGTGGACAATTGCTACAAGTTGGTCCCATTTAAATATGATGAGGATCAGAGTGGGTTCTGGAGGCAAAATATGTAACTCCTCAACTGATGGGTATAATTGAGTTTTGTTTGAAGATATTTGGTGTAGGTTCTAATGAAATTGAAAAACCAGTTTATCTTTGACTATTTAAGGGTCTGATAATGTGGCTCGGAGTCAAAATATGTAACTCCTCAACCGATGGGAATAATGGAGTTGTGTTTGAAGATATTTGATGTACGTTCTAATGAAATTACAAAGCCAGTTCATCATTGACTATTTAAGGGTCTGCTAATGTGGCTCGGAGACAAAATATGTAACTCCTCAACCGATGGGAATAATTGAGTTGTGTTTGAAGATATTTGGTGTAGGTTCTAATGAAATTGAAAAACCAGTTTATCTTTGACTATTTAAGGGTCTGATAATGTGGCTCGGAGTCAAAATATGTAACTCCTCAACCGATGGGAATAATTGACTTGTGTTTGAAGATATTTGGTGTAGGTTCTAATGAAATTGCGAGGCCAGTTTATCATTGACTATTTGAGGATCTGATAATGTGGCTCGGAGACAAAATATGTAACTCCTCAACCAATGGGAATAATTGAGTTGTGTTTGAAGATATTTGCTGTAGGTTCTAATGAAATTGCAAAGCCAGTTCATCATTGACTATTTAGTTAGGTTAGGTTGGAACATATAAGACAATATAAAACTAAGCGAGCAGGGCGCGGCAGCGCCCTGCGAGCGGGCGGTTCCAATCGATGTAAATTCAGACCTTACCTTAATTCGTGATCTCGTTTATACAATTTTATATTGTATTAATATAAATGTTATTATGTCATCACTAAAAAGGGTGAAAAAAAATTTTTAACAAAAAATACAACCGACTTCTATGTCACTACAAAGTAAAAAATAATTCAAATAAATGTTGGTTTAGTACATATTTCTGAAGTCGGCGCTCAATATATTTCGTTGGATAACGATGTCAACAGCGTATCTAATATGAGCGTATCAATATATTTCGTTGGATAACGATGTCAACAGCGTATCTAATATGAGCGCCGACTTCAGAAATATGTACTAAACCAACATTTATTTGAATTATTTTTTACTTTGTAGTGACATAGAAGTCGGTTGTATTTTTTGTTAAAAATTTTTTACCACCAAAACCCTTAAAAAGACAAGCGCTTTATATTATTTTTATTAGGTATGAGTAGGTGGTGTGATAGTGTCGACGCAATACACTACGGATTCAGCAAACTATTTTCCTTCTTCTTACCTTGAAGAGAGCTTTGCAAACAATCCAGGGCTTGTAGTACGTGGGATTCTTATAATAGCAGTGATGGCTCAATTCAAATGGCGTATTAAGGTTAAAAGACCATTCAAAGTTGAAGCCTGCGTATCCCTGCAGTTTTTAATCGTAATCAATCTACAAGTTAAGCAACATCAGGCCCGTCCAGGTTCTAGAAGGGTGACCGGTAGTGGTTAAATTTCATGCGCGTTTACGTGCTTCAGGGTTAAATACCGTCGGAAGGTTTAGTTGATAATACGCGATATGGATTGGTCACTCATCCACATTTCACTAACCACACCATCAACCCACAATGGAAAAATGTAATGGTATATGCTCCGTGCGTCCCCTGAATTGTCAAAAGAGCCTCAAGGTCCATGTTCGAATTTATCGCGTCTCTGGCTCTTCGTAGTAATGTGCAAATTAAATTATCGTTTTCCTTATGAGACGAAAAACATCGTTACAAAACCTACACACTAGAATCCGTAAGGTCTGTAACACACTTTGAAGTGAATTTCAATAGCGAGGTTGTGGTACTTAGTTGAACATAGATAGATTCCTAGACTCTACCATGAACATTTAGGGCTAGAATAGATTAATCAAAGTAAAAACCGAATATAAATTATTATTTGAATATTTCCTTTGATAAAACAAAGAAACAAATAAAGATTTGTTTATGTAAAATAAAATTAGATCTTAAATTTAATTATGTAACATACACAATATTCATATAAGATAAAACAACTTCATCAATATACAGGATTAAAACATCAAAGCGAAACCGACAAATAAATTATATTCGTATCTAACATTTATTTAAATCAATATCTACAAAATAATTAACATGTCTGTCTGTAAATTAAAAATAACTGCTACATATAAATTAACATTAACATTATGACATACGCTCTTATTTTGGTGTAGCTTTAATTTTTGCTTTTTCAGTTTGTCTATGGAGTTATAGTCCGCGTAAAACTGCTAGTCCGCTCTGAATATAGAAATGCGTCGCCATAGCAAATTGTATGACTACACCTGCTCGGAACAACTTCAGAGCGGACTAACAGTTTGTCCTGGATTGTACCTGATTAACTTCTGAATCAATTTATATAATAATAGTATAATACTAGTTGGTCCGGCAAACGTTGTGTTGCCATATAAATAAAAAAATGTTAAGGGTGAACAACCCTTATCACTTAGGGGTATTAAAAATAGATAGTAGCCGATTCTCAGACCTACTGAATATGCGTATAAAATTTGGTGAAAATCGGTAAAGCCGTTTCAGAGGAGTACGGTAACTAACATTGTGACACGAGAATTTTATATATAAGATCACGCAAAAATAAAAGACAATGGCAAGAGATATGTATATGAGGAACGTTTTAACCCGAAAATACTTAGGATTACGGAGTAAAACGCGGGAATCCATACATGGAGAAACCGGAGTGAGGAGCGAGTGAAACCGGAGCTCAAAACTTGTAGCACAATAAATTATATTCACAACACTAATTAAAATTAATACTCTATAATCCAAACACGGGCGGAAACTGACCACAGACATAACGAACTAAATATCAATTAATTCAAACTTTCCACATGAATATGTATTTGTATTACGGCCCATTGTCATGGTAATCGGTCCCATTAACATTTTAAGGTGTGTCGTCCATAATAAATCTTTATTAGAGCGACTATTTCGATATATTTCGGTTTTATGTTAATTATTAAGAAACATAATTTTCTTCTTAACAGTATGAAAGTTAATTGGCTTCTGGAACTGGGTGGCCGATTCGGATCTTAGACTCATCATCATCCCATTACTATCTCGCTGCTAAGTACGGGTCTCCTCTCAGAATGAGGAGGATTAGGCCACCAGGCTATCACTGAGAATCTTAGACTCGTTATCCTAGTATAATGATTAATAACTTGCTTTAAGGATAAAGGATGAAATAGAGAAAGAAATGTGCACGTCTAACAATTAAAAAAAGAAATTAATTTCTATATAAAAAATAGGAATTTCTAGAAAGTATGTCGAGTCTACTGATCCCCATTTAGCAAGCGTGGTGGACTATGGGCAAAACTGAGACTATGGCCCGGTATTGGACTTTATTAGTCATAGTAAACAAGGGTTTATAAGTTAGGTATATTTTTATATACTACATAGTGACAGTAACTCGGGTATTGGCAACACTTGTTTAAATAAATACTGTAATGCGAAATTGTATTTACTCGCTTGTTTTTTACAATGTGAAACATATATACCAAATCCGCCATTTCGAAATTCATTACTTATTGGAACGAGGTAGAATACTTAAATATTACAACACGAAACCCAAGATCAAAACATAGGTAGGTACATACAAGATGGCGCAAAATAAAATCAAATGGACCACCTAATATTTAGTTTAATTGAATTTGCATCACTAATTAACTTGTTGTTCCGCCTTGTGACAAAATTTGTATGATAAACGATCTTAAGCTGGTAGATTTGAATAAATTATGGTTCCAAAATTGTGTATGACGTAAAGCGCTGTCCAAACCACTGATTATACTAACGCCCATTCTTGATAATCAATGTATCTGGTTTTTGCTTACAAAAAATTGTGATACTTTCTAAAAGGTAGAATTTATCAAATTTCGATCATTGGTAGAGATCTTTCTTATTAACTCCGTTTTTAATAAATCAATCCATTAAACGAATAACGCTCAACTTAATTGCATTACTTGCATGATAAGGTAATGAAGAATAGTTTAATGCGTAACATAAGTCTCCTCTTTATTCCACTTTATACATAGTTTATACTACTTTCGAGTTTATAATTTAGATAATAAGAAATAGAAAGGCAGAAATGTTAACAAAAGCAAATCTTATAGACTTCGATAAATATTTGATATTTATTTTTATTAAGACATATTTATATACGAACGGTAAACTTAATTCAATTACTAAAAACTTAGATTCAAAATGACTGTTTTGTAAAGTAAACACATAAATAATCCTATTACTGAATAGATAAGAGATATCTTTTATTATTTCGACCTCATATATTATAAAACATTAATTTTATAGCGTGACCATTAAACTTTATCAGCGATTTTAAAATCCTATAATCGGACGTAACTTTACATTTCACTATGAGGAATGTAATAAAAATTGACACGTCGAAAATTTGTGACTTTATTTGTCAGTAATAGGAGAGTAATAAATTTTCAAAACCGTAATAAAATGTCGTGATGAAGCAATTTGTAGTGAAATTAGAACAAATTTGTAAAGCGAATGTTTTTCGAATGTATTCATCGTTTATTTTAGATATTAGTTTTATGTTATTTATGCATCTATTACGATTTATTTGATTGAAAAAGCATCTCCACTTCAGCTTTTAGTGGGATTCTTTATACTGCAAATTACGTTGAATTTAAACTTAAATTTATAGGTGGTGCGTGAAATATAGTTCTAAGCAGTTGTGTCGTTTGCAGTTGGTAGCAGCTCAAGCAGTCCCGCCTAGGTATCTGTAACTAGTGAATTTAAATGTGTCAGAAGTTCTGTAGATAACACTCAAGGAGTGCGGAGTGGGTTTGGGAGCAGAAATTTATTCGATGTTTTAGTACTTTTCAAATAAAAAGTGGGCCAAACCTTACGTATATCACATTTAAAGCCCATGTAATCAACGCCTAATAAAATTAGACTCCGATCTTAAAGCAGGACAAAGATATGGTAGGTCATAGATATATAGTATGTTGTCCTTACCACACCCTTCAAACTAGAACAGCAGTATAGCAGTATTTATTTTATTGTTATTAGGCAGTAATAAGTGTAGCAGTAGAGATACGGTATTAATACTAAAACCTAATCAAACCATAAAGGGTTCTCAACCTAAAATTTAACAATTATTTGTTTCATATCACCATCTTAGGTGTATCTAAACATTAGAAAATTGACTCATTCACCACATAATATTCTCATAAAACTCCTAATGGACCATTATAAATATACTTGTGAAGTTTATTATTCTGCTTATGTTTTAATGAACCTTGTACATGTATTTTAATCTTAAGCTTGGTACTGACGACATTTTGTTAACTGTAAAGCTAGGTCCAGACTTGTTCATTGAAGTATTCGTGTGTAATGTAACTGTTGGCATTACTCTTTTATAGTATAGCATTTTACTCTTTTATTTATAGTATAGCGTACCTACTGTAGTGCAGTAAAGTAGTACTACTATTGAAGTTGACAATGCAGGCATCTATTAGGTTGTCCCTGTAGTTCCGGGATCAGAATAGGGCTACGGTATCCTCTGCCTGTCGTAAGAGGCGACTAAAAGGGAGCTCTCAGGGTTGCGAGCGGCAAGAGTGGGAACTCTAACCACCCAGCTAGCGACCCCGGGAAGAACGATGGTATTTGTGACCTCATACCGTGGTACGCTCTACACGGAGTGGTGAGCTTCATAATCATCTGGGCGGAGCCAGACGGGGCAATGCGCCAAGAGGACTCCGGTTGCATTCATTTGGAGATCCCAGACTGCTCTACGCAGCCCTGAGGACGGTCGCCGGGGGGTTTTAGTGCTGTAAAAGTCCCATATAACCCGTCAACGCTCCCACGGCGTCAGGTACCTTTTGAAGGTTCCCCCTTGTTAACAAAAAAAAGGCATCTATTAAGGCTTCGCACGCCTATACCAGTATATTTAATTAAATTCCATTTCATATCACGAAGCCGAAATATTTCATGTACTTACAATTTACACGTTTGACTAAAACACATCGTTAATAGGCAGAAAGAATTAAGCTTATTTATTTAGATATAGCCACCTACATATATCTTTAAATTGGTTCAACATGCCAAATAATAAATCGACTATAATAATTATCATGAACACATTGTCAAATGTACAAGGATCTTAATAGTTAACAAGCTATAGGCGGACGTAGGCGACTACACAAAAGACCATTAATCTAACAACCGTAATTTCTAACTACACTTGAAACAATAAAATAATGTATTTTATTAAACTCAGTGTTATTCGGTTTAGAATAACCGCTCTCTCTTCCTGAGGATATCGTAGGTGTTTAAGATCCCGCAAGCATCTCCTAAATCAAAGGAACGCAGATTTATGGCAACACCGCACTCACGTTTAACATATTACATTAATCGCATCAGAGTTTTTGAAAGTAAATATTGTGACAGGTGAAGGAATACGAATTGTAATATTTTTTTATAATATGGGAGTAGCAGACGAGCATAAAGTTCACCTGGTGCAAGTGCCGCCCATGGACATCAGTAATCAACCCCAGATAAGATTAATTTCCTATCTTAGATCGGCCTCAGATGCGCCGTTAAAGCTGGAAAGCCTAGGAAAAGTGCCCCCCTTGCCACACCCTTCAAATCAGAACACAGGAGCGCTTATCACTGCTAGTATTAGGAGATAGGTGTGGAGGAGATGCCGCCGGAGTCGAATTACAGAAAGTTCTACTACCACCCATTAGGATAGCAATACGATACCGATGACTGCCTAATAAGAGCAATGTTAAGCGCTGTGTTCCGCTTTGAAGGGTGTAATGTCCATGGGCGGCAGTAGCCACTTACTATCAGGTGGACTGTACGAATTTGTTACTATTATATTACAAGAAAATGTAATTTTCTTAAGTTGTCTAGAATAGACCATACGTGTATTTTTACACATTTACACCTCAAATCTGTTTAGAATTCCTTTAGAATGTGTCAAGTCGCATTTTCTGATGTAAATGTCGACAAAGACATCCGGACGAGGTTTTTAGATCCACGAAAATCCACATTGCAATATATTCTGTATTGTAGAGTGAGGAAGATCAAATTTTCAAAATACTTGGTTATTAAAAAACGTTTTATAAGTATTAAATGGCAATGCAACGCCCACAAGTTAGCTATTATTAGTGTGACGACTAGACGAAATTATCTATCAGCGTTTGTAAAAATACCAGACATTTTGACTTTTTTAATATAGTAGTAGCAGACGAGCATGCAGTCCACCTGGTGATAAGTGGTTACTGCCGCCCATGGTTATTTGTAATCAACCACAGATAGGATTAGATATTCCAATCTGAGGTCGACCACATGTGCCCCGCTACTCACGAGGACTAAGCTCGCCTCGAAAAAGTGTCTCTCCCTTCAAAATACAAAACGTCAGCGCTGGAAACTGCTGTTATGAAAAAGGTGTGACGGTGGTTCCGCCGGATTTGAACCACAGAGGGCATTACCGCGTTCAATTTCCTTGCATATTACGGAACATATACAAGACTAAAAGTAAAATTCTGATATTTCTGCTCGATAAAAGTTCATACGCGATGATGCAAGTCTATATTATTAGCAAATCATAACTTATAGAACTGATAAAGCTATCTATTCACGAGTTTATCAACTGGCTAACGCGTAATTAAATTCAATTTGCACTTTACCGATAACATCCGAAGAGATCACACGCGCCATTGGAAACGATGATTAATTTGTTTAATCAACTCTGAGATTTATCTTGATGAATGCATTTCATAGCGGCTGTAATTAGTAATAGAGTCTAAGTCGTCATTTTGAAAATAATTTCGTTAGAAAATGTTGTTTTGTTGCTGTATTTTTAATCAAATACTACCTAAAGTAAGACACGAGTTTTTAAAAAAGAGAAATGTTTTACTCACAAGTCACAATAGATTCTTTCCTTCGTAGTTCTATAATTGCCTGTAAATATAAAATATAAACAAACAGACAAAGGTAGCTTTAATATACAGATAATATATATATATGAGAGGGAAGGTATTAATAATGATGCATTCAGAAGCTTGGCACTTGCCGTAAACCCCAAACCACTACAAACGTAAAAACGTGTGGACGCATCGCAAGCGTTTGCGGCAAATGCCCTTTGATAAGCTAAACAACCAACACTCCATTGGATCGACAATCACTTGCAAACATACACAAACCAAATCAAACGCTCTATCTACACATTTGAATTTGTAATGGTTTGTTGTTTGGCAAGCGTGCGGCAACACATCAGTCACATTCAATAAAGCTGTCTATTAACGAGACGCGTAATTAAATTCAATTTGCACTTTACTGATAACATCCGAAGAGATCACACGCGCCATTGGAAACGATGATTAATTTGTTTAATCAATACATTGATCTATCGAAGTGATAAACGGAACTTGACTACTAAGATCTTATCTTTTTGTTTGTAAACATATTCTAATTCGATCAATAGATTTGGAGATACGTAATGAGTGTTGTGTTTTAAATGATTTTAAACGACTTCAAAAAACCGACCGCATATATGGTTGTTCGCGGATTACTTCATCGTTTATATTTCGATGATTTTTTTTTGTTGGAAAGAAGATACTTCCAACTTCAGAACTATGTACTAAACCAAAATTTATTTCAATTATTTTTTACTTTCTAGTGACATAGATAGAAGTCGTTGTATTTTTTTTTTGTGGTTGTTAGTAAATGAGATACTAAATCAGTGGTTGACATGAAATATTCGGTAGGCTTCGGTGTGTGAAGAGACAGAATTATATGCCAAAAATTACTTCTCGATTTTGGTTGAATAGTTTAAATGGAATATTTACTTTGAAACTATACATTTAAATATATCCAAATTCTATATGCAAATTTAAAGATTATGTGTGATAATTTAAAGATCGTTGAATTGCCATTTATTTTTACTTAAACAAACATTTAATTGAATGCAAGTCTATATTTTTTTTTATCGGGATTAAAAAAGTGTTATATTTGCGGGAATGGACGTTATCAATCATTTACACAAATGTATGAAACGAGCGGGATTGGAGTTCAGCATGGGATCGGAGTCCTTCGCGGGATCCCGTTTAATTTACAACAGGGATCAGTTCGGTTAGCCACGTAGCATGCGGAATTCTAGTATTTTGGGGTCCTGATATTCTGGTATTACGTACCCTAAGTGTTTTATAAAATCCGCTTTAGAACAGTCCGGTAGGGTGTAGGCCAGGGCAAGTAGTAGAAGGGATTGTTTACATTACGACGTGGAAACTTTATCATCATGTAAGTAGGTACATCAAGGATATATATATATTTTTTTATAATATAAGAGTAGCAGACGAGCAAACAGTCCACCTGATGGTAAGTGGCTACTGCCGTCCATGGACATCTGTAATCAACCCCAGATAGGATTAGATATTCCTACCTGAGGTCGGCCACAGATGCGCCTCTACCCCTGAGGACTAAGCTGGAATGCCTCGGAAAAGTCTGTCTCCCTTACCACACCCTTCAAACCGGAACACAGCAGCGCCTAACACTGCTGTTATTAGGTAGAAATAGGTGTGACGGTGGTGCCGCCGGAGTCGAACCACAAAGGGTTCTACCACCTTCAATATATAGTGACATTTCTAGTTCTCCATTAAACAGTTTTAGTTATATTAGGCAGTGACATTATGATTTCCATTGATTCATTATGATGTACATTGTAGGGAAGGTCTTTCTAAGTAGTGGAAGGGACTGTTTACATTATACGTGGAAACATTGTAACATCATGTAAGTAGGAAGATCAGAATGGCGAAATTGCCACTTCTCCATTAAACAGTATTAGTCATATTCCATTTCCATGCGTATCTGGATAGGTAAATAGACAGTGACATTATGATTTTACGCTTGACATTACTCTCTGTTATCTGTGGCGATTTGCCAATTGCTATTTTCCATGTTTCAAGATTTTATTGGTTTTGCACATAATAAAGGCGTACAAAGAAGCATAAATTGTATTATTTACTACTGAATGTTTTTATATCCAAAGTTGTTAAAAAGCAATTATTTAGTTTCAACATATATAGGTATATAGGGAATAGTTTAAGTTAAGCATTTAATTAAGTTTTTTTTTACTTTTCGACTTTTTATGTTTCTCTTTCTTTTCTTCTTGTTTTATTTCACTGGATTAGTAGACCGGAGATCAAAAATGTTACAGTTGCATCAATTTTGTGTTACCGACGCGCATACACCTTCTGAAGAGCTCATTTTTCATTTAAACATATTTACGATTTTTATTGTATAAAACTAAAAATCTCTCTTCTCTTTGTATTTTTGTTCTGTAGGATAAAATTAAAATAGAATTTGAAAAATGCATAGCAATATTACTTTGTCCTTTAAAAAGAGAGATAAAACGAAACTAAAACTCAAATTTGGAATCCAATCTTTAAGGAATCGAGTAAGGTGTACTAACATAATTTTCCTTACAAAAAAATGAAACTTCACTTTCATGGTTAAACCAGTTCGTCGTTCATCGCACGGACCTAGGTAATTATGATACTGACAAGCAATTATCGTGTTGGACCTTTGCCACCAATATTCCTTTCCGTCAAAAGGACTTATGCTTGTATCGATTAGATTTGATATTTTTTGTGCTAAAGAACAACAATATAATAGATTATAAACATACGTGGCAATTTTACTTCGTGCCTTAAAAAGTGAGGTAATACGAACTAAAACTCCAATTGGGAATCTAATCTTTAACGAATCAAGTAATACTAACATAATTTTCCGTATAAAAAAAAAACTTCACTTTCATGGTTAAACCAGTTTGTGTACATCGCACGAACCTAGGTAATTATGATACTGACAAGAAATTACCGTGTCGCACCTTTGCTATCAATATTCCTTTACATCAAAAGGACTTATGCTCGTATCGATTAGATTTGACAAATAGGCATCTAGTTTTACTACGCTTTTATTAGCTTGGCCTGTAAGTATGTAACGGAATCTTTGAACTCGATTTTTAGCCATTTTGAATGGTTAGACCTGTGCTCCGACAGTCTCAGTTTGGAGCTTGTATATATACGAGATATTAAGAAAACTTCGATAGTGTGATTCAGAATAGGTACTCGTGGCGCCATCTATTGACGAGTAGCGGAAGTCGCCACATTCATGCAATTTGATACTTAGTGGTTATTGCCGCTTATAGATTTTTTTATTTAATTCCCCGCGGATAAGCCTTTAGCCACAGATGCATTACTACCTTGAGGACAGTAAATATGGTTTAACACCAAAATTATATCTTATTTTAGCATCATAGTCAAATGTATCATTAATCAAATAGATCTGCTAACTGAACCTTTTTGACCTTCATTTATCTATTTAATGAAAATCTTGACCCCTCACTATATTTTTTATGCTTTCTTCATCAACAACTTCACTATCCCACTGCTGGGCATAGCCACCTCGTTAAGAAAATTAGTGATTTTCACATAATGATTCCGTCATCGTCAAGGGATAATTAATTTCCATTAAAACATTTGTCTGAAGTTTCTACGATAAATTTGGCACACAAATTGGAGCAATGTTTTTTTTGTTAGAAAGAGATTTTAAAATTAACCTGAATATTGGCGAGAATAAATGCAAGAGTGTGTTCACATTTGTCATCGTGCTTTTGATTAAGACCCAAAGAAAATATAGGGCACGAAATTGAGGGAATTAAAAAATTGTAATGTTACAGCTTGCTGTCTTCGTGACTTTACGTAGATTTAAGGAGACAGAATAGAAATATATGAATGTCTAGAGCTATTTTATGAAGAATAAATGAATAAATATGAAGCGCGTGCAAACCTACACAAACCAAGACAAACACTCTTTCCACACGTTTGAATTCGTGAAGGTTTGTTGTAGTTTCTCAAGCATGTGTACGCGGCATCTGAATTTATATGGAGTGGAGTTTATGAGACGACAGGATATATAATTTGATTCAATAAAGAATGTAATACAAAATGACACCTTTTGTATATCTCACTTACGCATCACATATAACAAGCGAGGGGTAAATATAGAGTCGAGAGATTTTTGATCACAACTTCTATTGGAACGAATCACACTTGTAATGTAGAAATTTCCTTACAAACCTTAGAAATCATTACGATAAATATTGTAGGTACAGTTACCATCAGACTAAATCGTTCCGAGCTGAACCATTGATAAGGGTTTAACTGGAATCCGGCTATTTGTATACGAAATGAGATCTGCTGACATGGTATTCAGGTATTGATAGCAATAGACTCCATGTTGATAGCAATAGAGATTAGTATTGATACATCTGTTGACGGTTCTAGGTAACTCCCTCTCGAAATGGATTAGCATTTTGCGATATAGTCATTTGGATAATACAAATGTTACTTTTAAGAAACGGTTTGTATTCAAATTAGGTTCTATGTGTTCTTGGTAAGAGTTGATAGTGTTTAAACATTTTTGTTTGCTATATGTATGTTTCAAAAGCTCTCTTAAGCCATTACTATCATACTATCTAAGCCATCCTACTGTTAATTGGAACACAAGTGTTTAGTGCAAGTATTAAATAATGCAGGCTAAGCAGAGAGCATAGGGTTCCAAAATCTACTCTCGTCCAAGAATCTACATAATGAATGTATATTTCTACTAGCTGACCCGGCAAACGTTGTGTTGCCATGTAAATAAAAAAATGTTAAGGGTGAACAACCCTTATCACTTAGGGGTATGAAAAATAGATAGTAGCCGATTCTCAGACCCACTGAATATGCATATAAAATTTGGTGAAAACTGGTAAAGCCGTTTCGGAGGAGTACGGTAACTAACATTGTGACAGGAGAGTTTTATATATAAAAAGAAGATTTTATAGGTAAAATTACGTATACACTAGGTATCTGCGAGACAGTAGCCACTTAAAATCATATGGAATGCATGCTTGTTTGCTACTTATTTATTTATTACTTTCAATATTATAGAAAAAATATTTAAGGTACTACTGCTATTTAAATATCATAAATTTAAATAGCAGCACATCTTATTAGGATGCGAATATCTAAGGCCCTAGTTCACGAGAGAAAGTAATAAAAATATTTAACCAAATCTGCTAATAAGCTAACTGCACTTAAAATTAATTTCCAATCAAAAGTAAACCATAAGTAGGTTAATTAATGTCTAATCGTTGATTCAAACTCAGTATTATAGAGTTAGTAACTAAATAGAGTCTTAATACAAGAAATAATTATATATTGTCTGGTTATCTCAAAATCAATAGTTTCATCGGTCAAATATTATCTATTCTCTTCCTTTCGCTTTAATCATTTGAGAAAGAGAAGAACCTCTAAGAAAGTTGTACTTATTATGAACCTAAAATAAAAATAATTCGCCAAGTACGAGTCGAACTCGCACATGGAGGCATCCGTACCACCAAATCTTCATTATTTTTTACTTATGTATGTATATTCATTTTATTATTTCCAACAATACTTAGTTATATGACACAATAGATGGCATTGGGGTAATGATGAATGGTACGTAAACAACGTATAATAAAATTAAAATAACTATATTAAAATAGGTTTTATGACTCTTATTTGTAAACGGATTGTAAAAATTTTAACCGCCTTCCTAATACGGCTTAACAGTTAGATCGAAAAATGCACAAAAAATACAGGTTTGTTGTATGGAGTCCCCCTTTAATATTTAATTTTATTTTATTTTTAGTATTTGTTGTTATAGCGGCCACCGTTATGCATCCTCTGTAAAAAAATATAGGGTCTATCTACTACGGTTCCGGAGATATAGCCCTGTGACAGACGGATAGACAGCGAAGTCTTAGTAATAGGGTTCCGTTTTTATACTCTTTGGCTACGGAACCCTGAAAAGACGATTAGAAGTCTACACAATTCATCATTTACGTTTCGAATAGGAATGTAACGTATACCTACGTGCTGGAAACGTCCTTGCGCTGCGGCCGACGCACCGCAGACCGCGTATTGTTTGTATCATAACAGATTATGTTTTGAGGTCGGTCATCAGTATTACTAGGAGTTTGATCTTCAACTTTATCTGATCTGATCTTGCTGGTGCAGCAGAATAAAGATCGACTTCGACGGCACCACCGCCACATCTATTTCTAATAACAGCGGTGTTAAGCGCTGCTGTGTTCTAGTTTGAAAGGTGGGGTAAGTGAAACATTTTTTCCGAGGTGTTTTAGCTTAGTACTCAGAAGCAGTGGGGCATTTGTGTCCGACCTAAGATAGGAATGTAATCCTATCTGGGCTATCCTTTTTATATCACTTATATTTCATCTGAATACCAACTGAACTTTGGACTCCAACGGCACTGTCACATCCATTTCTGCATAATAAAAATATTGTTAAGCGCTGCTGTTTCGATCTTAAGAGTGTGACAATTGAGATATACTTATATAACGCGTCCCAACGTAGTCCTCAGGAGTAATAACGCATCTGTTACCAAACTCAGGTAGATTTTTAATCTTATCTGGGGTCGACTACGGACGTGGACTGCATGCTCATTGGCTACTTAATATTATGAGAAAGGTTTACTGGAAAGCCTGTCAAGTATGGGACAGGGAAAGAATCAAAATAATGATGATTTCGTGTGTATGTGGTAGAACCACATGTGGTTCGACTCCGGCACCACCACCGCCACACCTTTCTGCCTTATTACAGTAGTGCTAAGCGCTGCTGTGTTCTGGTTTGAAGGGTGTGGTACGAGACATGCTTTTCCGAAGCGTTCCAGCTTAGTCCTCAGGAGTAGCGGCGCATCTGTGGCCGACGTCAGGTAGGAATATCTATGGGCGAATAGATGTCTATGGGCGGCAGTAGCCACTTACCATCAGATGGACTGCAGGCTCGTCTGCTACTCCTATATTACATAAAAAAAATGTTAACGTAAATTACAACACAGATTTCTTATACCTAAAAGGATGAAACACAAACAGAATATCGCTATCTTTGGAAATTTCATACAAATGATATGCAGAATGTTAAGGAAGTATTTAAAGTAACTAAATTTATTTTTGTACCGCATAATGTCTTCCTGCGGCCTCGTGGTATCCTTGTTTGTGGAATTTCCTTTTGACTTACTGTTGAGTCATTGTACAATTTTGATAATAAGTCATTGGTATAGCATTGTAATGTAAATTGAGTAATTAAATTTGGGTTTGAAGGTTTGTTGTGAATATGTTTGAGAAATTAGGTATTTAATTTTTAAGGTTCCGTATAGCAAAGATTAACTTATTCAATATCTGTATAACTGTAGATGTATTTTTTTTTGTATAATATAGAAGTAGCAGGCGAGCATGCAGTCCACCTGATGGTAAGTGTCTACTGCCCCCCATGAACATCTGTAATCAACCCCAGATAGGATTAAATATTCCTACCTAAGGTCGGCCGCAGATGCGCCGCTACCCCTGAGGACTAAGCTGGAACGCCTCGGAAAAGTCTGTCTCCCTTACCACACCCTTCAAACTGGAACACAGCAGCACCTTTCAATGTTTAGTATGTTTAGTATGAATAAATTGTCAAAAGTCGATCTTTTATAAGGTAGGCAACATTTTGGGTAGATTTACTATGAACAGCGGGCATTAATGTGACTTCAACCAACTCACGGTAAACGTGGATTTCAGAAATCCTCTTTCTGTATTAATTAAAAAAATCAACATCGAATTATCACACTACAAAAAGCGACATCTAACGTAGCAATACGGTACGTGATAGCTTTTTCCGCCCGCCCAAAGCACGCCAAGCTAAAGCGCATCTTCACGTAACTCAGGAACTTACTACTAGATGTCGTTGGGTATGTCGTGTGATAATTTCTAGTAATACTACTGTATATTACGCTTCATAGGAATAATTGAATGCTGTATCCAAAAATCGAAACGGATATATTTTACGTAAAAACAGTAAATCAAGTCAATTTTGTCTAAACACATACCATTTCTCATACCTCTCGTTCTTTCTGTATAATGTATGAGCTGGAAATATAAACAAAAATGGTCATATTGATTTTATTTTTTATCGGAACAAGTAATACCTTTGTCCTTAAGGGTACCCTTTTGTGGTACGACTGCAGCGGCCCCACCACCACTGTAATATTTGTCTGGTAAAAGCAGTTAAGTCGTACAGTTTTACACGAAGTGTCTTACTTTAGTCTTCAGGGATAGAAATGCATATGTGGTCGAGTTCAGTAATCTAATCTCATTTGGGGTTAATTACAGATGTCCGTGAAAAACCTACGCTTCTAAAAGTTTTTTTTTTACCTGATGGCTACCTGATGGAAAACAGTCACCGTCGCCTATAGAAATTTGCAACACCAGAGGAGTCGCCAATGCATCCCGTTTTTTGAATGAGAGCTCTTTTTACACCCCTCTTGAAGATCCCCATGTCATAGTTCTGAGGGAATACCTCAGGAGGAAGTTCATTCCACATTTTGCACGTACGCGGCGAAAAAAGTTCTAGTTTCATAATTATATAAAATGTTTTTTAGCGTGACAGCGAAGTCTAATATAATAACCCACACTCGGCCAGCATGATGTAATATGCCTCAAACTCCTCTCACTATAAGAGGAGAGTCGTTCCCAACAGTAGAACGGTAATGGGTAGGCTATGACAACAGACATCCTAAGCGTAGACAACTTATCATAAGATCGATTGCACGATCATTTCGCACTTAATTTTCATAAAAAATAACTTAAAGTACTAAATAAAACCCTACATTATCACACCTTGACGCATGACAGCACTTTTCTTCAATTCTTATTATTAACCATTTTAGGTTTTACATATTCCATAAAATAATTTACGATATTCGGCCGCATATTATTATAATAAGGTGTAAAAATGAACGTAAAGGTTACTTGGTAAACTGCAATCGAAATTGAGGTTTTTGGTATAATAAATTATCATAATGATAAGTGTCTGCTTTCGTCGAGTTCGCTTACTGATAATATTATATTATCAACATACGCCGTGAATTTTTTAACTGGGCGTGGATGGGCAGCCGAAAGTATACTTTTTTTTTATAATATAAGAGTAGCAGACGAGCATGCAGTCCACCTGATGGCAAGTGGCTTTTGCCGCCCATGGACATCTGCAATCAACCACAGATAGGATTAGATATTCCTGCCTAAGGTCGGCCACAGATGCGCCCTGAGGACTAAGCTGGAACGCCTCGGAAAAGTCTGTCTCCCTTACCACACCCTTCAAACCGGAACACAGCAGCGCCTAACACTGCTGTTATTAGGTAGAAATAGGTGTGGCGGTGGTGCCGCCGGAGTCGAACCACAAAGGGATCTACCACCTTCAAGCTATACTAGCGAAAAATGGTCATAGGACTTACAGGGTCAATTTTGATGAAAATTAAGTTGTATAATTTCATTGGAAAAATTGTTTTCCTACCCCATAATCAAATCAATTCATTTTGGAAGAAACACTTTTATAGCGTAAGGCGATTCTTGCATTGTGTAAGAGTCACTAGCGGTGACCCATCCAACTCCTGACCGCGTCCGATGCTTTTTACACGTCACGTTACGTTTTGATCTACAAATAGCGAGCCTGCGAACTGATTTAATATTATGTTAAAAATAGAAATAAATACAATAGCTAAGATTGATCTTAAAGGTGCTTGAAATCTTTGCGATTCCTAAGGCACCGCCGCCACACCCATCTCTGCCTGTGTCTCACCAATTAAGTGCTGCCGTCTTCTTAGTAGGATGTCGTAAGAGGGAAACGTGAGACATTTCAATTTTGTCCTCTACGTATTTGTGGCCGACTTCTGGTTCTCTTATCCTATCTTGAGTTGATTATAGAATCTAGTGGAGGCAATTACCATTTACCATCAGTTGGACTGCATGAGCGTTTGCTGCTTCAATCTTAAATATAAAAAATATAATAATAAGGTATAATTTGTTATTTTTTCAGACGCGCGGTGAACACAGCATGAGCGGAGTCACGTGACAGATGGCGTCGGACGCGCGCCCGCGCTCGCCGCAAGATGGCGTCCGGAGACGACGCGACTTCACCAGGTCCCCTGTATTTACCGCTTTTATATCTTTCTTATTTGATAAGATACTCACAATTAATCAGTATATGTTAATATAATAATTATGCTTAAGGCAAACAGACGGACGGAATGCAAAATATAAAGGCATACAGATACATATATCCATGCACGCACACATGCATGCTCGCATGTGTGTGTTAATAAAATGTATGATGCATTCATAACACACACCAATACACGACAATAAAAAGCGCGTGAACGGATAGTAATACCTATTATGTTTTATTTTTTTTGCCCGTTGTTCAGTACAAATTTATAAGTTTTTAGTATTATAATAATAGTGTAGTTATATTTATTCCTTTATTTTAATAATGTTTAGTAGCAAAAAGCCCCGTTAAATAATTTTAGGAAAGTTTTGTTATACCTATACCTACGACATAGGCTCGAACATGTTCGCTTGTGTGTTCGCTCATTATCGCCCATGTGTTACCTCACTAATAAATAAACAAATGAGAACCAATAAATGTAAGTAAATAGATTCCATCTTAAACGAAATATAGTACCTTGCACTTTGTACTTTAAACAAATGAAATAAACTGTAGCTGTAACATTTAATTATATGGATAACAAACAAGACAACAATACGGTAAACAAACACCTAATTCCACAAATAAATGGATTAAGATTATTTTACATAAATATAAATTTGGCCAAAGATAGAGTGATGCGCGTGCGCAATCATATGATCTGATTACCAAGACTAAACATTTCAAAGTGCTCCAAATTGAAAATAGTTTCTTAGAGTTCTAGCTATGAGAAATCTTCAATGATCTGTTACCGATCATTGTTGATCTGCGTCTCTTGTTAGTTAACCTGCATGATTAATATGTCTGCTTGTTTATTTGTTGTCTTCTATTTGGTTTGTAGCAGTTGCAAGACATCTGGTGATAATGATTAATGGACCGTTAGGACCTTCTCGGCAACTTGGCACACTCGGCGAAACTGTTTGCGGGTTAAATGAAAATGAAATTGTTTTAACGGCTCCAGAAATTTCTTGTTTCAATGTATTTACTTTTAATATGTATATATTATGATCAGTCAAAACTGGTTCGCGATAAAAATCAAAATCATGAATTTTAATAAATATAAGATATAGTGAAACTTTGTCCTCTGCAACAAGATATGAGATGTAAACATTGCTACGAGGTCAACTGTATCGCCAAATTGCCAACGTTCGCCTATTTATATTCGAGGCGTCTTCCGTCTGTCTGTCTGCCACCTGCTGTCCTTACGCTGAGCGCTCGCAAATTCCTGCACTTGAACGCAAATACGCTTAGTTTACCCTGTCACGAGGCCGACACGAAATCTTTTCAAAGCTTAGATATATGTCTTCTTAGTTAGCGTAATGGCTCTTCAAAGAAAAGCGTAGATACGAATCATCTGTTCAGATATAACTCTTCGTCGGTCGCGGGGAATCCTCCCGGAATTCAGCGGCGAGTCGCGGGGGAAACTCTCTCGCTCTAAATCGGTCGCACTCGCTGCTCGTCCGTTCGGCGAGTTACACGTTGCACGCTAAATATATCGCCGTTTGCGCAGGTCGCCGTACGTGACGCTGGGCGCGGTACGGTACACCGTCCGCCGTGCACCGCCGCCGCGCGCCTGCCCCTGCCGCTGCTGCTCCGAGGAGGCGGTGGCGGCGTGCCTCGGCCGCGCCAAGCCCGACCGCCGCACGCTGGAGCGCTTTCAACGCCGGCTGGGCCGCGGCACGCGCGACGAGGGCACCTCGCGCCACCAGCGCTTGAAACAGTTCACCGAGCGCCTTATGCCGCGTGCCAGCGCCACGCCGACGCCACCGCCGCCGCCGCCGCCACCGCCTCCGCACTCGGCACCCGTATTGCCGCCTGTACCACCGCCCCGTCTGCGTCACCGTCACAGCCCACCCCGAGGTGTGTCTGTCGATAGATACGACGAGTTTGACGCCAACAATATTACACTAGTCCGCGTTGAACCTCGATCAATCGTCGGGTCTTACGCACAAAAGACTATCCCATACCGGAGTGCATCGTTCTCACAAGGTGATTTCGCACCGGATAAGTATTATCGTGGTAAACAAAGTTCCATATTCGATTTCGGTAAACGCGCTGCAGAACGTGCCGGATGCGTTAAGCGTCGCGAAGACTCTGCGAGTGTTACTGAAGAAAACGTAACTGAAGGTGGATCAGTAGCGTCGGTCGACTCGGCGGTCGGTTCCGATGAGGGGCTACTGGCGCACGCGTCTCCGGCGCCTCGATCGCCGCCTCCCGACGCGCCACACAAACAGCTCGGTGCTCGTTCGTTGACGCACCCGCTGCCGCGTCGCGTGCCTCCAGTGCGGGAGGAGGGTCCGGCCGAAGCCGGTGGAAGTTTGCCGGCTTTAATGCCGCCGCGTGTTCTTCATGAATTACGTGAAGAAAGTGACGGTTCACAAGCTGATAGTGCGCAAGCGCATAGTGAAGGCACCTCTCCCCTTGAACCTGCCCAACCTTTTACGTTTCCGCCTCTTCCTGCACCTCCCTCAAATGCGTGTGTAAATGTGGACTGTGAATGCGCTACTTTTCCAGTTCGTAAAGATACGCCTAGTGAAGACGAGGAATCAGTTCAAATAATTGTGCCTGTGTATGAGTGTATAGTGAAACAGTGGTCGAAAGAACAGCCTGAGGAAGTGCTGCGATCGGATGCTGCTTCTGATGGATCACTAGATCGGGATAAAGAGGATGAAACGATAACAAGTGAACAAGTGGCTAATTTATTAGCTGCAGTACAAAATCCTTGTTCACCAGTACCTGTAAGTGCTAGAGAGCGACGCCGACCTTTAGATAAAACTAAGAGACGGAAAGGCATCTATATAACAACAGCTAGTGACGACGGTGGCGAAGATGATATTTCAGTTCCAGTGAACGGTTGCAATCGAGAAAGTAGTGACGTTTCTCTTCAAGATATGCGTCTTTCGACCGAAACTCGTACTTCTTCTTTACTTGGAGATAAATCAGATGATTCATGCACCAATGGACCTCCAAGTCCTAGTCAGGGATCGACTCCGAATTGGTCTCGAGGCGAAGAATTAAGAGCAAGGCGGGCAAGATTTTCCCAACAAAGCTCTGATGAAAGAGACGAAGAAACATACCGAGTTCGGCGAAAGTATGGCGTTACATCCCGTGGCGACTCGCCATCAGAGGCGGAGAGCGATTCATGTTCGAGAGATAGAACTGCTTCTCCATCTCCTTTTAGCCCATCTGATACCTCGGATGTTGAAGCGAAACGCCAACAGTTGACACGTGGACCTTTTGGTAAAAATCTGGAGGCCCCGACGAGTAAATCCGTTGAAGGTGGCCGCAGAAGTTTCTCAGAAGCAACCGTACCCTCTCGTAAGATAAGCGCTGGTGCAGCACCAACTGTTAGTTCACGACCTCGTGGCCCAACGCACGTTCGGGCAACATCATCGCCGTCGAAACTTGCGGGAGTGAAACCAGGAGCTGATCTACTGGCTGAGCTTCTTCGGGGAAGTTCCGAAGCTCTGTCAAATTCCACCACATTCGACAACGTCATCCTAACGCTGCATCAACACAACGTGAGTACATACATTGTTTCATACCGATTTCATTCAGCGCAACAAAGTAAAGTAATCTAGTTCAGAATTTCGTTATGATGTTTATTTTAGCAGAAAATAGCCTTAATATAAACGAGCTTGTATTATTGCCAAAGTTTACACAGATTTATTCACTAGAAATTTTTCGCACGTCAGTGATGTTCGCTGGTGGAAAATAATTTCGGTTACGGTTCTTAATCCGCGATCAAATTCAGGGTCGGTGCGAGTAAATACAGTACTCGTATTCCCCAGTATTTGTGGGGCCAATGTCGTATGAATCACTACACAGCTGTACCAGAAACATTAAAAATCTTAAGGGCAATTGTGTTTATTAATATATCCCCGTCAGTGAACTTAGTTTGCACGATGAGCAAATTTTCGTGGAATTCATTAAACTGAATGCTTTTCTTTATTTCGCCGGAATCGTAAACGGTTTAGAATTTGGTCTTGAAGTTTTCCGTGGAACGGATATATGCTGCATTAACGATGTTATTGAGAACTGTTATAATTATAATTAATTGTGTAATTAGGGTCGAGATCATATATACAACTTCGATTTCCAATGTAACTAGGTTATCAATTAAGTTTTATTAATTGGCATTTATGTTTAATTATCTTTACTTGATGTAAATAAATTAATTTATACGAGTATTTACATTATCTGCAGCGGCTACTTTAAAGAATAGATGTGATAGAAGTAGCTAACTAGCTTGCAGTTTAAAGTTTAGTGGTTATTGTAGTTTGGGACATCAGATAAACTGAAATTAATCATAGATGTGTTGCTATTCCGAGGGTTTAGGATGTATTATGTAGGCATGCACGATTTATGATACCTGACAAATAAGTCGCACATACACTATTTCAATTAGGCAAATGTATGAAATTACATTGTTAAGGTTATTTTAACAAACCATTTTTTAATATTACTAAAAACTTTTGTGTTTTGAGCCTATGTGCACTGCACACCCTTTAATACACACATACCAGAATCAAATTTTACTTCCATGGACAATTATGAAGGAGGCATGGTCTTCCGAAATCATAGATACGTTGCCATTCCAGAAGACTTGATCGCTTCATATGCAAGTTAATTAAATTTTAATGCAACATAAGAAACATTGTATTATTAAATTCTTAACAGCCAAACGTCAATTTGAAATACGATTATAAATGTAGCATTTCCTGCGTCATTATTCAAAACTTATTTAATATTCAAACATATTTGGACACGGATGAACGATCAAAAACACTTGACTGGGACTTATTTGCATGAAATATTAAAAATAATTTGATGGCTAATGAACTGAAATATCTCATACTTTCACCTCAATTAACGAGAAGGCATTTAAAAACATACACCTCATTAAACCGAAACGGTATTCATACATAATTTATTTAAATTTATAATTTGTGCGGTCGCCTTGACACGTAATTCGGCAGCCATGTTGTGGCAATATTTCACGGAATTTAATACAGGTACTCGTATATATACCACGTTAAGAGACTAAATATTTACCGCTTCCCATATTTAACACTAGTTGGTTGAACTTTTCGTGGTTCGACAGTGGCGACACCACCAAATCTATTTCTTCCTTAGAGCAGCTGTAAAATGCTGCATTGTTCTGGTTCAAAAGCAGTTATGATGCTACAATGAAGGCATCATACAATTTTCGGGTCTCATAGAACTCCTCTTTACTCGAGGAATTTTCAAAAGTCTACTACCAACAATAAATGTTTTGCCTCTGGACGCGGAGGCTCTAGTATACTTGAGACGTTACAAGTTATTCCTTGTTAGTAGACCGGTTTTGACGTAGTAGAACTCTTTGTATTTCGTAGTCACAATAGCTTCACCTACATTTTTTTAAAGGGTTCTAAATTCGCGTTTAATTATGGAGCGTTTGAAATAAGTACCTCGTCTTAATTCTCGTATTGGTAACAAATTAATCGTTCCTTAGCAGTTACGGCCACTCATCAACAAATAATTTTCTATCTGTTACCCGCAACTTCGTACGCGCAAATCATAATCCTTTCTTAGTGGGTGTCTAACTGGCTACATTATAAAAGTGTCCTGAAAACCTATTGTTCATTCATGATTTCATCTTCAGAGCCTATGCACTTGATAATTCAGAAAGTTTATATATATGTACATTACACCGACTAAGTAAAAAGATCGCAGGATAATACATTCCATTCCATTCGGTTGTATTGGATCGGATGGATTGGAAAAACCCCGAATCATTTTCCCAAACACTTGGAAGCAAAGAAAGCTTTACAGCGCCAATAACTCCATCGGCACGGGTTGGTATATTTCGTAAAACTGCAGTATACGTACAGTCAGCTTCTAAAGTAGTTGAACAGGTTAAGGTTTCAACAATACCCATACCACCTAAGCGTTCACAAATACCTGAACACCCATAGCATCATAATTATAATTATAACACTAATGCGTTAAAAGTAGCTAACACCGTATGTGCAAAATGGCTAATTCTTTTGACACTGTAGTATGCATCTTCTTTTGAAACTTTACGACATTCATCTAATTGTGTTGCTAGTTGTGTTCAGCTACTCATGAACACTTGGGTGTATAGGTATTTTGAAACCTTAATCTGTTAAACTACTTATGGAGGTGACTGTACATGCAGTAGTATATGTACGACCGCTGTAAGTCTTGTACGATTGGGATCGATGAATCATTAGGTCAAGAAACTATGCAATCTTTATTTAGAGCTGATCATAAGTGTATGCGAGATGATGAAAAAGGCATTAAGTCCACCTGCTGTTAAATGCCTTATTGTACCTTCTGCTTTAGAAGTTATTCATTCTTTTAGGAATTAGTACACCACTTTAGTTCTCATGGGAAGCTATACTTCTGTGAGTAGCTAAGCCAGGTTAGGTCTAAAAGTCTTGGTTATGACCATAGCACGTCTACTAATTAGAAGTTGGCCGAACCCTTTGTGGTTTCACGCTGAGTTTCCACCGCCATACGGATTTGTATTAAATAACAGTAGCATTAAGCACTCTTGTATTCTTCTTAGCAACAAAATTGCTTATTTTATGCGCATTTTTTTTTTTATATAAAAGGAGTATCATTAAAACACGTTGTCCATTTGATGATAAGTGGCTACTGACGCCGATTGGAATAGTATACACTTGCCCCACATTTGAAACCCGAACACAGTAGCAATTTGGCTAGACAAAGAACGTATCCTTGCGTTGTTCCTCATATATTTTTTTATCATTTAAACATTCAACTAATTAAATGAATGTTTTATGAGAAAAACGACTTTTTTCAGTATACACGTTTAGACAATTGTATCTAGGTAGCCAAATCCACTTCTTTGATGATTTTCTCTCCACCAACGTCACAAAGCAATCCATTCAAATCGTATAAGATGTGCAAACATTTACGCTTACAGCAGCTCCGAATCGATAAATCCACGTAATGGCGTTGAGTTTAGTTCAGTACGATTATGCAACGGGTTGCACTCGCGTGGAAAATTCTGACGCCATTTTGTTTTAGCTTGGGTTTTTATTTGCCTTACAGAAAACGAGGTTTTAAAGATCTTTTGTGACGAAATGAACAAACATGCAGCTTATGATTTACAAGATGTAGCGAAAGCGTTTACAGTCCACTTGATGGTAAGTTGTCACTGCTGCCCAAGGATATGACCGTATCCATATAAAAGAGGAGTTCTAACTGAAGCCCAGATGAATCACAGATGCTTTGCCACACGCAAGAGCAAATTTGGTCTCCTTATATGTGAGTCAGCTAACATCTACAGCCTCCCACCGAAGAACAGAATAACTCCATGGAAAAAATAGGTCTGGAGGTACCTCCCCAGTTGAAGATTCTGGTTCTATCATTTTTTACATTTACTATTTGACATTAGATGGACGTTGCTGCATGGTATTTTTTTACTTAAATAGTTCACATAGCATTGAGGTGCAATTGGTTGCAGATGTCAATTTGCGGCAGTGGCTATTTACCATAAGACGGACTGAAGCCCAGTTGATAGTTTCGTCCAAAATTTTGGTCTGCTTTTTCATGTCCAATTAATGATATTAATTAGTCAAAGTTTATTTATAAAGCTTATTCATATAGTTAAAGTTTGTTCGAAAAATTGAATTCGACAGTATTATCATGAAAATGTAATGACAAACTGTCCAATCCTTTTCTTTTCTTTTTAAAAGACCTGATTCTACGATTACGGAAATTTTGATCCCTGATTTTAGATGTCCACTGAGGACAATAACTGCTTCAAATCTGTTGTACTACATAACTAATTAATCAGAAAATACTTTGTATATTTTTTATCCCTGAAAAATAATTAAAAACGAATCTTTTAATGCTGCTTTGTGACAAAAATAATCATGACTATACCGATGTTTTATTTCAAAACAACCACAATACTGATTTAATTTCTAAAACCGGAGATGAGGGATGATTCACCCAATTACTCAAGATATTTGTTTTCACACTCTAATAATTTGAATATTTACTATAATAATATTTTGGAAACACACGCTAACTATTCCTGCAATTCCTGTGATAATTGCACGAAGTTTCCGAACAAATGAGTCAGTCTATGTATTCCAATCTGTGTTTATTTATTTTGCAAAGTGCTTTATTGCAATTTCCTGTGATTCAAATACTATTAAAACTAAAATATTTTTGACTAACTTAAAAATATCGTACATTATACATTTTCGAAATCGTACAAAGTTGTTAACAATAAATTGATTTATACCCGAGTGAAGAAAGTAATGTTTTTGGAGCGTATTTATGTGTGTTCGTATGTATGTAACATTTTTGGCGTACCTTGCACTATGAACGGCTTTACGGATTTTAACATAATATCTTAAATATAATGTTCTCGTGTCACAATGTTAGTTACCGTACTCCTCCGAAACGGCTTTACCGATTTTCACTAAATTTTATATGCATATTCAGTAGGTCTGAGAATCGGCGACTATCTATTTTTCATACCCCTAAGTGATAAGGGTTGTTCAACCTTAACATTAACATTTTATTTATATGGCAACATAACGTTTGCCGGGTCAGCTATTAATTATGTAGAATGTCGTTGGATCGTCTATATGATAATAATTTATTTTTGTTATAAAAAGAAGTATATTTCATAACAATTAATTTTTATTTATGCATTTACATTTCATGAAATCTTTATTATGTATATTATGAAAATAAATATCTATTTTCGAAAAAATATTACGTTATCCACTCTTTATCTTTTCGTGAAAATTATATTCAAATCGGTTCAGCTATATCAACAATTAGATTGTACACAGACAAATGAGATTTAAAATTCTGGATTTTTTGATATACTTCAAGGAGGAAAAAACTCTATGTGACATATTATTTTTAAATTTTTCTGTTTTCAAAGACGCGACTTCATAACTGAGTTCTAAAACTGGCCGTTTATTTTTGTAAACGGGCAGTCGATTAAAACTAATAGTCTGATGCGTCTCTTTATCTTTTCGTGAAAATTATATTCAAATCGGTTCAGCTATATCAACAATTAGATTGTACACAGACAAATGAGATTTAAAATTCTGGATTTTTTGATATACTTCAAGGAGGAAAAAACTCTATGTGACATATTATTTTTAAATTTTTCTGTTTTCAAAGACGCGACTTCATAACTGAGTTCTAAAACTGGCCGTTTATTTTTGTAAACGGGCAGTCGATTAAAACTAATAGTCTGATGCGTTCGAAGTTTGAACGCGGTTAGCAACGCCATCTTAATTTTTAGATTTGGCGCCATTTATATTTTTATCACCGTCTCTATCGACAAACACGGCAAAAATATAATTTGTTTCAATAAATAATGACCAAATTGTCGGATTTTTTTTATGTTTCTCGCTTACGTATTATTACAAATGTTCGATAGGTCAATATAATTTTTGAGTAAAATTCTTGAACATTGTTATACAGCATACATTTTTTATTCATACGTTCTCAACCCATTTCTTTTCCTCTAATGGACAAAGGTTTCTCAGAGTGAATGAGCTTTAGGTAGTAGCCCACCACGCTCACTAAGTACCTACAGATTGGTAGAACTCACACGCCCTTGAAAACATTTTTTAGGCGTATAGATTTCCTTATGAAGTTTTTCTTCTTTGAAGCAATGAAAATGAAATTTTAATACATACGTCACAGATTAGAAAAGATTACTCCTAACAAGAAAACGAGACCAGTTTTGACAAATGAAATTGTCACTGTCATCTTTTTTCGTGTTTGAAAAATATATAAAAAATGTATTTTTTAGATCATTTACAAATAAAACTATATTTCTCCGCACTTTTTCTTCGATTTCGTGTTTTTGCACCACTTAACTACACATGTTGGAATTGTTCCGCGTAAATTACACAATGACAGCCATTAAATGGCTGACACATTTGTCAACGGTTTAAGCCATTTAATGGCTTTCTTCAATTACAAGGCGGTGAGATATCTATACTTATCTATGACATCCGTGCATAACTTTGAAATATCAGAGGCAAATTCAGGTTTCGAATCTATGACTAGGCTATCACAGCTCAATCATCTATATTTAGTCCGATATAGTTTTCGTCTTCAAAGCGTTTTAAAATTGCCCTGAAGCAACTAGTATGGCCATTAATCTTAATTAATTTTTAAATGAGCTTAAAATAACTTTAACTTGGGTCATCATTTATCATCATTATCTATCATTACCTACTGATCGTTTTAATAAGTGATAAGGGTCAAAGGAAAACATGTTTAAAGTTTCCTTATCACGATTTTTTTGTATTTTTAAACCAAGTAATGATTACTTTACAATGTAACTATTAAATTATATATGCTCGTAACTTCAACGGTGAGATTCAGAATACGATTTTTTTAAGATGTTGAATATGTCATTATGTATGTTTATACGTATATTTTTTAACAATCCATGTGACTAATGAAAATATTCAATCAATTAGCTTTCACATTCTGCTAATGTTTAGAATTTTCAGCTTAATATTCGTTTAATATTTATATTTATACAATCAACTTATTTAAGCACAAAATCAAGTATATTTAATATCATCATATCCGTTACAATGATTGTTTTCTTCACGACACGTTCCACCAACACCCAAGGAAAACTCTCCGCATCTTTTCCCCGTATAAGGTAAACTGGTAACACGCCGATGTTGCCAGCAATTTATGGTGTCATTTATCTCGCCTGTATTGCCCACTTTCTTTATTAATTAACTGTGGACTGACATGTAAATTTGCAGCTATTTGACTGGTAAATTGGTAAATAAAGACGGGTATTACAATTTCAATATTGTTTTATAATTTTACGATTCACAGGCTACGCAAAAGACTTGTTGATTTATTATGTACATCATCATCATCATCATCAACCCATTACTGTCCCACTGCTGGGCACGGGTCTCCTCTCAGAATGAGAAGGTTTAGGCCATATCCCACCGCGCTGGCCAAGTGTTTATTGGTTGGTAGACTTGACATACCTTTGAGATTTTTTTTATTAATCTCTCAAATATGCAAGTTTCCTCACGGTGTTTTCCTTCACCGTCTAGCAAGTGATATTTAACTCCTAATACGCACATAACTTTAAAAAATCAGAGGTGCGTGCTAGGGATTTGAACCTCGGACCCTCGATCGAGAGGCCTAATTTCTTAACCTAGTGGCTTTCACTGCCTATTTTGTACATGTCTTACTTCAATAATGATATGACACTTTTCTCAATAATAATGAAAATTATTAAGGTTTAATGGTTATCAAATATGGTTATATTTTAACGTTCCCTGCCGAAACGGTAAATACGGGACCCTACAATAATATTAAAAAGTATTGTATAATTAGGACCCTATTACTAAGCCCCCGTTATCTGTTCGTCTTTCACAGGACTACATTTCTTGAACCGTAATAGATGGACACAAAAAAATACAGGTTTTATATTATCATGTTACAATACTAAAAATGAAATGTTTAAAAGTTATAGGTTGATATTCGTAGGATTGAAATTCGAACATTGCATATAGTTCTATAACTTCTACGATAATCTTATATATAAAATTCTCGTTTCACAATGTTACTTAACGTACTCCTCCGAAACGGCTTTACTGATTTTCCGATAAAAATAAATATACAATGTACAACAATAAAATGGCTCTAAAGAAAATTTCATCATCATCAACCCATTACTGTCCCACTGCTGGGCACGGGTCTCCACTCATAATGAGAAGGATTAGGCCATAGTCCACCACGCTGGTCAAGTGCGTATTAGTAGACTTCACATACCTTTGAGATTTTTTTTATAAATCTCTCAGGTATGCAGGGTTCCTCACGATGTTTTCCTTCTCCGTTTCAGCAAGTGATAATTGATTTCTAATACGCACATAACTTTGAGAAATCAGAGGTGCGTGCCTGGGATTTGAACTTCGGACCCCTCGATCGAGAGGCCGAGTTTCTTAACCACTAAGCTATCACTGCTGCATTTAAAAAAATATTAATTTAATTTAATTTTAAAGAAAATTTCGTAATGTGTTTTTAAATTATAAAATATATGCGAGTATTTCAATACATTTTTTGGTTTATTATTAAGCAAGGTCAGGAAGATATACTTATCTTTAAACTGCGTAATGTGCTATTTAATTTGTTAACACATCGCAATAATAATAGTCATAATTTGCGTGATTTGCCTTGAAATACTCGCTGTAAACTGTTATTTGTAGAAAATTCTAGGTATGGTTGAGGATGAGGATTTTAGAGATTTTTTTGTATTTTACGAATGAGTCATAAGTCACGAATCACTCGAAAAAATGCACCACGCGATAAATTTTGATAATAACAAATTTAATAGTTATTACTTTGATGATTAACATCTTTTAGCATCTATAAGAGCTATAAAATTTTTCATGACCCTCTCAATGTGAATAAAGATATTAACACCTTAGAGTGTGTCATCGTAAGCCCTAAAATTCTCAATAAAACTGCCATTTATCAAAAAATCTAGCGATCAAAGAATTTTTTGTATTTTTGTACATCATAATCATTCGAATTACTCACGAAGGACCATATGATAAAATAGTTAATCATGATAATTTTGATTTATTTAACAGGATGACTTAAATCTTTTAGCCGCTTAAAGCGCTATAAATCCCTAACTCATCCAACGTGTAAAGAGATCAACACAATATGTCATCGTAAGCCCTAAAGTATTCGATGAAAACTGTCATTTGTCTGAAAAACCTAGCGATCAAACGGCGAGGAGTGGGAATTTTAGCGTATTTTTTTCGAACAAAGAGAACGGTGAAGATGCTATTTTGGCGTCGAGCCAAAACGCGACCGACGCACCGTTTTCTGGTACATGTTTACGAAGCTAGCCCTGGTTTTACGGCTTCGCTTGCGGTTTTGGGCAGCTGAAATGATCACGATGTCTTTATTGAAGGTACTGATGACCCAAATGATTGTGTATTCCTAGTTAATTGTGACCTATTTATTTTAAACCAAGTTATGTGTCATTATTTTCTTCCCCGAATTTTATCCTCAATGACTAAATCATCCTTAAGAATTACTAAAATTGTTTATATCAGTCTCGTGTGACCTATTATAAGACAAATGACTACAACATTGTACGTACCGAAAGCGTTTTTTTTTAAATTGTTTGATCGAATTCATCTTGCATGTGTATTCTATGAAATTGTCCAAGAGCAACGTGACAAATCTCCCTGGAATAGCAAAATCAACCAAAATGTAATAAAAACAATATACTGTCTAGACTACAGACTACCTTCCTTTTGTATTACTAATCGACTATGTGTATTGGTTCGATAAATAAAATCAAGTGCAGAGACTATGGAGAGGTAATTATTATAGGAATGGCATTGCATCATTCTCTTCAAATATTTCTGGCGCCTGTACGAGCTATGCTTAGATGTTTTCCCTATTTAACTATTTATTTTGTTAATGCTTCCATGAATGGAATGCTTATTTATTTTTGATCATTTAATATTAATTAGATTTCGTAGAATTCATGCAATTAATTTTGCTTTCATGTTATTGTTCATCTTATAAAATTCTCGTGTCACAATTTTAGTTACCGTACTCCTCCGGTTTTTGGTGGTGAAAATTTGGTGAAAATCGGTAAAGCCGTTTGCTTTACCGATTTTCACCAAATTTTATATGCATATTCAGTAGGTCTGAAAATCGTCTACTATCTATTTTTCATATCTATTTTTATTTATATGGCAACACAACGTTTGCCAGGTCAGCTAGTTTTGATATAAGTACATCTTATATTAAATTTTTACTAGGTATTTATAGTAGTTCCGTTTAGTTCATGTTCAAAACATTTCAGTTTTATTTTCAAGACAAAAACTTCATATAGAACAATGATTCTATCTAAGTTTATCACAGATACGTTATCACTCGTCATACGCACGACTAAGGCCTCATGTAAGTCATCTGGCATCCACATCCTTCCACTGATACGCAAGAACTGCTTCTCGCTAGAAATGGTACGCTAGAAATGGCACGATGGTATCTCCCTGGTAAACTCCCACTAAATCTATATTTCTTTCCCATTTCAAAAGATAAACGCTTATTTAACTTTACTTTTACCTTACTTCATAGTATTGAATCAATAAATCTTAATATAGCTGCTATGAGCCACCCAATAAGAAATATAAACATCCTGTATAACAATTCAGGCAAAATGACGTGAGAATCGGAAGTTAGGTTAAGTTGCAAACTATATCAAACTACCAGGAAGCAATTACTGTGTATAGCTTCAAGGAAGCTCCCGTGTAATTAGTGGAATAGGGGAGTTTGTTCCGTAGCTATCAATATGAAGATTTAGTTGGCTGAATATTAATCGTATGTTCTCTTGCATCCAAGATATGAATGTATCGACAATTGCTATATTGTTGAATGAGAATTTATATTTCAATACGTGGTCCATAAAAACAGACTAATAATTGTACAGAAAACTTTTATGGAAAAGAATTGCGTTATGGAGTTTTTTTCGCGGTGTATTTTCATAAACAGAATGGTTATTGAAGTTCAAAAAGATTTCTGTAATGAATGTACTTTGGATAAAATATGTTTATTTTGATGAGTACAATACTAAACTGTTTTAGAAAGTATCATGTACGAGTATATGTTTAAGAACGTTTTCAAAGACTTCTATGTTAGCAAGATTGATAGAACTTTTCGTGAAATGACAAAGAAGTCACAATTATCATACTTATTTCTGTCTTAATGTTCAGTGCTGATGTATTCTAATTTCATGGGTGTGGTAAAGCATAGTAAAATATACGCAACAATTCTACATTACAACATTCTTTTTTATATAATACAGGAATAGTAACGAGTATGCAGTCCACCTGATGGTATGTGGCTACTGCCGTCCATGGACATCCTAAACAACCTCAGATAAGATTAGATATACCTGAGGTAGGCCACAGATGCACCTGAGGACTAAGCTGGAACGCCTCGGAAAAGTATGTCTCCCGTACCACATCCTTCAAACCAGAACACAGCAGCGCTTAACGCTACTGTTATGAGGCAGAAATAGGTAAATCGGTGGTGCCGCCGGAGACGAATTACAAAGGGTTCTACCACCTTCACAGATGCATTGGTTGCAGACTTCAAGTAACTAATTTAAACAAAACATACCAGCGCTACATTTTGCTACAGAAATAACACATTTAAGTGTCTACAAAGTACACCTAGCATTTCTGTCACAAATTATTCCTAATATAGAAATTCTCTTGAATTCTATAAACGCTTGCGACATAAACAAACACATTCCTTAGTACGGTGTTTTATTGGCGCATATTAATACGGTTTTAGCTGAAGATTAGACACCTGTTGATTTATTTATAGCCCTCGAATGTGGAACTCTAAATCAAAGCTAAGATGTTTGGATTTATCGCGGTCGAATCGCCGCTGCGTGGGGATATTTTTACTACTACACATTTGGCTAAGTTGTGCGTGGAAATACACGGGCGTCTGTTTGTGGAAGAGACGAAGCGTTTCAGGTTTGTTTGTTATTGGAAAATTCTGGCGTTTATTTTAAGGTGGTTGAACTTTACGGTTGATGGCAACGGCCCTTCGATGTACCTATTTTTAAAATTTAGCAACTGAGTTCGGTACTTGTTTGACATCTAAGAACCAAGTTACACTGCAGTGAAATAATCACATCGTCTCAGCGTGCTTGTTTGCCATATCTCAAGAAATATGCATGGAGAGTTTTATTAAAGACGAATGTATTGTAACAGTACGGTATTAAAACTGGATTCAATTGTTTTTTGTTTGCGAGGCACGTAAATGGCCATTAAATTACTTACGTTGTGCAATCTACATCGTCGCTATGAAACTTTGCGCATTGCTCCCATAATTGTAGTCTGTAAGGTCGTTTTTAAATCGTGTGAGTGCATTAGCTTGCCGATTCATTTATGCTAAGGTTTAGTAATAAAATAGAAACACGAATTTACTTTCAAGCTTTCAGATAAGACAGCGTAATTAAGTCTATGAAAATATGAATTCTTTGTTATGGCGTTGCTCGTCTACAGATACACGCGTATGTTTCCAAATCCTGTAGAGCTATGCCAAAACGTATCAGTGGCCCTTGCGATATCACGTTGGTAACCGCATCGGTTTTCATTATTTTTACAACCTTTTTTCTGGCCGCATTTCTGGATGAAGATAAAGATCAAAGACATCACGGATTGGGAGTGTTAATCAAAATATTTTCTATTACGTTTGATGTGATGTGTAATATTTAATGGGGTGTTAATGTGTTTCGGATAAGTGTCCACTTCAATGTTCAGGATTGCGGAAAGTGTTCCGCTAATTGGAAATTATATATATTTACAGCTGAAGGTTGTCAGTTACGTCTATTTAGAATTGAGAGAAAATTGCAAATGTGACTATTGACACTACAAACACTACAGATTATATTTTTACGTCTGTTTAAAATTGGGATTTTATTTCGAAATTGAGTTTTCTGATACTATGTATTAATTATTTTGTGTAAGCCTTATGCTTTAGGACTTACATTATTCTTATGATAATACAGGTATGGGGCGTAGTATTATGGCTATGTAATATACTACTACAAATACGTCCGTTGTAGTATTAATAAACCATTTAGACTAATGAATACAATTATTTCAATATTCTAGTATACTCTTTGATTTCTCAAATGATGACAGAGATACATTACCTACTTGGAGAATAATAAGTACTATTAGCCACAGTTTTCATCTTATGTAAATTAGTTTTATATTAACCAAGAATTTTTCAAGACGAGAATACAAATACCCAGATACGGAATATAAATCCCCCTGAACAGGGAACGAACCTGGAACCCGCGTGTCTGATCAACATGGTGACCGCTATGCCACGCGGTCACACCAATGAATTGAGATTATTCGATGTGAACAAACAAAAACGTGGGATGAACTTGTAATAGTTTAAAATAACACCGATTCCCGCGAACAATGAGTCAACGAGATATAAATATTACATTTAACAAGTAGGATGTCAACCAACGGCTTTTTCGGTGACGATGTTTTTACACTTGACATTTATTTTGGCCCACTTTAAAATTGGTTTACAACGTAACGCAAAATTGACGTCAAACGGGACGTACTTACACGTTATAACGTCAAATATGACGTTACTTCATTCACGTTCGGAAATGAAACGGAAAAAGCGCTGTTAACACCTGCCTAATACACGCGACTTGCCAATTATATTCTATTTATATATAACTGGAGCTTATGTAATATACGTGGTTTATTTTTCTTTTGTAGAGTATATCCCGGTGACATAGCAGTCACAAAACCGGTGTGATACACAAAGGGTTCTGGGTTCGATCCCTGGCTGGTAAATATTTAGATAGATCACTTACTTTAACTTAGATAATTTAGTAGTTTTTTGGTAGTTGGGTAGTTAAGCTCTCTGTGTACTCGCCTCTGCTCGTATCCATGAAGTTTACAAAGAATTTTAGATACATTAGTGATTATAACGCCACGTGTCGGTAAGGTTGGTAAGAAAGAGACCCATGAAGCATTTCAAATTAGTCCTCAGGTGTAGCGACGTATCAGTGGCCGACCTTAGATAGGTATTTAATTCTCTTTTTGATTTTTTTTTATAATATAGGAGTAGCAGACGAGGATGCAGTCCACCTGATGGTAAGTGGCTACTGCCGCCCATGGACATCTGTAATCAACCCCGGATAGGATTAGATATTCCTACCTGAGGTCGGCCACAGATGCGCCGCTACCCCTGAGAACGCTGGAATGCCTCGGAAAAGTCTGTCTCCCTTACGCTTCAAACCAGAACACAGCAGCGCCTAACACTGCTGTTATTAGGTAGAAATATGTATAGCGGTGGTGCCGCCGGAGTCGAACCACAAAGGGTTCTACCACCTTCAAAATTCTCTTTGTGATTATAAAATTAATGTATTTTAGACGTCAGTGGCCATTTACCTTTTCAATATCATGAAAAGTCAATTTTAAGCTATTATTTTGAAAGCTTCGAAACATCAGAATTAATAACATACATTTTTCCTCAACATCTAATCAAAAAGGGCTTAAAAAGCTCATCATGCTTCATGCTTTAAATATTCAGTGACCTATCAAACGGCACTCCAAAGGTCGAAGGTAAAAGTTTCACGAAGGTTTCTCCAAGAGCTAAGGTGACCAAACATAAGACATGCATTAAGACTGTCTTTTTTAAGTCTTATTTTTATATGTTATTTGATTTTGTTATAATAAATGTATCTTATTTTGTTACTAACTGTTTAAAACTACAAGTTTACAAAATAAAGGAAAGAAATTTTAACTTTTGGAATTGTAATTCAATTACGTGTACAACTTGTTTCTATAAAGAAAGTGATTTAAAACGACGTGGTTGTGATAATTCACATGACAGGACCACTGAAGTTGCACACACATTTTTGCCCCATAACAGCAATTTTAAGCGCTTATTTATGTTCCGTCTATCTGTAATTATCATCAGATAGAATTATAACAGAATTGTCAAGTGTTTGAGGTCAAAGATTTCAATTGAAAGGCAGTTGGCATTTACCATTAGATTGACAGCATGCTAATTTTGCTACCCCTTTCATATATTATAATAATTTAAATTGATTTTTTTATTGCTCATGCATATATAACATAATTATGATGTTACAAATAAGATAATCGGATATGCATGCACCCTGCTAGGGCATTGAAATGTAATAGGTACATATTAACTTATATTAATATCCGTCTTTGAATGTGTTTCTCATATATTACTAAATGTGATTATAATAACCGTATAATATTATCTATAATATAAAGATGAATCGCTATATCTGTTACTAAGAGCAAATTTCCAGAACAGCCGACCGGCAATTTTAATACTAAATGAGCCATGCGGCATACTTCTAATACGAGTACTGTTGCTATTCCAGAAGAAGCAACTACAACCGCAATGTTGGATATCCCACGAACAGTGGCTAAAATTACAGACATGAATAATGTCTAAAATAAACCACCATTTATTTCATCATTTCAATTCCTTACAATATTGGAAAACTGAGTTCATAGGTCAAATAGCAACACAGTTCTAGGCACTGTAATGAACTGACATATGGTTACAGAAAGCAGCTCGAATCAAACTTGCACCATTATTAGTCGAATGTCGCGCTTCACGGGTCTGTCAATTGTTGTGCCTTCCTGGAACCCCTCCAGTAACAATTAAACTTTATAGTGTGGTATTAAAGTTCAAATTGACTTTTAAGTTTTCTTTTTCTGTAATTTAATAAAATAATGAACTGAATAATTTGTATTAATTTTAAAATCCTACATCTGCACAATTATTGTTAGGCGGAACGAAGTTCGCCGGGTAAACTAGTTATAACTATATGATAAATAATAAATGCATAATATTCTGAAGAAATCGTGAGCGAGAAAGTGGCGAAGTAAACGCCGCATTTTTTAATGAAATCTTGTGTGAACCAAGTAACACATACTCGTATGTTGTTGTTTATTAATTGATAAATCATGCCGTAGACATTACTTTAATTAATGCATTCTGTGATTAATCAACTGGAATTAACCGGACGTGCTTGATCGATGTGTTCCGATAATGCATTTGGCAGTCAGTCAATTAAAAATATGCTAATATAATATTATTATGTATGTAAATTTCTGGGCTACCAATATTACGTACATTGTTTGTTTTCTCTCATTTTAATAATTACAATAGCACTCTATGCACGTAGATATTACATTCATAATATAACGACACCTAGTATGTTAAAATCCGTGAATCCGTTTGGAAAGATATAGATATATACATGTATACATAAGCTCAGGAAACATTGCCCTCGGCAGTTAAGTAAAAATATAAACATTAACAGTGACAAGATAGTGGTATGAATTAAAACTTACCACGATGAAAATTTAGATTTTCATATCTAAGGCTTTCTATGGAAGCTCCTAATGTAATGAGAAGTAAGCGGTTCCTTATAGCTATAGTTCTATCTTTTATGTTAAGTCCTCAAATGTGCACGCTCATTTAAATTTAAGTCCTTTAAGTGTAAGTAGTTACTTATTGTGACCTACAACTAGAACACTGATATCACGCAAAGATAGAAAATTATAGTGGCGGTTTATCTTAGCAGTTGAATTCTTAAAAGTTATATTGAGCCGGAATAATGTTTTAGGTGTTAGAAAACAATAATAGGATTGCGATTTTGCTTCATGAAGTGGCAATAACAAGATTGTCCGACATTACCTTAACAGCCATGGTCATCCTAAACCGAGGCAGGTATCAACAATAGATTATCATTAATACTATCCATTGACATGATTGGCATAATGGTGGTTTCTAAACGTTTCCAACGCGTTAATTTCTTTGACAATAACTGTTCAATTAATTGAACAATTCAAAGCATTGTTCAGTTGCAGACCTTTATTATTAAAACGGTTTTTGCTCGCGATGGGATCTTGTTTTGATTTCATTTCAATATTTGTTAGTCATGCTTAGTTGAAGGGAGCTTTATAAATATTGTGGTCGGATTGTTAGGTGTTTATCCAAGTCAAGTAGGTTTAAATTTTAAAAACTTTTAAATACTCTACACCATATAAAAAGATATACTATAATATTATTGTAATTAATTAAGCAATGATAAGAATAAAAAGGCACTGACATCCTAGTGGTTAAACAATCGGCGTCTCGATCGAGAAGTCCGGGATTCAAATCGCACCTCTGATTTGTTAAAGTTATGTGCGTATAATAAACTAATTATCACTTGCTTTAATAGTAAAAATAAACATCTTGAGAAAACCTATAGATAACCGGTAGATACTTGAGAGATCTTAAAATAAAAGTTTCAAAGGTATGTAAAGTCTACCATTTCGTATTTGGCCGGCGCGATGTACTATGGCCTAATCCTTCTCATTCTGAGAGAAGACCCGTGCCTAGCAGTTATTTGTAATCACAATTTTTATTGCATCATAGAGCAAACATTATGGTATTTTGTGTTAAGGACAAATTTAAAGTAACAATTAAAGGAAAGTAGTTCAGACTAATTGCAATGATTACAATTTTAATGAACTGTGAAATTCTGTGAACTTTAATTATCTTAACAGTGGATTGCGAAAATTAATTAACGTTTTGTGGTTGTTTTCTTAAGTATTTAAAGCGTTTCTTGAACAAAAATCAACTAAAATCGATAAAATGTCGAAAAACGACTAATCTTTTTTGATCTTTCATCTTTCATAATAAGGGAAGAGCAGATGAGCATGCAGTCCTCCTGGTAAGTCCTCAGATAAGATTTCATTTCTACCTGAGGTCGGCCACATATGCGACATTACCCTTAATGACAGGGCTGGAATTCTTCGGAAAAGTATATCTCCCCTACCACACCCTTCAAAGTAGAACACAGCAGCGCTAAAACTGCTGTTATTAGGCAGAAATAACTAAGGCTGTGGTACCTCCGGAGTCGATCCACAAGGTTCAAAATGTTTCACGTGTCTTCCGAAATCGGTTTAATTGGATAACTATAAAACAGAGTAAGTGATTAACGTCACAAATGGAATGGGCAGAAATATATCGCAATTCTGTCAATAATTATGTCGCTTGGATAAGGTTGGACGTATTAACTCGTTTTGTGGTTGTAAATTTACGTAAATGTAAATTTTATTTGTGAATGCATGTGGTTCTGTATATATTATATATTTCGTGATTTACATACCTATTTCTAAGTTATGTGTATTGCTATAACGGTGTTATGGTAGAAAATATCGTAAGGAAACCTACATGCTCGATAACTCTTTAAAAAAACGTTTTTAAGAATGTGTGAACTCTATCAATCAGTTGGTAAGCTTAACCCCTTTCAGTCTTTGAGGAGACCTTTGCTTACTAGTAGGTAAATAATAGGTTGGTGATTATATATTTACAAAGTTTTTTCATAAATTTAATACCATTATATCATTTAATACTATGTACCAGGTCCAATCCACTTCTTATGAAGTCATTGAATATACTTAAAAGTATTAAAAGTAGTACGTAATAAAAGCTCAAAGAATTTGTTTAATTACGTACAGAGTTAGATTATCAAGACTATCTATAATAAACCACGATTAATGTTAATCACAGACGCACTACTTAGTTAACTATGCGTTTAATTGCACTAGTAATTACAGTCTTCCGTCCTGTAATCTTATTAATTAAGTTCTTCAAAGCTAGACCATTGGCGGCTTCTCTGGTATTAATGTCAACGATTGTGACAACTGCTACCATTACCACGCTCTTTTTTGTAAGATTTCCCTCTACCTGGTCACTGCCGCCCGTGTATACCTGTAGTTCTGTTACCAACTCGTAATAGAATATAAGGTTGTATCTGAATCCGGCTGCAAAGCTTTGTTTGTTCGTATGTTAGTCAACCGGCATCTTCAACCTTCGAACGAAACGCAAGAAATGCTTCACAATTAAAATAGTGGCTGGTGGCATCTCGTCGATGGAACCATACTGATACTTAAAGGCACTTATACTTTCAAATTAGTATCTTTTGTCTATAACATAAATATAGCTTTGCTGTGTTTCTGTCTGAATGGCCTGTTAACATTCAAAGGAGTGAGTTCTTGTTTCGATGCAATCCTTTATGAAATAAAAATTAAGTATGTAGTTTGTAAGACAACGCTTCTATGAACCATCACGTTGAACTCCTATTCCATAGGGTATTGGTTACAAATATCTATGGGTGGTAGAGACCACATGATATCAGATATTCCGTTTGTTCAAAAGCCAAAAATTCTTTCTTATAAAATCGGACGTAAATGTGTGAGACATTTTCATGTCCGTATATATATATTTTTTTTATAATATAGGAGTAGCAGACCAGCATGCAGTCCACCTGATGGTAAGTGGCTACTGCCGCCCATGGACATCTGTAATCAACCCCAGATGGGATTAGATATTCCTACCTGAGGTCGGCCACAGATGCGCCGCTACCTCAGAGGACTAAGTTGGAACGCCTCGGAAAAGTATGTCTCCCTTACCACACCCTTCAAAACGGAACACAGCAGTGACTAACACTGCTGTTATTAAGCAGAAATAGGTGTGGCGGTGGTGCCGCCGGAGTCGAACCACAAAGAGTTCTACCACCTTCAAACAACCTATATGACTATGGACCTTTGTCCACATAAAATACCATAACGTACAGATTTACGTCGCATGACGTAATATGTCGTCGTACCGTCGGATCGTTAGATGTAACCAAGCAACCCTTTGCCTGTAGGCAATGCGACAGAAACTCGATGCTATAATGGAGTATTAATTTTCCGTTTCCTTAATTCATTAAGTAACCTTCTAATTCGCTATCTAATTAAACGACTTAGGTAAGAGATGATCTTAGTATTTATTACATTAAAATATAGAAATAATAGTAGAGAGATATTTAATTCAGAGTTGTTTTTGGAACCATATATTGTCGTTTAAAAATGCACTTTTAGCAAAAAAATATGTATCAGTATTAATACTGAAAATTTATTTTTTATGGTGCAATGGGATGTAATTCCACTCTGATGGTACCAGATTTGGAATGAATTGTCCGAAATTGGAAATTACTTGTTATTTGATTTAAGGGTGAAAAAAATTACACGAAGTAGATAACAGTTCAGCAATGTTCTCGAAGGCGTCTCGAAGGAATGAAGTCATCAATTAGAACCAATGAGGTTCTTTCGGAGAGGAACCATCGCCACACGTATTTCTAGCTCCTTTCGTCTATATGGAGTTGGTTACATATGTCCTTGGGGGGCAGTGATCACTTACCACCAGGTGGACTGCAAGCTCAACTGCGACTTCAATGTTATAAAAAAAAACTGTCTCATATCTGAACTCATTGGTTTTTCCACACGCAAACCGAACCCCAAATTAAATAGCGCGACATTCAACTGAAGACATAAATAAAACTTAAACACGATACAGTTTATAAAGTTAAACGATTAATCGCGAACAGGTTGTCGTAAATTAAACATGTCAATTTAAGGGGAATTTCTTACAGAAATGGTATTGTAATTACTGTTTTATGCATCTGGGTCATACGCTTATTGTTTTTATCTGCCTTGATATTTTGATTTCGAAAATCAATGCCGTAGGACTAATTGCCTTTTTCAAAAGGTGCTAAAATGATGGAATGCTCTTAAAGTTGGCTGAATATGTTGGAGTTCTCAGGTGTTGAAAATGTTTGACACACGTCCAAAATACTATTCGAAATAACATAGTACTATAAGAATAAACAGACAAAGTATTAAAAATATTAAAACCGTAAATGTCACGAAGAAGTGTTTCATCATCTTAAGATAACTTTATACCTATATATTTTAAAGATTTATATGAATATACTTTACGTAATAACTAATAAGTTATTTAAAAAAAGCAGTGATAGCCTAGTGGTTAAGAAACGCGGCCTCTCGATCGAGGGGTCCGAGGTTCAAATCCCAGGCACGCACCTCTGATTTTCAAATTTATGTGCGTATTAGAAATTAATCATCACTTGCTCAAACGGTGAAGGAAAACATCGTGAGGAAACCTGCATACCTGAGAGATTTATATAAAAAAAAAAAATCTTAAAGGTATGTGAAGTCTACCAATACGCACTTGGCCAGCACGGTGGACTATGGCCTAATCCTTCTCATTCTGAGAGGAGACCCGTGCCCAGCAGTGGGACAGTAAGGGGTTGATGATGAATAACTAATAAGTTATTTATTGAGTAATATCTATTTTAGTCTAATTAATAGCAGTATTAAGTGCTGCTGTTTTCCAGTTTCTTTAATGTGGTTACGGAGAAATACTTACCCGATGCGTTCAAATTTCAGGGGGGTTTTCAGGGGTAGCAACGCACCTGTGGCCGAACCCAGGTAAAATTCTTAACTTAATAAAATTCTTATTTTATGATCACAGACGAGTTAGAACGGCTAGACGTTTGCCATCAGGTGCACTGCATGCTCACTTCTTACATTCATTTATGCTAAGGTTTAGTAATAAAATAGAAACACGAATTTACTTTCAAGCTTTCAGATAAGACAGCGTAATTAAGTCTATGAAAATATGAATTCTTTGTTATGGCGTTGCTCGTCTACAGATACACGCGTATGTTTCCAAATCCTGTAGAGCTATGCCAAAACGTATCAGTGGCCCTTGCGATATCACGTTGGTAACCGCATCGGTTTTCATTATTTTTACAACCTTTTTTCTGGCCGCATTTCTGGATGAAGATAAAGATCAAAGACATCACGGATTGGGAGTGTTAATCAAAATATTTTCTATTACGTTTGATGTGATGTGTAATATTTAATGGGGTGTTAATGTGTTTCGGATAAGTGTCCACTTCAATGTTCAGGATTGCGGAAAGTGTTCCGCTAATTGGAAATTATATATATTTACAGCTGAAGGTTGTCAGTTACGTCTATTTAGAATTGAGAGAAAATTGCAAATGTGACTATTGACACTACAAACACTACAGATTATATTTTTACGTCTGTTTAAAATTGGGATTTTATTTCGAAATTGAGTTTTCTGATACTATGTATTAATTATTTTGTGTAAGCCTTATGCTTTAGGACTTACATTATTCTTATGATAATACAGGTATGGGGCGTAGTATTATGGCTATGTAATATACTACTACAAATACGTCCGTTGTAGTATTAATAAACCATTTAGACTAATGAATACAATTATTTCAATATTCTAGTATACTCTTTGATTTCTCAAATGATGACAGAGATACATTACCTACTTGGAGAATAATAAGTACTATTAGCCACAGTTTTCATCTTATGTAAATTAGTTTTATATTAACCAAGAATTTTTCAAGACGAGAATACAAATACCCAGATACGGAATATAAATCCCCCTGAACAGGGAACGAACCTGGAACCCGCGTGTCTGATCAACATGGTGACCGCTATGCCACGCGGTCACACCAATGAATTGAGATTATTCGATGTGAACAAACAAAAACGTGGGATGAACTTGTAATAGTTTAAAATAACACCGATTCCCGCGAACAATGAGTCAACGAGATATAAATATTACATTTAACAAGTAGGATGTCAACCAACGGCTTTTTCGGTGACGATGTTTTTACACTTGACATTTATTTTGGCCCACTTTAAAATTGGTTTACAACGTAACGCAAAATTGACGTCAAACGGGACGTACTTACACGTTATAACGTCAAATATGACGTTACTTCATTCACGTTCGGAAATGAAACGGAAAAAGCGCTGTTAACACCTGCCTAATACACGCGACTTGCCAATTATATTCTATTTATATATAACTGGAGCTTATGTAATATACGTGGTTTATTTTTCTTTTGTAGAGTATATCCCGGTGACATAGCAGTCACAAAACCGGTGTGATACACAAAGGGTTCTGGGTTCGATCCCTGGCTGGTAAATATTTAGATAGATCACTTACTTTAACTTAGATAATTTAGTAGTTTTTTGGTAGTTGGGTAGTTAAGCTCTCTGTGTACTCGCCTCTGCTCGTATCCATGAAGTTTACAAAGAATTTTAGATACATTAGTGATTATAACGCCACGTGTCGGTAAGGTTGGTAAGAAAGAGACCCATGAAGCATTTCAAATTAGTCCTCAGGTGTAGCGACGTATCAGTGGCCGACCTTAGATAGGTATTTAATTCTCTTTTTGATTTTTTTTTATAATATAGGAGTAGCAGACGAGGATGCAGTCCACCTGATGGTAAGTGGCTACTGCCGCCCATGGACATCTGTAATCAACCCCGGATAGGATTAGATATTCCTACCTGAGGTCGGCCACAGATGCGCCGCTACCCCTGAGAACGCTGGAATGCCTCGGAAAAGTCTGTCTCCCTTACGCTTCAAACCAGAACACAGCAGCGCCTAACACTGCTGTTATTAGGTAGAAATATGTATAGCGGTGGTGCCGCCGGAGTCGAACCACAAAGGGTTCTACCACCTTCAAAATTCTCTTTGTGATTATAAAATTAATGTATTTTAGACGTCAGTGGCCATTTACCTTTTCAATATCATGAAAAGTCAATTTTAAGCTATTATTTTGAAAGCTTCGAAACATCAGAATTAATAACATACATTTTTCCTCAACATCTAATCAAAAAGGGCTTAAAAAGCTCATCATGCTTCATGCTTTAAATATTCAGTGACCTATCAAACGGCACTCCAAAGGTCGAAGGTAAAAGTTTCACGAAGGTTTCTCCAAGAGCTAAGGTGACCAAACATAAGACATGCATTAAGACTGTCTTTTTTAAGTCTTATTTTTATATGTTATTTGATTTTGTTATAATAAATGTATCTTATTTTGTTACTAACTGTTTAAAACTACAAGTTTACAAAATAAAGGAAAGAAATTTTAACTTTTGGAATTGTAATTCAATTACGTGTACAACTTGTTTCTATAAAGAAAGTGATTTAAAACGACGTGGTTGTGATAATTCACATGACAGGACCACTGAAGTTGCACACACATTTTTGCCCCATAACAGCAATTTTAAGCGCTTATTTATGTTCCGTCTATCTGTAATTATCATCAGATAGAATTATAACAGAATTGTCAAGTGTTTGAGGTCAAAGATTTCAATTGAAAGGCAGTTGGCATTTACCATTAGATTGACAGCATGCTAATTTTGCTACCCCTTTCATATATTATAATAATTTAAATTGATTTTTTTATTGCTCATGCATATATAACATAATTATGATGTTACAAATAAGATAATCGGATATGCATGCACCCTGCTAGGGCATTGAAATGTAATAGGTACATATTAACTTATATTAATATCCGTCTTTGAATGTGTTTCTCATATATTACTAAATGTGATTATAATAACCGTATAATATTATCTATAATATAAAGATGAATCGCTATATCTGTTACTAAGAGCAAATTTCCAGAACAGCCGACCGGCAATTTTAATACTAAATGAGCCATGCGGCATACTTCTAATACGAGTACTGTTGCTATTCCAGAAGAAGCAACTACAACCGCAATGTTGGATATCCCACGAACAGTGGCTAAAATTACAGACATGAATAATGTCTAAAATAAACCACCATTTATTTCATCATTTCAATTCCTTACAATATTGGAAAACTGAGTTCATAGGTCAAATAGCAACACAGTTCTAGGCACTGTAATGAACTGACATATGGTTACAGAAAGCAGCTCGAATCAAACTTGCACCATTATTAGTCGAATGTCGCGCTTCACGGGTCTGTCAATTGTTGTGCCTTCCTGGAACCCCTCCAGTAACAATTAAACTTTATAGTGTGGTATTAAAGTTCAAATTGACTTTTAAGTTTTCTTTTTCTGTAATTTAATAAAATAATGAACTGAATAATTTGTATTAATTTTAAAATCCTACATCTGCACAATTATTGTTAGGCGGAACGAAGTTCGCCGGGTAAACTAGTTATAACTATATGATAAATAATAAATGCATAATATTCTGAAGAAATCGTGAGCGAGAAAGTGGCGAAGTAAACGCCGCATTTTTTAATGAAATCTTGTGTGAACCAAGTAACACATACTCGTATGTTGTTGTTTATTAATTGATAAATCATGCCGTAGACATTACTTTAATTAATGCATTCTGTGATTAATCAACTGGAATTAACCGGACGTGCTTGATCGATGTGTTCCGATAATGCATTTGGCAGTCAGTCAATTAAAAATATGCTAATATAATATTATTATGTATGTAAATTTCTGGGCTACCAATATTACGTACATTGTTTGTTTTCTCTCATTTTAATAATTACAATAGCACTCTATGCACGTAGATATTACATTCATAATATAACGACACCTAGTATGTTAAAATCCGTGAATCCGTTTGGAAAGATATAGATATATACATGTATACATAAGCTCAGGAAACATTGCCCTCGGCAGTTAAGTAAAAATATAAACATTAACAGTGACAAGATAGTGGTATGAATTAAAACTTACCACGATGAAAATTTAGATTTTCATATCTAAGGCTTTCTATGGAAGCTCCTAATGTAATGAGAAGTAAGCGGTTCCTTATAGCTATAGTTCTATCTTTTATGTTAAGTCCTCAAATGTGCACGCTCATTTAAATTTAAGTCCTTTAAGTGTAAGTAGTTACTTATTGTGACCTACAACTAGAACACTGATATCACGCAAAGATAGAAAATTATAGTGGCGGTTTATCTTAGCAGTTGAATTCTTAAAAGTTATATTGAGCCGGAATAATGTTTTAGGTGTTAGAAAACAATAATAGGATTGCGATTTTGCTTCATGAAGTGGCAATAACAAGATTGTCCGACATTACCTTAACAGCCATGGTCATCCTAAACCGAGGCAGGTATCAACAATAGATTATCATTAATACTATCCATTGACATGATTGGCATAATGGTGGTTTCTAAACGTTTCCAACGCGTTAATTTCTTTGACAATAACTGTTCAATTAATTGAACAATTCAAAGCATTGTTCAGTTGCAGACCTTTATTATTAAAACGGTTTTTGCTCGCGATGGGATCTTGTTTTGATTTCATTTCAATATTTGTTAGTCATGCTTAGTTGAAGGGAGCTTTATAAATATTGTGGTCGGATTGTTAGGTGTTTATCCAAGTCAAGTAGGTTTAAATTTTAAAAACTTTTAAATACTCTACACCATATAAAAAGATATACTATAATATTATTGTAATTAATTAAGCAATGATAAGAATAAAAAGGCACTGACATCCTAGTGGTTAAACAATCGGCGTCTCGATCGAGAAGTCCGGGATTCAAATCGCACCTCTGATTTGTTAAAGTTATGTGCGTATAATAAACTAATTATCACTTGCTTTAATAGTAAAAATAAACATCTTGAGAAAACCTATAGATAACCGGTAGATACTTGAGAGATCTTAAAATAAAAGTTTCAAAGGTATGTAAAGTCTACCATTTCGTATTTGGCCGGCGCGATGTACTATGGCCTAATCCTTCTCATTCTGAGAGAAGACCCGTGCCTAGCAGTTATTTGTAATCACAATTTTTATTGCATCATAGAGCAAACATTATGGTATTTTGTGTTAAGGACAAATTTAAAGTAACAATTAAAGGAAAGTAGTTCAGACTAATTGCAATGATTACAATTTTAATGAACTGTGAAATTCTGTGAACTTTAATTATCTTAACAGTGGATTGCGAAAATTAATTAACGTTTTGTGGTTGTTTTCTTAAGTATTTAAAGCGTTTCTTGAACAAAAATCAACTAAAATCGATAAAATGTCGAAAAACGACTAATCTTTTTTGATCTTTCATCTTTCATAATAAGGGAAGAGCAGATGAGCATGCAGTCCTCCTGGTAAGTCCTCAGATAAGATTTCATTTCTACCTGAGGTCGGCCACATATGCGACATTACCCTTAATGACAGGGCTGGAATTCTTCGGAAAAGTATATCTCCCCTACCACACCCTTCAAAGTAGAACACAGCAGCGCTAAAACTGCTGTTATTAGGCAGAAATAACTAAGGCTGTGGTACCTCCGGAGTCGATCCACAAGGTTCAAAATGTTTCACGTGTCTTCCGAAATCGGTTTAATTGGATAACTATAAAACAGAGTAAGTGATTAACGTCACAAATGGAATGGGCAGAAATATATCGCAATTCTGTCAATAATTATGTCGCTTGGATAAGGTTGGACGTATTAACTCGTTTTGTGGTTGTAAATTTACGTAAATGTAAATTTTATTTGTGAATGCATGTGGTTCTGTATATATTATATATTTCGTGATTTACATACCTATTTCTAAGTTATGTGTATTGCTATAACGGTGTTATGGTAGAAAATATCGTAAGGAAACCTACATGCTCGATAACTCTTTAAAAAAACGTTTTTAAGAATGTGTGAACTCTATCAATCAGTTGGTAAGCTTAACCCCTTTCAGTCTTTGAGGAGACCTTTGCTTACTAGTAGGTAAATAATAGGTTGGTGATTATATATTTACAAAGTTTTTTCATAAATTTAATACCATTATATCATTTAATACTATGTACCAGGTCCAATCCACTTCTTATGAAGTCATTGAATATACTTAAAAGTATTAAAAGTAGTACGTAATAAAAGCTCAAAGAATTTGTTTAATTACGTACAGAGTTAGATTATCAAGACTATCTATAATAAACCACGATTAATGTTAATCACAGACGCACTACTTAGTTAACTATGCGTTTAATTGCACTAGTAATTACAGTCTTCCGTCCTGTAATCTTATTAATTAAGTTCTTCAAAGCTAGACCATTGGCGGCTTCTCTGGTATTAATGTCAACGATTGTGACAACTGCTACCATTACCACGCTCTTTTTTGTAAGATTTCCCTCTACCTGGTCACTGCCGCCCGTGTATACCTGTAGTTCTGTTACCAACTCGTAATAGAATATAAGGTTGTATCTGAATCCGGCTGCAAAGCTTTGTTTGTTCGTATGTTAGTCAACCGGCATCTTCAACCTTCGAACGAAACGCAAGAAATGCTTCACAATTAAAATAGTGGCTGGTGGCATCTCGTCGATGGAACCATACTGATACTTAAAGGCACTTATACTTTCAAATTAGTATCTTTTGTCTATAACATAAATATAGCTTTGCTGTGTTTCTGTCTGAATGGCCTGTTAACATTCAAAGGAGTGAGTTCTTGTTTCGATGCAATCCTTTATGAAATAAAAATTAAGTATGTAGTTTGTAAGACAACGCTTCTATGAACCATCACGTTGAACTCCTATTCCATAGGGTATTGGTTACAAATATCTATGGGTGGTAGAGACCACATGATATCAGATATTCCGTTTGTTCAAAAGCCAAAAATTCTTTCTTATAAAATCGGACGTAAATGTGTGAGACATTTTCATGTCCGTATATATATATTTTTTTTATAATATAGGAGTAGCAGACCAGCATGCAGTCCACCTGATGGTAAGTGGCTACTGCCGCCCATGGACATCTGTAATCAACCCCAGATGGGATTAGATATTCCTACCTGAGGTCGGCCACAGATGCGCCGCTACCTCAGAGGACTAAGTTGGAACGCCTCGGAAAAGTATGTCTCCCTTACCACACCCTTCAAAACGGAACACAGCAGTGACTAACACTGCTGTTATTAAGCAGAAATAGGTGTGGCGGTGGTGCCGCCGGAGTCGAACCACAAAGAGTTCTACCACCTTCAAACAACCTATATGACTATGGACCTTTGTCCACATAAAATACCATAACGTACAGATTTACGTCGCATGACGTAATATGTCGTCGTACCGTCGGATCGTTAGATGTAACCAAGCAACCCTTTGCCTGTAGGCAATGCGACAGAAACTCGATGCTATAATGGAGTATTAATTTTCCGTTTCCTTAATTCATTAAGTAACCTTCTAATTCGCTATCTAATTAAACGACTTAGGTAAGAGATGATCTTAGTATTTATTACATTAAAATATAGAAATAATAGTAGAGAGATATTTAATTCAGAGTTGTTTTTGGAACCATATATTGTCGTTTAAAAATGCACTTTTAGCAAAAAAATATGTATCAGTATTAATACTGAAAATTTATTTTTTATGGTGCAATGGGATGTAATTCCACTCTGATGGTACCAGATTTGGAATGAATTGTCCGAAATTGGAAATTACTTGTTATTTGATTTAAGGGTGAAAAAAATTACACGAAGTAGATAACAGTTCAGCAATGTTCTCGAAGGCGTCTCGAAGGAATGAAGTCATCAATTAGAACCAATGAGGTTCTTTCGGAGAGGAACCATCGCCACACGTATTTCTAGCTCCTTTCGTCTATATGGAGTTGGTTACATATGTCCTTGGGGGGCAGTGATCACTTACCACCAGGTGGACTGCAAGCTCAACTGCGACTTCAATGTTATAAAAAAAAACTGTCTCATATCTGAACTCATTGGTTTTTCCACACGCAAACCGAACCCCAAATTAAATAGCGCGACATTCAACTGAAGACATAAATAAAACTTAAACACGATACAGTTTATAAAGTTAAACGATTAATCGCGAACAGGTTGTCGTAAATTAAACATGTCAATTTAAGGGGAATTTCTTACAGAAATGGTATTGTAATTACTGTTTTATGCATCTGGGTCATACGCTTATTGTTTTTATCTGCCTTGATATTTTGATTTCGAAAATCAATGCCGTAGGACTAATTGCCTTTTTCAAAAGGTGCTAAAATGATGGAATGCTCTTAAAGTTGGCTGAATATGTTGGAGTTCTCAGGTGTTGAAAATGTTTGACACACGTCCAAAATACTATTCGAAATAACATAGTACTATAAGAATAAACAGACAAAGTATTAAAAATATTAAAACCGTAAATGTCACGAAGAAGTGTTTCATCATCTTAAGATAACTTTATACCTATATATTTTAAAGATTTATATGAATATACTTTACGTAATAACTAATAAGTTATTTAAAAAAAGCAGTGATAGCCTAGTGGTTAAGAAACGCGGCCTCTCGATCGAGGGGTCCGAGGTTCAAATCCCAGGCACGCACCTCTGATTTTCAAATTTATGTGCGTATTAGAAATTAATCATCACTTGCTCAAACGGTGAAGGAAAACATCGTGAGGAAACCTGCATACCTGAGAGATTTATATAAAAAAAAAAAATCTTAAAGGTATGTGAAGTCTACCAATACGCACTTGGCCAGCACGGTGGACTATGGCCTAATCCTTCTCATTCTGAGAGGAGACCCGTGCCCAGCAGTGGGACAGTAAGGGGTTGATGATGAATAACTAATAAGTTATTTATTGAGTAATATCTATTTTAGTCTAATTAATAGCAGTATTAAGTGCTGCTGTTTTCCAGTTTCTTTAATGTGGTTACGGAGAAATACTTACCCGATGCGTTCAAATTTCAGGGGGGTTTTCAGGGGTAGCAACGCACCTGTGGCCGAACCCAGGTAAAATTCTTAACTTAATAAAATTCTTATTTTATGATCACAGACGAGTTAGAACGGCTAGACGTTTGCCATCAGGTGCACTGCATGCTCACTTCTTACATCTATATCAATAAAAGATACAGACATCTCTCAGCTACTCTATTTTCTGATAATGTAAGCATGCTATCAGATATTCGTTATTAAACTTCTAAGCCGTAGAGTGATATTTACACGAACTGGATTCTTTGGAAGCACTATTAATGATTTTGAGAAAAAACGAAGATCAGAATGCACTATCTATTTCAGAAGTAAACTGAATGCCACTGCCAAGGAATGGCGGATTGCGTAATACGTATTATGAATGAGTTATAACATTATTTTGGGTTGTCTACATTATTGTGAGTCATGTGTTTTGGTTTAATTTGGCGGTAAGTGACGCTTTGACGTCATTATTCATATGGTCACTATTGAGAAGGTTTATTTTTGCCTACCAAATATTGGTTGACAACTACAAATATGCAGAAGTTGTTAAATATAGAAATTTGGTAGGTTGGCAGAAACATTGGATAGATTATTGATAACAGGATATAGCCTACTTCAGTGTCAATGGTGTTGTTGATAATCAATGGTTTGAATGTGGTGGGACCCTTTGTGGCTCGACTGCGGTAGCACCACCACGACACCTATTTCTGCTTCTTAATAGCAGTGTTAAGCGCTGCTGTGTTCTGGTTTGAAGGGTGTGGTAAGGGAGACATACTTTTCCGAGGCGTTCCAGCTTAGTCTTCAGCAGCGCATCTGTGGCCGACCTCAGGCAGGAGTATCTTATCCTATCTAGGGTTGATTACAGATGTCCATGGGCGGCAGTAGCCACTTACCATCAGATGGACTGCATGCTCGTCTGCTACTCCTATATTACAAAAAAAATATTACTTTCTTTCATCATTCACCTATTATTACTTCGTGTATATATCTATACTTAAGTTTTTTTTCTTTCTTTTTGTGCTTGTATTATTCTTATAATTCTTTCATGAACTTTTTGCGCAACTTTTAAACATGAAGGTTTCGTAACGATGTTTTCCTTCAACCTTCAACAAGTGTTATTATTTTTTGTTAGGTTTCCAGGACAATTTTTGTTTCTAAGCTTTTTTTTGGCTTCACTGCCTTCTTACAATTTGTGTTATGACTTATTTTTCGTGTTTTAAACAGTGTTGTTAAGTATTTCTATTTTTTTCGTAGTAAGCTATGGCCGTTTTTTCTTTGATGTCTAAATATTTTGTTTTTAAACAGCCAAGACATTGCAAGTGATGTTTGAAGCTTCGATGCTTTACTATCTTGGCCCTACATTTCATGAATACTGAAAATTATACTACTAAAGACGATATACACAGAGACTTAGGATAAAAATCCAAACATATTTATTTATTTACTTAATTAAAATTAAATATACCTACATATCATTCATTCATGTAAATCATTTATTTATTTAATGAATTTTAATTAAATGACATCACCGGAATCGAAACCAAAACCCTCTGCAAATCAGAGTATGATAACTATGCAGCCACGTCTTCGATCAGCGTTTATCTAAAGACAGGCGTGTAATCTTATATCAATGTTAGACGCTAAAACAGATCACAGATATCAAAAGTGAAGTGGTCATAAGGTTGCACAAAAACTGACGCTGACGTAAGGAGCATAATCCGATCGCTATCATGCGCAGTTCGTTGACTGACCTGACTCGCCGCGGTCAGACAATCGGCTGTAACAAGACATCATTCAAAGCATGTTCGATGCATGTTTCAATAGATGCAATTTATATTATGTTATGACTTCTTTTGTATAATTTGAAGGTACGCTGTACCTTGCTGTAGGTTAAGACGTCTTTTTGCAATTTGAATATATTATGCGTACTTTTTCGAAGTAAACATTGCCCTTGACATCTTACGTTATGACGTTTTTATCATCTTTGCCTGATACACAATTCCTTGTAGGGTTGATGCTTTTGATTACCCACAAAGAAAAGAAATAAATGCGTAAAAGTAGAACAAAATATAAATTATCTAAATTTGTAATTTAAATTAACTAGCAGGGGAACTCTCATCACTCTATGTATCAGCTTTAAATCAAGTGTGTAATTTTATTCCAATCTTATTTGCACTAAAACAGATCATAGTTATGGTACAATAGTGGTCACAAGGTTGCACAAAAACTGACGATGACGTAACAAGCATAATCCGATCACTATCATGCGCAGTTCGTTGACTGACCTGACTCGCGCGGTCAGACAATGGCCTATAAAAAGACGTCACTCTAAACCCTGTTTGATGCACGTTTAAATCGATGCAATGTACTTCATGCTAAGACGCCTTTTTGTGCAATTTGGAGGTATTATACCTTTTCAGAGTAAAGAAAAAAGTTCCGCGCGTTTACAAATTTAATATTGCCATTGATGTGTTACATTTGACTTAGACACTTCGCTAGATTTTTTTTTATAATTTAAGAGTAGCAGACGAGCATGCAGTCCACCTGATGGTAAGTGGCTACTGCTGCCCATGGACATCTGTAATCAACCCCAGATAGGATTAGATATTCCTACCTGAGGTCGGCCACAGATGCGCCGCTACCCTTGAGGACTAAGCTGGAACGCCTCGGAAAAGTCTGTCTGCCTTACCACACCCTTCAAACCGAAACACAGCAGCGCTTAACACTGCTGTTATTAGGTAGAAATAGGTGTGGCGGTGGTGCCGCCGGAGTCGAACCACAAAGGGTTCTACCACCTTTAGCTACTACTACCTTTAGATACTAGCATTTCTTGTATTGTGTGAATGCAATACACACATACGAAAATGATAGCATAACAAGACATACACAAACCCAGAACAGAGCCCATTTAGGTATGACTCTGGCCAGGAATTGAACCTGGCAGCCTTTGAGTCTTAGACTTATAGTCACAACTCTACCATCGGGTTAGCATAAATATTTTCTATATAACCTAGGCAGTTATTCCTTTTTTGATAACTTACTCATATCTATGTCTAGTTAGCATATTGTGATATTTGTAGAATACGAGTAAGTATAAAAGTATCTACCAAGAATGACTTACAACGAATAATAAAATTAAACTTATTCGTGTAAATGTTCGCTTAAGTTCGCCTCCGTAATTGAGCTAGCGTGTGTACATACAATTACAAGGCATTGATTTATAATCATGAGATGATCTCACGAAGTAAGTGGACTAACACCCGCGTTATCGCAGGGAATATATGTACTTATATAATAATACAGTAGTAACTATAGTTCTTCTACTATACTACTGAACATACTAATGTTGCTATGTTCACAAATCTACAAAGAAGGTGGTAGAACCTTCCGTAATTTGACTCCGGCGGCACCACCGCAACAACTACTTCTGCTTAATAACAGCAGTGTTAAGTTCAGCTGTGTTCTAGTTTGAAGGATGTAGTGAGGGAGACATACTTTTCCGAGGCATTCCAGCTTAGTCCTCGGAGGTATCGGCGCATCTGTGGCCGACCTGGCCGTGGATGTTCATGGGCGATAGTAGCCACTTACTATCTGGTGAACTACATGCACATCTGCTATACATGTATAATGGCTATTTCATGTACGACATAAGTTGAATACTTTTTTACTAATACTCATTGCAGAAGCGTGGTCTCCACCACGCCTGCTCCTCTCCGCACACGAGCATCATCGGATGTTCCAGGTATTTTCCTGTCTTTTATGGTCTAATTACATAGCACAGATAAATTATAATCAAGACTGGAGTAACAGTGGAGCAAAATAGTGAATAATGAACCACTTTCCTGTACATACCCACTTTTAATCCAACAAGACGGCCCGGGTGTATCAAAAACGACCGTCAACGTTTACGACCGTTAAACCTTTAGTTATACTTAACCGTATATATTGGTCATGACCCAAAAAAGTTGGCAGTCTCTCAAATATTCGCCGTGTATAAACATTGCATGTTTTGATACTGTTTTATGGATATTGGGAGTATTTTCTTGATACTGTCATCCTTGAGGTGTTTATGGGGGCAACTGAACCCGTTTTTCTATTGACTACACATTCTTCAAATATTTGAAATGTAAGCAATAAATCTTAAGTTTAAATTTTTGGAAGGTGTTAGATTCCTTTGTGGTTCATCTCCGGCAGCACCATTGCCACACCTATTCAGCCTAATAACATTATAGTATCCAATTCTAATTTTAAAGGCGTGTTAAGGGATTATACATACATCTTTGTGTACTAATTCTTGCAATAAATAAATTTCATTTCATTTCCCAGTCGTTACAGATTTGTCTTCAGGGGTAGCGACGCCTCATTGGCCAACCTCAGGTAGATTCTAATCTTATCTGGAGTTCATTACAGATGTCCATGCGGCAGTATCATAGTAATTTATTACTCCGATATTATAAATAACAAATAATAAAACTTTTAGCAGTTGGAATGCATTGTCATTTCTAATGACTAAGATGGTCGCCCCACATGTAAGTTATAAAATAATAAATAAAACGCTTTCTACACTCACAGCCCCACACTAGAATTCCCTGTGTTGTGGGTGTCATGGACACACACAAAAACAAATACACAAACACCCAGACCCAGAAACAGAAATCTAAATTCATCATTTAGATATCTGTCTGGCCAGGGATCGAACCCGGGACCCTTTGCGCGTCAGACCGGTATGTTGACCGCTCCGCCAAAAAAAAAGTTAGCCTAATCCAATCCATCTGCTGAAACGCAAGAACTGCTTTAAGCTAGAAATAGGTGTGTCGGCACTGAATGCAAATATGATTGTAAGAAGCATGGTAGGCATAGTTTTATCGCTTAAGCCTGCCATACACAACGGTGTACCGGATAGGTCTACCTGTGCAGGTATGCCTGCGCAGTACACCGTACTATGGGTGGGAATAGACCTGTGCAGTTATTTTACCCTGTGCAGGCCACCGGCGCAAAATAAAAAAAAAATTTAACAAAAAAATAAAACCGACTTCTATGTCACTACAAAGTAAAAAATAATTGAAATAAATGTTGGTTTAGTACATATTTCTGAAGTTGGCGCTCAATATATTTCGTTTGATAACGGCGTAAACAGCGTGTCCAATATGAGCGCCGACTACTACTACTATATTATTGGCTAGATTAGGTTGGAACAGAAAAGTAAATTAATCAAACTAGGTGGTAAAACTCTGTGGGTGAGTCGGTCAAATTTACCTTAAATTAATAGTTAAGAAAAACTACAACGTATTCGTTAATCATATTTTATATTTGTAAGAAGTAATTGTCAAGTTGAATAATTGAGGTCATTTATTTCATTGCATGTACCTGGTTAGGACCTGTAAAATATGTGTGAAAGCACTAAATGGCTTATTCATGTGGTTTAGGCTGGAGGTACCTCTGCATCATCAGATCTAAGAAGTTGAAGGTCAAATTTTTCATCATATATCTCTATCTAGCAACTTCATTACAACAAATGTCTATTCTATATACTTTAGATAGGAGGCACATCTGCATCATCAGGATTGAAGAATTGAAGGTCATATCTTCCATCATATGTCTCTACTTAAAGACCTTATCATATATTCGTAAGCTCCAAATGCCTAACTTGTATGGTTGAGGCAGGAGGCACTTCTGCATTATCAGGGTTGAAGAGTTGAAGGGAAAATTTTCCATCATATACCTCTACCTATCAACCTTATTGAATATTCATAAGCATCAAATGCCTAACTTGTATGGTTGAGGCAGGAGGCACCTCTGCATCATCAGAGTTGAAGAGTAGAAGGTCAAATTTTCCATCATATATCTCAGCTTATCGACTTTATTAAATATCCATAAGTTCCAAATGCCTAACTTATGTGGTTGAGGCAGGAGGCATTTCTGCATTACCAGGGTTAAAGAGTTGAAGGTCAAATTTTCCATCATATCATGTTAACCTAGATACTCAATGTTCATTTTAAGTTTCATGAGAATTGAGTGGGCAGAAGGTAAGTTGTCATAAAATATGTAAAAAGCAGGGGTAGTGATGATGAGTTCCACCCCATAACTTAAATTCTAATCATCAGAGCATACTAACGTTAAGGTAGGAAAGTACCGCAACGAAACACCCTTTCATATGAAAAAAAGAAAATTGAAATTGGTTAAGAAATACTCGACTTATTGAAGTTTATATGAAATCTGGTTTTTCCAATTTTCCGGGAAAACTGGAGGAAATTTTCAAATTTCCTCGAAATGGGACCCCTTGTGAAACTAGCCGCATACAATGGTGTATGAATCATATCGATCGGTCGCGGCATCGCGAAAAAATCGCCGAACAAACATAAAAAAAAAATATATATATATATACGGTCGAATTGAGTAACCTCCTCCTTTTTCGAAGTCAGTTAAAAAATCAATATTTTCGTGTGCCACCATCCGGTGCGTCATATCTTCAATCGATGTTATTTCAAATACAACCGAATACTGTACGGTACACCGGAACGTCACCATACACGCTACGCTCGTGCTGTTGACCTGTACAGGTAAACCTGCGCAGGTAGACCGTACGGTAGTAGGTAGTGTGTATGGCTTACATCAGTAAGTACACTTAAGCATTTTATTGTTCACTAATTGATCGATCACATCATTTTTGTAATTAGTCATTCTATGTTTCGAATAGACAGCCCACACATGGTAACAACGGTGCTTCCCACCTACAATACTTACCTACTAATTGCTTGCTAAGTATTGCAAAAAATATAATTAATTTTTAATCTTAGACAGCATGACACTTCGTTGGAAATGCTGAATGGAAGTTTTTATGTTCAAACATATCGGTTTCACATGGATTATGGTATCGTTTTTGAGACGAGGGATCGCAAGAACGATTTAGAGCAATATTTAATGATATTTTTATCGCAAAAATAACTGATTTGTGTGTACAGTTGAACCAGAAAGAATCTAACGCTTTTAGAAGAATTAAACCGATTATTTTTTTTTTACTCGACTGCAGTCAATGTTTCTTGAGCATATGAATGTCGTCCATTGGCGACCGTGACCAATATCATGTATCGTCAGGTGGACTGCATGCTCCTTGACTACTTCTGTATTATAAAAAAGCCCATACCTACGAAGCCTTGTGTTGGTATAGGTGAATATACTTAGTTCTGGCGTCTATACATATAGCAGTGATAGCCTAGTGGTTAAGAAACGCGGCCTTTCGATCGAGGGGTCCGAGGTTCAAATCCCAGGCACGCACCTCTGATTTTCAAATTTATATGCGTATTAGAAATTAATTATCACTTGCTTAAACGGTGAAGGAAAACATCGTGAGGAAACCTGCATACCTGAGAGATTAAAAAAAAACTCAAGGGTATGTGAAGTCTACCAATACGCACTTGGCCAGCGCAGTGGACTATGGCGTAATCCTTCTCATTCTGAGGGGAGACCTGTGCCCAGCAGTGGGACAGTAATGGGTTAATGATGGTGTCTACACACGAGTGCATGTCGGTGAAATGTTGCACGTTTGAATCACTTTACGATGTACGATGGAGCTGTGTTTTGCACACGTGACAACACACATCCGGTGCCGATCTTCAGAAATCTCCCGAGTATTATGGAACTTTTCGGTAATTTCACTTTTATTGTCGTTTGTCGTGTCGTTGAGGTGTAACACCGTGTTTAGTCTTGATGCAGTTATAATTTGTTTTTAAAAACAATAGGATGGGATATTTTACTAAACTAATTACATAATATATTACTATGTATACTTACGAGTAAGTGATATTTTAAACGTACATTTTGAGCAAATTTTATATGGTCATGCTTTTACAAACACTTTCTTAACACGTTAACAGTGCACCTACAATATATGAATAGAACCCCTCACGTGTAAATGCGTTTTGAGAAAATATGATAAGTAAAGTTTGTATTATATGACAGCTTATAATAAATATTTAATTAAAACTACCCTTCTTATGTTTTTTTTATTTTTTTTAATGACCCACATGTGGTGCACTCACGTACGAACTAAAAATTCATTGCCTGTCATTTTAAATACGCACGTGTAGGGTGAAAAGTGAACGTATAATAAAACGCCTTAGGAGGCGTTTTATTACATACACATACACGATGCAGCTCCTACTCCAGGACCAACGATGAGAACACATTCTACTTCCAGTTCCTCATCCACTTCCAGGCATAGCCTAACAAAAATTCCGAGAAAAACGGACAAAATAATAAGAAAACGTTGCGTTGGTTGTTATAAAGCCATGATTGAGGGAGGCAGTTCTGCTTCCGAGGCTCGAAGTAAAACAAAGAAGATTTATACTGAATGTATTCAATGCAATAAAGCTCTCTGCCTACCGTACTATAACGTTTGTCATTAAACTATTTTTTTGTTGATTCTTGGTTAATTTTCTTCATTTTTTTAATTGTTTCTTTATCACATTTACTTTCTTATTAAAACATTTGATTACAAAAGATCTATCTATGTTTTATTTACATTCTGATAGTACAAAAAGCATTGATTTATTTTATTAACTTTAAAAATTTATTACTTGGCAACCCTATGAGAATATCCCCTGGTTGTTGCGCCATTTTGTTTTACATTTCAGTGTTCATACGTGTATGCAATGAAAAATAAAACAAATCACACGTGTAGACTATGAAAACGATTCTAATTTGTATAGAGCTGTGGCCCACATGTGGTGCACGCACGTATCAGAGTGACTTCAAAATGACCCACATGTGGGGCACTCACTGTGAACGTGTTAATATTTAAATTCAAATTTTAAGGCTTGTACTTATAAGTACTTGTAAGTAATACTTAGATACTTAAAAAGTACCTACAGTAGATAACATAACACTGCTAATAGTCTTAATATAACAGTAACACTCATAATAGGCTACATATATAAGAATCGATATTATTGCGTATTATGTTTTTCCCATAGACATATTAACTATATCATTGGTTTTTCCTAATTGATAACCTTAACGTTAGGATATAATATCTTGACATTATATTCAGGTTGTGTGGGTCGATGCTATTTTATTAGAATTTTATTAAAAAATAAATGTTTCTAGGGTCTGTACCCGTGGCATACACCCACGTGCGAAGTGGAGCAAAGGTCACAGATCAAATAAAACAGTTGGAACAAGACCCAGGGAATCCTTTGACATTTACTGCTTAAACGGCAACCGAAGACTCAGTGATTCGTTTTCATTATTGTAACATAATACAGTGAGGGTTAAGTAATGTTCGGATTATTTTATTTAATAAAAGTAGAAAATGAGCATACAATCTACTTGGTTGTTAATCGAAATGACTTCTAATTCACTTCTATAATCAACCCCTAATAGGAATAGACTCTCCTACCTGAGATCGGTCGTAAATTCATTACTATCCCCGAGGACTAGTTGGAACGCCTCGATAAGTATGTCTCCCGTACCACACCTGAAGCAGAATACAGCAGCTCTTAACTGTTATTAGGCCGAAATAAAACCTGATGTTAAGTGGCAGTTGCCGCCCATAGTACTATCAGCCCCAAATTATATATTAGCGTCCTACCAATCGGTCACAAATACTTAGCCAAACAGATACTTAGCGCTTTATATTTATAAGGCAGAAATAAGCTAAGTGGTGTTATCTCTAGGGTCAACCGAAAAAGGAACCTACCACCTGAAAATGAATTGCCTTTAACATCGAAGCCAAAGTGTTAGTCACCATTTTATACCCGTTCAGTGCATCACAAAGCATAAACGTACTAGCAATAAAATATATTTCCCTCGCATTCCAACGTCTATGTAAAAGTAATTTGCACACATTCCGTGCAAATCACACATACATACATTTATCGCGACGTTCCTATGATCTGTTCCTGTGACGTCATACACTATTTCAGTGGCACCGTTTATGTTTCGTGCACCTTGTTTACTAATCTCGCACCTATTTATAGAAACGTAAAATACATTATCGTACGTATGTAGGTGAGATTCGTGATGCACCAACGTGGTAACACGGCGTGATCTAACTATTTAGTCTCTTCGGGCAAATTATATTGCCGCCCCTTACGATGATAGTTTATGTTATGAGTAGTACCGTAGATGGCTTGTGCCGCCCGAGTTGGAAGTTTGCCGCCCTGTTTAGAAACCCATGGGTGAAAAAAAAACATACTCTCATAAACAACTCATATTCCTTAGATGAAATATACTAATCCCTCGAATAACGTCTTTTATTAATAAAATCAATCTATCCGTTTCTGCCTGCCAAAGATCAAAACATAACTTGCAATATTGAACATCGAACATCATAGGTATATACGAACTAACAAAGTAAAATAGAAGCTTGAATAGAAGCTTAAATAGAAGCTTGTAAAAAAAGAATACTTTCTTTATACGAGAAATAAACACAAATATACTTCACTCGACAAATAGTATAATTTAGTGGAAACGTAGAAAGACACAACTCCTTTTTCCCTAGAAAATGTGACGTTACATTTTGATTTAATCCCGCCGACGTCTGTTCCGAGAAATTCTGCAAATAACTTAGATATGAGAGAATCCTTGAAAAAAGAATTATGAATCCTTGGAAATATACGAGTATTAAATAAATACTATTCGTGGAACGGTGACTATGCTTCGCCGTGAAGTCTCGGGATCGATTCGGTTTAAAACCCATTTGTAGTAATTTTGTAGAAGTAATGTTATTGGAGATTTAGAAGAAAAAAGCCGAATCTTTGTGCCGCCATTATTCATTTTTACCCGACTGTGGAGGGTAATGTTTTTAAACGTTTATGTATGTACCGTTGTATGTTAACGAGAGGTAACCTTTAAAAGATACCTGAAGATCTGACAGCGACAATGGGTTATGTGGAATGCCCACTAAAATTCCCCCCCTTTGGCCGTTCTCAGCGCAACATGGAGGACTCCGGGATCTCTAACGGAATACAAAACGGAGTCCTCCTAACGCGTGCCCCTATCGGGTTCAGGTCTGGAGAAACTTAGCTCATCTTACACCTTCAAGTGTTGAAAATGTATGCGGCCACACATTTTTTTTTTCACGAGGGGGAAACCTTCAAAAGGTACCTGGTGCCGTGGGAGCGACATAGGGTTATGTTGGACTCTTACCGCACTAAAACCCCCCCGGTGGCCGTCCTACGCTACGTGGCGCTACGTAGAGGATTCCAGGATCTCCAAAGGAACGCAACCGAAGTCCTCTTAGCGCGTTGTCCCGTCGGTGAGCTTGACGCTCGCCGCACCGTCTGGTGCGTACGACGGTATGCGACCACACATACCGCCGTCCTTGCCGGGGCCGTTGGTCGGGCGGTTCGAGCTCCCACTCTTGCCACCCACGACCCCAGAAGCCCCCTTTTAGTCACCTCTTACGAAAGGTAGAGGATACCGTAGCCCTATTATTGTCCCGGAACTACAGTGATAACGGCCACACATACCCAACCAAAAAACAACCCAACCCCAAAAATAAAAATTCACAGAATATATTGAAAAACCCGCGAGCAGAAGCTTGTTTTTAATATTTTTAATATACATTAAAGTAGCGCTGGTTCCACGTTGCATCGTATTAGATTTTCATAGAATTTTTCCAACTTAAATAAGAGCACGAGATGCCTTCTAACTTGTTACAGCAAAATTCAATCTCGCATCCTATCAAAGTTCCCAGGAAACTGGGAAGCTGTATTTGTGTCCTATTTTCCATTTATATTACAACTAGCGTATGCCCGCGACTTCGTTCAAATTAAGGTTTTTTCTTGTCACGCGGGCTAATGTATGTTCGTGCGTACCACCCACACACATGAATTAATATCTTGCTGCAGTATATGCCCAATTTGCGTGCGAAGAAAACGATTAGAAAATCATATATTATAGACACGATATGTGCAGGTGACGCGAAAGTTGGTTTTTTGTAATATAGTATAGTAAAATACGTGCCTACTGCCGCCCATGGACATCTGTAATCAAGGCCATATAGGATTAGGTTCCTACCTGAGGTCAGATGCGCTGCTACATTTGAGGACTAAGCTGGAACGCCTCGGAAATGTACGTTACCAAACCTTTCTAACCACAATATAGCAGCGGCAGCAGTGTAAACACGTGTGAAGGAAAAGTTTAGGGCATCCGCATTTCTTACAAGCATGCGTGAAATAACTTACTGCAGTCTATTTCAGACAGGCGTTTAGATGGTACATATAAGAGAAAAAGTATCTGTAAAACGGTAGGATGCATGTGTTTCGAAAACCAAACCCCTGTGATAAGAAAAACTGTAGGAACTTTAACCAATCAAGGAACGAAAAAATTCAACTTCCTCATTTGGGGATGAATTCTAAAGAATCCTTTGTAGTGTTCATTTGTTAAATAAGGAACTCCTGCGCGAAAATCCATATATATGCAATGGTTTTGGCTGCCGTAAATTAATTTGTCCGCCTCTATAGTAGTAAACACCTTTATTATTTCCCAATAATTTTATAGCTTCCATCGCATGAAATAAATGATTTTAGTTAACATAAAAATAACAGTTATTTTAGTATTTAATTATATTTGAAATGTGCATACATTTTCTCAATAGCAATGTTGCTTTAATGCAAATTGATTGCGAGTTATTATGTGCATTCATATTTAAGAGGATTTCTCGCAAAAAAGAGTTCACATTGTTCTTTTATTATATTCGAAAATTCATTTAAAATTTCAGTAATTCTACCTCCATTTTAAAGCGAAATGTAAAGGTCAAAGTTAGAATTCTGTGAATAAAATTTCAGAATTCCCGCTGCGAAATTGGAAAACATTTTCGCTCAAAATTCAGTTGGAAATAACTTTGTAGTGCAAAGGTCGCAGCCTCCGCATGTTCATGTTACACGTGTACACGTGTAGGACACATGTGGGAGTAACATGTTACATGTTATGTTACGTTTGGATGTGTAACAGACGTGGGTAGCGGGAATGCGCTTCGGTATTGATTTAGGGGTTGTTAGATGTGAGTAGGTAGGTAGGTAGGCAGATAGTATTGCAAATGTTAGGGAATTTGATAGTTAGATTTGTTATTGTTAGGTTTGGTATTGTGTTCGTAAGGTTTTAAGTTTCACATGAAATTTAAGTAGGTACTCAAATTAAATAGTTATGCAGTCTACCTGATTATAAGTCCAATTTATCACACCTGAGAGCACTATTGATGGGCGTATATCGTCAACCTGGACTTCAAAGACCTTGAGAATATTTTTTCAGAACTCTCCTTTTTAGGTTTAAGCGAGTAATTTTAATACGCACATAATTTCGAAAAATCATAGGACTAATTCTTGGACATGTCGAATGAAAAATCCAGCCAATTTCTGGTCATTCTATTACTGTAATGGACATACGGAGTGTTATTTGGAAAATACTCTGGAAAATGTTATTAATCAACCTACATTTCCCGGTACCGAGTATTCACCGGGACATCAATCGAATTATGCAACAGGCAGGATATTGAATTTCCGCCGATCCAATAGGTTTATGTCTCCATTTATCAGGCCTCCAATGTTTACTCTCTTAATATAGGTGGTAAAAGACTTTGTGGTTCGACTCCGGAGGCACCACCGCCTCATGTATTTCTGTCTAAAAACAGCTATTAACGCTGCTGTGTTCCGATTTGAAGGGATCAACTTAGTCCATGCTGCTTCAGTGTGGATTGGAGGAAAGAAATATAATTAGGACATTTATACCCAATCACACAGAAACTTAAAATACGCTACATAAACTTCCTCAAAGCGTAAACAATAAAGGCAAACATATTTTCGAAGACTTCTCCAACATTTAATAACCGCAACTTCCTCGCAAATCCGGTATTTCAATCGAATTATGCACCGGCACTGAATTTACCACCCTATTAGGTTGAGGATTATCGAGTTACCCCCCGCGCCCGTCCACACCGTTTATAAGGGTAAACAGATTTACATGGGGTGCTCCAGTGGCTCTATTTTCAAGTCACTGTAGGAATTTTTATTTCATATTTCAAAGATAATGTTTGGGAAAAATAAAGGAATGGTTATAAAAAAGTTTTAAAAATGGCTTTTTGGTAACGGCTCTCACATATCTACATACGAAGTAACAAACAAAGTTGCATAAAAACATATAAAATTAAAAATGCAAAGGTTTTTAATTTTTCACCTCTATAGTCCATCTGATATAGGATTGCAGTCCTGTAGGATTGGATGCCTTATCACCTGTCGACTAAGTTGAAATGTCTTGTGTCCCATTTCTTTTCCACCAATATATCTTTCAACAAAACACAAATAAGATAAGAGATCGACTACAGATATGCTACTACTTTTGAGGACTAAATGCTTCGGAAAAGTATGTCTCCCTTACCACATCCTTCAAACTAGAATAGTGCAGCATTACACTGCCGTTATTAGGCAGAAACGGATGAGGCGGTGGTGTCTCCGGACTGGGGACAAAATTTTCTACCAATTTCCTATGACATGTTGTGTTTAACAGTTACGTCCCAACTCGTTAAATCGAGATGCAGTTCAATTATTTACGAGGAAATTGAATTTCCGACAACCTGTCAGGTTCTCGTTTATTGAGTTATTTCGGCCGAGCGCTCGCTCAGGATTTTGTAGCTATTGTGACGTCACTGCAAAACGATGTGACATGAAACGAAACGATACTTGTACATGTTACGAAACGATAGTAAAATATATTAAAATATAAATGATAAACGAGGATTCGCTCGATCTTTTTAGGGTTCCGTATCCAAAGGCTAAATACGGGACCCTAATACTACGCCTCCGCTGTCTGTCAGTCTGTCTGTCTGGCCATCTGTCCGTCTGTCCGTCTCTCACAGGCTATCTCTTGAGCCGTAATAGATAGACTCTGGAATTTTTGTCAGAATTTGTATAACGGTGGTATAGAAGTAGGTATAGCATGATTTTACTTAACCACTCCTTAGTTGAAATGCCTCGTATATTTTTAAAAACTCTTCAATTGAAAACACAGTACAGTACAGCGCTTAAGATTAATTTAAGACAGAAATATGTGGCGGTTATTTCGTAATCAAACCATAAATTTGTATTGCCAAGTTCAACAAGTACGTCCCTACTAGTTAAACCAAGCGATGCAGTTCTATTTGCCGAGAAATTCAATTTTCGAAAACCTGTCAGGCTCTCGTTTGTTGTTTCGATTGCACGCTCCAATTTCGTAGGTACAGTGACAATGCAAAACGTTTTCGTATGAAACGCCTAGATTAATTATTTTATTAATCTATGATGACGGTTGGCTGTCGACGGTCGACTGCGACTGTCGGCGACGATCGTTGGTTGTTCGTACTTGTCGTCAGCAACCGACAAAACACGAACCCACAAAATGCGCCCTACCCCTAAGGACTAAGCTGGAATGCCTCGGAAAATATATCTCCGTTACCACACCATACAAACCAGAACACAACAGCGCTAACACTGCTGTTATTAGGTAGAAATACCTAGAAGGTAGGTAATAGAGAAATAGTGGCGGTGGTGCCGCCGGAGTCGAATCACAAAGAGTTACCACTTTCAATGTCAAGTCTGTGAATGTCGGCGAGGCTCAATGGTTGTCGGCGCCTGACATCAAGACACGATCATCGTTTTATGATCGTGTTTTGTCAGCAATCGCTGACAACAGGTATCGATGGCCGACGGTAATCACCGATTGTCATTGATGTCCAGTGGCGATAATCATCTACGACCGTTACAACTGCTACTGTTTATTGCTCGTGTCCTCCTGTCTCTACATTAACCTAACACAGATTCACATATACACATACAGATGCATTGAAACAAATCCGTGTTTACGCGTGGCCTACTTCTGTGACCACGTGCCGCGATCTATTAAAATATTATCGAACCACTGAATTATTTATAACAATGTTGCTCACATCACATGGACGCCGATAGGCAAAATGTGTTAAGTAAAAATATAAATATAATTTAAAAGATGGTTATTCCCAGAAAAAAAAAATTCAAAGGTGAAGAGAGGTGAAAGTCTACAATTTGCACTTGGCCGGTAGACTATGATGTAATCCTCCTCATTCTGTCTGACAGGAGACCCGTGCCCAGCAATGGGGCAGTAATGGGTTGATGATGATGTTGACCAGAATGGGCCGATACTCCTATTTCTAGTGTGATGCGTGCGTGATCTAAATTTCGGAGATAGTAAGGATCCCGGCTGACTTATATATGAGGCGACCACCATAGGTCTCAGGAAAGTCAATGCGCCTGTGATCTGATTCTGATTTAGAACCTTTTCGAAATGGAGTTCGTTACAGATGTCTATCGAGGGTAGTGACTATTGACCACCAGGGGGAATGTAAGCTTGTTTGCTACTCCAATCTTATAAAACAAAAAATATATATTCTTTATATTCTCGAAAAGTATAGTGTGGGCGATAAGGTAGGAGTGTAGTGTAAATATAATGGGAGTTTATTGTCAAAACTATTGCATGAGTAATCGTTGGCTTTTTGAATGTAAAATTAAATAGGTTGCTAATCCTTTGTCAGTCTTCAAGGATAGACTTAGCACTTTTTTATTTTTAAAAGTGATAAATTTCTGTGTGTAATCGTAGTATTTTCATATTTGTTTTGTCTTGATTCGGTCCTTAGTACACGCTTACTCATTATTTGCTTGTTTTAACGTTTAAATGTTTCTCGGGAATTCTCAAAAGTATGATTTGTAGTGTGTAGTAATATAAAAGTGGTATGAGATCATTAATAATATTTTAGGTTTGGTAAATAGTGATATAGAATATTCATAGAGAATTTGGAATTTATAACAAATTCTTAAAATGTTGACTTACGTCCTTTTGCACTAGAATCATCGATATGTAGATTGTGTTGAGTTTTGAACACATGTTTCTTGTCGTTACTCACACTCCATTTAACACCCTTTTGTGGTTGAAATTGTCAATAAAAGTCAAGATTACGGGAGCATAACATATATTTAGGTACATTTCGTAAGCGGCTATTAATAGAATTTATTAAGTAATAATACTTGAAGAAGAAAGAACCAATGGCCCGAGATATAATTAATTGAACGTGACGGTAAAATCTGTAAGCTCTGTGCTTTCTCAATGAAAATAATTAAACTATACCAAGGATTTCGGTAAACTTTCATTTTAGTTTGTACGTGACTTAAAGGTTTTGGCTAAGTCTAAAGTTACCACTAACCTTTCAAGTTTAAGTAATAAAGATAAGTGTTTATAAGTAGTAAAAATTATTCTCTCTCTTTCTAACATTCTCTCTCTCTCTCTCTGTCACACACATATTTTCATAAGAGTACTAGCTGACCCGGCAAACGTTGTGTTGCCATATAAATAAAAAAATGTTAAGGGTGAACAACCCTAATCACTTAGGGGTATGAAAAATAGATAGTAGCCGATTCTCAGACCTATTGAATAATTTGAATATGCATATAAAATTTGGTGTTTCGGAGGAGTTCGGTAACTAACATTGTGACACGAGAATTTTATATATAAGATATTGCGCTTGCAATACCTTTCCAACAAACATCTCTTCTCGATACGTAGCGAAAATTCTTTTCATACTTTTCTTCGTAACTTTATATTACATTTTTACGAAAGCTACAATATTTATAGTTCGTTTCCAACTTCCATTTCTTTTTCACTTTTCCATTTATCTCATTTATTTCATTTAGATATGAAACAAATTCTTTACATATTTTGCCTCACTTCAATATTACATTTATCAAAAACGTTCTTCACTTAAACATCTTATAATGAAAAAGTTATTTCTATTTTCTTTTACAAGATTTGTGTCTGACGAAAACCACTTAACTCAATGCCAACATTTTAAATATTAAGTGATTACCGAACATGTTTTTGTAATTTTACATTATGATCAGTTTAATTATACTGAAGAAGCAGCAGATGCAGATAGTAAGTGATCAACCCCATATAAGGTGAATCTTTGGTAGTGGTAGAACCCTTTGTGGTTCGACTCCGGCGGCACCACCGCCACACCTATTTATACCTAGTAACAGCAGTGTTAGGCGCTGCTGTGTTCCGTTTTGAAGGGTGTGGTAAGGGAGACAGACTTTTCCGAAGCGTTCCAACTTAGTCTTCAGGGGTAGCGGCGCATCTGTGGCCGACCTCAGGTAGGAATATCTAATCCTATCTGGGGTTGATTACAGATGTCCATAGGCGGCAGTACCATCCACTTACCATCAGGTGGACTGCATGCTCGTTGCTACTCCTATATTATAAAAAAAAATCATCAGATTTGTACTTGAGGTCGGTCACAGATTTGCCCCTACCCCTTCGGAAAGCTGGTATGCCTCAGAAAAGTACGTCTTTCAAATCTACATTAGTGGCAGCATCCATGTCATTAGATGGGCTGTATGAATGAAGTAAAGTGGTAAGTAAAGTTCGACTCCGGCGGCACCATCGCAACACCTATTTCTGCCTTATAACAGCAGTGTTAAGCGCTGCTGTGTTCTGTTTTGAAAGGTGTGGTAAGGGAAACATACTTTCTAGAGTATACTCGTATGTGGCCGTCCTTAGGTGGAATCTGGTCTTGTCTGGGGTTGATTGTAGATGTCCATGAGCGGTAGTAGCTACTTAACATCAGGTGGACTACATGCTTGTCTGCTACTTCTATATTATAAAAAATGCCCGTTTGCTTTCCTAATTTCTTAAAAGGGAACATTTCATTTTATTTGAGAACATTCCACTCTACGTACTTGGGTGTACAGTAAAACTTACATTTACATTTATTTGCGAAGATTTATATCTCCAAGTGAACCACTCCACTCAGTGGCTTCAATTTAGACTTGGAGTGAATTCACTTCCTTACATATTTCCCGAGATAAATTACATTTTTCAGAAGCTCGCATACTTTAACCTGTATATCTGGCGTAGCAGAGGTATATTTACATTTTGTGTGCAAGATTTATTGGTACTAGTATCTGAGAAAATCATTTATATTAGCAGATTTTATATTATATTGAAAGGCGTCCCTCAATCGCGGGGTCCGAGGTTTGAGTTGCAACCTCTGATTTTCCAGTTATGTGTGTATTAAAAATTCAAGGAAACATCGTGAGGTAACAGGCAATTTTTAAAAAAGATCTTAAGCGTCACTATTATAACAACTGTCATTATAATCAGCAGCAATGCAGAGCTGTTTACAAAGATTTAATTCCCAGTTTTCAGATTAGTCAGGTTAGTGATTCCCAGTCAGGTAAAAAAATTGATTATAAAAAAAAAGTTTTGCGTCTAAGTTGCACGTATGTATACAATTTTTTACAAGTCCATGGCGTCCTATAGATATAGAAACAATAGAAATGATTTTTTTTTCGAAAAAACTCAAATTTCGAGTTTTTCATAGTTCTCAAAAAGTAATTAAAGTCTACCCAATTGATCCCGCAACGTACTGACGATGGACTCCGTTGACAAGATTTTTACTAGAATTTTTAAATTTCATTTTGTGACCAGCAAACTTAACTCATATTTATTTATATTAAATTCTCCACCACTTCTCTGAGAAGGTGCAGAGTGGATTTTATAACCGGTACAACTTTAAATTATATTTTTAATCAAAATCTTGTACGTTCTACGTTATTAGTGATTCTACAGTGGGGTTTAACGAGCTTTTATTTACCTAACTTGTCCTGGTAGTTCGTATGTAAGTGTATGATATACATATGAGGGTCAAATTTTTTATCTCAATTTTCCTTAGTATGAGTTTTTACGTTTTTAGAAAAATGACGGTTTTTGTATTTGTTTACATACATTTCCAATCAGTTCTGATACAGTCCACTAGGGGCGCTGATCGGAAATATTATGGGCAAATACGTAAACAAATACAAAAACAGTCATTTTTGTCAAAACGTAAAAACTTATACTAAGGGTACTGTTAATCCCAACCGAACTGAAATTTTGCTTACATATTTGCTTTGGACTTTTGACAATGGATGATTCGTTTTGTTCGTCCATGCTCGTTTGCATGTCATGAGTGACGTTATTCTAAATCCAATATGACGCCTCAAGATAGCGGACCAATTATTTATGCACCCCATGATATGGGTCTCCAATAAAAGGGATTTTCTAAGAATTTTTTTTTAGAGTAGCAGACGAGCTTGCAGTCCACCTGATGGTAAGAAGCTACTGCCGCCAATGGACATCTGTAATCAACCCCAGATAGGATTAGATATTCCTACCTGAGGTCGGCCACAGATGCGCCGCTATACCTGAGGGCTGGAACGCCTCGGAAAAATATGTCTCCCTTACCACCCCCTTCAAAACGGAACACAGGAGCGCCTTACACTGCTGTTATTAGGCAGAAATAGGTGTAGCGATGGTGCCGTAGGAGTCGAACCACAAAGGGTTCTACCACCTTCAAAATACTACGATAAATAATAAATAACTTAAAACTTACGATAAAAGAATAGGATAAAGAGTAAATATTGTTATTAAAAAAACAGACTACTTACAATAATAATTTGAAAAGAGAAATACTGCAGCTTACACAATGTGTCACTCCCACAATATAGATGAATCCATCGACACCTATTTTCTTAAAGTCCGTCAAGCCGTTTGGACTTCAGGGCAAGCAAGCAAAGAGACATACATACCTACATACATACGCTTGAAAAAACATTATCTAAACATGTACGTTTAGATAATAAAAAATTAAAATATGTATTTCAGATAAGTTTTTATGTACATTTAAATTATTATTATAATGCATGCTAAAATTATAGAGCAACAAATTTTAACCAATATTGTATAATTATATTTTAATCATAGCGTATGCGAGGCGCCGTTAATTAAACTACATTAATTATGCATCGATTTTGTACATCGTAGATTGGTTTTGATTCTGATTGATTCTCGAAATTAATGTTTGGTTCGATGCACGCTTTGTAATTGTCAAAGGGTTCTCGTAATTACTGATGAATGCACATATTAAATTGAATGTATTGTTACACAAATAGCCCGTTGTATGTAGTCTTATCGGCTGTAGATATCTACCTGTATAGCCTACCTACCTGTATGGTAGCTGTTGTCAATTTTACTGTTCCACTGCTGGGCATAGGTCTCTTTAAAAGTGAAAGGTATTTAAGCCATAGTCCACCGCGCTGGGCAAGTGTCAATGGATATACTTCACACACCTCCAAGCGCGATGCCCGGATCGGGCTCTGCCCTGGGGGAGCGTTTGCTCCTCCCACAACATCTGGTGATTACGACGGTATGCGACCACACATACCGCCGTCCTTCCCGGGGTAGGATACTGGACGGTTCGAGCTCCCACTCTTGCCGCCCGCAACCCCGGAAGCCCCCTTTCAGTCGCCTTTTACGACAGGCAGGGGATACCGTAGCCCTTGTCCCGGAACTACAGGAACAATACTTCACACACCTATGAGATTTCTTTTTGTGAAGTATCTCAGGTTTCAAGTCGCTTTTCTTTGCCGTTTAAGCAAGTGATTATAATACGCACACTTTGAAAAATCAAAGGCGCGTGCCAGGTATTCGAACCTGATAACCCTCGACTGGGATGCCAAATTTCAACCATGAGGCTATCATTGCTATTCAAACTCCATTAAAATATAATTCCACGAGAATTTATTTTACGTAACAGGCTCAAATAAATACCAGTGCATGTAGCTCGCAACAGACTAATTGGTTCCGATTGGTTCCTAGAATCGATGAAAGCTTGCACATAAAGGGTTTCTGGGGTCTACTCTGTACATCTGTCAACGAAGTTTCGAATCCGTCCAAAAATATTTGACTTAACTATTTAATGGAACAACTTGAATTAAATTTTTCGGATAGCCTTAAAAATATTTCTATTCCACTACTGGGTATTGGTATATCACCAGGCATAGGGCGTCTCTTAGGGTGAGAAAGGTGTAGGCCTTAGACCATCACCACCAAGTGCGTATTTGTATGTACATTTCACTCGCCTTTTTTCACAAGATGTTTGTTTACCTTCATCTTTAAAGAAAGTGATAATAATTAATTTATTATACGCACATAACCTTTATGTTGTTACGGCATGTTGAATCTACGCTACGCAATCTCTCATATTTTCTTCATTTTCTTTCACTCATATTTATTCTATTTTGTGTTTATCATTATCATTATCATTTAATGAACATCTGAAATATCGTCCGATAATTTCGGAATAAGAAATATCCGAAACTTCGTTCGAAACTACGGATTTCATGACAGAGTAGCCCTCCTACGTATTGATAGTTGCAGGAATTGAATAGCATCAATGACTGACCTGTACGGTTCTGAATATAGACTTAAGTTCTATTGAGGGTATGTTTGAGCTGATAGCCTCCTCTACGTACGGATTAATTGGGTTGCTATGTAGTTGTATAGCATAGAATTGAAAAGCTCTTCTGGTAATGTCGAAAGGATTTAGTTCGGGGTGGCTGCAAAATTTTCGCTAAGTCTATAATTACCTATATTGTGATACTAGCGTAATAAGGCAACAATAAGACTCATCTCGTATGATTTAAGATATTCATATAGGTAGATAATATATAAATAGCCTTGTTTTGTTGAAGAGAGGGAAAACCTTCAAAAGGAAAACGTTGGCGTAGGAGTAACAAAATATTAGGTAAATTGCCGCTCACAATTCCGGAGGCTCCCTTTTAGTAACCTTTTACTTTACCATAAGGCAGGGGATACCCTAGCTCTACTCTAGTCTTTATAAATTTTTGAAGGTGGTAGAACCCTTTGTGGTTCGACTCCGGCGGCACCACCGCCACACCTATTTCTACCTAATAACTGCAGTGTTAGGTGCTGCTGTGTTCCGGTTTGAAGGGTGTGGTAAGGGAGAAAGTCTTTTCCGAGGCATTCCAGCTTAGTCCTCAGGGGTAGCGGCACATCTGTGGCCGACCTCAGATAGGAATATCTAATCCTATCTGGGGTTTTTTACAGATGTCCATGGGCGGCAGAGGTGGACTGCATGCTCGTCTGCTACTCTTATATTATAAAAAAAAACCTTTTTCATTTCATTTGACTCTTTCATAATTTAAATTTAGGTAATAAAACAATGTTTAGAAAAAAGGGACCCAAAACTGAGAACTTAAATGTAATATTAGTTAATTGTACAAAGAGCACAGAAATTTGAGAATGCATGCAAAATTCTACAAATTATGTAATTAAAGAATGAACTTACAAATTAAATCTCATCATCAGCTCATATTTACGAAAGCGACGTGAAAATAAATTCGCATTTATAATTCGAAATGAAATAATGTAATTATAAAGAACCGGGGATTTAACAGCGGCAAAAATGAATTTAATTGAATGAATTGGGGCGGAAAAATCGATACACCTCTGCGTCGAACGTTCGGTGATTTGAATTATTTCGATGGAAACTTTACTATTATTTCGATGAAAACTGTGCTGTTATTTTGGTGGAAACTGTACTATTATTTCGGTAGGAATGGTAGGTACTATTATTTTGTTGGATACTGTACCAGTATTTCGGTGGAAATTGTACTATTACTACGATAAAAAATGTACTATTATTTCAATGAAAACTGTACTATTTTTTCTGTATTATTATTTAATACTTAACTGTAATATTATTTTGTTGGATACTGTACCAGTATTTCGGTGGAAATTGTACTATTACTTCGATAAAAAGTGCTATTAATTCAATGGAAACTGTACTATATTTTTTTTGAAACAGCAGGTTCTAGCATTTTGGTGGAAACTTCACCATTATTTCGGTAAAAACTGTAATAATATTTTGGGTAACTGTACTTGGGACACAGCAGACATGCTTCTTGTAGTATCGGCGATCGAAGATTTTGCGGCTTTTTAGAAGTTAGATATAGTAATCAAACGCTATACCTTTTTTACGTGAAGAAACCCTGTATAGTTTCTATTCTGCCGCGAGGCAGCGGAGTGGATATACCGGACTCTCACCGGCTAAAACCACACGGTGTTCCTCTGGACGCTCTTTGACTGAACCAGGGGTACGGCGGAGATGGCGATTTCTCTCATCCGGGCTCATACAGGATCGAGCTGGAGCTACTCTGTCCCTTCATCTTTGAGCTGCAAACTTTAACTCAAGACTAGATGATTGTTTGACGCAGGATATCGTCGTGTCCTGCGCCAATGCTTCCGTTATGAGGGTAGAAAACAGGCGTGGGGAGGGAGGAGAGATGGGGGAGATTAATGCAGTCGCTAAAGCGCGCATTTTTTAAACCATTACTGATCGCAACAGTACGACAAATTAGTTAGTTGTCCTATGAGTATTCGCCCCATGGTCGAAATACAACCATCATTATTTATATGTATTACCAATTTATTTATTGGTTGAAGTTTAGTCAGTCATCATCAGCCCGTAACAAAATAATTGTCCAAGTGAGAGTCGAACTCACACACGGATGGTTCCGTACTACCATATTTGTTTATTTTTACTCGTAGTATTTGTTATTATAACAGACATAGAAATAAATGTATTGTGAACATTTTAATTGTGTACTTATTACAGTTCAATAGATAAAACGAAAAATGCCAAAAAATACTGGTTTATTCGACCCCCAGGTATATTAGATTTGTTTTATTTTTAGTATATACGCAGGTAATATGGTTCCGTTTCTACACATTCTACCTTTTGAGTACGGAACCCTAAAACACAGTTGACAAAGACAACAGAAAAAGTTACTTACTGCATTGTTTGTTGCACCTATTAAACGAAAAAAATACATTTTGTGGCAGCATAAAATATAGCCTATGTTAAGAGGTCACTGCCACCCATGATCATGACTTAATAGTACCTACTAAAATAGGACAAAGTCCTGCTTGATCTTAATTTATGATTAATATGCGTTGCTGTCCTTGAAGACTAAATTGGGACGATACAGGGATACCCCAAGGCAAGACCTTGGCCCACCCTAACCAAAATGCCACCCTTAAACTACACCAAATTATAGGGTAGAAATGGGGTGGTGCTACCGTTGTCGAACTATAACTGTAAGCATTTTCGATTTACAAATGTGTGCGCAGTAGTCACCGATACGGTCAGATGCGCAAGTGGTTCTAGGTTTGATTCCTGGCTAAGCAGATGATATAAATAACTCAGGGAATAAATAATTGACTAGGTTATGTCTATGATACGAAATACAAAGTATTTGTTTTATATTAGTGTCATTTATTATTTCTCATTGCTATTTAAATTAGGTATATAGGTGCGAAATTCAATAGGTAATTAGATTTTAAGATTTTTTCGTTAATTTATGTTAATTAATTGTTTTTCATAGTAGTTAATTTTAATATTTGTGGCATCATTAAAAGTAATTGTTGTAACTCATAATTTGTAAAAAAAAAAAATCCCACATTAATTATTATATAACAAAAACATATTTTCTCACAAACACCTACATTAGATAACAATAAAGAATCATAAAATAAAATCGGAACATTCAATACCTAATGTAGCGTCGATAAAACTACCTTAATGAAACGAATCCAGTGGAACAGGGGAACAACGACAAACGTGTTTGGAACAAAAGGGACGTCCTGATACCTATCTATACGTCAGCTATCGACGGAACGAAACAAACTCTATACCATTCTAATAGAGTCGAGTTTACCTCGTATACGCTTTAGTCCTGTGTTTGTAGTGAAAACCCAGTTTTCAGTCAGTGCCGCGTGTAGCGCCACTGTCGACGGTGGGCGTCTCGACGCTCCTCAAGCGCTCCTCTGTTATACACAAAAAAACAATTATAATCTGTGATTCGGTACCACCGTGAAGTTTTCAACGCCCGGGATTCGGACCAGCGCTTCATGATACGGAAATAGTGGTTTTATGTTTTCGGCATACTCGTAACATGGCGGGTCGCTTTGGATATTGCGTGCGTTTTGTCGCTAAATAGATTTCGTGTACGAAAGGTAAATTAGCTGTTATTTGTATCAGATGTAGCGGTTCACCGCTATCGTTAAAACTGCTACTGTTAGTTAATAACAAAAAAAACTGCTACTGTTAAAAATATAAAAAAAATGTTGACTTATACTATTCATGTCAATATTTGGATATGAAGCCGAAATTACGTTCAATTTTCGTTTTTTCCGCGAAAAATAACAGAATATTTCGCAAACATTTGTGTACTTTCTTAAATTAAGATGTATCGATTCGATATTAATGTCTGATGCCAAAATGGGAACCACCTGTTATACTGTGCACGCTATATTCGTCTTTATATCATGGTTTTAATGTCTATAATTGCGTGCGTTATGGGTCAATGGAATTCATTTTTCGGACGAATCATGTTTTTCAAAAACAAAAATGAAAATAATTAATTTTACTAATAATGAATACGCTTAAGTTAAATTATTTACTAATTATCCCTTAGAGGCCCAGTGCTGGGCAAACGTCCTTGGCGCCACCTTCAGCCCTAATCCCACGGTTGCCCCGTCTTCTTCTTCGGATTAGTCCCTTTAGATTCACTGTATTTTTTAAACATTAATAACAATATTTAGAAACGAATATGTGTAATGATTTATTTTATTCATTTATAAGCCGTTATAAGTCAGAGGCACGGGGTTTCCCTAGCAAATGGGATTTGTAGTAGCCCCTATTTGACGTTTTTGGCGATTTTAGTAGATATGTAAAAAAACACGTTTTTATACTATTTTCTGTGTGTAGCCACTATATTTGACTGTTGGTGACTGTAGTAGATATGTAGAAAATAACACGATTTTTATACTATTTCCTGTGTCATGGAATACACATAGACGGGTACACAAACTCTCAGGCGCAACTAGCTACTTGACAACTGACGGGTTGAATTTGGAACCCACTGTATAAATAAAATATAAGAAGAAGTAAATAAGCCACTCACATTTAAGCATCATCAATTAATTGATTTATTTACGACTTATGTTCTACACATTTTCGTCCCACCGTTGGGCACGGGTCTACTGATTGTTAGACTTCATATATCTTTGAGAACTTTTTATATACCTTTACAAGCGACGTTTTTCTTCAAAGAAGAGCAAGCCATAAATATTTTAATACACGCTCATACAATATGTAAGTTATATTTATTTACAAAAAAGTAAAGCCTTAAATTACAAAATGCCGCAGATTTGCAAATATTTAAACCAAACCATTAAACCAAATCATTTATTAACCCGAAGACTAAAGTATGTATAAGGGAGAACATTAAATTGTGGTTGCGATAAAACAAATTCATAAATGGAACTTCCGTGAATGTTAAAGGTCAGTCAGAAGCTCGTTATAGTTATGTCACTATGTATCGCCCTATGTATAGTTCCCAGAAACTAAAATATCATCATTTGGAGAATTGTAGCATTGGCGAATCGTGGTAGAATCCCTTCTAATTGTGAGATTTAACAAAAGGTTGCAGCTATGTAATTGATATTATTTTATTTTATAGATGTTTGTAATTTGTAGGGTTCCGTACCCAAAGGGTAAAAACAGAACCCTATTACTAAGTTTCCGCTGTGTTCTGTCGGTCACAGGGCTCTATCTCTGGAACCGTAATAGATATACGTTTGAAATTTTTACAAAATATTTATCGAAGCCGCTATAAAAACAAATACGTAAAAATAAAAAGAAATGCAATTTATGTAGTATGTAACCCTTTGTGTGCAAGTTCGACTAGCAATTTATTTTTTATAATATAGAGTTTTACCTACGTTTCCAAACAATGTTTTCTTTCACTACTTTAAGCTATGACAAATAATTGAATACGGACTTATTTATTTATTTTTTACTGAAAATGAAGCCATTAAATTACTCAAAAGCCGTACATTTTCAAAATGCCAAACCACTAAACCAAATCATTTATTCACCGAAAACTAGAATATGGAGAATATTAAATTGTGGTTGCGATAAAACAAATTCATAAATGGAACTTCCGTGAATGTTAAAGGTCAGTCAGAAGCTCGTTATAGTTATGTCACTATGTACCTATCGCCCTATCCATAGTTCTAAGTAACCAAAATATCACCTAGCATTGAAGAATCGCTGTCCTTCCTAATTCATAAAAAAGATACATCATTACAACTATACAATTATAATTGATATCATTTTATTTAAAGAAAGTTAGTATATATTTTATAATATAGAAGTAATAAACGAGCAGGCAGTCCACCTAATAGTGAGGGGCTATTGCTACCCATGGACATCTGTCATCAATCCCAAATTAGATTAGAGTTTTACCTGAAGTCGGCAAGAGATGCGTTGGCTACCCCTGACAACAGTTGGAACGTTCTATATTCATGTTCGCCTTATCGCTAGTATTATTGTGATTGAATGGCAAAAGCTCTACCTCTTGTTAAAGCTGAAAAGATTTCGATTGACCTTTTATGCATGTTTGAATTTGGAGATAGGTATTTTGATACATTTTTTGATCCGTTATCTACATCCTTTACATAGGTAATAAGGGTTGTTCACCCTTAACCTTTTTTTATAAGGCAACACAACATTTGCGGGGTCAGCTAGTAATCAATAAAAAGATAGACAAGAAAGTAAGACAAGTTTTTTATTTGCCGTAAATCGTAACAAACAGTAACTGTAACAAAAGTATTTAACTAAAAATTTATATGATAAAACTTATAAGGCCACCAAAAGCATATAAATAAACTAGCTGACCCGGCACTCGTTGTGTTGGCATATAAATAAAAAAATGTTAAGGGTAAACAACCCTTATCACTTAGGGGTATAAAAAATAGATAGTAGCCGATTCTCAGACATACTGAATATGCATATGAAACTTGGTGAAAATCGGTAAAGCCGTCTCGGAGGAGTACGGTAAATAACATCGTGACACGAGAATTTTACAAGAAAGATTTATTAGGCACTGATCCGCAAGTCAATTTAAATCAGTCTTATTTTTATCCGGCTTAAGACCTGTCTCGAAGCTTATGTTTGGCATACGGAACTTCCTTAATATGTCAAAGGTTATTCCGGACCGGAAAGATCGAGATAAATCCGGCTTTGAAGTTATTGATGTGCCATTAACGTTTTGGACCTTATTCGATACTACTTATAAATCCGTTATTTGAGACGGATATATTATTTTATTGTAGTTATTACCTAAAGTTTTCAAAATTCTTGTTTTGTTGGACAATCTATGATTTTGGGCATAAATGAAAATTTAAAAGCTCAATAATGACTTCAATCATTTCCAATATTACCTCCTACCGAGCCAAAAATCATAGATTTCTAGTCCAAAGCCAAAATTCATAGATACATTGGTATCGCGCTACATAATATTTTTTTATAATGTGGGAGTACCACAACGCTTAACACTGCTATTATGAGACAGAAATAGACGTGGCGGTGGTGCCGCCGGAGCCGATCCACAAAGGGTTCTACCACCTTTAAACACCTAATTACGAAATTATGAGACATTTTAATAACACGAATAGATTCTTCCGTTTCATTTATGCTGAAGATGATGAGCAGAAATTACCCGCTACTTGCATACTTCCGCGCTTCCTGAGTAGAAATTAATCTTTTCTTACTTCACCGTCGACATGGCACTTCCTCTGATCAACAAGATAAGGCTCATTTCACACGTAGCTATAACGGATATAAAGTATAAACTGATTTTTTCAGGCTCGTCTGTTTTTTTTTTATGTCTGAGACAGGAGGATGATCCTATTTTTATTGGTATTTGTTTATACATGCTCTGTAAAAAATTCAAATGTCTACTTATTATGGTTCAAAAGATAGAGCCTGGAGTTCCGTTTCTTAACTTTGGGTACGGAATCCTAATAAGAATTTCTAGATCTGATAGTCATACCTTGTTAAATCAGGTTCCTCCCCGGAACAAAATCTGTATTCATAATTTAAGTAAGTAGTTAAAATATATGCGGTGGCTGGTGTACCTTAAGACCCATCAAAGCAGAATATAGTAGCGTTAATCATTTCTGTTTTGAGGCACATACACATGTGATAGGCTGGAACCACGAAGGATACATACTACAAATGTATAACGTTTTGTGATTTTGAAAAAAAATAGACTTGTTAACTCTATGAGTAGGTATAATCTAAGGTTTTCCATTCTCAAATTAGCAGCGTATAAGTGAATTGTACAGAAAATCGTAAAGTAGGTCCCGAGCAAATACCTTATTTAGGGCTTCAATTCATTTGTTCCGTAGCCAATATTGTTGACGTCAGAAATAGCTCTGGTTAAAGGGCAAGAGCGAATATAATGTAGGTCAGCTTACGATCCTTTTTACTTCATTTATTCAAGACTTATTCATTTTGCCTCTTTACCTCTGTTTCGTTTATTTAAGACTTATTAATTTTATTCCGGAATACATACAAATGTGGATCTTTGTGTTGTGACTAAGGTTAAGGTTTATACTATGAAATAGTTGCACTTAAGCTCATGTGTAATAATTTAAATGATCAGATAATAGTTCTCTATATACATAATTATGAGGTCGAACTTGGAATCAATCAAAGCATCGTAAGGAGACCTGCGCGCTTAAAAGTTCCTAAAATAAGTTCTTAAGGGTATGCGAAGTCTACCAATCTGCACTTTGCCAGCGCGGTGGACTATGACCCTTTTTCATTCGGAGACTCATGCCCAGCACAGTACCTATTGGATTGATGACTTCGAATCATCTCTCTCTAGTATCGATGTAGTATCCTACAATCATATAAGTCCTGCGATTCGTATAGGTATTTTAAGACTTGATTTTCGAACCTGATTATCCTTATAATTTCTCTCTCTGACAAAATCAAAATGTATGAAACAAAAAAAGCTGGATCTCAACTAACGGTTAGGACAAGCAAGCGATACAATTTGTATGTAAAATGATGTAAAATGAATAAGCATGTTAAGGGTATTTCACCGGTAGTAAAATTTTACGACCCCGTATAAAAGGTACCTTATCATGCGATAGAAACATAAAAGCTTCTACGGTACTACCTCGTTCACTACATGAAAATATTTATGTAAGTACTTAATATTTGACGACCAGTACGGTGGACATCGTGTTACAGAGTCCTAGGTTCGATTAGGCGAGAATGTTAAATTATTCATTTAGGGTTCTGTTCTCTGGTCTGAGTGTTTGTGTACTCGTCTTGAAGTAAAATTAGTATTAGTAAAATTAAAATTAATTTGAAGTGGTACCGATAGGAATCAATAAAAAAATAAGAAAAAACATGTAAAACTTTGGTATTTTCGATCTTACAAACAGACTAGTAGAAATAAATATACTGGCTGGATATAGGAATGTTTGCCATTCTTTCGCTACAAAATATAAAAATGAAAATTCGAAATTCAAAGACCTACTTTTCTCTCCCAATTTTTCGTTCTGTATACAAGTTCCTTTGAAGTCACAATTGTGCATGCGATGTCGGATTTGTAAAGAATGAAATATTGAAAATATATCGAGAACCGAAAATATTTTGTAATGTTACATGGCGAAGTGGTTTTATGGCCTTTATACTGGTTTGAAGCTGACACATACTCATATATTTGAATGTAACAATTTTAAGGAAATGATCATGAAGGAACCTGTGTGAAAGTTCAATAATCTCAAATATGTTGAAAATTCTGTAAATGGTAAAATACTTGCAGGCTCGTGGCCAACTACAGTATATAAATCCTCTACGAAATATGACAAATCACATTTATATATCACAAATACAAAAGGACCCAAAATAGAACCCTAAGGTACACCGATTTAATAAAGCACTCGATAATTTGATCCAGTTATTTGCACACACAGAAACTTTATAATCTTAATACGAATTTAAATGAAAGTTTTATCTGCAAACTGGCTAATATTCATTTTCCCTCGCAGTAACAGTTTCTAACTTCAGTTTGTGCAATTGATCGAAGAGATTTGAATATTAGTGGTATGTAAAGTAGAAAAATAATAAGCATCCGAATCATCTAGGACTAAAATTCCTGACTATTTACATAATATAATAACAAATACTTATGTGGTGAATTTACAAGAGTAAATGGAGTCAGAACTCCAAAGCAATTCCAGGGATGCAAAGCCTGTGCTTGGGGCGTGAAATTGGAATGCCATAACAGATTACCCCTTTGCTCTGCCTATAGCTATAGTATTAATTGTACCTATCGCATATAACTAACTGACAGAATATACTCAAATATGAGGCTGTTAGAACCAGAGTAGCCTTACTCTGGTTCTAACAGCCTCACAAAAACATGATTTATAATATGGAAAAAAGTAAAAGTGTATATTGCGCTCTGAAGTAGTTGCGTGGAGGTGTTGTCATACAATTTACTATAGCGACGCGATTCATTTCTATATTCAGAGCGGACTAGCAGTTATATGCGGACTATACAACATTTTTAATTACGAAAATACTGATAGGTCAAAAATCATTAAAATGCAGTTTTGTCAACTTGTTTCTACCAGCCTCATATGTGTTTGGTATGTAGTCCAGCCAATGTCAGTGGTAACTATACTTAGTGAATAAGATATGGTAGACTGAAACATGTAAGAATTCCGTAAAAAGTCTATACTAACATTATAAAGAGCTAAAGTTTGTAACTTTGTTTGATTGTTTGTAAGGGTGAATCATGCAAAATTATTTCGCATTCAGAAAGCTACACTGTTCAGGAGTACTACAGGCGATATTTTATTATGATTGAACAAGTAGAGAGTAGAAGTACCATATTAAAATGCCACTGATTTCCTGGCTCAAAGATAAAAATATTTTGTAACAAAAATGTCCAAGTCAATGGGACATTTCTGAGTCAGTGACCCTTATCTCCCAAACCCTTTGATAATTTATAAATTATTCGTTTCGGACAATCACCGTATCCTTAAAGATAATTACTGAAAAAATGTGATTAATTTGCTTGTTTTGCCTGTTTTTTGTCTGATGACCTAGTGGTTAAGAAACTCCGCTTCATTGGAGGGTGCCAAGTTCCACTCCCAGGTACCTCTGACTTTCAGAGTTATTTGCATATTTATCACTTGCTTAAATAGTGAATTAAAATATCATTCGAAAAAACAAGTTTTCAAGTATGTGAAATCTACTAATTCGCACTTGGCTTTGAAGGTGGTAGAACCCTTTGCCAAATCTATTTCTGTCTTATAATAGCAGTGTTAAGCGCTGCTGTGTTCTGGTTTGAAGGGTGTGGTAAGGGACACATACTTTTCCGAAGCGTTCCAGCTTAGGTCTCAAGAGTAGCGGTGCATCTGTGGCCGACCTCAGCTAGAAATATCTAAACCTATCTGGGGTTGATTACAGATGTCCATGGGCAGCAGTAGCCACTTACCATCAGGTGAACTGCATGCTCGTCTGCTACTCCTATATTATATAAAACAAAAAAACTTGGCTAGCGCAGTGGATTCAGTGCGCTAGCCAAGTTTTTTTGTCCAAGTCATAATCATGACTTGAGACATGTATCCAGCAGTGGGACAGTAATGGGGTGATGACGGGTGGTATTCCTGCTTTCAAATTCCTGCACTCAAATATATTAAAAGCGAAGATAAACCTTTAAAAGTAGGTATCCTCAACGTCAGAATGATAATATCATTCCCAGAGTTTCATCAAGCAACGTAAGGTAATCTTTCCTTTGCGTCAAAGAAAATTCCCCGCCTCTCAAGGCTCTTATCAATGTCGTTTTATAAAAGGAAGAACTCGCGGTTTTTTAAAAATCTTCGCCAGTATTACATTCTTACAAAATCTGGAAAAATATGCTTTAACTATTTTTACAGCTATTTTTAACAACTATCTTTTCAAAGTAGTTATGTGGATATTATCAGTTCCTATTTTTCCTTTACTGTTGGTGTCATAAATAATTAATGTCTAAGATACATTAAAATTGGGGTTTCATATCTGGGATTGGAACCTTTTTTTTTTTTTTTTTTTTTTTTTTTTTTTTTTTTTTTTTTTTTTTTTTTTTTTTTTTTTTTCTCGAGGGGGAAACCTTCAAAAGGTACCCGACGACGTGGGAGCGACGCCGGGTTATGTGGGATTTTTACCGCACTAAAACCCCCCCGGTGGCCGTCCTCAACGCTTGTTGGAGAACTCCGGGATCTCCGACGGAACACAACCGGAGCCCTCCAAGCGCGATGCCTCGATCGGGCTCTACCCTGGAGGAGCAGTTTTCGCTCCTCCCACACCATGTAGTGTTTACGACGGTATGCGACCACACATACCGCCGTCCTTCCCGGGGTCGCTAGCTGGACGGTTCGAGCTCCCACTCTTGCCGCCCGCAACCCCGGAAGCCCCCTTTTAGTCGCCTCCTACGACAGGCAGGGGATACCGTAGCCCTATTCTAGTCCCGGAACTACAGGGACAATCTGGGATTGGAACCTGGGAATCACCACGGAACTAACTTATGAATATACGTATTTATTTGTTGCTTTCGTTCTAACTCACTTCTAATGAATAATACTTTGGTAAGTCAGTAATAAGGAAGCGTCGATCAATACAGTTACCAATCAGAAGCCGAAATCCATATCCAACTATGAGTTTACCTATCTATTTCTTTTGTTATTAAAGTATTTTCTTTGAAAGTCACTTAAACTAATGCTATACTTTCAGAAGTCACTTTGAGGATATAAGTAAACATTTTTGACTTTAATATAAAGTTGTAAAACACAATGCTGTTATCACGCCATAAACTGCTACAAATGGATTTTCAAATTCGAATGCTTATCTCTCTTCGTAAGCTTCTAATGCTCAAATTATGAGAGCATTATCAACTTTGAGAACACTACATTAAGCAAACAGCTTACCTATTTTCTATGTCTTTCATTCTTCTACTTTTGTCTGTTATAATACTTCAGCAAGTCAGTAAGGAAGCGTCGATCAATAGTTGATGAGCAGATACAAGGGAAATTATATTTAGAGTGTCCTTGCAGCCGACTTTTTTTGTGCAATCCGACTAAACAGCATCTTTGTAATGTTTATCGCTTCCTGTATTTTCTCATCGGAATTTTGTACTTTGTTCGTTGTATTAAATATTGGTTATTTAGCGTACGGCTATCATACTAGTGTGATGTGTAATGTGTTCCGGGTTTGTTTCCTATACAGATATGTACTAAAATGATGAATATGAAATTATACTTTGTGTTTGAATGTTTGTGCGTTGTGTGTCACGTATCGTAGCAGTGTAAAACGAGCTTTTTCATTGTCTACGACTAACAAATTATTTCGAGTGACTGTCGTTTTTAATCCATTAATGTCCCACTTCAGGTAGTGGGCCTCCTCTCAGACTGACATACGTTTAGTCCATGGTCCATGTCCAAAATAAAAAGGGTAGTTTAGGCGCGTTGGCTATGTGTGAGGTAGACTTCACACATATTTTCTTTCCTCAAGATTTTTTTCCAAACAGTTATAGCAAGTAATAATTAATTTCTATCTGTACATAATTATGAAAACTTAGTGAGTTCTAGATATCTACTTTTTAAGCTAATTTCCTTAAATAAGATACATGACATATTATTATAATTACACGTAATTATTATTATTCCAACACATATAATATTCATTCGTAAGCAGTAAAATGTAGTAATTAACGAAATAAAAGAAAATATCTCTCATACCTCGTGCAAACAATGTCTAAGCATTTGTGGTAGGCACCCCAAACATTTTATATATACCCCTGGGCCTTGTCACGCAACATACCGTAACCTTTAACACGCAATCATGTTAATCTATTTCTCAGTAATGGGATGTCAAGTTTTAGTAGGATTTTTAGATATGGATGCCAAGGGTACGGAAAGACATACATACATACTCGTACTTACATATACAAAGTCTCGTAAGTGGTATGGTAAAGGTGGTAAGCTTATATGAGGCGTTACAACGTAGTCCTTAAAGTAGCCATCCGTGGCTGACCTCAGGTTTTCTTTATAATATTGATGAACTTAGTAAACGAGTATGCATGCCACTTGTAAGTAAGGCAAGTGACTACTAAAGCTCATGGATATCTGTAATCAACCTAGATTCTTACCCAAGGTTGACTACACAGGACTAAGTTCGACCGCTTCGGATAAGGATGCGTCTACTACCGTTTAACACTGCTATTATTAGGTAGAAATTGGTGCGACAGTGGTGTCTCCGGAGTCGAACCACGAATAATTCTACGTAATGCCTTCATGGGTCATTTACCATATGGTTAGATCCCGGCTAGCGGCTGCTGGGAAATAAAAAAGGCTTACACAAACCTATTTCCAAAATTCTGTCTTTTTTTAATCCCCGTCGGATATTTCGACATATTCGTTATTGCGAAAAATGAAGGTAGACGTATAAAAGAAATTCGCTTTCCAGCTGACACTGTATCGAAGCTTTTTGTTGTCAGTGAAAAGCAAAAAGCTTCAAAGCAAAGCGTCGAAAGGGGAATTTCAGATATAACGCTTTGTTACGTGAATTTCAGGTGTAGTTTTCCCTGAAAATTATTTTCCTAGAATCTGCGTAGTAAATTTATATTATTGTATTCGCAATGTAATAAAAGTTTAATTAAGTTTCCATCGAGTAAGATTATGTTTATATTTCGTTATAACGAATGGTGTGGATTCCAGCTGACTAATTGCTGCAGTGAGTTACTCAGGTGAACTGCATACTCGTTCGTTACTTCATTTTGTAAATAAAATGTAAGATTGAGAGAAGATTCTCTCTTCACGATTAGGGTAAGTCTAGAATAAACTGCCATTTGACAGCGTGGTGGAATTTGTTCTATTCGCGGGTTGGTGAACGCTAACCCGTGAGAAATGTTTTCAAAGCCGTGGTCCCGATAGCACAAAATAAAAAGGTACAGAAGGTAATCTCATGTATGTACCTCATAGCTTATACCTACTTTCGGCAGTCGCGCTAGGGTTGTCAAAATTAGCTTATGCGTACAGAAGGCAATCTTATGTATGTACCTCATATCTTATACCTACGTTCGGCGGTCGCGCTAGGGTTGTCAAAATTAGCTTATGCACCCATATTCCAAACCCACACTAGCCCGCATAGCAAAAAAACTTATTCTACAATATTAAAACAAAGCACGGCAAGCAAGACGGCGTCATGGTTCATCAACTGCTTATAACAATCGAAATCCATATCACATCGTGTCGAATGAACGTGCGCTTTTAAAATCAAATTAATAACAAAATCCGTCCAAAGGCTGCAATGTCCAAAATGTGGCCATGCAGTGAGCGTCCATAAAAAAGGTAGCTCACAAAGCCAGTTTTACGGGACAAAGGCCGGCCGACTCGTGTGACGGGCGGCGGCGGTGTTGAGTTACGAGTGCGTAGGTCGGTATGGTGACCATCATTCATAGTATATCCAGGATAACCAGAACTGGGTTTTGGTAAAATTCAAAGGTTTGGTAAAATATTGGACATAACTATCATTGCGTCAAAGCCAAGACGTGTTTTAGAGGAATTCAAAAGTGAATTCAAATAAAAGGCTGTCAGGATGTTCGATGTAAGCATGATTCGAGTTAAAGCCAGGACATTTGAGTATTAGAAGAATTCAAAAGTTTAGTTATTCTTTGAAGAGTTCCTCATCTTTACATAGAACAAGCCAGGAGATAATTGCTATGCGGTTTCGTTATATTTTTGTATGCCCTATAGCAGTGTAGCAGCCATGTTCTGGTTTTAAAAGTGTTAAACTTGTGCAAAGCAGTAACTTAAGATTTTCGTAAAACAAAATTTACATTGAATTTTGATTTCAGTTCAAAAATTTGCAAAACATATGTTTAATGATGTTGTAAAATTGTTTATTCTTCAATTACCTTTGAATCCTTAAGAATAAGAATTTCACCCTTAGTCATTGCGAGATGATAATGAATTCTGTGTGATCATTAATGCTTAATTAATTTCCATATCAAATAACTGTTGTGGAACTTTAGACGCCCAAGTCTCAATATGTTCTCAATTATGGTACGCCTACGTCTGGGCGGTGAATACGACCTACGTAGCGAATAATATACCTCCTTTTTAACATGTTATGCTATTGTACCCTCTAACTCTTTCACATAAAGGCTATATTCCCGCAGCATACCACGTTACAGGGTATTAATTAGAGAAAATAATTATTGATTGGCGGAAAACTATACCAATTTCCTTTTTGTTACGATCTTTGTCTCGTGTGGACATTTGTGGAGTTAGGTACTTCTGTTTTTGGGTGAAATTGTGATTTTGTTAAATGTGACTTTTGTGTCGACTTCGTATAATGGTATGGTTTTTAGTGAAATACGGAATCAGACATTAAATTAAATAATGAATATGGAAACTAAACTCAGAAATAATAAAATTAGATTAAATAAACCAAATAAGTTTACCAAGTAAATATTTGTTAAATGTTTATTTTTGCGAAATATAAGTTTTGTGTGAAATTGAAGAAATTACGTGTAATAAATAATATACTGTAATTCAGGCTCTTTAGTTATATGCGGATTATAACACAAAAATAATATAAAGATGAATTGGAAAACAAAACAGTGAATGATAAAATTAAATAAATTAAAGAAGCACTAGAGTTATATGATCATAACAAATCGCCCGCAATATCCATTGTCGACAAGCAAATCAACAAAAACCTAATCATATTACAGTAAATACCATAACCAAAACATTCCCAAAGAAAAACCAAAGATAAAAACGATGCCAAAGAATAACGTACTGGTCGCAGTAGTGTAATCATGGGTTATAACAGTAAGCTAGTTATAATCAGTCAAAGTGTTTCGTTTAAAAATGAAGATGAGACGAGACTATCTAAAGCTGAGGTTCAGTGATCCAAGCCCAGGGGCTGGTCTCCACGGCTCGGAGTCCGATGATGACGACAGAGGCAGTCGAACTTCAAGGAGTGGTGACGACCCGATCATGCTTCCAGCCACGTTATATGCTGCTCAAGTAAGTTTTGTGAAGTTGTTCTTCTGTTATTGTTACACAATACAGTAAAATTTGAGTGTTTTAGAGATTTCAATATTGCATGTTTGACGTTGATGCTAGGTTGATTTTTTTAATATTTATATACACTAGTTCAAAAAGCTCGCACGTGAAATATTTATTACATTTATTATAGAATAGATAGTTAGATTTGTAAATATTGTGAATGACGTCCATCTAATATTTAATCGTTATTCACGGATACCTCTAACGAACAATTACTTAAACTAAGTTTATCGTGAAAATATATTATTTTTATTAGATGGGACTGATCGACATTATATTTGAAATTAAATAAATACTCGTACAATGAAAATGGTGTTATCCTGACTTATATGTCCATATTTCTGGTGCACTTTTGTATTTTAGAGGACATTAAATCAGAAGAGAACTTAAATATGAATGATTCGACAAAAATCTATATACTTGTACATATACTTGTTAACATTCTTGCAGCAACAACACTTATTCCAAACCATAACTTTATTATATCTCCAAATATAAAACTACTCAAGTTAATACAAAATCATTATTCCACTATTCCACTCTGTCTAACAACATCGTATACAATTTCAGCAAGTTGGAATATCCGATAAGCGATACAAGCCGTCCAAACTATCTTATACATTCACCGATCAGTAATTTGCAGCATGACTTGAAGTTTCACGGACAACTTACTATCTGAAACGACGTCGTATACACGAAACTTGGTTAATTATCACGGAATTTTCATATTAGCTTCATTTTCTCAATACGTTCTTTACCCCAGTGCGGAGGGTAATATTTTTCAAGAGTATGGTATATATAACGTGTCAAAACACGTTATAGCCAAAATGATTGACACATTTTAACATAATTATAAGTTTTCGTTTCGTATAGTTGGATTCCACCAAATTTTAGGAGAAACATACGTTACATTACTTCTCTTTTCAGTAGTAAGTTGTCTTCTCTTGTCAGTTTGTAAGTAATCGTTTTTTTAACAATAATTTATATTTTGCTCGTTCCCGTAATAAATCTTTATCTACTGTTTTTTTGTAGGTATATGTATTGCAATCGTATCATAATAGGTATGGGTATTTTTGCATTACTATAAAGTTAGAAAGTGCTTGCGCGATTCTACGTTGTGCATTGCAAAAAATGCAAAGCGGTTTTTTATAGTAATTGCTGCTGCTCTAAATACTCTTGTTAGGGAGATAACAAACGTGCGACTGGAGATATCAAATGAGCAGTTCATGTTGATGCTGACTAAGGGTCGCTGACGACAGGTGGCAACAATCGACGACAGTTTGCGACGGTTATTGATATATAATATGGTTCATGTATTGGGTGTCTTAGTGGACGGGGTTTGATTTCCAAAAACAGAAAACATTCCTTGAACGAACATATAATTACTCGTATAAGAACCATCATGTCGATCTAAGCTAGCGTTGGTGATATTTAGTGCGTGCTGCGGCTTAATATTGCTCAGAAAAACAAATGATAATCGAATAATGAATTTAATGAGTTATAAAAAGACAGAAATAATAATAAATGAATTACGGACTAATTACTATTTAAAAAAGACCACTGGCAGATAATAACTCAAACATTTAATTATTTAAAATATAAATTCATGTTTTGTTTTCTACGTAGCTATTTTCTATTTATCAAAGCTACGAAAAACATACAATAGTAATTTCCACTAGAAACGTATGTGACGACGGACACAACGGCTTTCGAAAATATGTATTTTTCTTTCAATGGATGAATAGAGCGAACACTGATCATTTGTTTGGAAAATGTTCGGACTTTTACGAAAAATAAAATTCTTAAGCCTAACTATTTGTTAAAAACTTTTACACAATATGTGAAAGGTTGAAGGTAGTGGAGTCAGGTTATAACAGCAGTTAAACTGTTAGCAGTTAATTAACCGCAGCAGTTAACCTGTATTTTGGAGAACATTATCTATACAACTGAAGAACAAAAGACTAAGTCCAGTAAACCAAGCAGTAACGATGGTAAGTGGTCACTATAAAATAGTTTCTATCTGAATCTGATCCTGTACTCCATATAAAATAGTTTCTATCTGAATCTGATACTGTACCCTTTCATCAAAATGAAGGAACTGCTTTAGGCAACAAATAGGTGTGACAGTTTAACCTCCCCAGTCGAATAGTTCTGAATCTACTTTTCAATAACCACTTATCAGTATCCAAACCCTGAGATTACATAAAAGATAGAGATTTGATTACAAATGTAGGTATACAGTTGGCAATGATGGTAATGATAAGTGACCATCATTGGTCATTGGTACTCTAATTTTAATGAACACCATTTCCAAAATACACGTAACAACGACCTATATCAACGTCGTTGACAAAAGCGGTATAATAACAGTCGTAGTGTATAATTCGTTTCCCGAGGGCCGGTGCAGTGTTTTGTGTTGATTAAAGCGGTTTACACCCGCGGGACCTTTTAGTGTTACGTGCGGAAATGTCCATTTTGACTTGATTATCATGGGTGAAAGATAGAACCCTATGTTTCGTTTGTTTTTTTGTTTACAATATTGAAGTAGCACATAAGCATGCATAGTCAGTCAGTAGAAAATAATTTTCAATCTAGGAATCAATTAAGGAACAGTAAATTGTATAATTGTGGAAAAAGTGTGGGGTGCTTTTCGAAAATTGATAAGTCTCCACTTATTACACTCCACGCTTTTTTCACAATTATACAATTTACTGTTCCTTAATTGATTCCTAGATTTTTTTTCTACTTTTTAGTTGATTTTATCCTAAAAGCGTGTTTTTAGTGTTTTGAACTATATTTATTTTGTAATAAACTCTGGTTTTTCTGAGTCAAAGAGTTTCATGTAAAACCTTAACTATAAAATCTTCATATTATAAATCTGCTAAAACATTTTTACTGTCAAAAAATTTATTTTTTTGTTAAAACTCATAGCTACGTAAACATAATTTCAGAAATATATTAAAAGCCATTAGCTACTCTTAACATTTTAAACAAATACATTACTTTATCCGATGTAGGTGTAAAAACACAATAAATTTTGATAGCATCGATTACGGCCGCCATTAACCCGAGTTACTAAGCTTTCATTGAAGATCCGTTTACAAAGTATGTCATAACAATGTAATTTACGGCTCTAAGCCTTTTTGTTCTGCCTTTACACTACATGATTGCCAAGTGCGAGTCGAATGTGCTTACGGAGGATTCCGTATCACCAAATTTTATTTAGTATTTGTTGTCGTAGCAGCCATAAAAATATGAAAATGAAACTGTCTACCTATTTCGACCTTGTTATTAATTATTCAATAAATATTTTATTTATTTATTTATTTCACACAAACACATATCATTACAGGTCCTTCCCAAAGCGATATTGTGGTTCCTTAATTTTTAACAAAATAGCACAGTACATACAGTGTCGTTTTTGTAAATTCATTCAGAGAGCAAGAGAATATATCAATTAAATCTGCAACGAGGTTTAAAGTACGCAAGGCGCGTGTGATAGGCGCTTTGTTAAGCACGTTAGTTCGCCCGCTGCGCACCGCTAATAAAGGGGGCCGGCGCCTTCGCAATACGTAGTTGTCAGGCACGTTCAATAGCAATTCTTTTAGTACTACCGGATTATACACCTTCCCTTTCAATAAGTTAACCATATATGTAACCAAAGCTAAATCCCTCCTTGTTTCCAATTTGTTGTACCCAACCATACCCAAAACAAATAAGGTCGGGTACATCAGTGGGTAAAAAGGATAGACTCCATACAGTCGTAAATATAAAAAACGCGTAAATTTATTTTGTATGCGCTCCAACATGAGTGTATATTTAGCTTCATGAGGAGCCCACACAAACGAATTAAACTCTAACTGACTTCTAACAAGCGAATTGTACAATACTGTTACAGCTGTTACGTTTGTGAAGCCATTCACATTACGAAGTATAAAACCTAGGCTTCTGTAAGCGTTTTTGCAAACTTTCACGATATGATCACGAAATGTCCACTCAGTGTTAATCTGCACCCCCAGATCCCGCACTACATCCGTCCGCTTCATCACTGCGCCATCCAGCTTATAAACGTAGTGACATGGCTCTTTTATTCGGCTGAAAGTTATCATTGAGCATTTATTTACGTTAAATGTTAGTCCATTACTATTACTCCATTCGGCTACCCTATTAATATCACTTTGTAACCGTCCACTGTCTTGTTCATTCTTTATAGCCATGACCAGCTTGAGGTCGTCAGCAAATAATAGACAAGTGGCACTCCGGACAACATCAGGTAAGTCATTCATCATAATTATGAACTGCAAAGGACCTAAATTACTTCCCTGATTGACACCACTTCTCGTAAAATAAAGCTCAGATTTATGACCCGCGTATTCTACATATTGCTGTCGATCCCTCATATAGCTGACAAAAAATTTAAGCAATATATAATAAAACGAGAAATAGCCTAAAAATAATGGTAACTGGTGCTACCTAAAAACGGATCCAAGATTTTCAAAACAATAATCGACGAAATCTACGGCGAAGGAAAACATCGTAAGGAAACTTACATACCCAAGAGATCTTACAAAATAAGTTCTCAAAGGTATGAAGTCTACCAATACGCACTTGGCCAGCGCGGTGGACTATGGCCTAATCCTTCGCCGTGCCCAGCCGTAGGACACTAATGAGTTGATGGCAAATCTACGAAATTATTATCTTTAAACACGCTTAAATAGAGCTTTATTAATTGCGATAAAATTATCACTTAGTACTCGTGTGTAAGTACTTTAACGAGATAAATTCTTTGAAGATGAATATTGAAACAATGAGATGATACATTGTTTTGAAGTCTTATTTTAGATTTATTTGGAATTCCTACACTGTCTTATTGAATGATTCATTCGGATACGAACCGGAACGGAGGTTTTTTGAAAAGATTTCCTTTTACTAAAAATAGCTATTTGTATGAATATTTGAACCGTAAGAGCCTTATGAGAGTTTAAATTTCTATGGAAGTGTTGAAGGGGAAAATTTTTTTTTTGGTACGACTGAAAACAAAGTTAAATCGAATATAACGTTTAAGCGAAACCTATTACGGTTTGAATAAGGAACCCTATTAATAGGTAGTACTGGTGGTACAGGGTACTTCAAAACTTTGGCATAGATTCAATTCCACTAAGTCATTTTACATAACTGGGCAAGCTGAACATAGCAGCGCTGTCGAAACTTTAAGTCCTGACAAAGTTACGTAGCAGCTCGAAGCTTCGGAAGCTTACCCAGTGCGAGCTTAATAAGCTTTGCGACTTGAATTCTCCGTGAGTTAGAATTTATGCTTTAAGGAGAGCTTCTAAGTTTTTTCTTTTTCAATAGTATTTCTTATTTTCAACATATTGTTGTTTCATAATATAGAAGTACCAGACGAACATGCAGTCCACCTGATGATAAGTGGCTACTGACGCCCGTGGACATCTGTAATCAACCGCAGATAGGATTAGATACTCGTACCTGTGGTCATCCACAGATGCACAGCTACCCCTGAGGACTAAGCTGGAACGCCTCGGAAAAGTATGTCTCCCTTACCACACTCTTTAAAACGGAACACAGCAGCGCTTAACACTGCTGTTATTAGGCAGAAATAGCCGTGGCGGTGGTGCCACCGGAGTCAAATCATAGAGGATTCTACAACCTTTAACATGAACTTTACACCATGAACTGTCGCTCGTGTTTCATCTCCCTAAATAATGTGTTTCTGAATTTTAATTTAAATGAAATTCCGACAAGCCAAAAGCAACGAGCAAATTTCGTTTTACTTACTCCAACTTGGTTAGAAAGGTAAATAGAGCATCAAATAACAGCGGTACTCAAAGTCAAATATCAAACAGGAATTCTAGGAAGCCATTGCAATTTCAGTGTTTTTCAAAGTTCATTCGTATAGAACATTCCTCTTTTAAAATAAATTATTTATCAACGGTCCCATCTGCTTCGAATGGAACGATTATTAAATTTCGCGAATATTTTTAATATTATTTCGATCTCAGTCATAGTTTATTAATTTATTAATTGCTATAAGTAATACTCATTCTCATCTCACAGAAAAAAAGTTCAAACATGTCGTTAAACAAACGCTATGTAAAAAAGCGTACTATAAACTAAGTGATTATTTGACTGACAAAACGGTGTGGTCTGAAGTAGTTCCAGCTCCACATGTACCATTAGGTTAAGTTTAACATTGTAAAATCCATTTTTTTTAAAAGATGTGTGTTATGAAGTTTCTTTCGCCGCTTCTTCTCCATAACGAAACACCTTGTGAAGTGGTGGTAGTTTGACATTCAAAAAGTGCTCTGTAAATAATCTATTTTGAATAAAAAAAATTGATTTGATTTGATTTGATTTGATCATTGTACACCACTATAAGAAGACAAATCATACAATATTGTATGTATTTTGTTTTATGAAAGCGTTCATAAACCTCCGAATTTCGGGTCATTTTTGTCTTCGGTTGTAATAACCACAAAATAGCATGATTTTACAAGCATGTGCCTTCTATTTCATAATGAATATAATTTATAATGAGTAAATTTCATCGATATACTACTAATAAAGACGTAAATTTCAAATAAAACTTATGTTCTTTATGACATTAGTTACGCACGTCGTTGGGCGGCAGTACCCACTATATCAGGTAGAGTCGATTTCCATTATGACATAAAACCCAGCATTTCTATATAAAATAAAAAGTAATATGTGTATGACATAGAAGAAAATATCAAAAACGGTTTTTTAAAATACAAAGATACCAAAACAAGCAAACGTGTCGAATTGAGGAACTCAGTCACTTAAAAGCTAGACGTTTCGTTATTATGTCTACATGCCACCCTCCACCCTACAGTGTACGAGGTAAGTTATGCAACTAAATGTTTGCGGAGCGAATGACGTAAACAGGTGTATCTGTTAGTTGGAGGGAGTTTCGTGGTTTAGTTTTAGTACAGAGGAATAGTTTTGTATGTTGAATTTCGTTTTTAATTAAATTATAGGTCATTTATATTCTGTTATAACAAACAGTTTATAATACATACGAATATAAGTTTTGAGATAGTTACCTTATCATCTACTAGCTGACCCGGCAAACTTTGTACTGCCTCAAAATCCATTTATCAAATATATTTCATATAAAATATAGCGTATGTTACTCGTAGATAATGTAGCTTTCGAATGATGACAGAATTTTTAATATCGGTCCAGTAGTTTTTGAGCCTATTCATTACAACCAAACAGACAAACAAAGTTTTCCTCTTTATAATATTAGTGTAGATATCTACCATCTGTAACTAGTGAAATATTAAACCCGACTGCATAAAGATATAGCCTATGTCCAAGCACCAAACGAATCTAGGAACACCTCATATCGACCTTCCTACGTATAATATCTTAACCCACAAATGTACCTTTTCGTTTTTATTGCATAAATTGCCTTATTTTAATGTGTTTTATAGACACAAGTAACGTCTATAAAACACGTGTTTGTAAAGCATATAAAATTAAATATATATACCAAATCTCATAGAGATACCTGTAGAAATGCAGATTTTATTCCCATTTTAGCATATTCGAACTTTGAAACGCTCTCCTGTAAGGTTGTCATTTTGCAGTTACGATATTATACGTAGGAGGGGTCGATATATTAAAATCAAATAAGCCGTTTGGGCGTATCAAAGAGTGAGATATAAATAACGAGAAAAACTTTATCCTCCGCAGTCTGGTATAAAGAATCTTTACCTAGGTATAAGACTAACAGTAGCTGTCACTTCAAAACCGGATACCTGTTATTAAAAAGCTGCAAGATTTTTCATTTCATTAATCCCAGTCATCTTGCATGAAGACAAAGAAGTTGGCAGACCAGCGGACTATATAATATGAATAAATGGTCGCTAATTCTGCCGTTGGAAAAATCTCACTGAAAGACAATAGATAAGAGTGTGATAAAAGCTTTTTATTTTTCCTTTGTGCTGAAAGGATTATAATTTAGAGTGCAGTATGATGTTTTTTTATGAAATGGTTTTATTTGAGTTAATTAGCAGAATTTGCTTTTTTAATATGATATTATTATTACACAGGTTTATATATAAACTTACCATGAGAGATCTCATGCTATGATCTATGCGCTGCTGTGTTTGAACTGTTTCGTAAGGGATACATACTTATCCGAAGCATTGCAGGTTAGTCCTCAGGGGTAGTGGCAAACCTGTGTGTGACCTCAGATGGGAATCTTATCTTATCTGGGGATGATTACAGATGTCCATGGGCGGCAGTAGCCACTTACCATAAAGTGGACTGCATGCTCATCTGCTACTCCTATATTATAAAAAAAATACAGACCAAAATCATTGCACTTTAACCATATTATATTTACATTTCCTTTTACCATAATCAGGTAATACAGAATTGAAGCCACAATAAGCAAATAAATGCAGCTTTGTAGAGATGATTCCATTGTACAGAACTTTCTAAGCGCAGAGTGATAGAGTTCTTGTCAAGCGCGAAGTAGCGAACATAAAATGTGATTTAAGAGCTTTCATTGTAGGGATGGCACTTTATAAGATTTAAAATAGTATAAAATGTACACGTTCGTTATTTTATCGCGTTGAAACTTTATTTTCAAGATATTATGGAGAACTTTTTTTTGCCCTAGTATTATTATTCATAATGTTTTTATGCGGAACGTAATATTGTGCACTTATCTAAACTCCAAAAAGAAAGAAGAGTCTCAAAATTAATAGGTACACCACCGAAATGTCACAGAAATAAGTCGCCACAAATAAGAAATTAAAATTGATAAATTACGTTTTACATACTTACTAGAATTCGTTGACTTACTAATATGAGGTGAGTATCTTCCTCATGAGTCCTTGGAAGTGGCATCGCACCTGTGATCGGCTTCAGGTAGAACTTGTGGTTACACAATAAGCCTATAGGAGGTAGTCACCAGTTGCCATACTAATGTGCCACTCGAATATTATGATAAAGAAGCAGTTATGGTATGGTGACCGTTCTTCCACGCTTAGGCTTTTGATAACCTTAAACATGAAACATTTCATATGTTCTTATGAAGTCATTCATCTGAAATTTAATTTCTACACGGACTTTATTGTAACATTGTCATTTTGGATGTCTATAACAATTCCTTTCCGTATTTTACAAGTACAAATCCATATTTTATAAGCTTTTATTTAAAATGATTATATAGAGGTTGACATCATTTTAAAGTAAAATTGAATTAAAGTATGTTGAAATCTTAAGGTTTCATTTAAGGTTAAAAGTTTTATGATCATCATTGCAATGGCCATCGCTTCGCAGAAATGATTAAGAGAATGCATGGCTTAAGGCATGCCATTTGAGGTACAAATACAATGGATATTTCCTGATATATTCATACATGATCAGAGATTTATATAGGGTGTGCCAAAATTTATTATGTTTGTATATTCTACGTTTTCCGTACCCAAAGGGTTAAAACGGAAACTTATTCAATTCTCAGGCTTCTGACATTTTGATATTAAACACGTATCAGGAAGTATTTTTTATATAATACAGAAGTGGCCGACCACCTGATTGTATATGGCTACTGTTGTTCATGGATATCTGTAATCAACCCCAGACAGGATTCGATATTCCTACCTGAGGTCGGCCACAGATACGCCGCTACTCCCTAGGACTAGGCTGGAACGCCTTAGAAAAGTATGTCTCCCTTAACACACCCTTCTAACCAGAACACAGCAGCGCTTAACGCTGCTGTTATGAGGCAGAAATAGGTGTGGCAGTGGTGCCGCTGGAGTCGAACCACAAGGGGTTCTACCACCTTAAGGATTTGAAAAAGAATTTATTCCCAACAGTGGGTCAGTGAAGTTTACAAAATTTATATTCACCAGCTATATTTAGCACACCCTATATATAGATTATAGATCCATTGTTACGTCAATCTAACTTGGAAGTGAAAGTTACAAAATAGTAACAACTAGCGAATAGTTACAACATTCTATAGAACTTGGGATTACTTAAGCCATTGAAGTAAAGGTGACAATTGTGTATAAGCCATATGTTATCAAAAACTAGAAACCCAACTTCCTACGCCGCGTATGCCGAGTAAGTTGTCATTTTTACTTTTTATTTCTGAAGTCGGCGCTAATATTGTACACGCTATTTACGCCGTTATCCAACGAAATATATTGAGCGCCGACTTCAGAACTCTGTACTAAACCAACATTTATTTGAATAATTTTTTACTTTGTAGTGACATAGAAATCGGTTTTACATTTTTGTTAAAAGAAAAAAGTTTTTTTTTGTGTAAAACGTTTAAAAGTGTAACTTACGCTCCCCAGACAATTTAAGGATACCTCATGCTTATGTTATGGATGATTCCATCTAGCTACACACGTATGTGCAGATACGCGCTAACACACACAGGCACACATATATGCCTTTTTTGCGAGGGGAGACGCGGCACGGGTTCTTCCTAGCCGCGGAGGCAACGGAGAGAATATGCCGGACTCCCGGTTAAAACCCCACAGTGTTCCACTGGAAGGCCTTTGTCGGGACCACGGGTACGCTAATAGCACTCGTCCGCGATCCCGACACACATATACCTACATACTAACAAACACTCAAAAACCCTAAGTGTCTTTATGTAGTGGTCTGGTAAAAAGGTGAAATTTCAGCTTACACTAACGTACTATATTTGTGTTTCTATACGATGGAGTTACAACGGAGTTCTGGGACTAAAGGTGTATTTATTTAGGCTTAGAGTAAGGTAGGATAACGTGGGTAAAATTTACGATATTAATTTAAGGTTGGCGACGTTCATTGTCGTTTAGAGTTTTCACATGATTACTAAAAACATCATTATCTTGCGTATGTGAAAATTAATATGCAATGTGATGGCCTCTTCCTAAAAATATATTTCTATGTATTTTTATTACATATTTGGGATAGTAAAAAAAAACAAATATTTAATACATGGCTATTTTAAATGGCAAGTGATTTACTCCCATGGTTAATCAATCTATCTATATTTTACCAATCTCTAGAAGTTGTCAAAATTTGATCAAAATCTTACCTTGAAAATTGAATTTCAATAACGGACATTAGTTGGATGGAACCTTCGGAGGGCAGGTTAAGCCAATAAATTGAAGTAATAAACGATCATGCAGCTCACCGGGGGCCTACCACCATCTTTTAAAAACCATCATAATTTAGGAAAGTTTTATTTCCTCCTTCAAAAAGTAAAATATTCCGTCATACACAGTTGAAATATTTTACTTAAAAAGTTAAATTTCCTGCAAAAAAAAGTAAATGTATGATTAAAATAATATTGTTTTAAGAGATGGTAGTAAGCCCCCATCCCACCCAGCTGCCCATGGACACCTGTAGTCAACCTCCAAAAAGTTAGAGCCCTACCTTAGGTTGGCCATAGATGCATTACTACCACCGCCGATGAAGATCGCTTCAGATAATAGGTTTAATATGTAATGATAGTGATAAATAGGTTACGTACTTACTTTTTAACTCGTATAATATAATTGCAATAATAAATTTCATTCATTTCAAAAGTGATGTGGCACAAAATATCCTCAAAGGGAGGGAAAAACAAAAATTCAATTAACATTCAAAGGGATACGGTAGGAGAATAAATTATTTGTGCTTGATATTTGAGTTTCCTTTCCGCAAACCCTATCTGGGTCCCTTTAAGGGTCTATTACACAAAACGCGAAGCGAAAGTGAGGCGACGAATTTTTAGCCCATGACCTCTTCTACAGCAAATCAACGAATCATTTTGCCGTTTTGAGTGAAAAATAAAATATCGAGTCAAATTTCAAAGTATGTATGTTATACTTACATGTAAATAATATTATGCGTTTCTCTAAATACTGATATATACTTAATAATTTATTTATTAACTCCATTATACGTCTGTTGCATCATCGTCACTAGGTTAATAGACCTCTTTTAAGTAGATTGACATGAGAAATATTTATATAGCGAAATAAAACAAAATTTTAAAGCTTATTGTAAGCTAAAGTAGTATCGTACAATAGCTTTATATTAGTATGGAGATTGTTGGACAACTGACCTTAAATATACATAGGCCAGTGAGCGAATGCAAAACGCGATGCGAGAGCGAAGCGTACCAGTTCTTTTACTATTAACGTTAAATTACTTTCGCTATGCATTCGCTTTACTTTAAGTGTAATAGAGCCTTTAGGCCTTTTCACCTTTAAATTGGACAGCTGTTGTTATTATGTTAAATTACTTTTTATCGTTATCATGACCTGTTTTATTGTATATTAACCTTTAGTACCTACGGCTGAGTTTTACTCTTACTCGGCTTGTCGATTCCATTTATTACTTTATATTCATTATATATATTTTTTTTGTTTTCGTGGGGGAAACCTTCAAACGGTACCCTATGCCGTGGGAGCTGCACGGGGTTATGTGGGATTCTTACCGCACTAAAACCCCCCCGGTGGCCGTCCTCGGTGCTGCGTAGAGGACTCCGGGATTTCCAGAGGAACGCAACCGGAGTTCTCTTAGCGCGTTGCCCCGTCGGGCTCCGCCCTGGTGAGCGTGATGCTCACCACACCGTCTGGTGTACACGACGGCATGCGACCACACCTACCACCGTCCTTCCCGGGGTCACTGTCCGGGCGGTTTGAGCTCCCACTCTTGCCACCCGCAACCCCGGAAGCCCCTTTTAGTCGCCTCTTATGACAGGCAGGGGATACCGTAGGCCGTAGACCTAATCTGGTCCCGAATCTACAGGGACCATGATTATTGAAATACCTACTGTATTTGTCTGTGTAATTGGAATAATCATTCATCAGCTTTCATAGCATTCTCAGAAACTCTCAGATGAAATCTCCACCCGTCCATTCTATTCATAACATTGAAGATTTTCCTTATCTATTTTAAAGTTTACGTTTATTTTTATTTTTTGGGTGACAAGTTTCGATAAAGATTGCAATGTAAAATGGCGGCATTTTAGGAGTAACCTTTTCTATAATGTGTGAACGAGATTTTTTATCAGATTAAAGTAGTAAACATGGATGCAGTCGGCCTGATGGTAAGTAGTCTCTGTCGCCTATGGCCATCTGTAACCTAACTTGCTATAGAGCAGGAGGTCTGCCTGAAGTCAATTCACAGGTGATTGCTTCACATGTAAATAACCCAGCTTCCACATCTGAACTACCTTAGACTTCAATGTGTGTGACAGGGGTACCCGCCCAGACGAACCACACTGTTTCTAGCATTTTTCAAATAAACTAATATTTCAACTAGTGTCGTCAAAATACGTCATTTTTAATTACATTCTTTATTGAAACGATTTATAAAGAACTAGATATTTAAGTTTTATTTTAGGCATAAGGAAAACCCCTTCACATTTGCAATGAAAGCTTTCAACCAGCTCTTGTAGTAAATCTTGTAAATAGGTTGAAAGCTTCGTCGTGATAGATATTATTAAGGAAAATCCAGATATTATTTTTGAATAAGACCTAGACTTTCCTTATTATCGTTGACTATAAAGAAATAGATTTGTTTTGGTACCTAAATATTATTGAATATTATTTGTGGAGATTGTATGCGTAGATATAAATATCTTTTATAAGCCTGTCTGTATTTAAATATGACTTTTCAGCTTGAAAGATCTAAACTGATTTTGATGCGATTTTCACGTAAATATTGAGGAAGATAGATTGTTTTTGCTTTTTGTCGTGGATGTCATGGACACATTAAGAAAGGTCCCAATTCCGCAAAAATATCTTATACCTTACCAGGGATCATACTTGGAACCCGAGTCTAAGGTATAAAGTGACATATATCTCAATATCTGACGAAGTCCTTCAACTTTTGAAATCTTTTATCTTTTTTTCTGCGAATGCTGCATCCTGCCTTAAGACCATTCAATTATTTACTGATTGTAGTACGGCTTAAGATTCAGCGGGGTTAAGTGTCATCAGGCTGTGGTGCTTGAGCTTGGCAGATAAGATGGACGTCTTGTAAACATGACTTGGCGAATTTTAACTTCTTTGGGACCTTGCATCTACACACATCAAAGGTCTCTAACAAAACCATATCTTTCTATAAAATATTTGGAGATTCGTGGCTCGCTTTAAATTGGTAGAACACTGTGGTTCGATTCCGACGGCACCAACGCCACAACTATTTCTGTCAATAACAGCAGTGTTAAGTACTGCTGTGTCCTGTGTAAGGGAGACACGCTTTTTAGTTACGTTCCAGCTTAGTTCCAGATTATTACTTTAATACATTTTAGTTTTTAATTTAAGAAAATAAACTTTAAAATACAATTGTGTCACTACTTTCAGAGATTACTTTACATTCAGACATATTTTTCCCTTACTACATTATAGATCATATTAATAAGACCTACCGACAGCGTTATAAATATCCAGATGTAGAACGAAGTAAATGCAATTCAATAACAACAATAAATAACAAAACAGTTACCGTCCGACAAAAACATGTGATAATCGTGATTTAAAGACACAGCCGTTATCTGTCCGGTCGATATCTCATCAATTATGAGCCGCGCGGCGCATGTGGAATGACCGCTCGACACGTGCCTATTGTATTATTGGACAATCCGTTCCCAGAAATTATTTGTACTGTATTGATATTATTATATTAATAAACGACCTATTAGGCACTATAAAATGGGCACCTAGTCGCTCTTACGATTTAGTAGTGGTCGGCGACTATTTAGAAGCTCATGGTTTTATATAGACAAGTAGACGATTCCCTGCAGTCACATTTTGCGACTAAAATCAAACATATGCCGCTCATCGGCACACAACAAATTGGATCTCCGAGCGGTGGTGAATTAAGCCATTGTTCAGTAGCTTAAGCGGCAAGATTATTACGGCCTATGCAACTATCACATACGCTATTAGTTAACTACTTCAAAGACACAGCCGTTATCTGTCCGGTCGATATCTCATCAATTATGAGCCGCGCGGCGCATGTGGAATTACCGCTCGACACGTGCCTACTGTGTTATTGGACAATCCTTTCCGAGATGTTATTTATTTTAAAAGTCTTATGACTGCTACGAGAAATTGTCAAATTTCGATCTTCGGATAGATTGAATATTATTAATGGAAGTATATAAATTGAACCGCAAATTATTTCCAATATTATACAAATATCATTAGTGATTATGGCGCGAATTGGTTACTATTGCATAGGCAACTAGCGACTAACATTTATGCGATTTATCAGTGGTTAACGCGAGTGTCAAAAGTGGTTCGACGCATAGCTACACAATCGACTGTTGAGAGATTTTTCGAATAAAATCATATACCAACGTGCCGCTCCCCGGTTACTCATACAATAAATTGGACCCCCGAGCGGTTGTTCATTAAGCGACTGCTCAGTAGCTTAAACGGCAAGATTATTACAGCTTTTGCAGCTATCACATATGTTATTAGTTAACGGGTGATCTACCTCAAAGACACAGCCGTTATCTGTCCGGTCGATATCTCATCAATTATGAGTCGCGCGGCGTATATGGATTGACCGCTCGACATGTGCCTACTGTATTATTGGACAATCCGTTCCTAGAAATGATTTGTAGTTACAATAATTTCGGTTTAAATGTAAAGTAGTTCCCATATGTGTTATATAACCACAGCGAATGAGAGTATGGTATTAATAGCCTAACAAGACTTTTTTCACAAAAACAACTGAGTATTTGATGCCAAATTACGGTAATGAACATGAATGATTTTGAAATTCATTCATTCGTCAATTATTAATTTATTTGTAAGTTAAGAAATTTAACTCTCGATTAATTAATTTCTCTTAATTTGACGATATTGTTCTCATAACTTTATTTATGTCGTTTACGTGTGACACTATGCAAGATTATCAAATGTCTCTATATATTTTGTATCTAAATTAGCTACATAACAAATTATTTCCAACTATAAATGTAACGTAATTGGTATTTCATAAAATATTCAACGTCTATGCACCATTCGTGGGAAAAATCGAACCTCCACGAATGGCTCGTATATTTTTCAGTGGACAGTTTCAAGGAAATCAATTCTATGAATTCTCAATGACGCTTATCGACCGCTGGCGTTTGATGTGAATTATACCTTCATTTCTTTTGTAAAATGTATTCATTGTGTGCCTTGAACAATACGGTAAAAAATCGAGTTCGATCGAGTTGTATAATATTATCGAGTTTATAAATTATTATTTCTTTTACTTGTGTTGTTTTATGTCAACTATCAGGTTTTTTAACTTCATAGTTAAAATAAATAAAAAAAAAATTGATACTTTGGTTCTTAAAATTTAAAAAATCACATGCTACTTTCAGCTTAAAACATAGATATGATCTCTCGAAAAAAATATTAAGATGAAAATAAACACCAAATTTCACAGTCCTATTCATCCAGTTTTATTCATCAGCTGATATTTTTTTCTATTGCAGGACACGAGGACCCACGTCGTGGTGGAGCTGTACGAGACCGAGAAGTCATACGTGGAGGCCTTGGAAATATTAGTCAAGGTATGTTGTTATCAACTCATTACTCTACCACTGCTGGGTAAGGGTCTCCTCTTATCATCTTAGGGAGAGAAAGGTTTGGTCATAGTGCACTGCGCTGGTCAAAGTCTATGGTAGACTTTAAACAGCGTTGAAAACGGTTTTTAGAACTTACAAGAGTGGAGGTTTCCTCGCGATGTTTTCTTATAAGGCTTTCCAACTTAATTATAGGGTGTAACTCGTATATAATCCTATGAGTCCAACTTTGAGGTTGTATTTTAGATATTACATCAATTTTGATTTGTTACATAATTTTGAAATATAAAGGTCTGGGATACAATCTTCGAAATCCTAGCGGGGCTAACAGATAATACTAGCTGCTCTGTACAATATTACAGATTTTTCATTATACCTAAATACTCGTATTATTGTTTACCTCCATACTTGTATTGCACACAACGTCAATCTTTTATATCTCTCATAATTCACACATAAACATGATACAAATTCAAACGATTTTCGCGTCTGCGACCCCACAATAAAGGTCCAAATCGCATATCCCAAAATACTTTCACACACACCCCATAAATCATCACATAAATTACAAGGGAATCGTAAAATTATTATAATCATTCAGTCGGTCCGTTCATCTGCACCAAATTAACCGCAAAGCGACAAATTCATTATATTTACGGATTCGACGAAATTTCAGGGCTGCCACCGAACAATTTTGGGAATTTATTTGTTATATTATTTACCTACTTACTTATGAGAACTTTAAAATTCATATTTTAAATTTCTGATATTATTGGAGTTTATTATCATTACCTATTGACTTTAAGTCATTTTAGCTTATGAAGGTGGCGGAACCCTTCGTGGATCGACTTCTGAACCACCTATTTTTGCTCAGTAGCAGCAGTGTTGTGGGGGGGTTGGTAACAAAATATCTAATATAATTCTACGACTTCAAACTAAGCCCTCAGGGGCCTAAAGTGTCTGTGGCCGATCTCTGGCAATGGCACAAATGGCACATATATTAGGTTGAAAAAAGTATATTGTGTATATTTCTAGACTTTTTAAGTATACTTGTTCATAAAGATTGAAAGGAATGTTACTTTGGTTAGAAAATGAAGATGCGAAAGAATAAAAAATGTTTTCTTTTATCTTTTGATATACAGGAATTTGGTATGGGGGCGAGAACGCCACAAATTTTCTGAGCTTCTGAAATATTTCCCTAAAAATAAAGGCTAAACATGATATACCATAGATGAAACATTGTGGAAAAATGCCACACATAATTATTAATATCGGAATTTATGCTCCCGAATTAAAAGCGTTCAAAAAGAGTTAAAAAAACATACAATTTTTGTGTTGGTGTTCCTTTTGTGGTTCGACTCCGGCGGCACCAGCGCTACACTTATTTCTGCCTAACAACAGCAATGTTAAGCGCTGCTGTGTTCTGGTTTGAAGGGTGTGGTAAGGGAGACATACTTTGCCGAGGGGTTCCAGTTTGGACCTCAAACGTAGCAGTGCATCTGTGGCTCACCACAGGTAGGAATATCTAATCCTATTTGGGGTTGATTACAGATGTCCATGGGCGGCAGTAGCCACTTACCATCAGGTGGACTGCATGCTCGTCTTCTACTACTATATTATAAAAAACCCCTGAATCTCCCATAATATTCTCAATGGTACATTATATCTCCCGCTGCATCCTTAAAGAAGTGACATACTGTAATCTTCTTATTTCCAGCAATAGAAAATGTTCTAAGCGATGATGTTAGTCGAAAAATTCCCGACTTTTCCCATTTCATCCTGTTCCAATGATGCTTTAAGTGGCTCGTTATTTATGAGGACCTGCTTTGAATAAATTGCCCGAAATAAATTTCGCACCGGGATTCGTGCTTGACGTTTTTGACGGATTTAAAGTGTTACAGAACTCAAGGACAGTGTTGCAATAAATATAATAACGCATTAAATTCTTTGTTCGCTATATTTGTCTTGATTGGTTTATTTGACGTGTAAATAATAATTTGATTAATGTGTTTAAAGATGTGATATACTTGGTCGCAACCCCTTTGTGTAGTATTGCTGGGTTTGGGTATCTCTTCGCAAGTAGGGGTAGCTTAGTGCGTAGACAGGAGCATAAAGTAGAAGAAAGAGGAACCTTTCTTGGTTCATCCTTTTCAGCACCACCAGTTTCCCTATTTGTACCTTATAGCAATGATAGGCGATACTATGTTCTTATTTGAAGGGTGTGTTCAGGATAACACACTTACACGCTGTTCCAATTTATACCCTACGAGTAGTAAAGCATCTTTCGCAAGTGGGCCTATCTTATCTGGATGGACAGATTTCAGACTAACTGATGACCATGGGCAGCAGTAGCCTAGGTGTACATGTTCGTTTGTTATTTCTGTTTTATAAAATGAGAGGATACAATAAGCCCTATGTACCGGTTGTAAACATAGGATTGTTTGTCGCAGGCCTTATAAGCGAGACAATAACCAATAAGGGTTGACTCCTAACTCGTGACTTCAACCTTTCGTATTGAAGCTCCAATTTTGGTGTGACACCATATTCAGTATTGGGACTACACAGCCAACATCATCAACCCATTATTGTCCCACTGCTGAGTACGGGTCTCCTCTCAGAATGAGAAGGATTAAGATTAGTCCACTGCTCTGGCCACGTACGAATTGGTAGACTTCACATACCTTTGAGATGTTTTTATATAGGTAAAGGTTCCCTCATGATGTTCTTTTTCACTGATTAAGCAAGTGATTATTAATATCTAATACGCAAATAACTTTAGAAAAAATCATGCCTGGGATTTGAACCTCGACCCCTTCGATTAACCACTAGGCTATCAATGCAGATAACCATTTATATTCATTCAGTAAAAGTTGACCTACTTTTTACAATATTGTGGCAACCCTGAATTTTCGCAAATTTTCCGCTCCGAGACTGTTTATTACATTATATTCTCGCTGACAACCCAGCTGCGGACGGAGGACGGTGGAAATTTTATATGTATTAAAATTTACCACGTCTGTTCTCTGTCTAACTGCATTATTTTGGACTAGAGTGCAAGTGACAGTAATGTAATTTGATTTTTAAATGCTTCACTTTTACAATAAAAACTCATGGACATTAAGTTTAATTCATTGTTTTAGACTTAAGACTTTATTCATATTTTTCCAAACAATAATAATAGGTTAACATAGTAACCTCAGGGTGAATACTGTATCCTGTAGAATCCTATGATTGGGGTACACGATGAAACCTTTTGTGCAGAATACAGTACTGCGTGTGTTATCGAAATTTGATAACTGCGATCTTCTTGTTGCTGGCTGTAGCAAGCTTTTGTGTTCAAATTATTAATTTGATCACTACTTAAGGACCTAATTAAGAGCACACTACTATAACTAACTTACATAACTAATTTAGGATTAAAATAATTATTTAAATTATAAAATTCGCAATATACCCTGGAGAAAATATTTAATGCACAACAAATTCGACAAATACTACTATTTAGTTATTATAGTATAATTTTTCTCGTAACTAAATTAATAATACGAGTACAATAAAATAAATTGCTTTCCACTTCATTTCTCTTGCAAACATTCGCTATATTACTTTTGCAATCTCTAGAGAGGAAAATAAAGAATTTTCATTGAAAGAATTCAAGTTTCTTTATTCGTTCACTCGACAATACACTTCAAACAATATTTTCCAATAAGTTCATTGAATACCGACCGTAAACTAAAGGAAAGTACTCCGGGAATTCTTTTGTTCTAAAAAGTCTTGACTTTAAAAAGGTTTTCCATGTCCAGGTATAGGTTTTATACCGAGAAAATGCTTCCGAAGGAATTTTTATTACTCATCTAAGGATATTTTATCGCGCTCTTTACAAATATACTTTATATTGTTTTAAACTTTTGCTATATAAAGTTTCAATTAAGCAGCGTTTGAAATATTATTTTGTGATACCAAAATACGTTTTTTTTTTTTTTTTTTTTTTTTTTTTTTTTTTTTTTTTTTTTTTTTTTTATAATATTGGAGTAGCAGACGAGCTTGCAGTCCACCTGATGGTAAATGGCTACTGCCGCCCATGGACATCTGTAATCAACCCCAGATAAGATTAGATATTCCTACCTAAGGTCAGCCACAGATGCGCTGCTACCCCTGAGGACTAAGCTGGAACGCCTCGGAAAAGTCTGTCTCCCTTACCACACCCTTCAAACCGGAACACAGCAGCGCCTAACACTGCTGTTATTAGGTAGAAATAGGTGTGGCGGTGGTGCCGCCGGAGTCGAACCACAAAGGGTTCTACCACATTCAACGTGGAGTTCAATACCTATGCAATCTAAGGTTGTACTAAATGTGACTTAAATTTATTTTGTTTTACTATTATATATTTTGTTTACTTCTTATACCTATTATAGTGATTGTGATTAATATAGTATAACTCAAGTAGATTAAATAAGTCGGTTTAACGTTAAAAACAAATCATTCATAATCTTATAAATTCATGACGATTCATAATCTCCCCTAAACAAAGCTTGAGGCATTGTACTTTGTTTTAATTAAGTTATTTTCGTACTTAATGACATAAATAAATCATCAGAATAAAATTAATCTTCATGAATTTTGACAATTACCTATAAACAACTGTGTAACGTCAACAAAGACGTGACTTTTAAACTCGAAAAAATTCTGTAAGAATCACATGTATTAAAATTTAGTCAATACGTATAATATTGTTCGTAAACATTTTGAGTTAAATCAATGATAGTTTTATATCTTTTTTTGGTTGACAAGGGGAAAACCTTCAAAAGGTACTCAGTGTCGTGGGAGCGACACGGGGTTATGTGGGATTCTTACCGCAATAAAACCCCCCGGTGACCGTCCTCGAATCTGCAATGAGGACTCCGGGATCTGCAGAGGAACGCAACCGGAGTCCTCTAAGCGTGTTGCCCGTCAGGCTCCAACCTGGTGAGCATAAAGCCCGCCACATCATCTGGTGTGTACGACATCGTGATTTGAGCTCTCACTCTTATTACCCGCGACCTCGAAAGCCCACTTTTAATCGCATCTTACGACAGGCAGGGGACATCGTAGCCCTATTCTGGTTCCAGATAGTTTTATATCTAATTAACATTTAACTTGTTAATGTGTACATTTAAACAAAATTCAAAAACTTCCCCAGAAATATCTCCAACCACTCAAGAGTCCGGAGAACGCTGGCCTCCTGGACACATTCGTGGTGGACGAGATCTTCTACCAGGTGCCGGCGATACTGAACGTTCACCAGGTCTTCTTGGAGCAGCTGCGGCGACGGTTGGAGCAATGGGATCTGCAGCAGAAGGTCGGCGATGTCTTCTTGGATGTGGTAAGTTCCTTAAACTGCATTTTTCTGAAGATAGAAGAAAGAAGAATAGAAAATGCTACGTTTTTATAACTCACTTGAGATAATACTAAGCTTTATACATTGTAAAAAACATATTATCGTGCGAATTGGCTTAAGTTGCACAAAAAGTACCATTTATCAAGATCATCATAATTTTGGCAAAGGAATATTTAATTGTATTTTTCTAATAAGCTCTGGAATAATAGATTTAACTGGAAAATATTTAATAATGATATCAAATCTGAAACACAAAACATAGTAAATTTTACATTTATGTATTTACAGTAACGCAGTATTTATGTACTTACGTATTTACAGCAGTAAATTTACAAGTTCCAATGTACGCTGTATCTAACATACCAATAATTCATTTTCTAGTTTACGAAGCCTACCGTGATGGACACTTACATGTCCTTCATCAACAACCTGAAGAAGGCGAAGGAGACCATCAAGACCTCAGCCGCTTCCCGCCCTGCTTTCGCCAAATTCCTGGACGCTATGGCCAGAGACCATAAGGGCAAGCTGTCCTTGGACAACCTACTCATCAAGCCGGTGCAAAAGTTCCCGAGCTACAAGCTGCTGATACAACGACTGATTAAGCATACAGGTCAGGTTTTTATAATATAGGAGTAGAAGACGAGCGTGCAGTCCTGATGGTAAGAGGCTACTGCCGCACATGGACGTCTGTACTCAACCTCAGATAAGAATAGATATTCCTACCAGAGGTCGGCCACAGATGCGCCGCTACACCTGAGGAGTAAGCTGGAACGCCTCGGAAAAGTATGACTCCCTTATCACACCCTCCAAACCAGTACACTGCTATTATGAGGCAGAAGTAGGTGTGGCGGTGGTGCCGCCGGAGTCGAACTACAACGGGTTCTACCACCTTACAAAAGTTTAACACTACAACTTATATAGAAACTGATTGGAGTGTATTTTTGGCCTGTTACGGAAATGTCGCGCATCGATTACGGATGTTGCCTAATGAATGGACTTCCTTAGACGTTTGTTAAAAGAACCTCGTAAAAATATTCAAAATAAATTGCGTTAACGATTGACAGACTTAAGAGGTCAAACTCAGCTAATGGCGTTTTGGCTGTTATTATTTCTATCGATAAAATCTATAATATTTTCTAAACAAGCATAATTTTAATTCGTGTATAACATCCAAATTATCGTTATAAAATTTAATTGACGGCCCGTGTGGTGGAGCGGTCACCATACCAATCTGATATGAACAGGTTTCGGGTTCGATCCCCGGCCAGACAGATGTCTGAACGATGAATTTAGATGTCTATTCTGAATCTGGGTGTTTGTGTATTCGTCTTTGTGTGTGTCCATGGCATCGTCGATACAAGGAATCCTAGTGTAGGGTTGTGAGTAAAAGAAAATATGTCATGAATATTTTAGTATTTTGGTCATCTGTTTCTCATAAAAACAACTCCTATTTGAACATTTCAGATCAGTCACACCCAGACCACAAACTTCTGCTAGAGGCTCAAAAGGAAATCCACGATCTCTTAGAGTTAATAAACTGTACGGAGAGGGAGAGCCTAGAGCTAGAGCAACAGCAGCAGACACTACGAGACCTGGAACAGATGATCGAAGGTCTATCCAATCTGGTGTCGGTAGACCGATCGTTCTTAAGACACGAGATGGTGACGATGCCGTCAGCACAGGGAACCATCAAAGATAGAGCTCTGTTCCTCTTCAGTGATACACTTCTTATAACGAGTGTCAAGAGACGGACTGGCACAATAAAGAAACCCATTCCGTAAGTGTTTTAACGTAACTTTCTGTTAAAAAAGAGTAGCAGACGTCCAATGCATTTGATAGTAAGTGGCCACTGCCGCACATGAACATCTGTAATCAACCACAGAGAAATATAACTCCTATCCAAGTTTGGCCACAGATGCGCTGCTAAGCTAGAATGCCTCTGAAAAGTATCTTCCTTATTACACTCTCCAGAACACAACAGCGCTTAACATTGCTGTTGTTAGGCAGAAATAGGTGTGGCGGTGGTGCTGCCGGAGATGAACCACACAGGGTTCTACCACCTTGAATACTTTAAAATACTGACGAACAACATAATAAATTAATGATAACATTGCACCTAATATAGGTGCGTGCAAGCAATGGCATAGTAAATATAAAATGGATTTGTAACTAAAATCATGTTTTCTAATTTTCAGAACATACCAAAGTAGCATAGCAAGTCAGATGGAGGGTAATAAGTACAAACTTCTGATGAGAATATCTTTGGCTGATCTCGAAATCGTCAAAGGTAAATTGAAGATGTTTTAATATTTATATGTTACACTTCATACATATACACTCACACATACGCGCGAGCAAACACACACACTTAAGGACTAATTATTTAATCGAATGACTGAAGATAACATTGAAATCCGCTTGTAGTCTACCCATTACTGTTCCATTGGGCACGGGTCTCATCTCGCAATGGGAAGGATTAGGTCATAGTCCACCGCGCTGGCCAAGTCCGTATTGGTAAACTTCACATACCTTTATTATTTTTTTTTGTTTAAGATCTCTTAGGTATGCAGGTTTCCTCACGATATTTTACTTCACCGTTAAAGCAAGTGATAAGTACTTTCGCACACAAATAACTGAAAAATCAGAGGTACCTGGGTTTCAAACCTCGGAACCCTTGACCGAGAAGCCAAGTTTCTACCACTAGGCTATAACTGCAAAATCATCTTATTATTATTATTATTTATATAATATAGGAGTAGCAGACGAGCATGCAGTCCACCTGTTGTTAAGTGGCTACTGCCGCCCATGGACATCTGTAATCAACCCCAGATAGGATTAGATATTCCTTCTTGAGCACTAAGCTGGAGCGCCCCAAAAAAGTATGTCTCCCTTACCACGCCTTTCAAACCAGAACACAGCAGCGCTTAATAACACTGCTGTTATGAGGCAGAAATAGGAATGGCGGTGGTCGGAGTCGAGGTTTCTACCACCTTCAAGGGTTTCTGAGATTCGAACCTCGACCCTTCGACCGAGGGGCCAAGTTTCAAACATTAGGCAATCACAGCAAAATCCGCTCATTATTTCCATATTTAACTTTCAGCCAAAGACGAGAACCTCCGCCGGATAATGCACGAAGTCGACACCCTGACAGAGGACGTGAACACTCTCACACAGATATCGGAGCACGTAGCCGCGTTGCACTCACACCACTCGCAACTGGAGGAAATCGTGAGGGAGATGCTGCATAACCTGAACAGGCAACTCTCGGAGAGACAGAACAGTGACACGCAACTATGTTATATGGAAGTCAGTTTGAACACTCCGTAAGTTTTATTGAAGCTCACGATATTTGTCAAAATACTAATGACATAAACTTTTATTGATAATAAAATTAATCACTAATTAAATGAAAATAAATAAAACAATAAGTATATACTAATAAAAACTTATTTACAAACGTACATATTTAAAAATGAAGAAGAAAAATATAAAAACAAAAAAATGTTAATGTTGAAAGTAGGAAAAAAGTAAGTACTTATAATGCGTCCAATCAATCAAAGCTCTATGATATTAATGGGTGTTAAAATAGTAAGATTATCATTTAATTTGATACGACAGGAAGGTAAAACCGTATGCCGTTTTAATTGCAAGAAATTTTATTTGTAATTATTATATTTCAGAAATGGTCCAGAGAATTTGACGATCATATTCCAAAAGACAGACAAGAGAAGCAATTGGGAGGAGCTCATAAACGAGACCAAACAAAAACTATGTAAGTTCGCTTAACATTTATTCGAAGCTAAGTAATGAAATATAGTTGCTGAAATTATAAGTTACAGTACAAGTAGTCATTAACTTTCAAATTATTCAACGAAAGTTAATTACTATTTCTTGTTAAAAAGTCTGAAGCTATAGAGTAAACACAATGGATGGATGGTGTTAAAAATTGGTTATGGATCGTGATGAAAGTCTCCATGATAGTGATGAATTAATTGTCTTAAGAAATTAATAACTATCATAATATTTTAGATATAATCGATGATGAAAGTAACGTTATTGATAAATGTGAAAGTGATAATATTACGAATAATGATTCGATTTCAGGTGTATACGGTCAAGAGAGACCAGCTCCAGAGTTTCTCTCCCCAGTGCCGATTCGGAAGACTCGAGCCGGATTACAATTCACTTGCGCGGCGCCCACACTGCCGCCTAAAGGACAATCGCCTGATGTTTGGGTAATTCTTTACTTGTATTCAAAATTCTAAGGAAGCAGTGATAGTTTAGTGTTTAGGAACTTGGTCTCTTGATCGAGGGGACCGAGGTTCTAAAACCAGGCACGCACCTTTGATTTGTTGAAGTTATGTGCGTATTATGAATTAATTATCATTAGCTTAAACGGTGAAGGAAAACATCGTGAAGAAACATGAATACCTAAAAAAACAGTTTTCAAACCAATGTGAGGTCTACCAATTCGCACTTGGCCAGCGTGGTGGACTGTGGCCTAATCCTTCTCATTCTGAGAGGAGACCCTTATCCAGCAGTGGGACAGTAATGGGTTTATGATGATGATTCAAATCACCATTCCGTTAATTGATCTATCACACTTTTATTTTTCAATTTCCTTTATACTTATGTTTCAGCTACTAGCTTCCTTAGCTTTATACTTAATTTTAGTTCCACAAGACTATAATTTCCTTCATATTTCCAGGTGTGCAATAGCGACGGCTACGTCGGCCAAGTGTGTGTCCTCACTCTATCACCCAAGCCGCAAGTGACGTCATGCAACGGGGTGTGCAATGCTCGTATCCTTTGCGTTGCTTGCGTACCACCCGCACCGGCTCTGACAAGACAGCAGACTTTGGATATACCGTAAGTGAATTGTGTAAAAGAAGTAAATAAGTAAATAAAGAAATAATAAATAAGAGTAATAAGTAAATATAAGAGTAATAAGTAAATAAAGAAAGTTGAAAGATCATACGATGGCCAATATAGCCAAATCCTATAATCCTATACAGCTGTATAGATAGCTATCTCCAAATAATAGCGGATAAATACATCATAGAAAATTTGTAAAATATTTGAAAAATGAGAGAATGTAGTCCTTTAAACCACAATACTAGAATGCACATTAGTGCTATAATTATAAATGTGTATAATAGTAATGCTGCCGCCGTAAAAATGCTTCTAAATATTTCGGTTGCAATTTTAGAGGGAATCAGAAGTGTAAAATTTGGTATCCAGTAGCGTATCGAAAAAATGTAAAACTATGATATCCACAATTTTCTGGTTCTTAATTTGGTTTCTTCTGAAATTGTTTAACATGTTTAATGATTCTCATTTTTATTAAAGTTTGGTATTATATTTTCAGAAGCACGAGTTCCCTCAGCAGCGCTGGTTCTACCAAGCCTGGGATCAGTATCTCAGATCCTGATGATAGCTGCAAGAATATTCGCCTAGACAGGTAAATGAGGATTAAATGAAAATATTCGTAATTCAAAAGCAAAATGTCATACGACAAAAATATTCTGAACGTAAATTGTTTTGTTCAAAGAATTTAACAATGGTAGAAACAGTAAGGCTACTGTTCTAAACTTCTTCAAAATTCTTCATCTAATAAATATTTGTAGATGGAGTCAGTGCTCTAAATATCTGAATACATAAAACCGTACATTCAGTTTAAACCTCTGTTTAATATTTTTTTTTTAATAATATAAGAGTAGCAGACGAGCATGCAGTCCACCTGATGGTAGGTGGCTACTGCCGGCCATGGTCATCTGTAATCAACCCCAGATAGGATTACGCTACCCCTGAGGACTAAGCTGGAACGCCTCGGAAAAGTATGTATCCCTTACCACACCCTTCAAACCAGAACACAGCACCGCTAACACTGCTGTTATGAGGCAGAAATAGTTGTAGCGATTGTGCCGCCAGAGTCGAACCACAACGGGTTCTACCCTTCAAGCTAGCTATACCAATTCCAGTTCATCATCAAGCGACGACGAAGACGACGGTTCATCAGGCAGCGAGAACCAAGACGGTCAATCCGACCGGAGCCATGAGTCCGCTAGCCTCCGTCTCCACTCCAGCCTCACAGCCAGCCTCGGCAACTACCGCACCACCCTCACCCCCAACCACAGCAAGAGTCTCAGCACCCCTCACACGGGACAAAACATCCAAGTCCACCCTGTGATGAAGTCTAGCTCCAACCCCGCGGTTGATAAGCAAGCTATGGGGATTACATCTGGTGAGTTGGTACCTTCGTATTTTATCTGTATCTTTTATTATATTTACATACTATGAAACTTAGCATTTGGCTTTCTGGATAAAAATAATGAAACGCCTATTTCACTGTTTTTGGAAATTCTACTTCAGCCTTTTAAGTACAGTGGGTTTTTGATTAATTAATTTACTTGTTTCCTTAAAGTAATAATAGCTATATATGATGTGTTAGTTGGTTAAACTTTGTGGGTATTTTTATTACTTCCATCAGAGAAAGATTTTTATATTTTTTATCTAGCTCATTTTCACTATGTTCGAAGGAAATGTCATGGTTTTTGTATTTTCTTAAACACTTTTTGGATTTAAAAATGTTTCACTAACTAGAAATATTTTGTTACATCTAATCTTTCCTATATATAATGTAACTTGCAGTAACAGTAGATTTGTTCTCCCTTTTGATTTAACACAATCAACTTTAAAATATCTGCACTATCCGAAGGCACTATCTCTTTAAATTTAAACTATGACACCTAACCCTATAATTATTTTAGTTACTTACCGTTAAACCTTGTATGCTCTTGTAAGTACGTTTATAGAATAACTGTTCTTTAATCTTTGCAATCGAATGAAATGTGGTGTGTAAATTCTAAATCATTATCTAAAAATTTATAAAAAGTGTCGGGGATATTTTTTTTCAATATTTTATTATTGTGTTGTATCAGCTAAATAACTGTCTTCTCTATAAACGTACTTATTTATCATGTTAGAATAATGAATATTTCGTAACACGATTTTTTTACTATTTTTACATTAACTAATCCTATTTAACTCCATTTCTGTGCAACGTAGTACCTGGACGTATCATGGCTGGTATGAGTTTTATTTCTCTAAATTTTCCGGTGATAAAATTGATTATTTCTAAAATTTCTAAAATAATCCTGTATTCACATAAAATTGAATGGTTTAAATTAGCTTGGTTCATAAATACTTTTCGATTTTTTACCACGCTTTTATTCTCTATAATATAACGCTCAAAATATAATTATCATACTATTATTTTAATTGAAGTATTTTATTGTGCAGGTAAGAAAACGTTGATGTACCTAATTATGAAAAAAAAAATATTTATGTATCATGAATTTTTACTATGAACATTTTGAATATGTCATTGGAATGTTCATATTTCGATTTAAGCTGGATCTATTTTATCTATTTGAGATTTTGATTCTAAATATAAGTAAAAATAATATTTGAAAGAAATATCTTAGCAATATATTTATCACGATTACAATTATTTCGTATTATCGAGAAAAAAAAACATTAGTGACAACATTCAAATTTATTACGAGCTCATCGATAATAATAATAATAACATATTAAAACTAAATTAATTTAATCTGTTTTCTTTCCTTAACTACTCTACACTTTACTATTGTTAATAATTTCTCCCTACAACCATCAATAAATGTAATTCAAAATCCATCTTAATACATACTAGACATTTCTCAGTCGATACTTGTAGGCAATTATTTATCGTTAATTGTGAAAAGGAAACGTTTTGTCTAATGCAAATACCTGAACCATTACAGGTACCCTATCATCACCAACCAGCCGCCAGTCCTCAGAAGACAGTGGTACCACCGCCAACCAGCCCACTATGTGGCTCGGTACCGAGGACGGTTGTATCCATGTCTACAACTGTCTGGATAACATCAGGATTAAGAAGAATAAAGTGAAGTTACAGCATAACTCTGGTGTACATTCTATTGTGTAAGTATGTTTTTTATAATAGGTAGAGGATATGTATATGAATTTTTATAATAGGTATACCATCTGTAATCAACACCAGATAGGAATAGATTCGTACCTGAGGTCGGCCCCAGATGCGCCGCCTGAGGACTAAACTGGAACACCTGAAAAATATGTGTCATTGAACACAACTTTCAAACCGGTACACAACAGCGGTTAACACTGCAGATTATTAGGCAGAAATAGGTTTGTGCAAAAGTTATTGACATTGTCTTCTTTTATGCTTAAACTTTACCTTATCGTTTATTATTAGTTTAACTTCCTACATTAATGATTAATCATTTTTATTTTCCCCTCGCTCGTTTTGTACGATGCTTGAGCGAGAAACACAAAAACCTATCAATTTGAATTCCTTATTGAATTAAACATCTAATAACGTTGCAATTTATGAAACGTGTCACTGTTGGTTAACTTACCAATATTTACTTAGAATTATTTTTATTTAATTGTATTATTTTTTATAATTAATCGGAAATGTTTTTTACAGATTCGTTGAGGGGAAAGTGTTTGTGGCTCTAGGAAATGGGGACCTGGTGGTCTATAGCAGAGATTCTGGTAATTCTGCTTTATATTGTCATATTATTTTTTTGTTAAGAATATATTAGTACATGAGAAAACTGATATTATGCTTACGATACGGTGTCAAACGCCATAATTCATAACTTAAGTAAGGGTATAAAAAGTCTCGTTACCAAATGCCAGGCTACTTTACTAAATCCTAGAACTAAAGACCGAAACTCTACGTCACCCTAGCATAATGCACGAAATCCTAGATAATTTCTCAACAGACTGTCACAGATTTACCTAACTTCAAAAAAAGTAAGACCTCTCCTCCAAAACCAGTGATGAATTGAGAATTGATGGTGAATGATGTCCATGAGATAGTTAGTTTTATTGTTTTAAGTATAAAAAACAAATCCTCATAATCTTTCTATAATATAAATATTACTTAAAAAATGAAAATTCATAACATTTCACTACAAATGTACCCAACCCTAAACCACTCACAAATTCATTAATCTACCCAACCCTGGACCACTCAAAAACTCATTAATCTACCCAACCCTGAACCACTCACCAACTCATTAATCAACCCACCGACACCCCACTTACAAACCAAAACATTCCAGAGAGTTCGTGGTCGGAGCGCGCTACGATCGCGGTGGGGTCGGGCAGCTGCCCCGTGTCCAGCATGCTGCTGTCGGCGGGCCGGCTGTGGTGCGCCACGCACTCCTCCATCAAGATCATCAACCCGCACTCGCTGCAGGTAACATACAGATTCTTTTTTCATAATTATACCTAAACTATGAGGCAGACGGGCTGCCTGATGGAAAGCAGTCACCGTCGGCTATGGACATTTGCAACACCAGAGGAGTCGTCAATGCATCGCCGGCTTTGGAGGAGAGCTCTTTAGATTATGCTCCTTATGAGTAGATTCATGCTCCTAAGTTTATCCTATGTTGCTCATATTGCTTATGTTGAACATATTATCTATGTTGTTCATATCGCTTAATTATGTTGCGCGTGTTGTTGTTTAATATTGGAGTAGCAGACGAGCATACAGTCCACATGGTAAGTAGCTACTGCCGTCCATGGATATCTGCAATCAACGCAGACACGACTAGATTACCACCTAACCGATCACAAAAACGCCGATATCGCTGCGAACTAAGTTGTAATGCCTCGAAAGAGTATGTCTCCCTTGTTACACGTTTCAAACCAGAACACAGCAGAACTTAACACTGTTTTTATCAGGCAGAAATAGGTGCGGCGGTGTGCCGCTGAAGTCAAACTACATAAGGTTCTACACTACAACATTCAAATACGTAAATAAATGATCATAAACATAAAGCAAAATTTCATTTTTTTTTAGAGATTTCGTTCATTAACATAATCAACAAATGAAATAATTTCTTACTTGTTTTTTCACAACTTTTTCTATAACACAGGTGGATGAAACATTCCAAATAAGTTCAGAGACGAAGCCGATAAGTCACATGGCGGTGGCGGGTGGCTCCATCTGGTTGTCGTTGCACAATGCAGCGCAACTCCGCTGCTACAACTCCACTACAAGGGAGCAACTCGCTGAGATCAATATTACTCCGCAAGTTACTAAGATGCTGCATGGTAAGTGTGACACTAATAAATTATTATATTCTAATAATTAACATTGCCTTAAAAATTGTAACTTCATTTGATGGCCCAACCTTTTGTAAAAAATATTATTATTTTCTCAAATATTTCTAATCAAATCAAATATATAGATAATCATTTATTTATCCTTTGTTAAAAATAATTACAATGAATAATAAAATAAGTATCTAATAAAATACTTAAATAAAATAAAAATATAATGCTAAACAAAATTTAAATTAAAAGTAAGTAAAATTCAATTAGAAATAATAATATTAAATTACTGTCAAATGATATTACATTATTAACCTCCTATAATCATATTGAGACGGACTTTTTCAGATCATTTACGTACCAAAAATTACGTTTACAGTTTTACACTTATAACTACAGCACGTCAGTAATTCACTCTTTTTAGGACTTGCTCTAATTTAAGTTTAGTGGTGCCCATAAGCTATGAACACTTATCATTTGGTGGACTACTTCTATCGTAAAAAAAGCTAAAAGCTTTCTACATATTTTTTTTCCTTTTTTTCTTAACATTTCTATTACTTAATCCTCTTTTTAATTCTACAACAGGATGCGACGACATAATCCGCCAGCACAAAGCCGCGTGTCTCCGTGTAACAGCGTTGTTGGCTCACCGCGATACGCTGTGGGTGGGCACCAGCGCCGGAGTGCTGCTCACTGCACCGCTACACAACTCCCCCAACCCGCGCACTGGGGCATTCACTGTGCCACATCTCACTGGTAAGATCAATGGTTGGCCAAAGATTCATAATAAGCTCAGAGACGAAGCCGATCGTTTAGCAGGCTGGATGCTCCATGTAGCTGTCGCTGCACAACGCGTTTCGTTTGACCAAGAGACCGATTGAAATTCAGAATGTTTTAAATTTAGAAAGTGATATTCCTGTACTGTAAAATTCTTGACATGTATAGTCTTAGAGCGATCTGTATTCTATGCATCGATATTACCTTATTTTTCGGAAATATTTATTGGAGTTTATTGGAGTTTACTCCTTAAGAAACGATTTGAGTTATAAGGCCCGGTACGGAAATTTTATGAGGAGTAAAATCAAGTGTAACACGAAAAGTTGAGGCGTAACGTAGAAAGAGACAAACATATATATCCACACTGTTCGAATTCGGAGAGAGGTGAGGGGGCTGAGGGGTTGTTACTAACCACACTTGAATAAAAAACACACTTATCTGTTTCACTGAATATATATTAATAAATTTACAAGGGGCCTCTTATAGTATCTACGAAAGATTCTCAACAGCGTGATTCAACGGCTGTTTTAGCAGCGCCATCTAGTTTAATATTACGGAACTATCATATACAAATTATTTGAATATTGAACACAAATTTGAATATTGAACACACTCTTTACGCGCAACATCAGTGAAGTCACTGAATAGAAATGTCATAATTTTATTTTTTTGTACTAGTGACGTGAAGGAATGCGTTGTATCGGTAAAATAGGTTCACAGACTACATATTAAAAGCATTATTATTTTTAGCCACAAATAAAACATAGATAATTTAAAATAAGCCAAATACGAATATATTAATGATCCATTACAATCCCTCCTTTTTATTACAATCATCATATCCTCTCAAAAAGGAAGTAGCGTTTTTAACCAAAATATGAATCAAGAGTGCTTTTATTAATTTAAAATACAGTAAGTTCAAATCCCATATGAAAGTAATTATTACAATAAAAATAATTAGCAATATATAAAACATTAAAACGTCATTAACTAATTTGTTTACATTTTTGCATAAATTAAGTTATAGGTTTGATCATTTATAAACACTGTGAAAAATATGAACATTGGCGCCATAATATGATTAACAATCTTTTAAGAACGTTTTTAAAGAAGAGTAACATATAAAATCAGTAAGCAATTGAATAAGATATAATATTAGCAAAATAAGTTTTTAACATAAAGAGGCTTTTGTAAGTTACTGATATATCAATTTAACTTATAAAAATGGATGCATAATTGATCAGCACCATCTATCAACGATAAACGGGCAAAATCAAAACAGTATTATTTAATATTTATTACAGAATTATTGCTAATGAATTATGTTCAAAATAAGTTATATAAAATTAGCAATACGTTTTAAATGAATTCTAGAATTATAAAACATTCAGAAACAATCCAAATTACATATAATAACATGTTTATTGAGTCTCATATAAATTGCATCCTTAAATTGCAACAAGGATATTTTATAGATGGCAAAGAAATTATAATTATTAAGTTTTAAGTTATACAAACGTTTAACATTGTTTTAAATATAAATAATTATATTACATTAAAATTTACTTTAATATAAACAATTATATTAAGTTACCATTATAATATTTGGAACCAAAATACATAGATTGATAAACTTGCAAACTTACAATTTATAAAACTTGCCACTAGATGGCGCTATTATACCCATGCGCCCATATATACATCTATATACAACGTACATAAACAGCAACCTAACCATCAAGTTTTAATGTTTTGATTTTAAAGTTTTCTTGTACTTCTATGCATTGATACGTGTATTTTTATGTACTATTAAACAAATCATCAAGTGATTAAAGTTGAAAAAATATTTGAAAATATGCAAGAAATTGATTTAGATGATAATGAAGAAGAATCCAAAAAACACATGGATGCGGTTAATTGGTATTTTCTATTCGATATATATCATAATGTTCCATATTACTTTACAGTATACTTTTATTTCATTTAGTACAGTAGTATTGGTAGTTTTGTATTGATATTAGTATCTAACTAATTATTTCATACAAGACAGTTAATCAGAAAGGAATAATAAGGAGTACTACCATAAAACATTATGACAGCTCAACGTCTTAAGAATAACGATAGTTAACAATGCAATATTATTTTGATACAGGTATTACTTACGGACACACCGGGCACGTGCGGTTCCTCACGATTGTGGAAAACCCAGCGCCACAGAAGCAGCCACCTAAGCCAGCTCAAACCCTGAAGACAAAAACTTTGAGTCGTCGCTCCACTAACGCGGAAAAACTCCAGAAACAAGCGGAGAATACCCAGAACAATAAAGAGACCCTTATCATATCTGGTGGCGACGGGTATGAAGACTTCAGGAGTTCCACCATGACTGAGGACGCCGGCAGAGAGGACTCCACTAATCACCTTCTCCTGTGGAGGGTTTGAACGAATTTCACGGCCTACAGGGTTCTAGCGCAATCCGATTTCGGATTTCTTTTTTCGATGTCATATGTGTTTTACATGTCACGTGTCTCGTTGCAAAGAGCGGGATTTGAGCGGAGCCTAACGATGTAACGATTTTTAATTGTGAATGTTCAGCTTATTATTGTATGACTTGATAACACGTTTTGCGCAGCGCGCGACAAATCTTTGTATGAGATTATTAACGAATAAGGACATGAAATGTCTCGATCTAATGCCATACTTAATGTATTCGCAGTTATTGTATGTGGAATGGTTATTCTAACGTCTTGCAGTATTATTTGAATTGTTAGTGGTATCAGATCTTTATGGCCTAAACATAATAGACTATAGACGTTAATACTGGCAGTTTTAGAATCATACGTGTAACTATCATATCAGATAAAGTGTTAAATGTCCATAATTATATCGCTGTTTAATAAAATTAGTTGTGACGATGTGTATCGGAATTATGAAGATTTGTGTACCTAAGTAATGTTTTAGGTCTCTTTAATTATTCATCAATTTCCATTAGAAGCACATTTCGTCGGAACAATAGAGCGAGGTAATTTATTTCGGATCACACAGCTTCTGTATAAATTAATTTTGAATTTCTTTCAATGTTCATTTCTCGTTTCCATAGATCAGCCATTATTGTAAGCAATTTTAATAATAGTATTCAGTAGATCTCTTTTATAGACGTATTGGAATCGATGTACCTTGTATAGAATCGAAAATTTTCTTGTGAATTGTGGAAAAATAAACAAAATTTTTCGTTTGCTCAAATGATGTCCTAATCAATGTTACCTACACCGTTAAATTGTGAGAGCAAATCAAAAATAGGTATTTTGGAATGTAGGTATATTTATAATAATATTGCAGAATAATAATAAAGAAAAGTCGCACTATATGGTCATTTTATTTAAACCCTTAACCTTTTGATATAATTTTTGGAAAGTAAAACAAACAGACCAAACAATTAGAATTTACAGTAATTAATAACAAATAAAAATATAATATGACTTCGTCAGATTTTTATGTAACAAAATTTATAAAAATGGAAATCAGTCAATACTTCAGTAGATGAGGGTAGGAGCAAAAATGTGTTTAGTGTGAAAATAGATGTGAGTACTTACAGTAGTGAAAATTTTAAAGAAAAAATTGAATTAATAACTTGTTTAATATGAACAATATGAAGGAAGGTAAGTTTTTGTTTTGTTTCTGTTTTACAAGTTTTTGTTTTGTTTCTGTTTTAAAATACAATTACAGAATAGATTTCTGTGTATTCAAATTATTTGATCTGAATATACTGGAAAATGGATTGGTCTACATTGTGGAAGTTACATAGTCTGCATGAAACAATCTACCCTGCTTACTCCTTTTCAGTTAATTATGTTTCCGTAGACAGGGTTTTTTTGTTCTTACAACTAGTATTTTTAGTATTTTAACATAGCCTCAATAATCTTAATAAAAGCTATACCTACGAGTACCTATGTTTTAATGTGATAGATTCTACGTTACTGTAATTAAGTAATTATACAAAAATAATTATTTTTCATGACGGTTTTATAAAAAAGTAAAAATGTAATGCTTAATTTCTTTTTTCAACAACAAAAAGTACGATCTATGCTTATTGGGATAAAAATAAAATGCCAATCAGTCCTTATAGAGACAATTTTATTGATTGCACATATAAATTATACATATTTTGTCGTAGTACAGCCAAATGTCGAAGAGCCTGAGACTCCGTATAATATACATGTAATGAATAATCATTCTTAAAATACAATTAAATTTATTATAATCATTTTCTGAAAATTTAAATAACATTTTACTAAATATACCAATAGAACATTCAACAGCGTTTTTGAAACAGTATTGCTAAATTGATGGAAATACTTATTTAATTAAGATTTAGGTATTTTTTTAGTAATTGTCAGCAACGCCAGCCTTTGCGTTACATCAATTCTTAAAAGCTTTAATTCTATAACTTTTAAAATCTAATCATGTAAGTCAACCATTCAATTACACATATCAGCAATTTGATTTACGAATTCTTCTAAGCGTTCCTCATCAACACCTATATCGTCACTTTTCTTACCTCTACTCACGAAATACGGGTCTATTTGTAGTTGAGCTGCCAATTTTTTCAGTGTAGTTCGTCTTTCTCTTTCAGATTCGTCATCATCTCGTTTTACTTTGTGGCTATCGTTTTTAATAACCAGTAAATCAATAGCAGAACAGATAAGTTCCTTAGCCTTTACAAATTCATCTTTGAGTATTGTAGAATTTCCGATTTTGATATATTCAGAATCCTTCTTGCCTCTAGCAATATAATAAGGATCGTTGCGTACAGATTTCACAAGATCTTCTATGGCTCCACGTCTATCCCTAAATCCTTTGGGTAATTTGAAATTCGTATACTTCTTACCCCTTGAAATAAAGAATGGATCATCTTCGGCGGAGGAGCGAGTATTTCTCTCAATTAAAATATAATGCGGTTCTTCTGCAAAAATTCTATCATCAGACATTGTGTTATGTGCTGTGGGCCTAAAATTTGTTTTTGTAGTAATCGCTTTGTTTCCAGATTTTAGTTGATTAGATGCTGTATTCCTTGTTGGATCGATAAAAAAATTCTCGAGCTGACTAATACGGCCTCTTTGATTCCAAAATGAATCTTGTTCACCCCTTCGCATTCGTGCTAGATTTTCTATGTTGTATTCTATATTATTCATAGCACTTATAATGTTTTCTTTTAAGGCGTATTTCTTTCTACCCCGATTGCCCCAGAATGGATTTGAATTTTCTGCTTTCCAATAACCATATTCTTGTTTATTTCCATGATTACCCCAAGATGTTTCAGTTTCCCTTCTTCCTCTAGTACCCCAAAATGGCTCGTTTTCTTGTCTCCTTCCTCGATTTCCCCAAAATGGTTCTTTCTCATCGCGTCTACCACGATTACCCCAAAATGGTTCATCTTCATCACGCCTGCCTCGATTTCCCCAGAATGGTTCAGTTTCATCACGTCTTCCACGACTGCTCCAAAACGGTGGATCTACAACGACATCTTGAGATTTCAATTTAACTTTACTTCTCCTTCCACGGTTTCCCCAAAATGGTGGTTCCTCTTGCCTTCTTCCTCTATTGCCCCAAAATGGATTATACTCACTGATTTCATCTGAATCTCTTCTCCCTCGGTTACTCCAAAAAGGAGCTGTTAGGTATTTTTCACTTGATTGCATATCTTGAATATATTTAGAGCACGTTTTACAAGAATTATCCTTGTATCCTACATCGTTTGATCTGACGTATTCGTCACTTTCAGAACTCTCACGTCTGCCTCTGTTTCCCCAAAAAGGTTGTTCTTGGGCAAAGTTTGCGTCATCATTATCTTCACTTAGATATTTCTCAAAGCCATTTTGATTTCTGTTGCCCAATTCATGTCTTATATGAGTTGTAAAAAGTTTCTCGATATCTCCCGGTGACCTCTTTGAACGTTCTTTAACTTTACCACCTATTTTCCGAATGTTTTTGTTTATTTTCTTAAGTATTTTTGTATCATTTGCATTTTTACCAAGCACGATCTCATTAGACAATATTAGAAAGAATATTAGAAATAAAACCTTTCTCGGCATTTTGTAACCTGAAACAAGAATAATATCTTTATTAAACTATTGAATATAAATTATTTCGCAAATTTTTACCGTAATAAATACTTTATAATTTTGTTTGTTTTACTTAAATTGATTTGGAATTTGAAAGACGAAAAATCGCAGGAAAATTATTTATTATTGAATACAATCTATCAAAAACTAGATAACTATTCAACCAAACAATAGATAATAAAAAAATCTAAAATTGTATTTTGAAAAATCCAAAATTACTTACATTAATTCCACCGATGAACCGTATATCAAATATTGACCATTATAAATCAATTTTGGGTATCGATAAATGAGAATGGTATCGCACTGGTAAGAGATGGTAGGTAACAGTTCGGTTCTACTGTTCCTGAGCTTCTGAAATTTTCTGAAGGCGACTGCAGCTTTTATAAAGGACTTGTGTGTAGGCGAGATCCCTAGGGCTGCCGGAATGAATTTTGTGTTTTCCTTTTCACTGCTAATTCTACTGGGAACTTGACCGTTATTAAATTAAAACAATGCTCGCTGCGTATTAGATTGGACGTGCCGTAAGGGTTAGTTCTTTGTTAGGAGAAATAGTATTTTTTATTAGATATAGGAGTAGGAATCAAGTATGCAGTCCACTTAGTGGTATAGCCACTGCCGCTCATGTAAATCAGTCATCAAACCAGAAAAGACGGTCGAGGAGTTTGTGGTCCGCCTCGCACGCTCAATGTATGAGCCGGCGGAGGCCGGACCATACTCCCATTTAAAGGGGTTCGCGCCCCTACACGATCGACCACCTGGGGGGCGCCCGCTCCCGCGGGAACTCCCTGCACTGGCGACCTCCGACCATCAGGAGGCCGACCGTCCGCTCGGTAACGACGCATAAGTACCGAATCACCTCCTCAACAGGGGGATGATAGATATTTTTAATATTTGTTCATTATTTTATTATGTTTTAAATAACATTATATTATTATGAATAAATCAAAAATTCGGGGGGTATTTACCACCTGAAAATCTACCCGGGCAAAGAGGGTATCCTCGAGAACCGAAATTCCATGCCCACCGCCCTTATGTTAGCATTGCCTTAGCATATGAGAGACCCGGAGGGTATGACGTCCCGCTGATTGACTGTCTGACCAGAAAAGACAGAGTGCTACTTAAGGTCAGCTGCAGATGTATATGGTATGTATCCTATAAGCGTTAAGTTAACTTAAGATAACTCTTCCTTCTTCTTCTAAAACATAGAAGCACTTAACATTGTTAGGAGTTGGCCATTGAGATTTTAAATTGAAATTTAATCCTAAATTCCACTATGATCAAACATGGTCGGAAATTTTAAGCAACTTCTGTGAAGTTTACATTGCATATACCTACTCGTAATATATGAGTTTCGTGTTTAATTTTTTTTCGCTTTTCGTTAATTTATTAAAATTAAGTGGGTTGTGTATTAACACAACCCACTAGAAATTAATTCAGGTCTTGCATACGAAACGGACATTACGGCAAATGTACTCTATTACAAAATGTCATATGACTATCTTTGCTGTAAGTATCATAGGAAAAATCTTAAAAGTCAGTTATATCAGACAGTATTTTTTATATTTTATGCACAACCCTTAATATTTGGTCATGAAATTGTTTTCTGCGGTCCACTCTCAGAAAATCCTATGAATATGTTAATTCTGATACCGCATAATCTAGTCAATTCTGGTTGCTCAAAATATTGTCGTAAATCTGTAATATTATGTTATAATTGCATACGTATGCATCTTTTTCTTAGCCGCACATTTCATGTCCCACTCCTGGGCAAGGATGCCTCATAACGTGGCTTGGAGCTCTTCAACGCTGCTGCAATGCGGGTCGTTGGAGGTAAGAGAGCCTTACGGCCTAACCCATTCGATATTTTCAAATTGTCCATAAGACGATCGAAAGGTTTAACAACTGTTATCCCATTATAAGACCGGGTCCAACTGCTTATGACGTATAATCTGAAGCATCGAAGCACACATGAACTTAAGCCGTAACCGGTCACCCATCCAACTTTAGACCGCGCCCGACGTTCGTGGATCCGATCAGGTTTACAGCATTTGGGGGAATTTAAGCGTTTCAATGACTAATTGCTATAAATAATAATTAGTAAGTCTTCAAATGTCTTCGCCTTAAGAAGTACACAAGAAATGAAAGTAAATATATAAAAGTAATATATAAAAAATAGAAATTTCCAGAAGAAATAAGTCGTAACAATCTTGTTTTGTTCCGACAGACGTTTGTCCTGTTACTGTGATTAGAGTCCAGAGCAGCTGAGCGGGGACGTTGGGGTAAAATGGTACAATAATTGTATAGGTAAAAGAATGAGTAAAATTCCAACTGTATATAGGATAGAGGCATTACAGATGCGTTACCACTCCCGAGGGCTAACATCGTCACTTCTCGCGAAGATCCATGCCCTTCGAAATGTCAGATCTGCTTCTAGCTGGATATAGGTGTAGTGGTAATTTATAATTAAATTATTTATTTCAATTAATTGCAACAGTTTAAGTCAATTACAGTAATGTAATTACATCAAAAAATGAATAGAAACTAGAGATTAAAGATTGACAAAGAATTAGACTAAATTAAATATATGTGTTATGTTACTAATATAATATAAATGAAATATGAATAAAAGCATGATGTCCAACAATAATAACGTAATTAAATTGTTATACTTAGTTAAAATAAAATTTGAAATAATGAAATATTCGAGAAAATACATATCTATGTCGGAGGAAGAGTCGAATACAACATATATGTTATTTAATATAGCTAGACTTACAGTTACTTTAGTAATGTTATTAATCGAAGGGAATTGATTTAAATTATAATTAACAGCCATTGCATTGCTATCGTATTAGATGTCAAATCAGAGCAGAGGCTTTTAAGAGGTCTCTAGAGGAGTCGAGATATGTGGTCGCGCGGTGGGGAAACATGGATAAAAACTGATGTGAGTGATCGAGGTGGATCATTATTTTGTTGTGCTTTGAAGCGTTTGGTCACTACCTTGAACCTGCTGCTCAAATCCTTTAAAGTAATAGTAGTAGTATAGTTTAGTCGTTTTGTAAATCCGAAGTTATAAATGTTAAGAACAATAAATACTGTGATTACTGTATTTGTGCCTGCATCTACCCTATGACAATGCCCACAAAACCCATAGATTCTATCAATGATATCGATAAGAGCCGTCCTTCTCAGACATATATAATTAGATTATTTACACAGCCATAGTACATTGATACCTGCTCGATTGAACCAGTATAGTTTTACCACTTTTCAAATATTTGTAAATATTTCTAAGTACCACGTAGATACATAGCATAAAATCATCCCACTTGTACAATGCAGTCCATTTCACCCCAATGTCCCCAGTATTCCTGCGAGTTTACACTATAATAAGATTGCCTGTGTGCCATTACTCGCTCCGGTAAACATATACGATTGAAATGGTATAAAAAGCGGGTTTACACAGAAAAACGCCATTTTCTCACTAGGCTTGGTCGCGAGAGGTCACGCTGTACCGTTCTAGCATTAACAATCGGTCGAAGCGTCGAAGAATTCGTTGTTCTACCATTAGGGTCATATACGAGTTAAAAGCTTAAATTCAAGGTATTAAACAAAAGCTTCGTAAACTTAATGATAAAAAACTCTCTGACCTCACAAATCTAATAAGTACCTAGCAAATGTAAATCTAACCAAACTTTAAAAATATGTTAATAATTTTTCCGGTAATCCTATGGTCCTATGGGATCTAGGGTAATTCGGATAATTATAAAATGTTAAACCAATAACGCAGCAACATCCCGTACCTACCTGATTAGGTCCATTTCTCACCACTCTCCACCCGCGACGCTCTGGTTTGGGTTTGGGATGGTTTGGGGCAAAAATTCTTCACATTTGAAATGTGTACGTTAGGAAAAGTCTTTAAAACAATAATTTGGAGTTTAATTCGGTCTAAAAAAGATCGGAGAAAAATTAGCCTATCCAGTAAAAAGTGCCTTCCAATCGGAAGTTTCCGATCAGTTGGTAATGTCGGTATCGATAGGCCTAGAAAACATTTACAAACGGTGTTCCACGTGGCGCTATCGTGGTAAAAGCTTTCGCTCATCTGTTGCCCGAAGATTTACTGCATATTTTGAAAAATTTCCTTATAGCTATCATCATTGCGACCTATGGTAAAACAATCGTTCGAGCTTAGAAAATGGCGCTTATTAAAATTACAGCCTTGAACATTATGTAGGTGGCGGTAGCACCTCCACACCTATTTCTGCCTCATAACAGCAGCATTAAGCGCTGCTGTGTTCTACTTTTAAGGGAGACATAAGTACTTTTCCGAAGCGTTTCAGCTTAGTCCTCAGGGGTAGCGGCGCATCTGTGGCTGACCTCAGGTAGGACTATCTACTCCTATCTGGGCGGCAGTAGCCACTTGCCACCTGGTGGAGTGCATGCTCGTCTGCTACTCCTATGTTATAAAAAAACGTATCCTTTTTCGAAAACTGCGTAAAAGCTTAGAAAATGGCTGTTACATTAAAATAACAGGTTTGAATTTTATACAGGTACTTGTAGATATTATAAATCAAATGCCGTCCAAAAATAAAAATGATTTCACAAGTGACAAGTATCGAGTATTCGTCGTTATCAACACGGTTCTGATAAATAGGTCAATACTGCACTTTATATACACGATATCGTCAAAGCGACACTTTGAAATGAAAAGCTGACTGAAACTCATTGACTTTTAAAAAAAAATATGTGATCAAAATAGTTATTTTTATAGTGTTTATAGTATTTGAAGGTGGTAGAACCCTTTGTGGTTCGACTCCGGCGGCACCACCGCCACACCTATTTCTACCTAATGACAGCAGTGTTAGGCGCTGCTGTGTTCCGGTTTGAAGGGTGTGGTAAGGGAGACAGACTTTTCCGAGGCGTTCCAGCTTAGTCCTCAGGGCGTAGTACCGGCGCATCTGTGGCCGACCACAGGTAGGAATATCTAATCCTATCTGGAGTTGATTACAGATGTCCATGGGCGGCAGCAGCCACTTACCATCAGGTGGACTGCATGCTCGTCTGCTACCCTTATAGTATAAAAAAAATAGTTATAATTACGTTAATTTACGCGTTCAATAGTTGTAGTTAGAGTAATTATTTGCATTGAAGGAGGTAGAACCCTTTGTGGTTCGACTCCGGCGGCACCACCGCCTCATAACAGCAGTGTTAAACGCTGCTGTGTTCTGGTTTGAAGGGTTTGTTAAGCGAAACATACTTTTCCGAGGCGTTCCAGCTTAGTCCTCGGGAGGAGTAGCGCATCTGTGGCCGACGTCAGGTAGGAATTTCTATTCCTATCTGTGGTTGATTACAGATGTCCATGGACGGCAGTAGCCACTTACCATAAGATGGACTGCGTATTTATCTGATACTCCTATATTATAAAATCAGCACTCTGCGTTTGAACGCCAGACCGAGCAGCCCCGCCTGCTCGCGCTCTAGTGTTTCCTAACCCAGAATTTTCTCTGGCCTTTCGGCCGGTTCTCGCCTACTCGATTTTATCGATAGCGGTCCGTGCTTTGTTTATTGCCAATTTATTGGGAATAAACAAAACTCACGTCCCGACGCGTTTGAGTTGGTGGATACCTAACGGTGCCAACGAAACCAGCTAGCGTTGACCCGGTGCGCTTCTCAGACCTCTCGGCCTGAGAGAAACCCGCAGACCCGATCCCACTGCACTTGGGCTATCCCAAGGGTGACGGTAGCAGTTACTTTCCCTTAGGGGTAATTGCATTTCCCTCCCCCTCCCCGTTAGCTCCCTGCCTCGGCAGGGAGGCATCCCTGGCTACCATGGCCTACATGGTAACTGATAGGTTTTTCGAGGCTCTGTCCTCTCTACTGACCAAGAAGCTAAACATCCCCTTCGACGCTGTCGAACTCCGCTCCCTTTGCGAGCCCTTAAAGTCCGTAACGGATCCCCTGTCCGTTACCGATTCACCCGCATCCCCTGATGCCACCCCGAGACACGAGATGGACTATGACGCCATCTCGCTAAAACGCCCCGCCTCCTCCGACGAATCGTCGGAGAACACCCTCATTTCCGCCGCCTCCTCCGACGACGACCAGGGTTTCACCCCTGTCAAGTCGAAGAAGACAAAGAAACGTCCAGTCAAACGCGTCGCTAAGGCGACAAGTGAGACTTCTTCCGAGGCGTCTATTGAAGCCACCCCAGCCCCAGCGGCCCCCGCTCTGGCCCCCGTGCCAAAAGCCTCCACTCTGGCCCCCGTGCCAAAAGCCTCCACCGAGCCCCAGAGCTCAACCCCCGCGGCTAAGCCCCCCAAGCCAGCCACGCGCTGCGAACCGACACTTGCCAAGTGCAAACCGCCTCCACACATTTTCTTCAGGGATAAGTCGAAATGGTCCGACTTCTCCAAAACCCTAGTGGAACGAAAAATCCACTACACTAATGCACATAACCTTCGCGATTCTATTCGCGTATCATGCCCCACCACCGAGGACTTCAGGAGCCTCATTAGGCTCCTAACTCACTTACAACTCCCGTACCACACGTACGCACTGGAAGAGGACCGCAAAATCAAAGCGGTCCTTAGGGGTCTCCCCTATGAACTTCCCACCGACGACATCCAAACGGATCTCGTCAACCAAGGTTTCCCCGTGGAAGGTGTACACAAGCTGTACAACCGCAACGGGATTAAATACCCACTAGCCCTGGCCATACTGTCCAAGACCCCGTCCTCCAAGGACATCTTCAAAGAGAAGGAGCTCACAATCTGTGGCCTTTCTCAAATCAAGGTGGAACCACCTAACAAGCGTGGTTACCCTGCCCAGTGCCACCGCTGCCAGCTTTACGGCCATGCAGCGGCGAACTGCACTGCCCCCCCAAGGTGCGTCAAGTGCCTCGAACCCCACGCCACACGGGAGTGCAAGAGAACTCGTGAAGACGAGTCCCCTCCTGCCTGCGTGTTGTGCACCACTTCCGGTCACCCGGCTAACTACCGTGGTTGCCCGAAAGCCCCCCGTCCCGCTCAAAAGAAGGTTGCCAAAAGCAGCCCTCCAAAGTAGGCCCACCTCCGGTCAATTCGACCAATTTCCCGCGGCTAGGGGCCTCCAAAACCCCAACCGCTCCCATGAGTTGGAGGAAAGTCGCTTCCGCGACCGCCCCACCAACCCCGGCCCCTAAGGCCACTCCCACTCCCCGTCCCACCCAAGATGCATCGGTAAGGGAACATATCATGTTCCTTGTCGACTGCGTTAAGGGCGTGGACCTCGACGAGATCAAACTCGTCTCCCAGAAGATGCGTAACGCCAGCCAGGCGGAACGCATCGCTATCTACTCCGAACACTTAGCGTTGTTCAAATCTATCCAATGAGTAACGTTCATACTCAACCCCTTCGTCCCGGTCGTCAAAAACCTAAAGGCGTCTCGCTTATCTCCTTCAATGCACGAGGTCTAAAGCCTTGCATTCCCGAACTCAAAGAGTTCGTCCGCAACAGGGATATCGACCTGTTGCTTGTTCAGGAAACCTTCCTCAAGCCCTCCCTTAAAGGCGTAAGTCTCCCCTCTTACGCGCTTGTACGTAATGACAGAGCCGACGACCGTCGCGGCGGAGGCACTGCCATCTACTACAAGAGATCCTTCCATTGCACCCCTCTGGAAACACCCAAGCTCACCAATATGGAAGCCACCGTATGCAAATTAGGCATGACAGGACACCCGTCCCTGATCATAGCCTCAATTTATCTCCCCGCCCATAAAGCCCCTCTCCAAAGCGACTTGGAGGCCCTCCTCTCGCTCGGAGACTCTGTCGTACTATTTGGAGATTTCAATTGTAAACATACCGTTTGGAACAGTCGTCTGACTAATACCAACGGTAATAAACTCCTAACCATTTCCCGCGCACTGGACTTTGATATCTTCTCTCCAATAGCGAATAGTGCTGGATTTCGCCCTACTCAAAGGCGTCGCGCTCAATACAAGAGCGATCGAAACATTGGACGATCTGGGCTCAGACCATCGTCCAGTCTCTCTCCAGTTAGGTCCCTATGATCCAACTCCCCATACTTCCTCGAAAACCTTCACCAACTGGGAAGGGTACGAGAAATCTCTCACCTCGGCCATAGAGGCCCCCGATTCACCGTATGCTATTCCCCCAGGCTACCTTGTTAGCACGGACAAAATAGACAGTTCGGTCAACTCACTCACCCAGCTAGTTCAGACTTCGCTTCATGACAACGCGAAGGTGGTAGAGGTCCCGAACCGCAAACTACCTCGCGAGGTCAGGAAGCTAATCCAAACTAAGAATGCAGCCCTCAGATGGGCCGCTAAGTATCCCACCCCTGTCCTTAGGAGGCGCGCTAACGCCCTCCAAAGGAAAGTCAGATCCCGGCTAGCCGAACTGAGGGACTCCAACTGGAACTCTCTCATGGAGGATATCCAACCTTCTCATGAGGCATTTTACAAAATCACTAGACGATTTCGTACCGAAGCCTTTTCTAGCACTCCCCCTCTCACGCGTCCCGACGGCAGCATTCGGCCTTCTAGGACACCGAGAAGGCCGAATGCTTCGCAGATAGCATCGCTGCGCAGTGCTCCCCCAGCACTCAACCGTGCGACCCTATCCACATTAACAAGGTGGAGGAGGAGGTCCTTAAAAAGATCTCTCTCCCTGTCACCTCTGCTCCCATTAAAATCACTACAGACGAGGTCCGGACCGTCATCCGCGGTTTGAAACCTCGCAAAGCCCCAGGTTCGGATGGTATCTCCAACCTGGAGCTTAAACACTTCCCCGAGCAGGTACTGACCCTTCTGGTCATTATCTTCAATGCCTGCCTCGATCTCAGCTTCTTTCCAACAGCCTGGAAGACAGCAACAGTTATCGGTATTCCCAAGCCTGGGAAACCGAAACATATTCCCTCCAACCACCGCCCCATTAGCCTCCTCAATGCAATGGGCAAGGTTTTCGAACGGGTGATCCTCGTTCACATAAGAGGGCACCTCTTCCCAATAGATGCTCCCCCACTCATCATTCCTCACCAATTTGGCTTTCGCCACCAGCACTCGTGCCCCCAACAAGTCCACCGCATTGTCGAGTACATCACAAGCGGGTTTTATCCAAGACGTAACAAGACACTAGCAGTCTTCTTCGACGTCGCCAAGGCTTTTGACAAAGTCTGGCATGGAGGACTGGTATACAAGCTATACCAATCTGGTCTTCCTGATCGCCTAGTCCGCATCGTGGCTTCCTACCTTCAGGACAGAACCTTCCGCTACAGGCACGAAGGTATCCTCTCTTCACCACGCCCCATAACAGCCGGAGTCCCTCAAGGCTCAGTGCTCGCTCCCACATTATTCATATCGTACTCCAACGATATTCCTATCCCCAAAAATGGGGTGCAGCTATCACTCTTCGCCGATGACACCGCTCTTTACATCCAAGGGCAAAAGGAGTCATTTGTCCTCGCCAAACTCCAACGCTCGGTCAACGAGTTAGGAGATTGGTTTAGGAAATGGCGCATCGAAGTCAATGCGGAGAAAAGCTCCGCAATGCGCTTCGACCACAAACGCAGGCGCTTAAACAACCTGCCCTCCGTCAAATTACTTGGGGCCCCCATTCCATGGAGGCCCACAGTAAAATACCTAGGAGTTACCCTTGACCCGGGCCTCACCTTTAGACCCCACGTCTCTAAGGTCACCCACACCGCCCGCTCTTACATGAGCCGCCTCAACGCCATGATTGGCAGACACAGCAAGTTGTCAGCCAGGAATAAGCGAACGCTGTATAAGGTTTGCATTCGACCGGTGTTAACATACGCCTCTCCAGTCTTCGCTCACGCGAATCCCACCATCCTAGATAAACTCCAGGTCATACAAAATCTTTTTTGTCGTCGGGCACTTAATGCCCCCTGGTATGTCAGGAACGCCGACCTCCACCGCGACCTGGAACTTGCTCCAATACAACAAGTCCTCAAACAATTCTCTGAAGCGTTCTTCGACCGCTCAGAAAATCATTCCAACCCACTCATCAAGGGTGCAGCGGACTATGCTGCCCCTCTTCCTACCCGTCACAACTGCCGTCGGCCAAGAAATATCTTGACCGACGCTCCTAACAAACTCTCCACGGATGTGGAGAATCTTCTGGCCGCCCACAGGGGCGTTCAACTCTCCATAGAGAATCGTCTTCCCGACGATTCTAGTCCTATTCATGATACGTTGACACCTTCAGTGTCATCTATCCAGCGGTCGCTCTCTAGGGAGCGCCGCTAGTGCCTCTCGTTCCACAACGAGAGGTCGCTATCCGATGTCGGCTGTACGGTCCCCTCGGACGAATGCCTTTAAAAAAAAAAAAAAAAAATTATAAAATAAAATTGTACCTGCGGTGTGGTGTGGTTGTGGTACGTGTAACGACATAAACGACATAAAGCTCTAAATTTTTGCAATTATAAACAAAGTAATCCAATAGACTCCTAATGCAAAAAATGTGTTTAATTTTTAAACTTCCATGCAAAGGTAAGCCTTTTTTTTCAGTTAAACAATTAATAAAATCAAAAGAAAAAACTTTTTAAAAGCAAGCAAGCTTTTATTACTTGTTAATAAAAAAAGCTAACTAAAAATTTTGAACTATTTATACCTTGTAGTGACATAGAAGTCGATTGTATGTCATTTGGTGCCCATTGCCCATATTGGGTGGGTTGTCTTGAAATATGTACGCCATTTTACGTTTGTAGTTACGGCGGCCATATTGGATTGACAAGAAATCTAAATTTATATGCATTGTCACGCTTATTTAAAATACATGCTTAATTTCAGCTCAATCGGATCTGGGAAGTGGGAGACATTTAGCTTGCAAGACCTCATTACAAATACCGGGACAGGTGAAACTAAATAAAAGCTTGTAAAGATATAGGAAAAATCCCTGTAATAAGGAAGACATACTTGTCCGAGGCGTTTTAATTTAGTTTTCAGGGGTAGCAACGCATCTGTGGTCAACCTCAGGTATGATCTAATCTTAACTAGGATTGATTACAGATTTCCATGGGCGACATAAGTGGCTATACACTTACCATCAGGTGGCCTGCATACTTGTTTGGTACTTCACTATTATTAAGCACTCTAATTTGTTACTTCGTCGTTGCTCGCAATAAAACTTCTAAATAAATCACTTAAAATAACGCAGTTTCACAACTCGAAGGACGTTCTTTCGATCACAAACACATTTTATAGAACACGATCGTACATTTTGTTACGAACACAAAATTTTATACGAAAAATACCGTATATTAATACCCTTTGATATTTATGAGTTCAAATAAAAATAGATAACGTTTGAAGTGCTAACCTTTTACTGGAACTGTTTGTTTATTACAGCTCGCACTTTTTTCGCGTGTGTTAAAAAATACAAAAATTGCTAAAAAAATATTTTTATTCTGATATAATCCAATTGAAATTGTATCACATATTCGACTTTTTATAATATTGAAGGTAGAAGAACCCTTTGTGGCACCACCGCCACACCTATTTCTGCCTCATAACAGCAGCCTTAAGCGCTGCTGTGTTGTGGTTTGAAGGGTGTGGTGTGGGAGACCGAGGCGTTTCAGTTTAGTCCTCAGGGCTAGTGGCGCATCTGCGGTCGACCTCAGGTAGGAAAATCTAATCCTGCCTGGGCTTGATTACATATGTTCATGGACGGTAGTAAACACTTACCATCACGTGGACTGTATGCTCGTCTGCTGCTCCTATATTATAAAAAAAACAAACGAGCATGCAGTTAACTGATGGTAATTGCCGACTACTACTGCCGCCCGTGGACATCTGTAATTAACCCCAGAAAAGACTACAATCCTAGAGGTAAGCCACAGATTCGTTACTTCCTCTGAGGACTAAGTTGCAACGCCTCTGTTAAATATGTCTTAACACACACAACAAACTAGAACACAGTAGAGCTCAACACAGTCGTCATTTGGTAGAAATGCAGTGACAGTGAGACTTTTTTTTAATATTTAACCTAACGATAAGGCAGACGGGCTACCTGATGGAAAGCAGTCACCGTCGCCTATGGACATTTGCAACACTAGAGGAGTCGCCAATGCATCGCCGGCTTTGAAGGAAAGGTCTTTTTACACCCCTCTTGAAGAGCCCCATGTCATAGTCCTGAGGGAATACCTCAGGAGGAAGTTCATTCCACATTTTGCACGTACGTGGCAAAAATGACCGAGCCAACCGAGCCGTCGAGGACCGCCACGTGTCAAGTTGATGTGGATGGAACTTCATCCTTCGGCGAGTGGTGCGATGAAGGAAGGGTGATGTAGGCACCAGATCGAACAGTTCCTCAGAACACTCACCATTGTAAAGCCGAAGCACTCCGAAAACGAATGTACATACTCGGATACTATAGTTGAAAAAGATTTTTACTCTATATGGTAAAAGATGGCGTTGTTAACATTTTTATTATAATTTGCCAAATATGTTGGTCGCCCCAAAATAGATTTGGGCTGTGTAGTGCAATAGTCACGGTTTCTGGTTCACACCCCGATAATACATATTTATCAAAAAAAAAACAATTTGGATATAATGGTTTGCGTGTTCGTAGCACCTATAACACATTGTAAGTTTTATTATGTTTTGTTTGAAATCTTAGACTTGTATACAATATAGGAGTTGCAGACTAGTGCACGCAGTCCATCTTTTGACAAGTGGCTACTGCCACCCATGGACAACTGTAATCAACCCCAGTTAGGATTAGATATTACTACCTGAGGTCGGCCCCAGATGCGCTGCTACGCCTGAGGACTAAGGTGCAACGCCTCGGAAAAGTATCTTACCACGCCCTTCAAAACAAAACACAACAGCGTTTAACACTACTGTTAATAGTGTGGCGGTGGTGCCGCCGCAGTCGAACCAGATAGAGTTCTACTATCTGCCAAAGACTTAAATATAAGTACTAAACTCAAACCTAAGATGTCGTCATTGTCTCATTGCTAAGAAAAGCAATAATTTGGGTATACGTTTCTGATGTTCTTACACATCAACAATATAACATAAGGAAGAGTTTTGCGCATCAAAATCTTATCGTAGAACAACATTGAATTTGACAGCGCAAACTAAAAATGCTTTCCAAACGCTATAAAAAGCGCAGCGCATAAATCAAGAAGATAAACGTAAGTTTCATTACTTTCATAGCGGGATGTGCGAAGGACGGGCGTTCGATTTACAAGAGGTGCGTTTATAGAAATGCTGAATTTCGGAACATGCCAGGTTTTGTTTGTGGTTTGTTTATTATTCAAATTACCAGGAATTATAGAATAAGTACGTTTGTAAAGAAGGCGTAGCGACTGCAAAAAGCTATTGGACATGCAGTCCACCTAATGGTAAGCAGTCACAACCATGGCGTTGAATACAGGTGGCCATGGGTGGCAGTACTCACTTACCAGGGGCGGCTTAACCTATAGTGCAGCAGTTAAGAGCATCGTCTTGGACCATCATGAAAAGTATACTGTAAGCTATACCTTACTACTACTTATAAAATAGCTACTTATAAAATAGCTTGTTGGAATATGAAAACACTTTCTTGTTACGACGGCAAAGTTAATAGTTGTAGCCGTTTGGGATTAGGCGTAGGGGGCGCCAGGGTTTCATTGCACACTGGCGCTGCACGAGCTAAAGCCGCCCCTGCCACTTACCGCGAGATGGACTGCTTGCTCGTCTGCTACTCCTATATTATAAAAAGAAATACACACACACCAAACCAAAAATGAAACCATCAAACCAACAACTTTATGTATTTGTAACATTTGGTAAACTATAAATATAAATATAATTACACAAATACACGGAACCTCTATAACGCCATAGGAATCCACATGCGATATAAAACCCATAGTGCGTATCGAAATAGCCGTGAGATATTTCCGAACGCCTTTGATATGTCGGCACTGAAGTTTTGATAACATACGCTCGTACATATAGAATATGCGTCCAACCTAATATTATAAATGCTGAAATTTACATGTTTTGGTCAGAGATTCACAAATGCAAAGGAGATATATTTAGATGTTTTACATGTATTATGTAGAAGAACGTAACGTAACGTTTTCTGAGTTGGCTATAGATACTACTTTTGCTTAACTTGATGACTAGTTAGAATGCCCCGTCTTTAGGAGCGCTTAAAACTGTTGTTATTAGGTAGAATTAGGTGTGGTGATGATGCTGCAGGACACATATCACCCTTTTAATTATATCTACCCTATACCCTGCATAAACGGGCCACAAAATATGGTGTATAAACATATGACTTTTAATGGCACGGCCCGTGTTGGACACGTTCAATGTCTGATGATATAAATGAGGTCTAAAGAACGAAGAAGGTAACAGGTAGGAATCAAAATTCCACGACTGGTGGGACTTCTGTCCTATGATGGGTCCTTTGCGTATGGTAGTGTGTCAGTTCCACCACATACACAATCCCTACTAATATTATAAATGCGAAAGTAACTCTGTCTGTCTGTCTGTCTGATCTTTCAACCCAGAAGATCGAAATTCGACTTTTTCTATCTACTTATTTGCATAAAAATGAATATTTGTCTACATATATTTTATAGAATCGGAAAATATGTATTTGATCAAGTGATGATCTGTAGCAAAGTTGTTGTTCCCACCCACGAAGGTTCGGTAAGACCAATTTTCGACAGATGGCGCCACTGTCATTCCAATGAAGGTACAAATTTTCAGTTTTATGTATGTCATATTATTTCTTTAAAATGTGGGCGAAGCCGCGGGCACCACTAGTAAAATATAAATAACACACAATTGAATAGTCTATTGTATTTCACTTTATTTCCGCCCTAAGTAAAAATGTATGTAAGCCAGCGAGCCATATAATCCTATGGCTTATATTACGGCGCGGGTATGTGACGCTCTATCGGACAATTAATGAGCTTTTCCTGTTTTCCTCAGCATGTCTGGCATTTCAATTCATTTGCCTCCATTTCTCGACTACTCTGCAGTAGTAGCCATAGAGCATTTAAGAAATAGACCTCCCGAAAAATTATTACGGTTTTAATGTGAGACTTGTGTTCTGTTTACTTTAGACACTTTTAATACTTACACCCAAAATTGTTGACGCTATTTCAGTAATAGTTATGTTATGAATAACCATATTTCAAAGTTATTCATTATTTTCATACTCTTATTTGACGATTTTGGTTGGACATTGGATGATGGTCTTCTTATTATAAAATAAGGCCTATATACAATGTACATGCGTTACAGTCGAATAATCACGTATATAAAACAAAGAAATAATTATAAGTTATCTTTAAGTTGATTCAATGGCTCATACATATTTGGTATTGGTAACACAAATAAATTAATATTTTACTCGAGCGAGTGTTTGGTGACTAATGTATTAATAATTATTTCTAAAATTGTCATGTTTATTACATAATAAGCACTAACTATCTATATTTAACTTTACACCAATTACTACTGTCTACATGACGCCTACACGATTTCTACGCATAATCAAGTCTATAGCAAATTATAACCAATACAGCGTAAGTGTCAGTATAGAAATTAAGTTTTTGTTCGCCAAATTATAAACGTACGGTCGTTGTTTATTTTATTTTATTTCTTTACGGCCTTTACGTAGACCAATGGTAAAAATACGATGGTATAATCAAAGCCGCGTATGTAACATTTAGTGGCGCTTAGCGCTCAAGTAATCTGTACACACTCGGATCTGGCTATCCGTGCTCTTTTCCAAAATGTAACCTGTATATTTGTAATTTACATATTCGCGTTAGTAAAATTACATATTTTGAACTGGATGAAATCTGCTCAATCTCACTAACACCAATCTATTACTATGTACATGACGCATGCATGCGATTTCTATGCATTACTAAGTCTACAGCAAATTCTAGCAAATACAGCGTAAGTGTCAGTATAGAACTTAAGTTTTCGTTTGTAAAATTATAAACATACGGCCTTTGTTTGTTTTATTTGATTTCTTAACGGCCTTACGTAGGCCGATGGTAAAAATACGATGGTATAATCAACACCGCGTATGTAACATATAGTGGTGCTTTGCGAAATAGTCGCTCAAGTAATCTGTACACGCTCGGATCTGGTTATCCGCGCTCTTTTCCAAAATTCAACCTGTATATTTGTAATTTACATATCAATACCTTAATTCGCAAATCAGCCAACACCACTTTTTTGTCTTAATGTTTTTTTTATTTATTTTGATAGTAAAAGGCGTTGAACGAAATCAAAATAAATTAAAAAAAAACGATTTTGACAAAAAGTGGAGTTGGCTGATTTCCGAATTAAGGTATCGATATTCGAGTTAGTAAAATTACATATTTTGAACTGGATCAAATGTGCTCAATCTCACTAACACCAATCTATTACTATGTATGTGACGCATGCATGCGATTTCTATGCATTACTAAGTCTACAGCAAATTTTAGCTAATACAGCGTAAGTGTCAGTATAGAACTTAAGTTTTCGTTGGTCAAATTATAAACATACGGCCTTTGTTTGTTTTATTTGATTTCTTTACGGCCTTACGTAGACCGATGATAAAAATACGATGGTATAATCAAAACCACGTATGTAACATTTAGTGGTGCTTTGCGAAATAATCGCTCAAGTAATTTACAATGCTATTTGTTTTTATCGCATTTTTAGGTTCTATTAAATCGAATGGAACTAATAAAGATTTTAAACATTTAAACAAGATGGGCTAAATAAAAAATAAACACATTGAGTTTTTGCTATAGAATTGCTAAGGTATCTATAAATTTGTAGTAGGAATTTGAGCTTTTGAAGGAATTTAAGACCTAATTTAAGGACTAAGGATAAAATATCTTTATACTAATAATGTTGTATTTATAAAATATTTCATATTGTTGATACCTAAGTATATTATTTTTTCCGATATGATAATATTATCGATATCGATATTTTAGTTATCAATAATTCGATATATCGTTGTATCAGAATTGAAAAAATTCCACTACTTAAATATACGAATTCGTGACTGCATTAGTTAAAAAATTACAAAAATTGCTTTTATAAATATAAGTTTAATATGAAATCTTTAAATATATAGATACTCAAGAAAACGAAAAATATCATCACAGCCACTTTAAGACCAGAATATTTTATTACACGAGAGATGAAAGTGACTGCGCAATTGTAAAAATAGAATTAAGTTATCTGAAACCGTATTTCCATCTGATAACATTTTACTTCGATATCCCGTTGAAAGTCCCTGTGGGGTTGTATGAAATGGAGAAGAATAAATAAGGGATTTGTTCACCGCGAGCGAGTAACTAGAATCTAGCTGAGAATAAAGTTTCATAAGGTGAATTTGTAACAATTTTCGTGAAAAAAGTGATATGAGATTCCTTCATTGATATCTAAATATATATAACTCAAAGGTGACTGACATAGTGATCTATCAACGCACAGCCCAAACCACTGGACGAATCGGGCTGAAATTTGGCATGCAGGTAGATGTTATAACGTAGGCATCCGCTAAGAAAGGATTTTGATCAATTCCACCCTCAAGGGGATAAAATAGGGTATGAAAATTTTACTTCGTAACGCGAGCGAAGCCGGGTAAAAGCTCGTTTTAAAAATATAATCTTTCTAAAAATAAAAAAGTAACAAAAAGTAAAATCGAATTATCGTTTGTTTCATTGAATAACAAGACATATTTTTTTACTTTATAACGAACGAAATTTTGTATTCGGCTGTATTTTATTCTTGTTTCTAAAATTGAACAAAAAAACTTTTATCCGTAGATTTTTACAGTGTAACTTTGTAATCGAATTTTATTATGCCCTTACATAAAAAATGTCCAAAAATAAGTAAGCATAGTTTCAATAAAATATTAAAAGAAAAGCTACCCCTGGATTTCCTAAAAAAAGATACCGTAATTTACATTTAATTTCCTCCTGTTATCTTTCAATTAAATTTTTACGACTAAATATCGTGGTGCGACAAGTTTACGAAAAATATTATTCTCAGCAAAACTTTCCTTAAAGAATTTTCCTGCTACCACTAAAATATTGTCCGTGGTATTTTATCATTTATTACTACAAACATAGAGTATAAATTCCTCTGGAAAAAGGATTATGGAAATAAATGTTAGTTTCAGCAGATTTTTCTAAGCGCCGCTTACAGTTTTCTGTCATGAATGGTTTTGTTAACCTTTTACTATTTCACTATTTGAATGTTTTGGATTCGTTTTAAACTATTCAGAAAAGTTTATCGCTATGTTTGTTTAAAGTCACTTATGCCCGTTTTTAATAAATAAACTATCTAATAGTTTGCCTACCAAGGATCGACAATTGACCTTTTCTGCCTGCTAGAAACTGTCAAATTTCTATCTCTGGTAAGCAGACAACGGATAGATTGAATATTATTAACGTGCAGTATATAATTTTCATTTGCGAGTAATTTATTTTTGTTTTTCATTAAAGTTAAAGCACGGAGGATACGCAAAGAAGAAAACCGGCGTGACACGCCTCGGTCCTGACTTCGGTCCCAGGTAAGGTACAAATTTAATAGGTAAATTTAATTTTGTTCTGGAACTAGGTACTAATATCACCATAGATATAAGAAATCTGAGACTGGGGTTTATATGTGAAAAGCCCTTATCGATAGGAGTGGTCCCTTATCGCGCAAGTAATGTATTGTAGATACACCTTATATATTAGATATACCTTAAAAAACATCTAAAATGTCTAAGAAATAGAAATAATATCCAGTAAAAATATACTGCTGTAAATGAATTGACAACAAGACAACGGTATCTAAGCAAATCTTTCCAGATATTTTGAATATTATAAGAGCTCTTCCACGCAGTTTCTTAATCTTCCCAGAGGAATAGAAATTCCTAAACATTTTTGGGATAAAAACGTGTTAATGTAATTTTATAGCACTCTGTGACCTAAACCCGCATTTTAGCCACGCATTTCTGTGTCCAAAGTAGCCGATTTTTACACCGTACGAATATTAATACACTACCCTCACAGTTGTAAAAAATAAACATAACTATGAACGTTTCATACTTTTAAATGCCATTTAAATATTAGAAGTGAGTAATGAGTATTTTGTTTAAAGCTATAATTATTTTAATATTTTATTTTGGACGTATTTATAAATGGTTTTGCCATTGTGTACATACTAGCAATAGCATCACTATAAGACTAACTATTGGGCTTTATCGAATTTTATTGTTTGTTATGGCTGTGTATTTTCGCTACACACCATAGTAGGAGATATTTAAATTAGGAATCATTATCAAAATTAGCCATAATACTACTCCAGTAGAATCTCGACTAAGCGACCTATTTGTTGTCGTATTTGTGGCATCGGATTATCGAAAATTTGGATAATTGAGTTTATGAAGAAAAGCTATTTAAACCGATTTAGGAAGGTGATGTTTTTCGACTATATGTTTGTTACGTATGTATTTTTAATTCTTTGGCAAACTCAAACGAATTCACTAATTTCGATACATGATGTGTCGTTGGATTCGTCTAAATTGTGGCGATAACATTGGTTATATTTTTAACAATCGGGTTTTTGTTTTTTATAGTAACTATTTTGTTGCAATTTGGCGACTTTCCGGAATTTGTGTGACATGTGCATTTAACATGTCACACAAAATGTGGCTGATCTGTAAGGGTTATTACAAAGTTACTTGTTCACGTTTCTCAATCCGAATAATCGCGAATATTTATTACTGAGGTACGGATAATCGATTTTCTACTGTATCACTAGTATTAGTTATGTATTAGTACATTATGTGATTGCTTATCATATGTTTCTTTAATACGTTTAGGTGGAGTTCCCATTATAAGTCATTGGTCTAGACGCCTGTATGTAGCCTAAATGGCTTGATAGATTTCGACGTATGTGTGGTGTTAGATTTGTCTTTATCACAAGAGCAGAATAATTACTAAATTTTCTAAATTTCAATGGTTTTGGTTATGTCACATTTTTATTGTTTTTTTAGTTCATAATTTTTAGTTTCAATCATTTATAAGTTTCAAAATAATTATCATATTTTTTCATATTTCTTCTCAAGTATAAGCGGGTTTATGTCACACGAGCTATAAAATAGTATACGATACTTGTGACAAAAGTAGCCTATTATCTGCACGGCGTTTAGCACCCTCGCTGCGCTCGGGCGCTAACTTCACGCCGTGCAAAAATAGGCTACTTTGGCCACGCGTATCGTAATGTACTATTTTGTAACAGTCTCTTTTTAAAGAAATCTTATCTTTAACAAACCTTTATTACGTATTTAAGATACTCTTTTACAGAAAAAAAAAACTTTTTTGTAATATCTTAAAACTGGCTAATAAACCAAAGTTTATATTTATTTATATTAAAGAAGGATATAATTTTATAATAGTATTATTTAAAAAAAGTTTGGAAAATCCAAAAGTGCACGACTCATAATGCTCATTTAATTATGAAATATAAAAAAAAAAAAAAAAACTTAAGTCGTTCAAAATTAATTGCCGAAAAAACAGCTGTAGTAGGAAGAAGGTACTGCACAAGCGCCCCTGGTGGAATAAATGTACATAATATCTATAGATATACAGTCTTGTAGTTTTCGTTTTTTATTAATTGCAATTAAACGACACTGAATTAATTAATCATTCGCATTCAGTGACCTACAATCGTCGATTAGAATTTTTTTAAAAAAAATTTAACTCAAATGATGGATTTTTTCACAAGTTACAGTGTTTTCAGGTTTCACACATGACGGACAGGAAAAATTTTTGACCTATTTTGGTGTTTTTTCCAATTCTATTGCAGTAAATCAATTTTTAAAAAGTATGGAATTAATCTCCATTAAATTATCTCGACAATAGTATGCAAAATATCTTGATTCCGTGAACTATCAAGGCTGTAATAATAAAAATAGCCGCCAAAATGAAGCGAAAAAAATTTTTCGATCGTAAAGCACTCTCTGATGCTTCGCATCATGAGTCGTGCAATAAATGATTAAATTAAGCAGTAGCCAAGTGATTGAAGTTCGGCCTCTCAAACGAGGGGTCCGAGGTTGGAATCCCAAGATTTATATAGGTGGTAGAACCCACTGTGGCTCGACTCCGGCGGCACCACCGCCGCACCTATTTCTACCTATTAACAAGGTGTGGTAAGGGTGTGGTAAACGAGAAATACATTTTCGACACATTTCAGCTTAGTCCTCAGGGGTGTCGGCGCATTTGTGTTCTATCCCGGGTTGATTATAGATGTCCATGAGCGGCAGTAGGCACATTGTGAAATTTTTTGTGTGTGTTCAAGGGGACTTGAGAATGGTTTAGATTCACAATTTAGTCCGTGGGAAAAGGATTTTTTAATTAATTTTTAATTCGTAAGTAGTTATAGAATCGGAAACTCTGCATTTGATCAAGTGATGATCTTAAGCATTGATCAAGTTGTTGTCAAAGAACCCACGAGGGTTTGGGAGTTGGTAAGATCAATTTTCGACAGATGGCACCACGGTCATTCCAAATTTTCCGTTTTATGTATGTCATATTATTTCTTTAAAATGCGGGCGAAGCCGCGGGCACCACTAGTGTTATATAAAAACTAAAGAACTGGAGGACAAAGTTGATAGCAAACATATCCCATTATTACATTGCTATGTCCATGTTCATACATGTACTGCGTTTATTATGTGAAAGGCCCTACACACAACCCAATTTAAACGTAATTACGTGTTTATATGTCATTCGGGTGTTTACAAGCATAAAGGGTCCGGCCTCAGAGTAACTATTAAATATAGAGCGAGCTTAATCAGATATGAACAGTTGACACAAGTCAGAACACTATCATTGCGCTCAGTATAGAGTAAAAGTCATAATTCACGTTTAAGTAAAGTGTATGAGCTAATTACAAACTTTTATTAAACTTGTTTTGTAAATTCATGTAAATATAGAAATGTATGTATGGGAGAGTCACCTCCTCCGATGTTAACCTCAACTGATTAAGGAGAAATTTGGCATACACGTTTAGTTTGGATGAAATTCAAGATGGCGGACCACTTATTCTTTTTCATTCTAAGAATTTTTATTTATTGTTTTAATAGAAGATAAATATCATAAACGTGCTAGAAAATTAAGTAGTAAAGCATTTCACAGTTAAATTACTTTCAAACCGCTATACCACAACTGCCTATAACTAATACTAAGATGTACAGTAGACGCACTCTATGCTAATTATCACTCTAAGGGTCCGCCTAATGCCCAAGGATTTTGGGTACAAAGCTTCAAGTTGTTATTGCACGAAGGATTTACCTAACTTGCTAAACTATGTTCTTGTTCACTGTTATTGTTTAAACTTTATAAGTAATAACAGGCCTGTTTTAAAGGTTAAACCAAGACAATAGATAAATAACGAAATAAGCTTTCTAGACTTTCCATTGACTCCTCGTGTTTTGATTTTTAGGGTTCCGTACCCAAAGGGTAAAATCGGAACCCTATTACTAAGACTTCGCTGTCTGTCCGTCTGTCACAGGGCTATATCACCGGAACCGTAATAGATATAATATACATGTAATTTTTACAGAGGATGCATAACGGTGGCCGCTGTAACAACAAATACCAAAAATAAAATAAAGATGTATATTAAAGGGGGTCTCCATAAAACAAACCGATATTTTCGGAACTTTTCGATTTCGAAAGACGGTTGAAATTTTTACAATCCGTTTGCTACTATAACCGGTATTATAATAAATACAAATAAGAACCATAACCATATTTACTAATCCAGTAATTTTAATTTTATTATACGTTCTTTACGTATCATTCATCATCACCCCAACGTCATATATTGTTAAAAATAATAAAATGAATAAAAATAAATTAAACATTATGAACATTTGGTGGTACGGAAGCCTCCATGTGCGAGTTCGACTCGTACTTGGCGATTTTTTAAATATAAAAATACTTATATAAACATTTCGATAGAAGCTCTATTAGAAAACGGTAAAAATATACGATGCTAGTCCTGAAAAGAGATGGAATATATTAAAAAGTGAATCTGTTTGACCGCTCTTGACAGCTAACTGATGATGGCACTCATTTAAAAGTTGATGATGTTGATGAGTACATTACCTGATATAAACTATCCGGATGCATAGGTGAAACTTTGAGAAGGAGGTCACTTGGATAATCGAACTCGGGTGGGCTGCGTTGGGGAGATTGTGGAATATCTTCTTGATCAAGATTCCTTAGTGCCTGAAGTCGAAACTATTCGAGAGAAGCAAGAGATCTCGGAGTGGTTCAGCGTGCTAGGGAGAAAGCTATGCTCGGTATTTTGCTAAGAGACATAATTTGTATCGATGAAAACTATAGACGATAACTCTCAATATAAGCAAGCTGAAGTGGCAAAGGGCCGACATGAACCTATATACCGATAACCAGTGGAAAAGAACCTTGGCGACCAGATTTGGGCAAAAGGAATTAAGGGCGCCCCTCAATCAGGTGAACTGGTGGACCTGAAAAAAGTCAGTGATAAATCGTTTCATCCAATTTGAAGCTCATTCTTTAAATATGTTGTAGGTATACTAAATTTCATCCATAACAAACTCCTGAATAGGCCCTAAGATATATTTTTATTTTCTGATTCATCATAAGTATACTGTCTGAAGAAAGGATGGTTGTAACAAAATGATAAGGTATCAATTTTATAATTAAGTTTTGAGACATCCTGTATATAAAATTTCTATAAAAAAGTCCTATTTCAGATCTAGTTATACTCAGGTATTATCCGCCGCATACGGCAGCAAACAGTCGCAAAGTACTCGTATTGAACGTCGGGAGCTTAAGCCGCGTTAGACAGTCTTGGTAGTTTGACGTTATTTTACGACATAACAAAAAACCTCTTATTATTCTTCTGGTGTCTGTTTTTTATATCGAAGTACTCAATAAACGACTGTACCGAGAATTGTATTGGAGCTGGGACCAATTGACTGTGTATTTTCAGGATACTTATAAAATACCAGAAAGAAATGCATCTACTTTTAATTTTCTCTTATCAAAACTATAGTAAAAATATATTATTTACGAGCAATATTTTTTCGCTGATAATGTTAAAGATTTTAATTTTTTTAATCAACAATTATTTATAAATATGTAAAGACTATTCACGCGGGCATTATCAAATAATTTTAGATTACATTCTATTTGTAGCATCCCGAGTCCCTAGAATACGAGATATAATGACTGATAATAATGACGAAAGGTCAGAAAATAAATGAAAATGATAGCTTATCAATCGCCTTTAGACGTACAGCTTAATTTGATGAAATTATAGATGAAAAATTTGGACAGTCCCATCTGTAAATATTATTTTAATACCAGTAATAGTAGTAAACAGATTGTAAAAATTTCAACCGTCTTTCTAGTACGGTTTAACAGTTAGGTCGAAAAATTCCGCTAAATACCGGTTTGTTTCATAGAGACCCCCTTTAATATCCAACTTTATTTTATATGATGGTGATTAGGAGGTGCTATTTAATTAATATTTTAAAATTGTGCAATAAATCGTTGATTTTAGTTCAAATGTTAAGTAAAATTGCTAAAATATTCCACATTACAAGGATTCTTGTATCAAACATTTGTAAATATGACTGGAGTATACGCCACGACGTTATATCCCGACTAGGATGGTGGAATCTTTTATCCGTTTACAGACCACTCGAGTCTAAATATGGCGACACGTATTGTATGCTCGGGCAACAAATATTATGATTCCGCTCAAAGTGGAGTGTGACATGAACTTTGGAGATTGATTTCATCTCACACTTGTACCTATGTGCTAGATTTGTAAAAGTTATTTGCTGAGATGTTCAATGTTACAAAAAGTGCAAATTGATTCAGTGAATGTAAGTAATCTAGTGGGTAAGGAATTTAAAATTTTATTTACGTGAGGACTTCCGCCTTAGTCTCCAAAGTAATAACATATTATGAGTATATGAGTGATCGGCTTAGCTTCCATACAAAATATTCCGCATAAACAACTTATTCTTTATTTTTGTAACAACATTTTCAGAAAATTTAACTTCTGCTTACAGATTTCGACCCCCCTACAAATTTGATTTTAAGAAAGTTTTTCTAAAATACACGGTTAGCCCAAACAAACAACTAAAAATAGTAATACAAATTTGAGTACTCCCGAACAAGATGCCTACAATTTAACCGTAAGTCATAAAATTTTGACCTTCACAACGTGCAAGAGCGCTTATAAATATCGGCAATATTTCACCGTATGCGTAAAAAGTTCATAGCGGATACTGAAAGTGGGTCGGACAGCTACGTGTTTCCACGGCCTTAAAACTAACTCGTGCATAAAATTCTAAAAAATCTCAAGCTACAGTATGTTTTTGGCGATATTACAGCTGGCTAAAATCATTGTTACTTCATTAAAATTATTATTAGAACAGCAGATAAAAATCGAGTGCTTCCTTTGTTTAAAAATGGTTTTCTCCAAACAATCTACCGACTAGGAGCACATAAATCATTGGATCTGCGAAATCTCTTCAGCGAAGCAGTTTAATGGACAGAAAATCATAATTTTACACATAAATAGCCCATTCAATATCGTTTCTACATTCATGTCGCTTAGGCGCTTTTCCTAGCATGCGGTGCTGATAAAAGAGAGGTTGTCTCTGTTGTTTGTAGGGGAAAATGTGTGTTTTGTCCTATTCTGGCATCCGCGCGGGAAATTCTGTGGCAATGCGGTTATTCAGACCTGTAGATTCGCGCGCGTAGTGAGGACGTTTCTTTTTGCATGCTTTCATGATATCGTAGGTTCGCGCCTAGAACTTTTTCGCAGTTCTCTTCTAGTGTAGTGTTTTCTCTTTCCGTGTTGTGCTTACGTGTTCTAGTGTTAAGTGTTAGTGTACAAAATGAAAGACATAATAGTGAGGTAAGTGTATAAGGAACTTTAACTTAAATTGTTTTTAAGAAGTTGTTATTGTAATTAAAAATAAAAACAATGTTTTTGCTTATTTTTCAATATTCCTTGATTCTTCTTAAAAACTTGCAGCGTATTAAGTAACTTTTTGTAACTTTACTTGGTGCATTTTTATAGGTAACTACGTAAGTTTCTAAGACTTTTGCAAGCTACAATAGCTAGTTATTTTAAGACTTGTTTCGCACCAGTAGCTGTGTTTCCCTAGATTAGTTTAGTCTGGAGTCTAATCTAGTTTAGTCTTCTGTTTAGTTTGACGCCTTAAAGTTTAGAGAATATAGACACGAAATGAAATTTTACGTTTCAGAATCACGTCTACCTGTATTTCGATTGCCTGACAGACAGAGAGACACATTAAGTAAATTAGACCAATTTTTTAAATTAAATAAAATTTTGATTTATGTTATTTTTACGTCAAGCCTGTTTTTACAAAAGAAATAAACAAAACAATTAATTTTAATTTATTAAAAAATAGTTATTTTAACGTTTCCAAAACATCTATATTTATTAATTGACGTAATTATTTAAAACATTGTTATAGCACGCTTAATTACGTCACGTATAAAACAGTTTAGCATTACCGTCCAGTGTTCTATTATGTACAAAAATAATTACCTGCTACATACAATCAAATCTTAATTTCTAAATTACCTTAATAACTGTTTAGTGTAAATCTGACCAAAATAATTGGTAAAGGTTGTTTTTCAGAATATCCGGAAATATACTAAAACTTATTTCTACCTTCATATTTGAACAAAGCTATCGTATAATGCTGCTAATTTAAGTTGCTTGAGCACTAGTTTAAAGAAGCAGATAACAATTTTCCGACGGCTAGCTTTACGTACATCGTATTAACATAACTATTATGTAATAAATTCAATATACCTATTATGTAATAAATTAATATCAAATAGTGTATTCAATTCGTAAATAATGAAATATTCGATTTACTTATTTAATTATATTTGATTAATATAAGAAGATAATTATAATTTTGATATAATATTGGAAAGATGTAAAGGAGATATTTATACTGAGATAAGTCCAATTTAGTCTTCAGTCGTATTACGGTGCACTTAACCCAAATACGACTTCCACCCATTTCGGATTGATTACGAATTATAATGTAGCAGCAAGCAAATATGGGTATGTAGGTACTTCACCATTAAAGATTACAAGCCTGAGGATGGTCACAGATTCGTTTTTACCCCTAAAGAATGATTTAGAACATCTCGAAAAAGTAACTCTTACTAAAAATTCCTTTCAGGGGCCTACCACCATCTTTTAAAAACCATCATAGTTCAGGAAAGTTTTATTTCAATATTGCATCGAAACTACTTATTTATAAATTTAATCGAATTATGGTACGAAACTTCAATGTATGATTAAAATAATATTGTTTTTAGAGTTGGTAGTAACCCCCCAGGTGCAAACTGCAGACATGTTTACTATTGCTATTTCTTAAAAAGGGAATAATAAACTTAAAAATGGCATGTGTATAACCGCACCTTTTCCCATGTTATGTTAGCAATGCAAGGAGCCCACTAGATTCGTTTCACGGAATCCATATCGCCCACTCCCTGAGCAAGTTTATGGATTTATAATAAAGCTCTTGAACAATAGGAAGAAAACGTATTTTTCGTACAAAAGATAAATTTGAAACCTCGCTGAGGACGGTCACAGGTTCGTTTTTACCCCTAAAGAATGATTCTGAACGCCTCGGATAAAGCTCCCTTACCACACCTTACTTTCAGGTGTACTGCAAATACGTTTGAAGGTGGTAGAATCTTTTGTGGTTCGACTCCGGCGGTACCACCGTCACATCTATTTCTGCCCCATAACAGCAGTGTTTAGCGCTGCTGTGTTCCGATTTTAAGGGTGTGGTAAGGGAGATATACTTTTCCGAGGCGTTTCAGCTTAGTCCTCAGGGGTATCGGCGTATCTGTATTTTATAAAAAATGTAACAAATAAGAAATTTAAAAACGGCATCTCTATAACCGCACCTTTTCCCATCTAATGCTAGCAATGCAAGGAGCCCACTGGATCCATTTCACGGAATCCATCTCGCCCACTGCCTGAGCAAGTTTATGCCACGGGGATTTATAATAAAGCTCTTCGTTAAAATATAGGAAGAAAATATATTCTTCATACAATAGATAAATTTACTCCTACAGAGAGTTACAAGAACGAAAAAATGTATCTTTTAACGTTAATTATTAATTTTTCTTGCAGTTTTAAGAATGAATGTTACTTTTAACGTTAATTATTCATTTTTCTCGCAGTTTTAAGAATTAATGTTACGTTTTTCGGTCATTAGAACAAAATATTCCCTATTTTCAAAATATTTTAATTAAATTCTGGTTCTACCGCCTTTCAAAATGTACGTGTGTGAGTGAGGAGGGTTTACTCGTGACGCTTCTTCTCCATAAACGAAACATTAGTAGGTTATTTGACGTTCGAAATACATTTTGTAAATAATTGATTTTAAATATATTTTTTAATTCATTGTATGAACAGAATTTCCCACTTATGCAAAATGTTTTATATTATAAAACAGCTATTTCGTACGTTTTAATTTAAAATTGTGGTTATTGTAATAGCGTTCACAAAACTGAGGCGGGTAAAAATATTATGAACAATTTTTGTAGAACATTTTTTATGCTCCACTTTTTAATTTTCAATTTAACAATATTGTTATGATAATTTCTCGTTAACAGTTGAACAAAGAGGTGAAGGTTACAAGCAAGAACAAGCTAGCATTAATGAAAAATGAATATAAAAATCTGAGTCTTAATTAAGAATCAGATTATTCGGATTTTATTGGGATTAAGTAACTATTTTCTCTGCGAAATATATACTATATTTAACTAAGGTAAAAGAATATAATTATTTTATTGTCATTATTGTACTTTTTTATAATAACAACAACAACAACAACAACAACATATTCTTTATTTGTACACCAAATATAAGCAAGATATAAAAAACAATATATGAGACAGCATACAAATAGGCGGTCTTATCGCTTAGAAGCGATCTCTTCCAGACAACCTTTGGGATGGAGTTAAAGATATATGAGATCGTGAAAGGTAGGGTGTACACATACAGAAAATAAATTATATACATAAATACATATGAATGATGTATGAATATAGGAGTAGCAGATGAGCATGCAGTTATGCATAATATAGGAGTAGCAGATGGTAAGTGGTTACTGCCGCCCATGGACATCTGTAATCAACCCCAGATAGGATTAGATATTCCTACCTGAGGTCGGCCACAAATGCGCCGCTACCCCAGAGAACTACTAAGCTGGACCGCTTCGGAAAAGTATGTCTCCCTTACCACACCCTTCAAAACGGAACACAGCAGCGCCTAACACTGCTGTTATTAGGTGGAAATAGGTGTGGCGGTGGTGCCGCCGGAGTCGAACCACAAAGGGTTCTACCACCTTCAAAACTACTACATGATGTAGGTACTACATGAATATGTAGCTTTCCAACTTAGTCTTCAAGGGTAGCAAAGCATATATCTATGGTTGATTAGGTATTTCCTTGGGCAGCATTGCTACTTATTACCAAAAGGACTGCATGATAGTGTCCTATTTCAACTTCATACGAATTATTAAGCATACCATTTCGTAAAGGGAGTTTCTTCAACAATATATTTTGTCATAGAGATATCTTATTAACCACTTTTTCATTAAATTTGCTGCATGTGGTAATAAAACTTGCCAATGTCCTGTTTTATTACACAAAATATATAATCTCTTCCTACATTAGGGTTCGTACACAAAACTGCGATGCGACGTCGCATCGCAAAAATCTGCGAGCTCCCTCGACGCATCGCAAGAACTTGCGAATTGATTCGCATCGCACAGTGGTTGTTGTAGTTGGTCACCCTGAGAGACGCTACGCCGCACGATATCGCATCGCCGCAATTCGCATCGCAATTTTCTGCGTTGCGAATTCGCATCGCGTCGCATCGCAGTTTTGTGTTCGAGCCCTTAAAGTTAGGTATTTTGATTTTTTCAAAATGAGATGACAACAATTTTCTCCTAAGTTGAACGGACATCAATCTTCGTTGATGACAAACACTTTTGAGATGAGTGTCTGATAAAATCCAAAATGTATCTAAAATAAATGTTTAATATAGGTACTTAAAGGAACATATTACGTTAAACATTTGACATTAACGCCTTTTATTATTATAATAGAATCGATTACTTTAGGCGTTTACTACAGAGATGCGCGAGAAGCTATGGATGTATATTAAATACACGTATTATATTATCGCTTGAGTTTTATCGAACGGACCGTCGACAACCCATTCCTATCCCACTGCTGGGCACGGGTCTCCTCTCAGAATGAGAAGGATCAGGTCATAGTCCACTGCGTTGGCCAAGTATGAATTAGTAGACTTTACTTATCTCTGACAACTTTTATTTAAGATCTCACAGACACTATACTTTACTTAACTTTGAGAACTTTTTTTAAGATCTCTCAGACCTGCTTTCTTCGGGGTGTTTTTTCCTGGTATTCGAACTTAGGACATGTCGATCGAGCTGAGTTTTAACTACTAATTTCAAATTATAACGGAGTTTCATTGAAGAAAATTTGGATTGGGGTCACTACTAAACCATTCCCGTAGGATTTTCGGGATAAAATTTTAATAAAATATATCTTTATAGAAATGTATCGTTGTATATGAAGATTTGAAGCTAATCTATTGAATATTTATCTAGAATTATGGGTAAACATATGGTAACAGATTTTCTTCTATATAAAAACAAATTGAATTGAAGCCCTATCAAAAAATAGCTATGTAAATATTCGTATTCAAAATAGCCATGTAAAATACCTGTGGCCGACTTCAGATAGATTTTTTTAATTTGATCTTATGATTAACCAACCACTGTATAAAACAGCGTATATAAATCTAAAAAGCATACTTATATTTATCCAATAAAATCGTGTGTTCTGAAGTAGGTCCAACTCCAAATTTATTTACAATAATTGCAAAGTTAATATCATACTGCTTGATGTTACAGTAGAACTGCAGTCTTCAAACTCGATTATATAACTGGTATTGGTATATTCAGTTTTTCAGAATCCTTATTTAGAAAATTACTTAGTTCACATATACATATTATGTTTAGTAAGTTTGTACTTAATAAGAAAACTTGCTGTAGTACGCATAGAAGTTAATTTAAGTTCCTAATCCACAACTCTTCCGTTTGTAGAGGGATTCTTATGTACCTAAGCATATAATTATAACTTGTTTCCATAAAGATTGTAATCAAAATTGGCGACATTCACCTCTTCCACGTTCTGTTTATGTACATTTTGGATTACATTCTTTATTGAACTGATAACAATAACAAATATTTTCATAATTTTGATACATTGATTCATTTACCAAAGATTCTGACGGGTATACCTACTCGTAGAAAGGTGTGGTAAGGGAGATATACTCATCCAAGGGTTTCCAACTTAGTCCTAAAGGGTAGCAATATGAGGTAGGAGTCTAATGTGATCTGGTATCGATCACAATTAATGTCCATGGGCGACAGCAGCCACTTAATATCAACTGTGTTGGATTTGCTAATCCTGTATGATAAAAAATCTTTACTTACTGAGTCAAACTTCTCACGAATAATAAATAAACACGTAGTAACTCGCAAATTAAAATACATATTTATGTTACATGCGTGTATTACCTTGTTGATATTACGCATACCTATTTTCAGAGTAGGGCTGTATCTAATCTGTTAGGGATTTCATTATTTAATTGTATAAGCTAATAATATATATAACGAGCATTTGCCCGCGGCTTCGCTCGCGTTACGAAGTAGTATTTTCATCCCCTATTTTATCCCCTTGGGGGTAGAATTGATCAAAATCCTTTCTTAGCGGATGTCTACATAATAACATCTACCTGCATGCCATTTCAGCCCAATCCGTCCAGTGGTTTGGGCTGTGCATTGATAGATCACTATGTCAGTCATTCACCTTAGAGTTATATATATTAAGATAATCTATTCTATTATATCTCTTTCTATTTCTATATCTCAATGTTGAATGACAACGCTTTCGTCAACCTGTAATTGTCCCACTGCTGGACATTTTCGTGTCTCAGAGTTTAAGCCATAGTCCATCGCGTTGGCCAAGTCAATTGGTAGTCTTCGAACACTTTTTAGAACTTTTCTTTTCCTTATTATTTTAAAATTTTTCCTAGCAATGTTTTATCACTTGCAATAAATAAATAAATAATAAATGTTTTAGCAATGTTTTATTAACATTAGAGCAAGTGATAATTCACTCCTAATAGGCAGTCGATTTCTAGGGACCTCGGACTCACCGTCAACTATTTTTGTACTCTATACTTGAGTATATGTCACTATTTTTTATTATAAAAATTAATATAAGTATTAAACGATGAAGTTAAATTCGTTTTCTTTCTCACAAACTCACAATATTTTCTTTCTGTTTCAGGTTAATTACGCCTAGATGAATTAGGAGGGACATAGTGTTAAAATTATATAAACACCAAAGCTAATAAATAAATATTTAGATAATCAACCTAAGATTTATAATTCCTAAAATATTTTTCTAATGTAAACACATTCGGGTTAAAAATATCTCATAAGATATGTAATCTTATACGTACGCATCGCTAAGAATAAAATCTAGTCATACATTATGTAAACGGAAAGTATTATAAAGCTTTTAAGTATTAAAAATATATTTTGTCCTATTAAAAATTAAATATCTTTTATAAAAATATTTAAACGTAGAAAAATGTTTATCTAATAAATGATTAAAAAATAAAATAAACAAATAAATAAAACAAAACAGTACAATTTGAATTAAATAAAAATTGAATAAACAATGTAAGCGGGGCCAAACCGAAACCGAATTTAAAAGAAGAACGCAAACATTCCACAGATAAATTTTAAAATTGGAATACAAGTATGGCGTCGCCCTCCTCAACACCGAAAGCGCCGTCGCCCCCTCCCGGGCACACGCCGAGCAAGATGGAGAGGAGGATGTCACACTTCAAGGAGTACAAGTTCTTCAGGAGCTTCAGCGCCAAGGTCGAGAACTGGCCCATGAGAAAAGCGGAACAACTATGGCGAAAGATGCGAGAAAGAAAAATTGCAGGTTAGTGACATCTATAGTCTGATTCATAATTAGGTGTCCAAAATGTAAACAAAGGTGTTGACCTACCAAGAAAATATGTTTCAAATGGTAGGTTCTTATTTTTGTCGATAATAAAGTTACACAACAATAATAAAATAATAATCTAAATAAATTAAGATTAATTCACATTTTCTAATATTTATATCATCTCAATTTCGTTCAATACAGTAATAATAATAAAAAACAAAGTTTATGGTAGAAAATTAAAATGTGATAATGATAACACAATCGAAATCCAAAAAAATTCTTGTGCCGTCATTTTTAAGTTTCGTAGCTGATATTATTCATTTTCGTGATTGTGATCGAACTCGTTTACATAACGCGTTTGTTAAGTTGTGTATATTTGTCAAAGTTTTAGTTTTTTATTGAGTATGTTTTGGTTTTGGTTTCTTGTTAATTTTGACAGTGACATTTCTTTGTTTACATTTTGGACACCTAATTATGAATCAGATTATAGTATTAAGTATAGTCCGATTCATAATTAAGTGTCCAAAATGTAAACAACGGTGTTGGCCTATCAAAAAATAAGTTCAAATGGTAGTTTCTTATTTGACAATGACGTTTCTTTGTTTACATTTTGGACATCTAATTATGAATCAGACTATAGTATCAATATTATTATCGTGTACTATTTTATATACGTGTGTCATGGGCGTTACTGGCCATCATAATGTTGCTAGGTTATCAAAACTACCTAAGGAGTGGAAAATTTTAACGATCCTGTTTATTAATATTTAAGATGTTATTACCAATATCTAATAATAATATGAAAGATCTATAATTTTATTGACAAATAACACTATTTCTAGTTTTCAAGATCGTAATTTTATTAAAAAACTTAAGCGTTAAAAAATTTGAAAATAGCCCAAGTACCTGACAATAAATGACTGTTTCTGAAAACTGCCACACACATAGAAGAAGGTATCGGACTGTATTATGCAGTATGAATGTTCCAATTGATGACTAAGACATGAGCTGATAACTCGCTCTCCTAAAAAACACAATTCAGATATATTTGATATTCCCTTACCAGCTTATATTATTAATAAATCCATTATGTACTTATAAAATACACAAATTATATGAACTACTTGCTATATCCTTGATATAGTTCCAAAACGATGTGAAACGTGAACTAGTGACGTGAATTTTCGTACCAATCATGCTGACTAGCGGTTTTAATTTAACCTGTGGTTTTGGTGTACGAATTAGAATTAACGATTGAGTTCCTTTAACGACAATAAGGATCATTGTTCGTAACCTTCATGAATAGGCTTTAGAACATACTAACAATTCACCATTGACATTGTGATAAACCTTATAACATAACATTTAAAGGTAGTAGAACACTTTGTGGTTCGACTCCGGCGGTACCATCGCCACACCTATTTCTACCTAATAACAGCAGTGTTAGGCGCTGCTGTGTTCCGGTTTGAAGGGCGTCGTAAGGGAGACAGACTTGTCCGAGGCGTTCCAGCTTAGTCCTCAGGGGTAGCGGCGCATCTGTGGCCGACCTCAGGTAGGAATATCTAATCCTATCTGGGGTTGATTACAGATATCCATGGGCGGCAGTAGCTACTTACCATCAGGGGGACTGCATGCTACCCCTCAGGACTAAGCTGGCACGCCTCGGAAAAGTATGTCTCCCTTACCACACCCTTTAAAACGGAACACAGCAGCGCCTAACACTGCTGTTATTACGCAGAAATTGGTGTGGCGGTGGTGCCACTGGAGTCGAACCACAAAGGGTTTTACCACCTTCTTTCTAATTGTTCATGTTCATCTGATTTCTTCTCGTTTGAAGAATATTCGATAAACATGGTATAAATTACTTTAGTTACGTTAATTTTTAGCTCATTTTCATCTAAGCAACCGTATTTAAATAAATGTTATGATTAACTGGGTTGGTACGAGTTATTTAAACTTCGTACTGGACCAGAGGTTAGTAAATCTCTTTTATCACTTATTTTATTAAATAGAAATATATATTAACTGTTAGAGAACTATATTGCATCCAGCCCACAAGTTTTGACATTACAAACACCTGAGATTCGAAGAATTTTGGACATGCTGATCAGTAAATTTCAAATAAAGCTATCGATTGAAATAGTCTTATCATTAATCATAAACTATCGATATCGACAAGTTTAATCTCATAGCGATTTATCGTTGTTGTTCAACAGTTTGGTTGCATCAACATCTTGTCAACATCATTCATCATTATTGCCCTCAGCTGAGTTTCCATGTGATGCATTTTCATACCGATTTAGATGATGATTGAAATTTTGTTTGTGTCGATGAATGATTGGGAGGTTTCACATATCCAAATCAAAAAACTTAACCATAAATTAATGATGGGAATATTTAGTTTATTTTAATTATTTTGTGGATGTAAACATAATGTTATTTACCATTAAGTTACGTGTAAGCGACAGCCCTACACGTTAAGGCTGCATCGCGCCAGCCCTACACCGTTCTCACGCTGCATCGTGCTTGCGCTGCATCGGGCCTTCGCGGAACGGCCAACGCTGACGAGGCGCGCAGGTGGCCGTCCCACGCGCGGGTGGCCGTCCCACGTACAGGTGGCCGTCCACCATGGAATCAGTTCACCTCCATCGCGGAAAGTGACTCGACCTATCCCATCAATTTATTTTTTTAATTTCATTTTTGTTAAAACTTGTGTAAAATTTGTGTTAAATTTAAATAAAAATTTAATTTGTTCGCGAAATAGACTGCAATTATTTCCTCGACGCCCAGCTCCCATAACTGGCGCAGTCGAAAGTTCCCGGTTTGTGCGTGTTTCGGACTATCGCAATTAAACGAGGAACCCATAAGTGGCGCAGAACCCATAACTGGCGCAATCGAAAGTTCCCGGTTTGTGCGTGTTTCGGACTATCGCAATTAAACGAGGAACCCATAAGTGGCGCAGAACCCATAACTGGCGCAATCGAAAGTTCCCGGTTTGTGCGTGTTTCGGACTATCGCTATTAAACGGGAAACCGAACCATTGAACGAGATCCGGACGTCGGGGAACCCTGCTCAGCTCGCTACATCCAAAAATCGATGTGCAAATACGAGATGAAGCTACTTCTGAGGCTCTACTGGAGCTTGACGATCAACACTATATACTATCTTTTCAAACCCCCACGAAAGTACAAACGCTATGTGGACAGGAACGCCATCAAATCATCGAGGGTAGTTTCCTTGCTACTATACCGAGAACCTGCAGCATCAGAACAACAGAATTCACTATCACCAACGTCAACGATAAACTCCGTGGACAGCATTTCGAAATACTTACATTCACAAATTCTGAATTATTAGCCTTGTCATCTTCAAGGAATCGAAAAGCTCATTTCAACATAACTGCAATAGATCTTAATAAACTACATGTCATTGAAGACCAAATATCAATGGAAACTTCACCAAAAGTAACCGACGCCACTTCGATGAGTACTTACCATACTACTCTTCCTCTGTACCTGTTAATCCTACTGGGTACAATTGCTCTCGCTATTGCGTACATAAGGCGATACCGGCGAAATAGAAAATCAGAAGACATATCAAAATCGAATGTTGAAATATCTCTTCAACCGTGTGCAACCTCAAGTGAGCATCACTCGTCGACAGCTACACGAGAGGACAAGAAGGCCGCAATATTTGCACTAAACGTAGGCAAATAGTTGCTCAGCTGGGGCGGGAGAAGTTACGTGTAAGCGACAGCCCTACACGTTAAGGCTGCATCGCGCCAGCCCTACACCGTTCTCACGCTGCATCGTGCTTGCGCTGCATCGGGCCTTCGCGGAACGGCCAACGCTGACGAGGCGCGCAGGTGGCCGTCCCACGCGCGGGTGGCCGTCCCACGTACAGGTGGCCGTCCACCATGGAATCAGTTCACCTCCATCGCGGAAAGTGACTCGACCTATCCCATCAATTTATTTTTTTAATTTCATTTTTGTTAAAACTTGTGTAAAATTTGTGTTAAATTTAAATAAAAATTTAATTTGTTCGCGAAATAGACTGCAATTATTTCCTCGACGCCCAGCTCCCATAACTATTACAACACTACTTAAATTATTGTCACTTGTCAATATAGCAATACTTATTAGTAAATAAGTTGTTTTTTGTGCACATCATTTATTCACGACGGTAGTTTAAAGATAATATTTTATATACTAATCATGTTTTAACACTGCTTTTCCTAGGTATTCTATTTATAAGGGGATTCGTTTAAATGAATAGTAAATTGTCAATTTTGGTTGTAATTATTGATGACGACCATAGAAGAGTATATCTCCTGAGAGTACTAAAAACAAAATGTTTTAACAACTGATTCAAAACGGTAGCAGAAACTCACGTTCAGCATTCTAATACGGTTAAAGTCAACAAAATTTGTTAAGATCTTAATTATTTTCCCTCGAAACGCAAATACGACGATGTTGAGAATTGAAATACTGAAAGGTTTAATTTGAAAGAGTTCGTTAAGGAGGTAATAAAATTTGAGTAGCTACTTAATGAAATTAATATTCTTCCTCTGGGACTTATGCCCTTATTAAATATTTGATTTACGTAGCGAAATTAACTTCGAGAGCCTGAGGAGATCCCAAAGCCGTATAAAGATTTTTTTCGAATAATCCAATAGGTAATTGAGATATGATTGAATTTTTCCTTTTTCTTGATATTTTAATTTCTTATCTCGGCCTTATGACTGCGCTGCAAAATTTTGGTTTGAGGGTTGAATGAGGGGGATGAGGATTTGAATTGAGGTTTGTGCTAAAAGAGTAACACTTACATAAGGAATTCTAACTTAGTCTTCAAAGCTAGTAAGACATCAGCTATGGTTGACTAGCTTTTATCAGTCTTTTGCACATTACTATTAGTATTTTTACTTTTTACCAAATTATTAATTTCTGGATAAACTTGATTCAAATTGTGAATAATTTCAAACTTCCTGAAAGTCAATAAGAGGTGGTGCCACACATATCCTGAATCACACTATTAAAGTTTTCCACAGATCCCGTAATACAAGTTATGAAGTAATACTATTGGAACTCGACCACGCTTTATGTATGACCACAAAGTGATAAAGAGTATGCCTTTGTCAAAAAATGAACTCAGAGTCTCCTACGATCTCAAATAAATTGCGTATTTTTTGCATGCTCGCAAAAGATTAGAAAGGGTGGCTATAAAGTAGCCCATAACTTGTAGGCAATAGATAAAACAGCTATAAATGTCATACTTAGCGGAATGGATCGTAAAACAACAGTCGTGACGAGTCGTCATCTTATTGCGTGCGGTTAGCACATCTTGTCGTTAATGGTTTCTGTAATTCTACTCGAAGCTTAGTCCTTGATGAAAAGTGAAGGAATACCTATTGTGGCTTGTTTAATATTAATGTTATTATCGGTTTCAAGGTCAGAAAATATTACTGAAGAAGTTAAACTTCATCGTAATGAACATGTAAATCTTCTATTTTCTTTTTCATGAATTTTAAGTACCAAACAAGCGTAACTTCTCAAGTCTTTACACTCTTCCATATACACTTTCTCTTCCATATTTTTACACATGTAATCAGAATATGTAATAGGACGGAAATTCTACTTAATCATAACTACACATACTACTTCTAAAAAGTAACCTTTGTTATATGTCTCGTGGTTCATCTTTTAACTTAAAACTCAGCAGCGCTTCACAGTTTTTTCTAAGATAAAAATTGGTGTGACGGTGGTGCCTCCGGTTTCCAATCACAAAGGTTTGCGAAAAATCTACATAATAACTCTATCGAAAAAAATAGATCATTCTACAATTCAGGCTGATCACCTTAAGGCCATGGGATACACTGAGCGTTACTTTGCCGATGCTGTGCGCTCGTCCTAAGGAACCTTTATCAACAAACGATATTTCATAAAAGCTATAAACGTCGAGTCATTGAAGGGATATGCCATATTATGATCGAGAGAACCTTGAACTCAAAACTTTATTTAGATCAATTTCGTGGTGGAAATCCTAGTTATGAAGTGACTCCAAGTAGGGATGATTTAAGTGTTCAAGTTAGATTTTTTTCCACTGAATTTCACATTTTTCCTATCTTCCCATGCATTTGGTTGAAGAAATAGAAACAGAGAATCTAGTCGACTGTTTCTTTTATTGCGTACAACGGTTCGCTAATGCTTAAAAAAAAGTTTGTCACACTTTTTGTTTTTCAACATTTGATTTTCTAATATCTAGGAAAATTTCATCACGTGAATTATAAAAAGATCCGAAAAGAGCCACGTCACATTATTCTCAAGATCATCATGATTCGATGATATGAACACGTCTAGTTTAGTTGGTAAAAGAACATACATTTCCATAGAAGAATATCGATTTAGAGAAACATAATACCTATTTATTAAGAAATAAATCTTGTATCTAGTTCGCCCTCATAAGAAATACTTTTTGAATCTTACGTAATCCAAACCTAAATGAAAGAGTTATAATTGTTTGTGAAACACAAAATGCTTGCATCAACTTTATTGTTTACGACGACACTCGCTAATGCAACTTCTGAGTCTAAAATGCAACCATATTGTTATCTTACACCCACTGTATCCATCAACAAAACGCTAACATAAACAGTTATTGATTGTTCCGATATATTACAACTTGCAAAATACTCCCACATTAATATAAAGGATGTCGTAAAATGCTAAACGTTTCGAAACACAACTATCAGTCGACCCACAGACATACGCCAGATATAATTTATACGTTCTCGTATTTATATTCACTACTGCTTAGGCTTGTTACGCACTGAGCAGTTTATACGCCATTTCATCATCTTGAATGTATACCTATAGCGCTGGTGGTAGGTCTCCTCTCATAGTGAAAAGGATTTCACCATGCTGACCAAGCTCTGGTTAGAAGATTTATACTTTCAGAATTTTCAGGCATGTACGAATATCATTGCTCAGGATGTTTTGAGTTTTAAGTGATCAAGTTAACTTAAGCGATCGTTAGTTAATTAACTAGCAATTATTATAAAACAAAAACCCTTCGCAGTCGTCTAAAAAGAAACTCTTACTCTTAGTTTTAATTTCTAAAATTAAGTACTATTTTTAAAGATAAAACAAAAGACGTTGATTTAAGAATTATTTAATTTAAGACACTAATGAAAGTAAAGCACAACCCAACTGTAAAAGAAGTGTCGTTTACGAGATCTATTTTTCGGGGGGAAGCACTGTCTAGTCGACCAGTCAAATGAAAAAAATATATTGTAAAGAAGGTCGTCAACGACGGTTAATCGCCCTTTTACATCCCAGAAGCGTCTAAATCGCGCGATTGAAACGCTTCATGTAAAAATAGTCTCATAATAGGTATAAATAATTATTGTCCACAGTACCTAAATATAGATTATTTACTCGTGCACAAAATTGACACGACCTGTTTATCTTGTGGCAATAGTGTGGGAAAGTGTATAGTTTAGAGATATAGGTTTTCATAATGTTAACAGAAAATAATATTTCGGCACCTACTAGTTAATATTTATTGTCTCAGCAATAGTGTTTTCACAATAATTGTGAATACAACATTGTATACAATACAATAATTGTATTCTGAATGTAAAGGGCTTTCTTATAATAATGTTGTTTAGTAGCAAGGAGTGCCACTTAACATAACTGAATTTATTTAATTATGTGTCACTATGTACTTCTAGACCTATCCTTATAACTATGAAAGACCTGCAGGATAGTTTAACAGTCAAATTGAACACATGTCGAATGTTTTCATAGCGCTTATAAAACCTACAACCAAATAAGTCCTAATCCGATCTAAAGCGTAGACCTAGTTAAGTAGTAAAAGTTTAAAAGGACTGCCTTATAGATAGAAGTAAGATGGTTTTCGGTGAGTCATATAAATATTAGTAAAACCATAGATTAGTACATTACTCACTCCTAACAAGAAAATGTACCCAGTTTTAAGAATTGGAATAGTTGCGTAAAAAAGTTTTGCCACGTCTCCGTGCTAAAATGTCCCTAAAATATTTGAAATAATTATTTATTTGTAATGTAAATTACGCAGTATTAGATATTTATTCGTAAATTTTCTCTAAAAATGTTTTTATTTGTCAAGAATTAAAAAAAATAACTTACTAATAAGCCGTTTGTGGCCTCATTCAATTTCATGGCGGCGAAGTATCTTTACTAATCTATAAAAACTAAAAATATAACTGAAACTATATTTACATTAATAGTTGTTAAAACGTTTACCTTTCAGACAGTTCAAGGTTGTCACTAGGTCATTGACCTGATTGAGTAAGCTCACTTACGTATTTAATATTCGCCGTATTACAGATGATATTTCGGAAATGTCCTCAGGGAACATCGTAAATGCGATCGTAAAGCAACATGGCCGACAAATTTGGAGCCAATATTCATAATCTGTATGGTACAGTGATGGGTTGATGTGGGTTTTTCATATTAGCGTTGCTATAACGTCTGGCGACTACCCGACATTTTTTTTTATGAAATTGAGGTTGCAAACGAGTTTTTTTTATGTTATAGAAGTAGCTAACGAGCATACAGTTTCCCTGATGATACATCGCCGCTACCACACAAGGAAATCTGTAATCTACTCCAGACAGAATATGAGTTCTGCCTAATTCCACAAAAACAGTTTCGCTGCTCCTGCTGCTGAACAAATTAGACATATTGGATGTGATGTGTGCATTGTTGCCGCTGAAAACTATTTTTTGTACCTTGGCGGAACTTTCAAGAAGATAGCCCCTCATAGCAGCTGTTTTTACAGCTAGCGACCCACGACGAACGATACCACTACCACGGCTACCTCTTAATAATGGTGTATCTTATTATAGGTTTATTTTGATCTTCATAAGCCAATGTATTCGAATATTTTCTGCCATACGTACGTGTGAATTGTACCATTAAATATTATCGGGGCCTTTCTATATTGCAATAAAGGGGGTTCTTTAGATAGGGCCGACACACGACGATTTCTTGCTTATCATCACCAATATTCTATATACTAGTAGTTATACCAGGGTTACTAGTAATAGATAGCCATAATTATAAAAAAAACGACTTCAGAAGAATTAAGAAAAAAATATTTTGACTATACTCTGAGATTTCATTTAATACCACTTAAAAACATCAAAGCTATTCAATTACCATAATAATATGATTATAATTTGCATGAAACAATTTCTAAAGGAAGTTACTCGTAAACGTACATTATAGAAAAAGTGGAAGTGGAATATTTTATGAGGTTGCGTTAAAATGCGCCTGTCATTATCTATTATACGGCATTGATAAAAATTGCTATAAAAGATGAGTAGGCGTTAGGCGTTAAGAAGTTTCTTTGTAAAACATTTATTCATAATAAAATTATTATTACGTTTTCGATATGTGATATGTAAAAATCAAAATATGCAGAAATTGGCAGAAACCCTTTTGATGTCCCACTGCTGGGCATAGATCTCTCTACCAGACTAGTCACATGTTTTCAAACCCATAAAAGATTTAATAAACATGCAATGATAATTGAGACCGACGCACAGAAACACTCATATTTAGCCACTAACAGACACCCATCCAACTCCCGATCGCACTCGACGTTGCTTAACTTTGCAAAACGGTTATAAAGAATATTGCAGGCGCTAAAGCTTCATTCTTTTTCTAGTTTAAATATTTGATCCACGTAGTTACCGCTGTCCTTAAATATGCAGACATTGAAAAGGGAAAAGAGCGAGTCAGTGAGGCTAACATGACGGTTCAAAGACTTAGCAGTTTCTTATGTTCTTATTTCCCATTTTTATACCCGTGGTTCCAATTTGATCTTACAAAGCTTTGAACGCAATGCAATGTTGGTGTATCAAGGATATATGCGTGCGTGTTATATAAAATTATTATTTAGAAACGCTTACATAAAAAATTAATTAGTAGTAAATAACGTTTTCTACTATTGGCTCTATACCAGGGTTCCATGTGCCGTGGACAGACCAGACCTATCTAATTAATTATTAACATGACCAAGAATCGAACCTGGAACCCCGCGTGTCAGGCCTGTACTACGCCAAGCATATAAACAGTATTTACATGTACACTAACAACATAATCTTGAATAGACATTAATTGTATTCAGACGTCTCTATTTTAGGTTATATTAATGATACTAATGGATGTCCAGGACATGTCCGAAGGCAAACGGACAAGCAGAGATGAATCGGACATAAAGGGCTGACAGTCTGTCCGATTAGGTCGTGTGGTTTGCATATTGAAACCGAATTAATTACAAAATTTAATGTTACTTGATTATTTTTCAAAAATTGATCACCGACAAAGTATTGTAATTTTTTACCGACTTCGAAATGAAGGAGGTTCTATGTTCGACTGTATGTATTTTTTTTAATGTAAAGAAATATTTTCATAGTTACTTGAAGCTTAACACATTTACCTGTTCGCATCATAAAGGAAATTGCTTGTAGACAACAAAATACTCATAAAATAAAGTCGTAATGAAAGAGAAAGTTCTTTTACTTTATTTGCGGATTTAAACTCCTATATGTTACTTGCATTTTATCAAAAACAGAATTTACATAGACATACAAACAATTTAATCTTGAATAGACATTAATTGTAATCAGACGTTTCTATTTTAGGTTGTATTCATTATAGTAATGGATGTCCGAGACATGTCCGAAGGCAAACGGACAGGCAGAGACGGATCGGACATAAAGCACAGTGAAGTAAGCGGGCTGACGGTCTGTCCGATTGGGTCGTGTGGTTTGCATATTGAAACCGAATGGACCATTTATTTTACTACTACAAGGCTTGTTGTAAGCTGCGTTTTGTGTGTAAAGAAGTCATCCATAGAGGTTAATTTTTGTTTATGAGAAAATATTGAACTATTTTTTTTCTAAACAGAAATTAAAATTGTAAGGAAAATTTCTATAATTATATGAAGCTTAAAACAATATATTGAGCCGTTTCAAAAGAGAAAGTCCTTTTACTTTATTTGCGGTTTTTAACTTCTATAAAGTAGCATTCTATCAAAATAGCATTTACATACCTAGTAACCTAGTAACCATTTAATCTTGAATAGACATTAATTGTATTCAGACGTCTCTATTTTAGGTTATATTAATGATAATAATGGATGTCCGAGACATGTCCAAAGGCAAACGGACAGGCAGAGACGGATCGGACATAAAGTGCACAGCGAAGCAGGCGGGCTGACGGTCTGTCCGATTGGGTCGTATGGTTTGCATATTGAAACTGAATGGACCATTTTTGCTACGAATACAATGGTCATCCGTGGTTTGTTCATATGAAAGGTATATCTATACAAAAATATTCAAGATTTTGTACGTCTCTCTTTGACCTCTCAAATCTGTGCTGTTACTTTTGCAGATTTATTTTGTCAATGTTACTTTTTACTTGTTTTTAATTTTTAGGCAGGCGTGACAAAAGTCATCTATTAACAAAACAAATACAGATCTATGATTAACACTTATACGAGAACCTCCAATATTCCTCCGGAATAGCAAAGAACTTGTTATTTTCTTGAATTACGCCCCAATCTTATTTAGTTTGATTACAGATTACAATGACCATTTACCATTATGATATAAAATGGACTCCCACTCTCTACACTTTCTTAAAAAAACCAAAATTGCGTCAAATTTTAACAAACGCTCCTTCTTCTTAAAAAAAAACATTTGAATTGTCATTAAAAAAAATTAACCCCGCAAAGCTGTGGACAAAAATATCCCATCGAACACACCGAAGCCATTAATTGTAATTGCTTCCTCAGGACCATTTAATAGTTCCAATGAATCGTTCCAAACGAATAGACCAAGTTCATTACTATTGCACGCAAACTACTTCCTTGGCGAAGACAACTGTCTAATCTAACCCTAAAGTACACGACGCACGCGCATCCATTACCATACAATGAATGCGTGCTAGCGCGCATCAATGGGGTTGTAGAAACCCCATGATGCGTGAGAAAGCAAGAGTGTCCTTGGGTTTATTTTGACGTAACAAATCAAATCAAAACCGTTTATTATGGAATGTAGGTAAGCTAGGTACAGGTGTACTCATAAAATAATATTCCTCTAAATTCCCACCGCAAGCAGGCATATAATAATTATAAGAAATATCAGTATGACAGATAAAAATTACATAAATTTAATTTAAATTACATAAATTTAATTATATTTCTCATAAATTCACAATTTATAGTAATAGAAACACAAGCGATAATTATTTGTGTTATTTAGTTTTATTAAATGTAAGTAGCTAAAACCGGCAGTGATGCGTAAGTTCTTCAATATTATATTATAAAATATATAAGCCAGTAATTTTCTTGACCCACGTTAGCTCGATTGTTATTAATTTGGAACTAAATAAAATATATTAACAAAAAAATCTTTAAACACAATATACAAATTTAAATTAGAATAGTACGAGTATAGTTAATAACAAATTTGCGAGTTAATAACAAATTTGCGTCTTTCTGTCCGAAACGTTCCAAGGAGAAATGTAGGATACATTTTGTATTAAAAACCTTCTTGTCTACAACAATTACGAAGGAAGTTATGCAAGTGCGATAGTTATTTTCATAATTAATAATACCTAACTTAAATTTCGAGCTCACATTTCGGGTGATAAAAACACATTTTAACATCCTTTATTATTTCTTGTCTGAAATTATCCTATTTCTCAAGGCACATGGTCGCCCTACACTTCTGCCGGTCGGTCACCCCGACCTATGTTTATCCAACTGACTGTTCACCTCACTCAAACACTGCGTTTTCATGTCTCTATACAAATGCACTGAGCCACAACACTGATCTTGCTCTATTAGGCACTCTATTTTAATATGGTAGAGTAGGGTATTTAGTCTATGTAATGGATAATGGTGCAAAAACACTTTGTGATTCTATAATAGGGGCTTAAATTTTTCATCATAATGTTAATAGTAACATATTTTTGTCATAGAACCTATTATTGAAGAATAAAAAACAGGTTATGTTACAATTTTTTTTTATAACTACAGGCAGTCTTCGACTTACGTCGTTACGATTTACGTCTTTTCAAGTTACGTCGAACAATGTTTTGACAGTTTTCCTCGAGCATACGTCAATTGTTTCGATTTACGGCATAGGAGAATTCACTTGTCGCGAGGTCAATATATTTTTTTAAGAATTTTGATACCTAAGTATATATCTATCGTTTGTTATAAATACAGTTTTTTTTTTAATTTTGAGTCCGCGTGGATTATAATCCTTGAGTTTTACATTTATACATAATATAAAAATATACTCGTATGTCTTGACTTACGTCGATTTACGTCGCGTATTTCGAGAACCTAATATGCCGTAATTATGAGGACTGCCTGTATTTTGTAGATCATAATTTCAACCCCTGAAGACTAAATTGAAATGTCTCTTGTGTGCCCTTAAACACTTTAATAACTTAAAGATTAAAAGTAAATAAAAGAAAAACTTAACTAATCAATAGAAAATCAAAAGATTTCACCAAAAACCACTAATGAGGTGCCAGATACATACAATAACATAAATTGTAAAAGACTATATTTTTGTCTACAGAAATAGAAAAACATTAATTTACTACCTAAGTAATATGCCTTTCACTTTTATACATTTATAGGCCTCTGTTGTACTCAACTATGAATATAATGAATAGAATAATCAGAATTTAAGATAAATTAGTATGCATTAAATTAATAATATTAATACACAACTTTTATTATTTTATGAAGATTTATTGGACGATTTCGCCAAATAGACATGATGAAAGTGAAGTTCTATTGCTTATATAACAAAGTAGCCAGATGTTTTTATGTCAAATCAACGAAAACACACATGATTGCGTTGCTATAGCAAAATACAAGTGCTAATAAAGTTATGAATATTTAAAGTATTTTCTTTTTATGTACAAGCGGTACCATTGGCACATGTATTTCTACCTATAACATTGACAGGGGTGCCTATTTCTGCCTATTGCGGTATAAAGCTATGTTTCACACACCTTTGAGATTTTTTTTATTTTTTTATTAAATCTCTCAGGTATGCAGGTTTCCTCGCGATGTTTTCCTTCACCGTATAGCAATTGATATTTAAATACGCACATAACTATGAAAAATCAGAGGTGCGTGCCTGGGATTTGAACCTCGGACCCCTCGATCGAGAGGCCGAGTTTCTTAACCACTAGGCTATCACTGCCACATACACTGCTAAACATAGGGTAACTGCTGTTAAATGCTAGAAATAGGTGTTTAAGGCTCACCTATTACTATATTCAAACTCCATTGTCTTAGATAAATACTAGATTAACAAACTTATTTGTTCAAAGGGAAATGTAAAACTTTCTACATAATGACAGTCTGCCCGCTTCGCGTAATTAATTTAAATTAAGCTCCATTAAACTGATCAAGAATAACTTGTAGTAATTAAAGTCGACAACAATTCATTAAATTGGTTCTGCTAGCGACCATATTTGTTTGTGAAATTTGTAACCGCCGTATATGGGTTAGGTTGGTAAGGTGTAGGCGGTGTGGTTACCGCGTTTAACACTTGACAGGTATTGAACAATAATTTCAATGCCTATTTAAGTGAATTATTAAATTTTAAATAAGCTTTTTTAAAGGCAGTAGCAAAGGAACATGTAGTCCATCTGATGTTAAGTGGATAAACACTGATAATGGTCACTCTTTAATAACTGATCACTATAATGTATTTTTTCATCATAAATAAAAATATAATAATTATTTGGTTATAAGCATAAAACAACTTTACAAGAATACAGCAATTTTAAAGGTTTTAAACTCCTATTGCTTTCCTCGTATCGTATTAAAATGTCATGGTAAATTATAGTTCAGGAGTTCCTAAAATTCATGAAAAGTCATAGTGAACAATGGGTCAATAGCACAAAGAATATTCATTACTCTACTTTTTAGTACAATAATAATATTATTATGTACTTAATTATTTCTAACCGGTTCACGCGTACACTAAATAAGTTTCTATAAGAAAAAATAAACCAATCCATTCATCAATCAATACAATAAAAACAAATCTACTTAAGTATTCCTTATATAACTTGGCCGCTAGCCCGAAGCTACCACGCCTATTTAAATTTCGCAATTTATACCTTTATGATATAAGCTAACTATGATCATGCGTATTCTACAAAATTGATTATGGAAAAAGAATTTCTAGTTCGTGTATTGATAAAATTTATCGATTATAGACATAAAACCATTATAGAATAGCCGCCGGATGTCTTATTAGCGATCGTATAAAATTATATTGGCAATACGTGCGGTTCTCAAAGTTTCGCAATAATCATCGACATCAAAGAATTTTTTTAGGTTCCACCTAAAATTTATACTATACAACTTTTTCCTATTCGATAACATTCAGCTGATTTGTCTATATATTATTTGTGTGCACAAACGTGAATGTGTGCGTACGGTCGTGTACGCATAATATCTAATTATGTTGTACATTCATAATAAATTGATTGACGATCTTCATAGTTTTAAAGAAATAACAAAATTGTAACATAAATCTATAATACATTAACAACAATACACTTAATATTTACATGACTGTTAACTATAGTAGTTATAACTCATAACACTAGTAGTTAAGATGCTAATGTTTTTAAAAATAAAGTTTGAGTAACGCTAGGATATACTTTACTCTTGTCTCACCAAATGTATTGGAAAGCAAAATGATATAGCGGATATAACGAATAGTTAGAAATTCTTTTGGCTATTGATATATCGCGGTTTTAAGGCCAAGTTTAATCTTTGTTCTTTTAATTTTGTAAACAGACTGATATCTTAATATTATTTTTAGAATATACATATATATTTTTGCTTTGTTTGTTGCAATATTTAGCGACTTAAGTCAATAAAGATATTATAATACGGGTTCCATTCCTCACGGAAGCAGTTTTAGTATTTCATAAGATTTTTTTAAATTGAAGCATCAAATTGCAACCATTTTATCAAATTCTCATGTGGTGTAAGCAACTGAAAAAATATTGATGGTTTTCGTTTCCATTAAGTCTGCAGATGCATTTGAAGATGAAATACTACGTAAGAATTTCCTTTCCAAATTCTTCAAACATTAACATAATATAAGCGCTTGGAACGTCTATTACAACGCAAAAATAGGTGTTATTGTGGTTAAGGGAAGCACCGGTGGGTTTGTTTTGAAATCCCGAGTATTTCCTACATACGTAGTGAAGCCGTCCAAGGGGTTAAGGTGAATAAAAATAACACACAATTCGATGTTTCTCCTGAAAGTCAGGTCTTTGGAAGATTTCCTTCCCGATACAAGGAAATGTATAGAGTCGAACCACAACAGTTTTTCGACGTTTGTGTGATAATAAAATAAGTAGTTATTACTGGTTAAATTGACCGTCAGATATGGCATTTGAAAATAGAAGAAGATCTCCGAACTGTGTTTTAAGAAAACTTTTTAATCAAGTAGAGAGAACTTAGATTACAGTCGATAAGAGGATTCCGAGGGCGAGCAAGTTTTTGTTAGCTTAGTTACATCTTTACCGGACGAAGTGCATGGATAATCCGTAGATTATCTAGACAAACTGGATTATCTAGTAAAAGGTTAAGTAATAATACCCAAGTGAAATAGAAGCAAGGCTGTGCTACATTAGCTGTAAATGTGAATACGTGCAAGATTGATCTCTTATCCCGTTTTAATATAATCAAATTATTACGTAGTTTTGAATATAAGAATGCATAGACAAGATCGACAAACTACTTAGATATGGTGTTTAAAGATGGAATAGAAAGAAGTGGACGCAAATTGAGAATGATTTCTCAGTGTTAGGCGACATATATTAAAATATATTTAAGTTGATATTATGAAGATATTACAAGCAATCGAGGATTAACTCTAGTAGTCACGTAGGCAGCACGTTACTCCATGGACCTCTCTTATGAGCCTCAAGCAGGGTTGGGTTTACGTCTGTCTGTCTAGACAGACAGACGCAAAGCTACCTCAAGTACTAAGCTGGAATACGTAATGTAAGTGTCTCTTACCACGCCTTTCAGACCAGAATACATCAATTTATACTTATGTCGGAGAGAAATACGTACGGCGGCATTGTCCCTGGAGTGGAAGAATGAAGACCTACAATTAGCTTGACTGCCCATTGAGTGTCGTTTTGTCGCTTAAGCTACTGAGTAATCGCCTAGTCCGTTGCCGTCCGAGCGTCCAATTTATTGTTTGAGCGACCAAAGATCGTCATATTATGTGCGATATTAAAAAAAAACTGTATACGTTTGTGTTTATATGCATAAGCTAAATAGTCGCCGAGCGACTTTTGACAGTCGCGTAACATACGAGAGACAGCAAATCAAGCTAAAATCCCTAGCTGTCGTTGACGACTACCGTGACAGTGGTCGACCGTCGCTACGTGTCGCAAGCGACAGCCGACCGCCTGCGTCGACGACGATCATCAACGTCGCGAATTTTAGCTGAGTGTCAGTGTTTTGTTACTTTTCTTATTACTTACATATTTAAAATATTGAAGATAGTAGAACCGTTTATGGTTCGACTCGGTTATGGTGGCACCACCGCCACACCTATTTCAGCCTCATAACGGCAGTGTTAAAAGCTTATATGTTCTAGTTTGAAACGTGTGATAAGGGAGACATACATTTCAGAGACGTTCCAGCTTAGTCCTCAGGGGTAGCAGCGCATCTGTGGCCGACCTCAATAGGAATATCTAATCCTATCTGGGGTTGATTACAGATGCCCATGGGCGGAAGTACTGCATGCTCGTCTGCTACTCCTATATTATAAAAAAAGATGTACTGGAATGCTAAACCCGAACTGTTGAAACCATAAGATATCCGTGAGCACAATACTCGAGTCGTCTGAGTTCTAATCCTATTATGTTAAGCATTCGAGGGTCGGGTCGGTGTTACTGTATTTTTTAGGTTAAAACACGAGCTGATTAATATTTATAAGACAGTTCTGTAACGCTTAGGTCTGTATTTGTTAGACACATTTTTTCGCCCTTTTTAAGCTTGGTTTGGGAATAGCTCGAGATGATATTACTTTGTTTTAACTCGATTTCATAGAATATTATAAAAATGTACAAAAATAATAAGAAATATTTGTCTATTTTCTAATAAATACCTAATTTATAACTTACTTTCAATCATATAAAATCGGCACATGAGTATAAAAATATATTTACATTTATTATTTTTCTAAAAGAATAAATAAATCAACTTTATTAATCAAATTCAAATCTCATTTATTCCAAATTTTAACTAAATAAATGTAATCCATAGATGACTTTGGGGATAACTTTAAATACAAATAACGTATTCGCCTTAACATATGCAAATCGTGAATGAAATTATTTTTCCATTTTATTTGTGGCGTATTTCTATTTTGATTAACGACTTTGTGAGTCTGTTTCCATCATTTGATTAACAGGCATTGTTACATCTATTGTTATCCTTTGGAGCCTTATTAAAATGTCATTACACTTTTACCTATATTAGGTGGTAGAACTCTTTGTGGTTTGACTTCGGCGGCACCACCGCCACACCCATTTCTGCCGCATAACAGCAGTGTTAAGGACTGCTGTGTTCTGGTTTGAAGAGTGTGGTACGGGAGACATCAGTCCTCAGGGTTTAGCGGCGCATTTGTGGACGAACTTAGGTAGGAATATCTAATTCTAACTGAGGTTAATTACAGATGTCCATGGGCAGCAGTAGCCACTTACTATCAGATGGACTGCATGCTCGTCTGCTACTCTTATATCACATATATAAAAAACGAGCTTTTGCCCGCGGCTTCGCTCGCGTTACGAAGTAATATTTTCATCCCCTATTTTATCCCCTTGGGGGTAGAATTGATCAAAATCCTTTCTTAGCAGATGCCTACGTCATAACATCTACCTGCATGCCAAATTTCAGCCCGATCCGTCCAGTGGTTTGGACTGTGCGTCGATAGATCACTATGTCAGTCAGTCACCTTTGAGTTATATAAATATTTAGATAATATTTGGCAAGGGTAAAAAACTCTCTCAATACTTAAAGCAATTAAAAAAATTAATGAGCCAAGTTATATGAAGTTGGTAGAAACCTTAGTGGTTCAACTCCGGCCTTCGGTAAGTAAGATTTTAGTAGTAATGACCGTATCCATTTGCGGTACAATACACTAATGAAACCGATGTTATAAAAAACTTACTTATCTAACGTAGGGGTGACTAACTGTTTAAAAATAGTATTGCCTAAATTTTCGCCTATGTCACTCGTAAAATTTGGACGAATCCAATGACTATTCTTATGTTAAAATCCTTGAAGCCGTTAGGGGTGTAGGGCGTGCTAAAGAACGAGACATAGCTACTATTTTCAACATGAGACAAAACTAAATCGAAATCGCTTTGCATATAAATTAAATATTAATAATATTATTATTGCATATTAATAATATATTTATGTTAAAATAAATATCCGTTTGATCGAAACTATTATTTCAATTGCCCATAAACTATTCTTCCTCTTGTAGAAACAAGATTAGCTAATTTGCTTCACATGTTCTTATTAATCGGAATCCTGTTAAGAATGATTTATAATATACTACTGGGAGTTAATTAATTTTACTACTGTTGTTAGTCCGGACATAAACTATTTTAGCAAGGTTCTATTAGACTTAATGGCTTTGTGCTTATTAAATTGATAAGTGATTTACGTCCGTTATTAAAAATCAATCTATGAATGAATCAATCTATGAATCAATCGAATGTTTTCTGCCAATAGTCGAAGTTTGACGATTTCTAGTATTACGTTACTGTCAAATAACTCGATTTTTGCATTAGGAAGAAAAAGGTGGCGGTAGTGTCGCAGCGGCGAACAAAGGGTTTTGGTAGAACCCATGTAACTGCAGTTAATGCCAGTAGGAACCCGTCCATCTGCTCGTTTCATCCCTTCTAAAACACCAGTGGATGTTTTTTTGCTGCCTACACCATATTCCAATGCCGCAAAACGGATACGGTCCTGTGTCCTAAAATCTTCTTAAATGATCTTGATGCGTTAACACTCTAAGAGACTAAATTATAACGTTACGTTAGCTAAGACTGGTTTAAATTCAATACATTGATATGAGTCCTTAAACTTTAGATCGGTCGCCATTTTTTTTGTAATATAGGAGTAACAGACGAGCATGCAGTGCACCTGATGGTAAGTGGCTACTGCCGCCCATGGAAATCTGTAGATAAGATGAGATTCCTACCTGAGGTCTGCCACAGATGCGCCCCTACCCCTGCCACTGCTGTAACTAGGCAGAAATAGGTGTGGCGGTGATGCCATCGGAGTCGAACCACAGAGGGTTCTACCACCTTCAATACTTTACAACCTTTACATAAAATATAAGATACCTACATTTAATACAAATTTCTCAAAATATGTTTTGACTTATAAAAATTGTATGAGTCATGCGACAATGTTATGATGGGGAAAGGGTATATTTTAATTTCCTTTGAATTGAGTCTCCTGTAATTAGATACAAACCACCCCTCTTGTAAATTTACCTTTATAGAACATAACATGTATGGAGTAGCTATTATATTGGTGTCATGAAATCACATATTATTATATTATAATTACTAATTACCCGAATGCGGAGGGTAACGTTTTTCAAACATTTGTATATAATACTAGCGAACCTGAAATTTTGTACCGCCTCAAAATCTATTTATCAAATATATTTCATATAAAATATAGCCTATGTTACGCATGGATAATGTAGCTTTCGAATGGTGAAAGAATTTTTAAAATCGGTCCAGTAGTTTTTGAGCCTATTCATTACAAGCAAACAAACAAACAAACAAAGTTTTCCTCTTTATAATATTAGTGTAGATGTGTATGTCTCATTTTTTGGCCGCTAAAGCCCAAACGGTTAGACAGATTTTAACATATGAGTTATCGTTGGATTCGTCTAAGTTGTGAGAGTAACACAGGCTTATAATATTAAACAGTTGGGTTTTGTCTTTATAGAAACCTTAATATATGAATCCATATAAAATTAGAATGAGAGTTACAATCAAACAACGCTTGTTGTCTTAAAGTTAAATACTCTTGAACTCTTTTATTTAATTTAACGAAAGTTATATATAGGGTTTTCTTTTGAAAAGACTACTCAGAAAATTAGGTCGCACGTTGCTTCTAATTTTTTTAAGTTTTTGTTAACATGACTATTTTGGAGATTTTTAGACATTTTTTGGAGCTTTATTGTAATAGGCGCTCAAAGATGACTTGCCTTTTTCTGCTTAAATTCGAGCTTCCAGATTATCACAATTACGAATCATTTGTTGTGGCATCATAATCATTTTCACGAATCAAGTCGCAATTCAGGAAGATTTATTTAAACATTTAGTGTATATTTATTTAGTACCTATGTTATGTATTTGGGAAAATAGGTATAGGATAATAAGTGTAAAGAAACGTTTATACCTAAGTTAGGTGTTTTTTTTATAATATAAGAGTAGCAGACGAGCATGCAGTCCACCTGATGGTAAGTGGCTACTGCCGCCCATGATCATCTGTAATCAACCCCAGGGGATTAGATATTCCTAACTGAGGTCAGCCACAGATGCGCCGCTACCCCTGAGGACTAAGCTGGAACGCCTCGGAAAAGTCTGTCTCCCTTACCACACTCTTTAAACCGGAACACAGCAGCGCCTAACATTGCTGTTATTAGGTAGAAATAGGTGTGACGGTGGTGCCATCGGAGTCGAACCTCAAAGGGTTCTACCACCTTCAAAAGGATAGGATATAAATGTTATGTTGAAAATAATTATATATTAGTCTCTATGTTTTTCTGTATTCTTTATTTCCCACCCTGTTACCTACTGTATATCCGTAGGGGAGTCTTGATTAAAAATAACATTCAAACTGCCTTATGTCCAGCATTGTGGTAACAATACTTATAATGACGTATTTTCCTTTGTTTAGGCGAATACATTGACAAGGCATTCCAAACTAGTCCTTACATGATGGTCAATATCTAAATGATGAATAAATATTTCTATTATGGGTCTGGATGTTTGTCTATCTAGAAAGCGTCTTTTTAAAAACGTATCTAGGCTGTCGTTAAAACTGAACCCTACTCGGGTTGATTACAGATGTATAGATGTATCCACTTACCATAAGGTGGACTGTATGCTCGTTTGACTTTAATTTTTAAAAGAAATAATTGAATGTTACGGTATAATATCGTTAAAACAATGTGACAGGTGATAGTTCCCATCAGAATAGGGCAGCTGGCCCTATCCACTGTTTTTTATTCGCACACGGTAATTCTATAGGATGGGTAACAAATATACTGTTTTTACGACCTCAAGTTACGAACTTTTGTAGGATAGACCGGGATATTGCGTTTCCTGGCTATATTTTTTAGATTTAAGCTCTGTCGTTTCATCGTACCATTCGAAATGTTATTTATAATGTTAAATTGTAGCGGAATGTTATTTTGTATAATATTTCACAGCAAGTTAGTACAAGATGTGTACCTTGTTTATTAAGACTAATTCGTTCTTTGCACACTATACTTCATATTAGGATTTCCTTTTTAGCACCCGCTATGAAATATTGACTAACATTAAGGCAAGTAGGTACGCAAATATAGACCCTTACAACATTATTATAAATTTTAAATTCATAATTTATGTCTGCTTAGCCAGGGATCAAACCCTGAGTTCCTTACACGTGTGTTTATAAAATTAGAGCATTTATGTAAAGATTTTGGCAAATATATTTAAAACAGGGATTAGATCTTTCTAAGTGCTAAGATATTTTAAAAGGTCGAAGTAGATTCATTATCGTATGAATTTATATATCGATATGTTCTGGCCCAAGAATAACCGCTATTATAATCCTCGTTTGCTCTATGAATGAAGCATTTTTATAAGAACGGTTTCATGAAGTGCAACAAAAAGGATTGGTAATTTAAAAGTGCTTACCGCTTGCTCTTATAACTTGGACCATACGCCATATCGCAGTTTACGCTGTGCACGCGCCATGTCGCCTGTTTCCTGTCGAAACTCGATCACTTCGATTAGGGAAACAAAGGAACTATACTGATTGAATAATACCTTTGCGAAAGAATAGAAAGCGTAGACGATTCAGATTTAAAGTGAAGTCAACAGTTCGTAACAAAGTTTTCTTTGATTAGGTAATTTCCTTTCTGTTTTTAGAATTTGACAATATGATCGCTGCTGTAGCGAGTTTTTTTTTAATAATATAAGCGTAGCAGACGAGCATGCAGTCCACCTGATGGTAAATGGCTACTGCCGCCCATGGACATCTGTAAACAACCCCAGATAGGATAAGATATTCCTACCTGAGGTCGGCCACAGATGCGCTGCTACCTCTGAGGACTAAGCTGGAACGCCTCGGAAAAGTCTGTCTCCCTTACCACACCCTTCAAACCGGAACACAGCAGCGCTTAACACTGCTGTTATTAGGTAGAAATAGGTGTGGCGGTGGTGCCGCCGGAGTCGAACCACAAAGGGTTCTACCACCTTTAATACAAAGTTAAGTTTTTTATAATATAGGAGTAGCAGAAGAGCATGCTGTCCACCTGATGATAAGTGGCTACCGCCGCCCATCTGTAATAAGTCCCAGATAGGATAACATATTCCTACCTGAGGTCTGCCATAGATGCGCCACTACCCCTGAGAACCAAGCTGGAACGCCTCGGAAAAGTATGTATCCCTTCATACAACACCGCTTAACACTGCTGTTATGAGGCAGAAGTAGGTGTGGCGGTGGTGCCGCCGGAGTCGAATCACAAAGGGTTCTACCACCTTCAAGAATTTGAAGCAAGTTTGAAGTTCGTAGATTTTTTAAGATCACTGTTTATAATGCTTACTTATTGTATATTTTTATATGTGTTAGGTATATAACGTATTTAATAAAATATAAAAGGAAATACAAAAATATGAAAGGTCTAATTTTACATAAGTAGGTACCTACGTGTGCGTGTTAAGATCAAAGGGACCAAAGGCTTTGAAGATGAGAACACGGCTCAGGAGAAACACCCAATATAACGTGACATCCACTTTTATATAATTTGCAAACATCCCCGCGCGGCGTTCCTTTGCATGTTTTAGGGTTCCGTACCCAAAGGGTAAAAACGGAACTCTATTACTAAGACTTCGCTGTCTGTCTGTCTGTCACAGGGCTCTATCTCTGCAACCGTAATAGGTAGACACTTGAAGTTTTTAGAGAAGAGCATAATGACGGCCACTATAACAAAAATACTAAAAATAAAAAAATGTTGAAAATAAATGGGGGTCGCCATACAAGAAACCGCTATTTTTCGATGTTTTTCGGTTTATCTATTGAAACGTAATAGATACACATTTCAAATTTTCAGAATGTATTTACTTCAGTGGCTGCTATAATAACAAATACTAAAAATAAAAAAATATATGAAAATGTTGGTGGTACGGAACCCTCCATGTGCGAGTTCGACTCGTACTTGGCCAATTATTACCAAATTGGGGAAGGTAATGTTTCTCGAGCATTATATTTTGTATATTTGTATATCTTTGACACACCTTATAGCCCAAACAGCGTAATGCATTTTAACATAATAATGTGAGGTATCCTCTGAGAGTTGGAATCCTCTTAAGAGAATGACATAGGCTCTATTTCTAAGCAGCCGGGATTTTTATGTTTATTAAAAAAATGAAATTTTCTTTAAGGTTTAAGTTGAGGTTTGACGAAGGCAGTACGCTACTTAAAGCTAAAACCCTGTTCTGACAGCTATTGACCAAATTAGAAAATAAAAAAACCAGACAATTTTTAATGTTACCTTCAGTAGTTTAGGTTCATCGTATATCATAGATTTAGTTAGTCTAGTTGTTTATATATTATATATATAAAGATGTATAATGTAACATATTATTTTTGGAAAAAGTGCCAAACGAGGCTGCGGGGTCACGTTCCCATGGGTAATAATTATTCCTTTGCGAAAATGATAATATTATAAATATTTTACCGAAAAATGTCTTAAGGAAACCGTTGTGTGGAAATTCCTTATGATACGCATTACAAAATATTATTTAGAATTATTTACTTTATTTCAAGACATCATAACGTTGATAAATTATCCTTTTATAAATTACTAGCTGACCCGGCAAACGTTGTGTTGCCATATAAATAAAAAAAGTTAAGGGTGAAAAACCCTTATCACTTAGGGTATAAAAAATATATAGTAGCCGATTCTCAGACCTACTGAATATGCATATAAAATTTGGTGAATTTCGGTAAAGCCGTTCCGGAGGAGTACGGTAAGTAACATTGTGACACGAGAATTTTATATATAAGATATAAACACTCAAGTGAATAATGTTGTTTATTTATCTTTACATTATAATACAAGCTTTGAATAGGCCAAAGATTAAAATCTGTATTATTCTAGTCAATTATTTGGCATACGGTATATATGTATGTGTAGAATAAATTATTTTATTACATTTTGTGTAGGCATCGAATTATATTCTGTTAAGAATATAAAATGATGTGAAAACCAAACAGCCTACATTAAATTCTAAAAATCATATGCGTATATTGCAGGTGTATGTTATATGAAAATGATATTATGTGAAGTATAAATAGAAATGTAATCACTTGAAGGTCATATAAGATTGAATCCCACGCGTAGCAAAACAGGTACAAAACGCTCCTCGCGCAATCAACGCAACGAAACGCACAATGCGATATTTGTGACACGTTTCGTCGTATTACTCGCGTTTGGTACAATTTATAAGCGTTTGCAGTATTGCAAACAAAAAACCCGTCGTGTTTTATGATATTAGTGTAGATTATTGATAACGATAATAATTTTGGTGCAATGGGTATTCCAAATAAGATCTAAAATGATGTGATAATCGAAGTGACAGTGCCCTTGATGAAATCTCTGTCATTTCGATTTTCGCAATAAAATGAGTATTACAAACTTGATATTGTTTGTGTAATCGTGTAAGAAAATTCGTGGACTAGCTTAGATACCCCACAAATATCTCAAAATTCTTTGAAGTTGCTATTGGTCGTCTATCCACTTAACTATTTTTATTTCTTATCTTGTTGTCGTATTTTCCTCGTTTTGTTTACAATTTTATGGTACAAATCATTAATTATGCCATAAAATTATTTATGAATAACATGAAATTATATTAATTAATAGCTATACGAATTAAAGAATACGACGCTTCGCATCTGAATTAGACCTGCGTCTAAATATCAGCGACTGAAGAATCATAAGTAAATAGATTTAGCGATTTGTTAGGCTCGAATATGACGCTTTGTAATGTACATGTATTACCTACATTTTTTTATTTTTGTTTATTATTTTAATTTAAAAAACGTCATCCAAGTTTATGCAACTTCTCATTTCATGAATAGAATCAATTATTGTAAGAACAAAAAACCCAAGTGCTTAAAATAAGTAGTTTTATTTTGTTTTTTTTTTTTTATTTTTTTTTAATCAACGCTTTTTTGGAGCTTGCAATCGACCTGGTTCTAAGTGGTCACATCTCCCCAATGGTTATCTATATGGGTTCCATATGAAGCCGATGATGAATTTGCTGCCACATATTTTAATATTAAAAGCCTTTAAAAAAAACGCGCTTCTGTCTGTCTATTTCGTGATTCTATCAAATGCAAGACGTTATAAATATTTTATTACCATTAGGTAATTTAATTACTTTTATTGACATCATTTGACTATAAAGAAATTTATGGCCACTTTGTATGGCGCCAAATTAACATATTATGAAAAAGAATAATATTTGGCCAAGTGCGAGTCGAATTCTCACACAGAGGGTTCCGTACTACCAAAATTTTAATTATTTTCAGTACGTATAATCAGAGCAGACATAGAATTAAATGCAGAGTGAAAATTTAAACTGTCTACCTTTTACGGTTCGAAAGATAAAGATCCTCGACAAACAGACAGACGGACCGACAAAGGTAGAACGGCTACGGAACCCTAATTAAAAGCAGATAAAGCGGTTACTTTTCGTCAACACAATAGTCCGCCATTTTGTAAGTTCATATAAGTATGTATTTACATGCATGATGTATGTCATGTCATAGTGAGTCAGGTACAACTCGCGCAAAATGTCCATCTGTAGGACTACCATGAGTTTACAAAAGTATTACTCGCTAGCGACTGCGTAAAATAAATGTATGAAAAATTGTACAGCGCCTCTGGTGGTTACTTGTAGAACTAAAATCCGTAGTGACGTAACTCGATACGTAAAAAACCTATCGAAATCAAATCGCTAGCGAATGTCATAATGATCTATTGCCATACAAATTCGGTCCCATGAGTCATTAATTTGACAGACGTTGTCAAGAAATACCGTAACGATAGTAGTTATGTTATTCACTATCAAAATGACAATAGTTTTCTATTTACCATTTCTATAGTGGCGTTTCTATGCCAACTCATGGTAATGCTACTGCTGAAGTGTCTCTTCTACACGGCTCACACGGCAGACAAAATGTTGGTAAGCAGTGGTGACGTTGTGGTTGCATTGTGGTTGCCTTATAGTTGCATTATCATAATAAAAACATGTATTTGCAATATGTTGGCCGGTTTCTCATAAACGGTGTCGTTTGTAGTTGCGATGTGATCACTTTTATTTATCTAATTACTAGCTGACCCAGCACACGTTGTGTTGCCATATAAATAAATAAATGTTAAGGGTGAACAACCCTTATCACTTAGGGGTATGAAAAATAGATAGTAGCCAATTCTCAGAGCTACTGAATATGTATATAAAATTTGGTGAAAATCGGTTAAGCCGTTTCGGAGGAGTACGGTAACTAACATTGTGACACGAGAGTTTTATATATAAGATGTACATCAAAGTATTCATTAAAACTTTAAATTTTTCTTAAGTTAATGCATCAATATCACGTATATTACTGTTAATTTTGATGGCAAAATATGGTATTCGTGAATAAAACTATGCATTTTCATAGTTCAAGCATCTTCAGAGTTGTTGATGTGGTACATGTGAATTGGCACTAACACGGAAACCTTATGAGCTATATAATAAGTTAATAAATAAAGGTTTCGTGAATACTTACGTCGTCCTACGATTAATTAATAAGGAAGTCATTTTTTGTTTAAAATTAAGTGATTTAACAAAGTAACACTGTGGTCGCTGCAATTATAACAGGTTATTAAAGTAAAATATGATTCATAAAATTATTTTTTCTCACAACCTGATTCAACTTATATTACGATGTTTTTTACATTGTAAGAGATACATGTATTGATATTTTTCTTTAATCTGACATAAAAAATACCATCTTTACGGCTTTTTTGCTGCAAAACAGCAGGTTTCTATTAAAAGAAAAATGTGTGCTTTGAAGTAACTCCAGCTCAACTAATTAGGCATCCATCAGATTAGGTTGGCCATGGGCCCATGACTAATTTTTTGGAAAGATGTGCTATGGAGTTTTTTATGCCGTTTCTTCTCTAAGACGATACACGTTCAAAAATAATTCTGTGAAAAATCTTCTTCAAATAAACTTTCTGATTTTGAACTTTACCTTCGGCACCATAGCGGTCACCCATCCAACCGTAGTCCGCAATCAACGTTGCTTAATTTTGTACTTCGTAACTACCATTTCATAATGTACAGATAATTTTTAAATCAAAACCTGTTAACCATATAAATAATAGTTTTGATAATATAACTTACAAGTTTAAGATGCATTAACGTTCATGTTAATTTGTTTAAACAATGTTATCCGTGAAGATAATAACATTGTTTAAATAAAAAGTCGAGATAAAAATTGTGTTATAAATAGAAATCTTTGTCATTATCTTAATATGTATTTTATATTAGTGATGATATAGTGTTGTTTGTTCATTGTTCACATAAGGCCATTTATATAGATACTTATGCCGTGAACATGAAGTATGATACCTATTTAATGAACTCACAAAATACCTACATGTTAATACCTACCTAATACCTACCATGTTATGTATTTTAAGTTTCTTTTATATTAAATTAAAAAATAGAGGGTATTAGTATAAATATGGTTTAAGAATCATCAAATAAAAAAAATTAAATGCTTAAATGCTTACAACAGCAATCATAAGGAAAATTGAATAAGGAAAAAAATATCATTAAAAATTAATAATTTATTTTTGTCTTTAATTTTTTTCTTGATCAAGGTTTATTAAGCACGCTATCACAAAATATCACAATAATTATAATTTGATTTTTGTTACTTGCTCATGTTCATCGCCCCTCCTAACAAATATTACGCAATATGACCTACTCATATTCACATAGCATTAAGATTAAACTGTAGTAAGCCTATAGTGTTTTCAGAGGGATATTGTATGTGCAATATGAGTACTCCAGTAAATCCATATTGCATTTGATTGTTTTGGCAATAGTCGATAGATTACAATATGGTATTGAAGGTGGTAGGCCCTTTGTGGTTCGACTCCGGCGGCACCACCGCCACATCTATTTTTACCTAATAACAGCAGTGTTAGGCGCTGCTGTGTTCCGGTTTGAAGGGTGTGGTAAGGGAGGCAGACTTTTCCGAGGCGTTCCAGCCTAGTCCTCAGGGGTAGCGGCGCATCTGTGGCCGACCTCAGGTAGGAATATCTAATCCTATCTGGGGTTGATTACAGATGTCCATGGGCGGCAGTAGCCACTTACCATTAGGTGGACTGCATGCTCATTTGTTACTCCTATATTATAAAAAAAAAATCAAGCTCCTCTAGCAATTCTTTTGCCCGTGCATTGCATTGCATTGCATTCATATCCATATTGTCCAAGAATATACAAATCAATGTATACTATATTACACAGCTCCAAGACCTTCATATGAAACTGTCTAAGGGCCTACTTTAAAAGTTTTTGTAATAACTATCTTCGTTGGAAATATTGTATAGTTGTAGGTATAATAGTGTATACGTACTGTATAATTTGACAGAATTTGAAATGCTTTCATATTTTGTTCAAGGTGCCAAGTCTATCACTTTACTGTCCATTTCAAATTTTATTGACATTCGCAAGCACCGTAACATTACATAATATTAACATTAAAATCGCAACAACAACACATGTCGTGGACATTATTTAGTTTGGTTATAAGTAGCATTGACTATAAAACATTTTATTATGAATCGAACAACAAAGTAAGTTAAGTGTTCAGGATACATCAATCATGCGAATGAGATTGAGGTTCAGTTTAACTGCGCCGTAAAACACTAAACATGCCGTTTAACCGCTTGCCAAAATAATTATGACTTTTTTGTTTTTAAAGTTAGGAAGCAACGAAGTTTTAATATTGTTCCTAAGGTTTGTCTTAATTTCATACGCATCATAGTGAGTTACGTCGAGTATAAGATAGGTACATAGGTACATACCTATTTATTTATCTATCTGCGATTAGTTGATGATATTGAAATACACTATAATTTACAAATATACATACATAGTTACTTAAGACATTTTTATTGTATTTTAATGTTTTTTTGATTTTATTAAATTTGCGTTGTAACTTGCGTGTCTTTAGATATAAACCTAGATAAATAAATAAAAAAAGTTAAGTTGCAAGGTGCGAGATGCGAATTATCGATTTTTAAACAGGACTTATCGATGATGTATCGTTCTAAGGACGTGTCATACAACCCATACAATCGGCCCCCCGCTTGGACTGGTGCGCTGAATCAGCAGCCAGTTAGGCAGTTAGTGAGCTACGGCGACGCGCGGCGCACGTGCATGTCGTGCTCTTGCGCACCCTTGCTTGCTTACGATCGGAACGTCAGCTGTCAAAACTTGACGTTTCCTAACAAACAACCCATTGATGTGATCAAACAAAAACAGTGTTACGCGCGAATTGAGTTCGAATTTCGAACGCTCAGCCCATAGTGTTGTGATGCTACAAATATAGTTTGTGTTGTGCTGTGTGTAACCTACTCCGGTGTTTGGTGTGTGTTATGCAGTTATCATGCCGCATTGATGTCGTACGCAGCTGATATGTCTATAATTAGCGAACTCCGATGGCTGCAAGACGACGAGCTGTTTGCCTTATCCTTGCAAAACGGTACCTAACTTTTTTACTAGCCTAGTAGTTTTTACGAACTTTTTTGTCCATTTACCTCAATCGGTGTTGGAGATCTCGCAAATTAATTCCTAGCTGACCTTGACCTTGATGCCGGTTTCAATCGTAGCGTTATAAAGGTTTTATTTCATTATAACATTTAATAGATAATATCGAAACGGTCTAAGTAGTGTTATTGTCATGTCAGCCTTAAGGTTTTGGGTTTAACTTTCAGCTAGGAAGGGAATCAAAATGAATGAATTATTGAATTATGAATTAGTGAATTATTTTGTATTCAAAATTTAGGTATAAGTTTTGTGTACTTATCGGTATAGGTATGTGTAACACATACAAGACAATAAAAACCGGAATGTTGTTAATACTTATTACCTACTTTGAACTATGAAAAATGTATTTTCAGTACTAGAGAGGTATAAATCTTTAACTTATAGCGAGTTATTAAAGATTAAAATGCGAATTGAACATAAAATGGATTTATGATTGTTATACACTCCATAAATCTCACTCTGACCACACAAGACGGCTAGTTAGGTGTTTGCATTGTAATAATGTATTTTACGTGTAAACAAAATAATACTCAATGATAAACAAGTTATACGTAAAATGTAAACAGAAACATAGATTTTAATGATGAATCTCACATGTGTCTAGGGACTAATTTTAATTTACTTTTAAAACTAAATTCGTGTTGGAATCTGCAACATGTATGTTGTATTTTATTTGAGCAAGTAGGTAGGTATATTACTTACATACGAGTATATTATATCCCATTAAACATATCGTAATATCTGTATAGATTGTTATGTATGTGGTATCGATATCGTCTTTGGATTAAATTAAATTAAGAACATCACTATTGCGAACAAGAAATAGCATTGTTTAATATATTTTTCACTGCCAATAAATATTGAATTTAAATTTAATAATGAATAAGAGAAGTTGTAATTTTTCATAAACTTATAACTTAATAATGAGCGTTATATTTTCCAGCGTTCCATTTTAAATTGTCTCACTTTTCACTTTAAAATATTTTAAAAATACAATATAATAAGCAATTTTACACCTCATTTATTATAATTGTACGTTAATACCATTACGTTTTTTAAATGAAGAATATTATTAAAGAATGAAAAATAATAAACAACTTCGCACTGTCACTATGAAACGTGTATGAATTCCGATGCTGCGTCATATTTGCAATGTTTTGTCCCGAGGTTCTCATGCGGATTTGCGCGGAACCCTAATTATTTCTAAAATAAAAGTAGCCTATATTACTCCTTATAACATCAGCAACTTTTAGTGAAAGTCATGTCAAATAGTCCAGCCGTTTCGGAGATTTGTCGAAACAAACATACAGACAGACAAAATTTTCAAAAATAGCTTTTTGTTACAAATAACGTATATACTTTCCTATGCGTTTAAAAAGCTGTTATTTTTACATGCAGACGCTTTAATTTTATTTATTTGTATATCACAATGCCGGCAGGTAAGCAGGCAGGTATCTGTCGATAAATCGCCAATTATTTCCTACATATTTCGTTAATGAGTACGACCTTCTTTAGCATTTCCCTATAAATCGATGGCAATGACAAGAATCTTGATTAACTACTTGTTAAGCCTAAATTACAATAATAACTATATATTTATGAAATTGAACATGAAGTTTGGACTTTTAGGCGAGGCGTAACTTAGTCTTTAAGAGTGACAAAGAATTTGAAGTAGTCATCAGGTAGGTCTCCAATGGTATTTGGTGATTACAGATGTCTAAGCGTGGCAGAAACCACAAAATACCAGGTGTTTTTACTATGTAACGGGTGGTCACGATATGTGGTTTTTCAATTTCTTATTTGCCGATATTTCGACCCAGTTGCATGGTTCGTTTTAGTCTAAAATCAAAATATTAGGTGAACTGCGAGTTTGTCTCTTTTTGTATTCACCAAACTTTGTTGTCTAAGATGTTCTAATTTAGTTATCAGGAGAAGTAATGCAATGTAATGAACTCAAAGGACAATGCCCATGAAAGTATGGACCGCCGTCCAGAGTTGCATCAAATTGAAACTTGTTGTGGAATATGTATAATTAACTGAATACTATCACCAATAATGATTTTTTAGATCAACACCCGGGTTCTGAAGTTATTTACCGAAATGTTACATAATCTTAAAATCGAATATATCCGACGATAGATAGATGGTCGATTTTAACTGATAGTGGGTATCTATAAGGTAGTTCGACTAACATATTCCATTTACTTTTAAAGGTAGTAGGTAAAAAACCTAAAATAATGAATTCCGAGTATAAAATACCGCCATTTTAATTTTTAAGAACAACAATCAACATTTCGTCTTATTTTATCTTAAATGGAACCCCCTTGTTCAAAGAAACTATTCTGATCGACAAACTATGTAAAAAAATCAAAAAATAATTTTAATATTACTTTCATTTTGATGCATGAGAAAAATCATTAGTCAAAACACTAATAGATCTTATTGAATTCCGAGTATAAAATTCCGCCATTTTAATTTTTAAGAACAACAATCAACATTTTGTCTTATTTTATGTTAAATGGAATCCCCTGTTCAAAGAAACTATTTTGATCGACAAATTATGTAAAAAAATTAAAAAATAATTTTAATATTACTTTCATTTTGATGCATGAGAAAAATCATTAGTCAAAACACTAATAGATCTTATTGAATTCCGAGTATAAAATTCCGCCATTTTAATTTTTAAGAACAACAATCAACATTTTGTCTTATTTTATCTTAAATGGAATCCCCTGTTCAAAGAAACTATTCTGATCGACAAATTATGTAAAAAAATGAAAAAATAATTTTAATATTACTTTCATTTTGACGCATGAGAAAAATCAGTACCAAGAATGGGCATTCTCCTTTAAATAATGTTATATTTAGGTTTACTTCTAAATGTGCACTAACGACCAGGTGGGCATGTTCGTTTACTAAAAAGAAGGAACCCCAATAGATTACGGTAATGATAACAAACTATTTTGCCCCCTCAAAAATAATCCTAAAAATGGTATGAACGCTACTAATAGAAATATCATAATTAGATAATTAGTTTAATAACTATGCAGTATTATTGAAGAGGGGTTCAATTCGCATAATTATGAGTTTTTATGTGTATTCTGGGTCTGGGTGTTTTTACTTGTCTTTGTGTGTGTGCATGGCATTTACGAGTCTAATGACATAAGGGTAACATAGAGAAGTATTATGAGTATAAAAGTTAACTAGGTACGTATTGTATAAAGTATGAACATCATCAGAATGAAATAAGAAGTTTTTTTTAATTATCATTAATATGTGATGATTTTATCAAAAGCAAGTAGTTTAGTAATACTCCGAGAATTTACGTGACAATTTGACATTAGAGAACATATCTATTGAGTTACGTAAAATAAGACTTAATTATTAAAATTATGCAATTTGAATCTTAATTTCATATTTTTTACAAATAACGATATAAGAAAAGATTTATTTGTTTACTTAGTTATAAAGTAACTAATGCTAGGATTATTGATATTTCTTTAAATAAATTCAAGTTACACAAGATAGATAAATCCTTTCGATCAAAACTCTGAAGCGTTGTATTTTAGTCGATTGTATAGTTATTTACTTTTCTGTAAACTATACACATTTAAATTTCTTTTCGTATAACAAGTAACAAATTTTATTCAAGTGTCAGAAAATCCAACTGGATATTCTGATATAATATGCGTAACACTTTATTTTCTTGATGCGTTGCATCAACAAGAGAAAATAATTATTATTCTGGTTTTAATATATGTGATGCGAATAATATATAAGTTCAAATGGAACACAACATAAAACAGACAACAATAATAATCTACAACAAAAAGCTACCACGAAACACACAATCAGTAGACAAAACAGACTTATAATGAATCTACAACAAAAAACATAAGCACATGGCACATAGCACATTAAAATGCAATAAGATTTCGGTAGTAGCAAACGTGCAGAGATGCTAGAGCAAGCCACGGTGGGTGAATAGGAAATAGTGGCCAAGGTGAGCTAGATTCTTGCGGGCCGCCTGTTTACTTAACTTGAGCACTTCATTATGAAGACAATTTTGTTCTGTTTAGGGCTGCTACACACTTTAATGATGTCAACTCATTACTGTTTTATTGCTGGGCTTTTTTTTTGTTTACGAGGGAGAAACCTTCAAAAGGTACCCGGCGCCGTGGGAGCGACGCAGGGTTATGTGGGATTTGTACCGCACTAAAACCTCCCCGGTGGCCGTCCTCGGCGCTGCGTAGAGGGCTCCGGGATCTCCAAAGAAACGCAACCGGAGTCCTCTTAGCGCGTTGCCCCGTCGGGCTCTGCCCAGGTCAGCTTGACTCTTGCCACACCGTCTGGTGCGTACGACGGATTTTACTGCTGGGCTAGTGTTCTCTCAGAGTGAGAGAGGTTAAGGCCATATTCCACCGTACTGCCAAGTCTGAATTGGTAGACTTTACACACATTTGTTTTTTAACTTTTATGTAGGTATGTAAATTTCCTCGAGATGTTTTCCTACTTAAGACAAAAGTATTAGAGTATGTAATATCGGAGTGGCTACCGAAAAAAAGGTACTAAATACGTATGCAGTAACAAATCGTGCTATAAATACCAACACCATGTTAATCCTAATACAATTGTAATTAATACAATTTTTCAATAAATAAATTCATTTAATTTCATTACATTACATCTCATTTCATTTCTTCTCTGTTTTTCTGTAATGTTTTAGTTAATTAGTCCTAACTAATATTTCGTTACAAAGACAATATGACTGACCAGAGACAATCCCCGAACATGGTCGTTATCTTATCTATGGATATTACAACATTAAAATCAAATATTCACACAATCGAATTACTTATGATTGGGGTTTATTACATTACATTTTATTTTATTACGACATATTTCATAACATTACATTTCTTTTTTTCGAATAATTTAAATATTACTTTACAACCCTGACGAATACTTCATTACAAAGACAATATTACTGGCCAGAGACAACCCGCGAACGCCATCGTTATCTATTCGAATTTAATGTTCTAAATTCGAATATTCAAATAATCCGATTACTTACGATTTGGGGTTATTATTCGTAAATTACATTTTATTTCATAAAATTGCATTACATTTCTCTCTCTCCAATTAATAAGATACATGTCACGTGGCAACCCTGACTAATACTTCATTACAAAGACAATATTACTGGCCAGAGACAACCCGCGAACGCAGTCGTTATCTATTTAAATTTAATGTTGTAATGTATCGTATCGATTAACTTATAATTATTACATTACATTTATTTTTCTTTAATTTCTTAGATACAGGTATTACTCGGCGACCCTGACTAATACTTCATTACAAAGACAATATTACTGGCCAGAGACAACCCGCGAACGCAGTCGTTATCTATTTGAATTTAATGTTGTAATGTATCGTATCGATTAACTTATAATTATTAGATTACATTTTATTTCATTACATTTTTTTTAAATTTCTTAGATACAGGTATTACTCGGCAACCCTGACTAATACTTCATTACAAAGACAATATTACTGGCCAGAGACAACCCGCGAACGCAGTCGTTATCTATTTGAATTTAATGTTGTAATGTATCGTATCGAATTACTTATGATCGGGGATTATGTTACGATCGGTAATCTTGGATACAATTACGTTTAGCAATTTCTTAGCTGTAATGCTTATGAAATGATACCTTGCCTTTTTGCGCTCGGAATTTTGTAGTGTCAACAAGAAATGTTTGTGAAATTTTGCGTTTTCGTTAAAAATTACTTAAATAATACCGTGTAATGGAAATACACTTGAAAAAATTTGGTCAAGTTCTGGTTGGATTTGTGAACTGAGGGCTCCGTATACAATATTTGTATTGTATACCAAAAATATGTTTTATTCTATTCTTTGTAAATATTATTCCACGTATATGTCGAACTTACTCTGCTGCTTTTTTATTATTTTTTTGGGAAGAAATAATAGTAAAAAGTAAAAAAAAATCTGAAAAGGAACCGCTTCCGATTACACCGGTCTACAGATTTTTTGAGCATGGGTTATACATACGTTATTTTTATTCCTTTTATACCTAGAAATAAGAAAAAGAACAAAAAACAGTTCTGAATTTACTTTTATGTGTACAAATTGGAAAATTCAAATAAATGAAAATATAGGGTCTTCTAACAAGGACTTCCGAACTTTGAAAGTTGATAACGGTCATCTTACTGAAGCAACATCTGTCAAATTAGTTTTAATTTATTCAGTTTGTTTTGCCAAATTACCATGGATGATTATAGCATTCAACAACACGAACAAATAATAAAATTATTGTATCAAAAAGCTATTCTGTTCGGGCAACGCGTGCTACAATCGTCCGCTACCGCGTGGTCGCCATAATCGTCCTACCGAGAGGACTATTCGCAATCTGGTGGATAAATTGAAGTCTACTGGGTCATTAAATGATTGACTAACTTCCGTATATCAACGAAACGGAAGATTTGCCGAAAACATCGCCGCTGTCCGTGAGAGTGTGCACTAGTATCTGAGACAGTCGATTTCCCGTCGCCCATAAGAACTCTGCCTTTTGCAGACCATAACCATAAAAGCCGTGCGGAAATTTGAACGATGTTATATTCTACACATAATGGCAGCAATAGGTCCTTTAATCGATTAAAAAAATTCGATAAAATATCACACACAAGTTGTTTTATATAATTTTAAAGATAGGAAACGCTCAATGAAAGACCCTATACATGAAAAATGGACACAGTTCATTTATTAAAAGATACACAAACATTAATTAATGATACATTCTTATAATAGAAATTTCAAAATAGAATGCAAGTATTTATTAATGAACACTAAACAGTCGTTGGTAGATCCGGATAATATGTTTTCTTTGATTTTTTATCTTTGAGTGGATTCACAATACAAAAATAACAATCTATGCGATGATTACTGAGTACCTATCCTCCAAATTCTTGGCACTGCAAACTTCATTGCTCTTTTTTCACCTCGGTACCAACCTACAATAAAACGTACCGTATTATAACTACATAACGTAATTATAAAATAGTTATAAAGATATAAAAATGAATATAAACTCACCGTCCAGAATATTTCTGCAAGTGTTACCTGACACAATATGTGAGGCCCATTTTTTATCTTGATTTTTAACAGGTATACAGTATACAGATGGAAGTAGTTTGGTATGCCTTGGAAATCTTTAAATTTGTACATAAATCGTCCTATTTCTCTCTTACTTTCATAAATTCGCCGCAAATATAATAAAATGAGTCGGCGTCTCGTTTACAACTTCTCGAAGTCATTTTGTACAGACTGATACAACGAAAAAAAAAATGAATTACGTTATTCCACTGAAATAAGCAATCACTTACTTTTGTACACAAGGAGCGATGCAAGAAACACTAAACTCCGCCCCCTTGCCACTCTTTTGTCAACGTTAGTGCGCCAAGACTGACTTTATTGGACTCGAAAATAAAAAAATGTTAAATTGCTCTAATTTCTATAAAAGCAAATATTATCGATTTGTAATTTAATTTTTTTATATGTATTTGCTTATATAATCAGAATATATTAAGTAAAACTCATGCACAAAAAAAAAATAAAAAATTGTTGACCTATGTTATTTTTGTATTTGCTTGCCAATTTCTACATAATAAGACATATCCTGTGACGTGGACAGACAGACGAACCGACAGTGTAGGATTACTAATAGCATTCTGTTTGGAATCCTAAAACAGCTTAGGAAACAAGAATCTTATAACATCGGCATAAATCAATAAAGAATTAATGGTTTTTAAAAAGGTGTGGTAATGTGGAATTTCTTACGCAGTTTCTTGATTAGCAGCTTATTTTTTTTTTAATGAAAATTGTTGGTTTGCTTATTGGAATGCTAATTATGCTATTATTTTTTGCTCTTTCCCCATAAGTGTCTTGAGTGAGTCTACGAGGCGTACTAACTTAGTCCTCAGGAATATGTTATGCAGGCAGGAGCCGATGTTCTTAGGGTTAACTGACATCACCGACAAATAGTACTTATCATTAAACGAAATTCCATTAATTATTAATTAATATCATTAATTTAATCATACTTATTATTATTACAAGCTTTTATTTCACTTACATTTTGTTCCGCCCGATCTCCAATTGGGCTGGAATTTTCCATACAATTTGGGTTGGATGATAATGTATGGTAGAATGGGAATAGTGACTACATTCTAAATCCAATATGGCGGACGCCCCAATATGGCGAACCAATACTTTTATGCACCCCATGGTATGATAGAGTTTTCTGAGAAGAATACAAAAAGAAAATGGTATTTCTAAAGCTGGTTTTTATAAACCCTTTTAATAAAAATGTATTTGTAAAATGCATCCAATTGTATACGGACAGTGCATACGCATCGTAACTGTGATACAATTTGGCACATGTTCAAGGTTGACTAATTTGCAATGCTGTGTTATGCAAGTAATGAAGTAATGACAGACTAAATTATTTATTATTTATTTTGACATTTTACAATATTAGTCGAGCTGTTTGTAAAACTTGCTACACGTTAGACGATAATCGATAAGCGATACAATAATTTGATTGAATTGACGTTATTATAGTCATAAGGCTTTTTCAATTTTGACGATCGCATTATTGGGGTACTGCATAATTTTGTTTTTTATTTGTAAGTTTATAAAAAAAACACAAAGTCCCTGTACAGTACCTACCATAATCGACCCTTATAGTCTTATACTAGGACCCTTCGTCTCTTTGAAGATAATGATAAATTTTTCGAGGCATTCCCTTTTAGTTAATTAGTAGCAACGCATCTGTTATCAATATCACGTTGGATTCCGTATGAATGTAGAGTTGGTGGGAAATAACTTTGAGAAGCAATGTCTACTTAACATTAGCTGGACCACCCACTCCTCTAGTTATTATCCCTAAGCTTCTTCCCCATAACGCAACACCTTGCGAAATGATGCCAGTTTTATTGAAATTCAAGAAGTGCTCTGTAAAGAAACTATTTTGAATAAAAAAAAATGATTCCATTTGATTTAAAAACTAAGTTAGTACGTCTTATTTATGTGTAGCGTTGTGAACCGCCCTAAACACTTTTAATTCTGAGAGGAAACTTATACCAATACTTATACCAATTTTCTTTTTGTGTTTATATGTTTACCATTTTACTCTTTAGTTACTTTACTGCTTACGAATAAAATAAGTCTGTAGTACCTACTTACCTACTATACGAATAGAAATAGTTTTTCAATCCTGATCAAAATATCATTAGACTGTAATTTAATATACATACTCGTTCGAGTCAATGGTGATTGTAATCGTAATGACACCCACACACCTACTTCAATAAAGACGCGAGCACATTGAGAATATTTACAAATAAAATCCATATAACAGTTACATTACGATTTTTACGATGATTCGTTAGCACTTTGAAAATGACTATTATATTTAGTTTAAATAAACGCTACGTATACTATATTGTGATACTTTTATTAAATATGTTTATAGTGAGTGAGTGATTGACTACAGAGAATAGTGCAACAAGGACCAAAATTAGTCTTATAAAAATATTTTTAAATTGAAAATGATATTCAAACATATAAGTCATCTGTAATCTGTAATCAACCAGATAGGATTAGATATTCCTACCTGAGGTCGGCCACAGATGCGCCGCTACCCCTGAGGAATAAGCTGGAACGCCTCGGAAAAGTCTATCTCCCTTACCACACCCTTCAAACCGGAACACAGCAGCGCCTAACACTGTGCGGTGTGGCGGTGGTGCCGCCGGAGTCCAACCACAAAGGGTTCTACCACCTTCTATTATTATTCCTCTATTAAAATAAGTTCATGTTATCTATATAAAATCATAAGGATACTAACTTCTGAGTAATCTTCGTAAAGCTAAGCTACTAAAGATAAAACAATGAAATTTGAACAAAAGCCTCATTGTGTGACGTAGGCGAAGAAATAATTCTTTAATATTTCAACCTTAATGGAGTTAAGTATAATATTAAAATCTACAAGTACGAAGTCGCGGTCAAAAATTAGCTATAGATACAAGTGCAACAACCAGACTCAAAATTAGTCCGCACCTCGTTACTTATGTCTGTCTAGTGGCTAGATATATGTGGAGTGTCTCCACATATGTCGATATAGATTCGGTCCAATCATAAAACGTTGTGCAGGTTTACTTAGAATAGACGACACGACCTGGGGTCGTTTAAACTCTTATGTCGTAAGCATGAAAAAGTCAAACCTTTTATTCAACAAGGGTGAAGGGTGGTGGTAGTAAGGGAAACATACTTTTCGAAGCCGTTCCAGCTGAATCCTCAGAGGTAGCGGCGTATCTGTGGCCGACTTCAGGTAGGAATATTTAATCTAATATCCTATCTGGGTTTGATTACAGATGTCCATGGGCAGCAGTAGTCACTTACCATCAGGTGAACTGTATGCTCGTCTGCTACTCCTGCTAAAGAGCTTAAGTACAAAAATCCTATTTGGGGTTAAATACAGATGTCTTTTGGTCATGACTTACTACTATGTAGAATGCATATTGCAAAGTACTTCGTAGTAACTTTTTCTGACCGTATCAAACCGTCGCGTCGACATGTATGAAGGGGGAGGGGCCTTAGATGACTTTGACTATTCAGACGTTGTCAATCAACGTCAAATCAAGCAAACGTACCGGCGCAGTTAATTCGTTTTTATCGTGCTATAATTATTAAGAATCCATTTTGGTATAAATAAATAGTTCAAAGCGGATGTAACACTTAAGCAAACTAAACGCGGTGTTAGGGTGGCCGCACACGAGCGACAGAGAACCAATATAATACGGTCGCAGACACGCGGCGACAGTCGACGACAGTAGGAGAGTCGCTGACAATGGCTCACGACATGCGACTATAATTTATGATGGTCACTGGCGACAATAAGTAGCATACTGGCTGCAATTCTATTTGTATGCGATTGCTGACGATAGCCCACAACAATCAGCAAGGTGTGGAATGAACTTCCTCCTGAGGTATTCCCGGAGCGCCTAGACATAGGGCTCTTTAAAACAGGTGTAAAAAGAGCTCTCCTCCAAAGCCAGCGATGCATTGGCGAGTCCTCTGGTGTTGCAAATGTCCATAGGCGACGGTGACTGCATTCCATCAGGTAGCCCGGCTGCCTCATCGTTTAGATATAATTATAAAAAAAATCTACGACAGTCCTGACGACTGGTGGCGATAAACAACGACAGTCCTTAATCCTCATTGACTACAGACTACGTCAGTATGCGATGGTTGATGACCAAATGGCAACAGTCGACGACAATCGGACTCGGTCGCTGATGGCTTTTAGTGACCATTGGCGACTTTAGTCGACATGACAGTCGCTCGCGTGATAGCACCCTAAATAATAATGATGATGACTAGTGCAGCATTCGACAAAGTTATTTTGTGTCTGTATTTAATGATGCCGATCTTTATACTAAGGACGGAAGATATATTTTAATGATATTTCGTTTGATACAACTGATATTGAATATTAAAAACTGAAATAGGAAACAAAATCATTAAATCTTTAGAGCAAGTCTGTTTGAGTGCAGTAACAAACCTCATTTGGCCAAGTATGTAGGTAGAGGTTTGTTTTTATTTGTCAATCAAAACTATAATACAATACGATTGATACAATGCAATGTTTTGTATTGCATACGTATAGATAAGAAAAGAAAAATAAGTTTTACAATATGTGTGCAATAAGTCTTATCGCTTAGGTACCAATCTCTTGAGAAAATTAACGGTTTGGAAATTCCATTCACGCATTTAAACATATTAAAAATAACTTTTGTAACAAAAAACATATCAGTGTATGCCGATAGGTATATTTTAAAAATATTCCATTCTTTAAATTTCTTTAAACCTATGTATTTGTAGGGGATTTTTAAACAAAGTTTCTCTTTGGGATAACATTATTAAATATTAGGAGAACCGAAAAATAACCAAAATTTTGTTTGCTAGAGAACCTAATCTAACCTTACCATGGCAAAAAAAAATTAGAAAATGATGGAAGTTATTTTGTTGATGCGCATTTACGATGTCTTTAATACATAAGTGCTTTTACCAGGAATCAGTAACATAATTACTATTCAATTTTCCTTATACAAAAAATATATTATCATTATTGTGTTTATCCATCTTTGATTCGGATTACAACAATCGTCGAATTGTCGGGACACTGATTCCCAGGAATCGAATACTAATAAAATTGCAGCCAGTGTTCTAGGTACTTACTGCAATAAATTTTCGTAATAGGACAAATATAATAATATTTGTGCTCATTGAATAACACGCCAATTTTAAAATCACATAAGTATGAATTCTAAAATATTTGCCACGTATTTAAAATTTCATCGCAATAACATTTCATTTAAAATTTTATTAGAATAAATGCACGAACATTCTCAATTCAAATTTTAAAATATAAGCGCATATCAATAATTTTATTGCGACAAAAGTTTTATTTGGAATCTTAATACAGAAATATTCTCAATGAACGATATATGAGGAATATGTAAGAATAGAATAGGTATTATGAAACATAAGATGTAACGACTCAGTATTTTGATCATGCGATGATATCACGTATGCTGACAGCAAAATTTACTTACCTACGCGAATGTTAAACAAATTTATAGTGTGTTATAGTTTAAACGTGATTTGTAATGCAACAAACGTATTAAATAGGCTTGTTTTGTTACTCATTTTATACAGGACTAACTTGGAACGCCTTGTCGCATCATTTAATCTCAGGGCAGCGATACTACACGGCAGCGAGGTATTAAAATCGTCGTTGTCGTTAACCCATTAGTGACCCACTGAAGGACACGGGTTTTTTAATCTCAGAGTAGAGTTTTCAAGTCTATCGCGCTGGCCACGTGCGAATTGGTAGAATAATTATACTTTTGAGACCTACTTCAAGAAAACCCAGGGCGTATTGATTTCCTTGCGGAGTTTTCTTTTACTATTTTCAGTTACGTCTTTTGGATACAAGATAATAACTTTGTTTTTGCAATGCCTCTAAGAAACACTATAAAACATAACATAACTACTTTTTTATTCTAATATACAACATAACCAGTTCATGAGGAGATTTGCCCCTGACGTGATGACGTCATGATCTCTGACGACAAAACTTACGTGTCGTTGAATAGTAAACAGATCTCGTATTACAATGCAGTAACGTACAAAGGACGTTGGTTGAACCGTGGAAAAGTGTAAATTTGAAATGTAATGTCGTTACTTCTGAAATGTAAAGAAGGTAGAAGACTACGCGATTTGATTGTAGAGGCGCAGACAATATTTTTGCCTTATGACGGCAATGTTAAGCGCTGCTATGTTCTGGTTTGAAGAATGGCGATGCAGACGAGTCGGTACACGAGGCGTTCTAACTTAGTTCTTACCTTTGTTGTGAAGCTATTTGGGGTTAACTAGAGATATCCTAACGTAGTAAGTCAAAGTAGGTATATTTAAATACCTACTTCGAAGGGTAGGAATATTTTTTATAAACATTTAATTTTTTTAAGAGGTTCCTAATTACACATACGTACGATGTTTTGTGTTTAATTTATCTATAGAAAAATACTTGAATTAGTGGTCAAAATAGTTCTACGAGTATATCCAATTTTGAATAAAAGCGAAACAAATTTGAATCAAGAAAAGAGTTATTCAAACAACTATTTTCAACATAATTTAGTTGATATCTATGTAAAGTTTACTTAAGAATTAATGACAACATTATATCCGATGACGTTATTGCTTTCGACTGCAATATTTCATTAATTTTCACCCATTAATGAATCGCTTCATTCTTTTATCCATAGCTAATTAGTAAAACAGAGACAAACAAAACCGGTTTAAATCAGGTTTATTATAACCATGTTAATTTAAATAACACTCGCGCATGTGGACATTCTTAGAGCGTGACTTAATAGGTTGTGGCCATGATTTTTGTAATTTTAAACCATTATGTAGTATACAATGAAGTTTAAACCGATATTAACCGGTTATACGTATTGTTTTAAAATCGGTGCACGATTGCGTCTGTGAATGATCATATGATTTTGTATTTATATTTTACATATGAAACTTAACGTCTCTCTGTTGGTTCGTTTGTTTGCTTGTTTCAAGACCTTTTGGTTGAATTTATGTGATTCTTTTTTTAGTATGAAAATACTTTATTTGGACAGGTTTTAGTTGTAATTTAGATCGAGAAAAATAATCTATGTACATCATTAAGTTATCTGTCTGACCGGGAATCAAACCGGGAATAGGTATGTTGATCGCCCCGCCACGCGGGTCATCAATATATGATGGCATCCAGAGTACCTGCTGGATGATTAGGAAAAAGGGAAATACACATTTAAAATGTTATATTATACTAGTATTAGCAATAGCTAAGTTTCTCTGTGAGAGCCACAGGAACGGCTAGTCGTAAAATACATTATAAAATTACCAACCTAAAATATAACGAAATTCCTACCTGAAGTCAATTAGAAATATATCACTGTGCCTGAGGATTCCTTTTCATATTTCCATGTCTAGATATAATATACTTTCATCAGAACTATAGTGCTATAATAAAATGGGAATGACGGTGCACCCATCACGTCTAACATATCCTTTCATATACGATCGTCACAGTTATAAGAATTGCATTGACATTACAAATACTATTGAATCGTACCAACTTATAATTTATTATCATTAATTAATTGTTGCTGCAGTTTTTAACTGGTTTCAATAAAGTAGACTGATACGGTATGAGTTTGAGTAGCAGTTGATGGATGAGTGTGCGGTACCTTGCAATAGGTATTATAATATCCATGTCGAAGTTATATGAAATCTTGCACTTTACAATCTGTCGATATGGTGAAATATGGTCTAAAACCCTTCTCATTTTAGAAATAGGGGTAACGACTGTCTCTGCTGGATATGGGTCTCCTGTCAGAATGTGATGTTTTCACCGCCATATGGGTCGTCAAATTTGTTTCTGAATGAAAAAAACATCTGGCCATAGTCCAGAACGCTGGCCAAATGCAATTTAATATTACATAGGCTTGGAACCTTTTTTATTCAAGACCCCTCTGGTGTGCGAGTTTCCTCGCTATGTTTTCCTTCACCGCTTAAGCAAGTAGCACGTAACTTGTAAATCAGAGGTAAGCGCCTGGATTTGAACCTCAGACCCGCGAGTGAGAGGGCAAGTTTCTAACTACTTGGTTTTTCAAAACATGTGCTGTTTTCAATTGTAAACATTCTTACTGTATTACAAATAGCCTAAACAGTTACCTTACAAAAACTATTTTCGCTGCACTTTTCCTTAACACTTTACAATTGCTCATAGCGAAGGTGTGCTAAGCATCAAATAGCCTCATCTTTGCACCGTAACCTAATATACTAGGTAATTAAGGAGCGCTGAGGGGAATACACGTAATGTGGTTTAAATTGTTATAAATATATGCGAACCAACGCCGCTAATCGGTTTCGCAATTAGACGTAAGAGCATAACTGTCTCACGGCAGCTTGCACTGCTCTTTAAGAATTTTTATGCGGATTTTATATTTAACGCACACATATAGAGAGAATACGCGCACATAGACGCACACATGCACACATAGAATAAAGATATAGATAGATGAATGAAATTTTGAAGGTACATCTCATCGTGTTTCATCTCCAAAAGCTCCTTAACCACACCTATTTCTCCCGTATAACAGCAATGCAACGATGCGTTGAAGGTGGTAGAACCAACCCTTTGTGATTCGACTCCGGCGGCACCACCGCCACACCTAATTCTGCCTCATAACAACTGTGTTAAACGCTGCTGTGTTCTAGTTTGAAGGGTGTGGTAAGGGAGACATACCTGCTGTGGTCGAACTCAGGTAAACCTCCTTCCTATTTATCTGAGTTATAAATCCCCATGGTCTGTGGCCAGGGATTAGTCACTACGTGTATTACATGCTCGTTTGTTAGTTTATTTGTTTAAACTTATAAACTTTTTAACTTTAAAAAAACGCGTATGTTGGGATTGTGATGGGGGACCGTGTATTTACGTCGTAATTTACGTCATTAACTTTACACCCCTGAGCACGACTTTAAATCCGACACTATTATGAATCAAAAGTTCCTTACAAAGCATGTACAATGAATTATCTAAGACCCTTGCACCACCGTCAACGATAAAACTTTCTAGTTACATCAGAAAAGATTTGAAAATCTCTTTAGAAATAATTCTTAGAATATATTTAAAATGTGTGGGACACATGACGTTCCAAGTCTTTAAGTGCAGGATAGGATCGTAAATTATAAAGTATGTTTGGCCAATCTTATTTCGGATAAGTATTAACATTATACTTGGCTATTTGAAGTTGTTTTAACTGGAGTCTTTCAACAAAAAAATCAACAACGTAATCTTAAAAAAAATACAAATATTAATTCTCACGACAATAGTAACTTCAGTTTTATGTCAACACGAGCTTTTGCCCGCGGCTTCGCTCGCGTTAGGAAGTAATATTTTCATCCCCTGTTTTATCCCTTTGAGGGTAGAATTGATCAAAATCCTTTCTTAGCGGATGCCTACGTCATAACATCTACTTGCATGCCAAATTTCAGGCCGATCCGTCCAGTGGTTTGGGCTGTGCGTTGATAGATCACTATGTCAGTCAGGCACCTTTGAGTTATATATATTTAGATTACTATAATCCATGAAACCACACAAGTTTTGTACCGAGTTACCAAAAATCACGTACTCAGACGCACAATACCCTTAAGCGATATATTACATAGCCGCTCGCTTGCAACATAACAGCTACCTAACGGAGGTGCAAGTTATCACTCGCATTCCACTCTTGATTGATAACCGTGCGTGTCAACCGTATTGATACCGTCTCGTGTGTGGGAGGCCTAATTGTTATTTCACTGCACATTTCACCGACATAGGGTAATTCGGTTAAATTACTTGAAGTAAGACTGACATTATTTTTATGTTATTGAAATGACTATTTACCTGCGTATTTTTTTTAATAAATAAGCTAAAAAGTATACTATTTAGAGATTTTCCCGTCTGTCCTAGCGTTAGGTATAAATATAAAAAAGAAAAAAATGTAATTAGTGAAAATCTGCAATAATGAAATACGTGGGCTTTTTAGATTATGGTAGATCTGTAAGGTTGTTTTCGTTCGAAGAATAATAATTACGTGAAAAGAGCTTATACTCGTACTTAGGTACAACAACGCATTTTTTGTCAATCTTAGGCAGGACTCGCAACTAAAATCAAATCAAATCATTTTTTTTATTCAAAATAGGTTCTTTACAGAGCACTTTTTGAATGTCAATACAACTACCACCACCTCACAAGGTGTTTCGTTATGGAGAAGGAGGTTAACTAATATGGTATTTAGCAAATACTTAGTCTGCCATTTGTATCTACCATATTTTACAGTCAATATTGGCTAAATAAATAAATGCTTGCGTCTTATTTGGTAACATATTTCACTCATTTCTTCGGTGGCCACTTAAAACCAGATGAAATCTATATCGCTACAACATCGCTATATTTATTACATAAGGTAGTATTTATAAGCTAGTAGCAGTCTCCTATCACTAAACAAACTATGCAAGCTAAACAATGAGGTTTTTACAAAGAGTTCATTCACCCGGTTAATTAGAGCCATTTCAATTGTGGTATGATAGAGTCGGATAAGTAAAAATACGGGCTCTACCTCCGTTTGTTAATTAACTGTGCTCATTCTTAGATATTTTTGGTTAAAGGGTAGAGCTGTTTTTGACCTCCTAAGTCATGAGTGAATTTTATACTTTTAGGTATTTTTGTCGAAAACTACTTTTGGTTTTTTCCTTTATTAGATTCGGTTTTTTATATATGGTTGACGGAGGTTGTTTAGAGGAAGTCTATATTTTTCTTGACAATGTTTGCATGTTAAGTTTACACATGGACAGTATGATAGACTATTATATAGCCATAACAATTCTTTCTGTAGAGCCTATTGTAAAAAGACCCTTTTCCAGCAGAGACATTTCGTTGACAACTTATATATTTTCAGAAGTGACACTAAGAATGATTCATGTGATTGCCTAAAAATGGTTGCATACCAATTTTATGCGGCACTGGCACCCCAAAATTGGGGAATGCCTGGAATATAATCAACTACGCTGCTTCATTGCAGGTTCAAGAAAATATCAAAAGTAACCGTACAATGTTGATAAATTAAGATTTTCATTCATCGAAACTTTTTTTTTTATAATATAAGAGTAGCAGACGAGCATGCAGTCCACCTGATGGTAAGTGGCTACTGCCGCCCATGGACATCTGTAATAAACCCCAGATAGGATTAGATATTCCTACCTGAGGTCGGCCACAGATGCGCCGCTACCCCTGAGGACTAAGCTGGAATGCCTCGGAAAAGTCTTTCTCCCTTACCACACCCTTCAAACCGGACCTAACACTGCAGTTATTAGGTAGAAATAGGTGTGGCGGTGGTGCCGCCGGAGTCGAACCACAAAGGGTTCTACCACCTTCATCACAACTTCTTCAACTACACTCTCAACTTCTTCTTCAACTTCTTAAACTTTCAACGCTATAAATAATTTTATCAATAACATAAATATTCATTTTGATAAACTTTGCCAACTTAAGTAACTTAAATCCTAGGTCAATATTACCATAAGCACTGAGAAAGGTAACACCTGATTAAACATAATTCGTGAAGCAAAATACTATCCTGTTATAAAGACAAGTTTATTTTATAAGATGCCTCATCTCTGCCAGATAAGGTACGTGTTTGAAGGCGAGCGAGTAACGAGATGCGATATTTTTGTGCTAAAGACAATCAAGATTTAATTTTTATATTTCAATGCGTATTGATTTTATTCTCGACAGTCATGTAAAATAAAATAGAAATTGGAAAGGTTATAAAAAAATATGTTCAAACTGTATCTAAAACATATTCTACTGCTGAATACAATTTATTAAGTATTTACTATAAAAAGTTGACTCCTACACAAGTATAAATATACCTTGTTTTTAAAGCATATTTTTTAAAACACACCATACTCATGCCATGTAAAAGTATACCTCAAATTAATCTGCAATGTCAATGATACTGTTTCACTCAAACACTCTTGTTAACCTCAACTAACCTTACTATGTTTGGACGATAGACCATAGCCTTATTCAAAACGTTTGAGGAAGTTAGCTGTTTGGTCTTCACATGAGAAATTCTTTAGTTAATAGTTTATCGCTTATCGCATACCGTTTACAGTAGAACAAGTCCACAAACCACAACATAAACCCTTGTTTTACACGTATTTGAGCGTACATAAAACGAAAGTGCGTTTTTACTGTGAGGATGTAGCACTCAGCCTATAAATGTTTTACTACGCATGACCCGCGGTTCTAACTTTAAACGAGACCACAGAACTCGCTTATGTCATAGCGTTAAGGTGCGTATACACAGGGAGTCTCAAATAAAAAAATAAATAAGGCTGTTTTATACGGGACTTCATAAAATTCGAAACAAAATGTAAATTAATAAAAGTTAAGACCCGTTTATATTGAATTTCCCAAAACTCGAGGACAAAAATAAGCGAATATGTTTTTTTTTATCCTACCACTGTTTCCGGTTTTTATCGAGTTTTGAACCTCGTGGTATAGAGAGCAGGAGAACAGTCACGCCTATATTAGTCATTACATATTTTTTTAGTATAAATATAAATCTACTTTTATGTTAAACAGTTACATTTCATAGCTTATAGCCAGAGTAGATAAAAAAAAATTATACAAGGTTGTCCATCTTTAGAATTTCATACCTTATTTCATTCACGCGACCGGGTTGAAATATTCTACAATAGCTTAAAAACTCTAGGTTTTTATTACACAACTCATCAAATGTTATTGTACCTTTGTAATGGTTCTTTATTACTTTTCGGATCTCGTCAAAAATAATTAGCTGCTCAAAACTTTGAGTCACAAAAATTTTAATACTTATTAAAATGCCTGTTTGTATGTCACATGGTAACGATAAATTGGTTCTAATGGTAACAATCAAAAGACATAATAAAACTCCGGGAGTAAATAAGCAATAATTTATACAGTCTCATAAAGGTCACTTCACATCACCAGCTCAAACAAATTAAGACATGCTAGAAGCAACTTTTGTTTATAATGATTGATCCTTGCTAAGATTTACTTAGAATGAATAGACCATCTATCCAATATAGTAACGATAATTAACTTATTTTTCTATAAAAAAAAAACATAATAAAGACATTGTAGGATTACAAGAAATAACAGTAAAATTATTAAAAATTAAATATATGTGTATTATCATGTTTAAATTTTGTAACATCTATTTTGATAATACTTATATTTTAATAATATTAAAATGGCTTTATATATCGTAATAAATAGTATTGAAATTTGTTATGTAATAAGATTATAAAATGTAAGTACATGAGCAGGCATTGTGCCTAATAGTCCCCCATCACTGCTCTCCGTAGTCATCTGAAATCAACTCAATCGGAATAGAAATCCTGAAAAATGAGTGCAGTAACGAATTCATTGTTAACTTGTTAACCTCGAACCAAACAACGAAAGTACTCGTATTACCTTTAAAGACAATCAAATGTAGAATGCAATAATCGCCATCAAATTTGTGTCAGTATAAACAGATCCTTACGCTGTAATTCATATTTTTTCTTTGACCCCATCGCGGACTTTACGATGTCATTAAAAACAATAACTCTGAGAGGAATCTGTTGATTTATTACTTGGAACCTTTTTCGTATTCAAAGTATTTGTTATCGAAGATTTTTATAGTACTGGGTACTTAGGCTACCAGAGCTTATTATGGTATGAAGAATTTATTAGCCACTTATGGAGTTAATCTTATATCGTCAAAATATAACAGAGTTGTTATTTTTGGTAATTGTTTTGAGTTTTAAATACATTAAAAATAAATAAATCAATACTAAATATATTTCAATTTGAATCAATACGTATAATATTCGAGTACGCTTATTTATTATGCATTATTAAATTTGGTAAGTAATTATACCAAAACTAGCTGACCCGCAAACGTTGTGTTGCCATATAAATAAAAAAAATGTTAAGGGTGTTCACCCTTAACATTTTTTACCCTTATCACTTAGGGGTATGAAAAATAAATAGTAGCCGATTCTCAGACCTACTGGATAAAAGCATATAACATTTGGTGAAAATCGGTAAAGCCTTTTCGGAGGAGTACGGTAACTAACATTGTGACACGAGCATTTTATATATAAGTTAAGGTAATTATTACGAGTATGTTTATAATTTAATGTTACGAGGAAGCACAAAGAACAAGTTTTTGTATTTTTTTACTAAAATCGCAGACGCAGTAAAATTATATTATGTAAATTAATACAACGAGCTAAAAATATTTTTACGCATAATTACATCATAAAATGCGTTCGATCTTAGTTCAATGTTAACGGAGACATAATTTTTGAGGCGTTCCAACTTAGTTCTCAGTAGTAACACCGTACGACTATCATAATTTCTATATGCATGGTCCTACACTACTTTTCTTTATGTCGTGGGTGCCATGGACAGTAATGGACATATACAAACACGCAATGCAACCAAATAAGAACTTAATTTACCTAGATATCTGTCTGACTAGGTTCGAACCGGGAACCCTCCACAGTCATTACCATCGTAATAACGACAATAACATCAACGGAACATCACTTGCAACAACCATTAAAAAATCGAATAACGAATATCAATAAGTGAAACCGTTATAAATTTTCAATTAATACGTTTTCCGAGTTGAAAGGTTATCAATGGTTACCATATCTGGCAGTATAAACAGTTCGCCATAAAAGTTGACGACGATTATGGTGGTAAGCCACCACCTTTGACCGTCTCGGATATATTTCCTATAAACCGGTGACATGGATACGGTTATAACAGTTCACGATTTCAACATAACGATCAATATCGGTTCGATAGGAATAAAACGCTTTTTAGTTTTGTTTGTTGGTTGAATAAGAAGAAAGTAAAACTATATGTAAAGAAAACTATTTGTTTGTAAAGAAAAGTATTTCTTGAATTAAGATGATGCATTTTTATTATTTATTTAGTAATCTGTCGATTGTGATTTTAATTTGATTGTATTAGTCTATTTTGATCTAAAAATACATTTAAAGTTGTTTAAACTTATTTGATTATTAATTAAAAATAATGTCGACACAAATAGGTATTATTTTTAGTTTACGCTAAAAATAATATCTCTGTAGATATTATTTTTAATTAATATTGATTTAAGTATATTTCAATAATAAATAAGAAATCTCATTATTTTAAATCATTATTTTTAACGATAAATCATACCATAAAAGCTGTAAAAATATATCAGTTAAACTAAATTTTCATGTAAAATTAAAGAAACTAAATGGTTGACTTTTAACCTTTAGAAATTCTGTATTAAAAATACTATGCCAGTACTATAATAAATTCCCATAAAACCGAGGTCGGGTACCTAACGTAGTCTTATTTTAGTTTAGGTAGCAATTGCTAGGGGCTATATCGTGGGAGTCCAAATGAAGTCGAAGATTACGCTTCATTAGACGAACTTTAATGCATATTAAATATTTCCATTTCGAAATACTTGAAGTATTTGTGATGTAACCAAAAATGTATACGCAGTTGATTGTTGAACTACTGTGATAGAAATTTTGATAAGGATTTTTTGTATCTTAGGGCGCTTTCAGATTAGACGCTCTGTAAATACATATTATAAATTATGTATTAGCGGTTACAGAGTAGGTCAAAAGCAGTGTTTCGTCTTTAGACTCTATTATGACACTAAATAAACAAATACACAGACTCTAAAATATATATTTTTTAGTATTTCAATAGCAAACGACCGAGCAAACCACCACTGAATCCTGAATCCTCTAATAGAAAGAAATAAATTCTTTCTATTAAATAAAATGTATTTATGGTAATAAAAACCTCTGTCAGAAAACTAAAGTAGTGTTACAATCCATAGTTACATTGCTTCCTGATTTTACAAACCAAAGAATCCTTAAAAAAATAAATCCAGTAGTTTCTTTTTTTATTTTTAACCTAATATATAAACTTCTCAAAGTAAATTTGTTACATTTTATATAGGTACGCCTTAAATAAATTCTAAACACACCTTAATTCAAGGAACGTTATGTGGACATAGGCTTTTAGAGGTAGGGTTGGCATTAACCCATTTTTTATTACTTCTCACTTGATTACATTTTTACTAAATACAAACTTGTATATTCCATTTATAATATTAAACCAGTCTTCTCACTGCACTTTGTGAATAAGCATTGAAAATATTATTATTTTCTTTTTCATATTAATATGTTTATACAAATTAGTAGAACAGGTACTCATAATTGTAAACAATTGTTTTATAAGACATCATAATATAATTATGATTAATACCGACGCTATTAATAGAAAAATTACAAAACTTATTGTATGCATAACTATGTTTACCTAAAAAACTTCCTTCACTGATCCCAATTACCATATCAGTTACCATGTACACATGTACAAAGAATGAATATGTATATTGGGTATATTATAAGAAAAGCTAAGTTCAGCAACCCTACTAACCACAACACAGGAGGCGACCACAAGGGCGTTGAAATTAAACATTAATTGACATAGGCACAGTACGCAAATTCACCAGCGCTACAGCGGTAAACAGCCTGAATAGTTAAATCTCAGTATATGAATAGTCAGACCTCAGTTCAATAAATTGTATCATTCATGCTTATTACGTATAGGGTATGCCTTTAGTTGTATTGAAATATTAAGTGTATTGAAGAACAAATAATATATGGATACATTTTAACATCAATGGGAAATGAAACACGCTTTAATGGCCTACTCTTTTATAAAATAGAGGTAGTAGGCGAGCATGTAGTCCACCAGATAGTAAGTGGCTGTTACTATGGACATCAGTAATCAACCTCAAATAAGATTAGATTCCTACCTGAGGTCGGCTACAGATTTGCCGCTATACCTGAGAACTAAGCTGGAATTTATCGGAAAAGTGTCTCCGTTACCACACCAACAACCCAAAACAAAACACAACATGTTCATTACTGTTGTTATTAGAAATAGATGTGAGGATGGTGCCACCGCAGCTAGCACCTTTCTTCCAAATGACCTTTAAATTCTTCCAGATATGTATTAGTTTATGAAACTTCAAAATCAACTTCGGCGGTATTTTAGATCTACCTATTTTAGCTTAAAGCTCTGTTTTAAAAATTTGGACGCACACCGACAACTTGAGTCGTCTGAGCTAACTTCATGAATTATGTATGTCGTTTTAAATAGTACAAGAGTTAAATGAAAGCGTCTGTTGTTTTATAAATTAATATGTATTTATGAGGCGGCCAACTTATTCCTCATTACCCTTACTTAGTATGAATTTTACGTTTTTACAAAAATAACTGTTTTTGTATTTGTGTACGTATTTACCATACATTTCTAATTAGTTCTGATACAATCCGCTGAGGGCGCTGATTGGAATGTATGGGCAAATACGTAAACAAATACAAAAATACTAAATAGTCATTTTTGTATAAACGTTAAAACTCATACTAAGGGTGCAGGAGTGACAACGTATCTACGATTATGAGGTAGACCTCCTGTTCTATATGGCGTTAGTTACAACTGGTCATGGGGGCAGTGACATTTACTATCAGTCTAACTACATGCTCTTTCGTATTTCAATCTTACACAATAATATTAATATCCTATTCTAAATACCATATGCAATCATTAGTCATATTAGCCATACATATATCACACAATTATCAACATTGCGAAAACTACAAACAAGTTGTATACAATTCAAATACCTAAACGAGAGTGGCATTTCATAACGCATTCTTGAATGGAGTGCCACTTAATCATTAAGGCACTTAAGTGGCAACTAACATTGGGTAACCGGCGCGGTAGGCTCTAAATATTTGTAAACCTGAATAGCTGTTTGATAAGATAACGCACTTCCTTTTTACAAAAATGTTTTATTGTGTATTAAGTTTGGTTGTTTTTATTGTTGTTATTAAATGTTACAAAAAATTATCACTTGCTTAAACAATGAAGGAAAACATCGTGAGGAAACTTGCATACATACCTGCGGAAACTAAAAAAAAAGTTTTCAAAGGTATGTGAAGTCTATCAATTCGCACTTGGCCAGCGCGTTGGACTATGGCCTAACCCTTCTCATTCTGTGAGGAGACCCGTGCCCAGCAGTGGGACAGTAATAGGATGATGATGATGATTAAGGGGTACATCTAATAAGGGTTAAATTATTTCGGAACTAGAAGCACAGAAGGTTTATTTAGGCGTGATGATGTCATGAAAAATATAATGCAGTAGTACGAGTATTATTATTACTATTTATCTACGTCCGCCTATTAGAAGTATTAAACGATGCTTTGGTTAAAATTGCAAAGTTGATCGAAATCTTTCAAGCCTTATAAACATTATGTAGGTTCGCCAAAGCAGTCATAACCATGCTATATTTTTATTACTTTTTAAGTGTGAAACTACTAAAAAAATTAAGATTGTATTACATTCTTGCATAGCTATGTCTGTTTGTTGTAGTGCAATGCAATGCTTTAAATGTTTGATAAACACTGTGTTTTGAGTATTTGAAATGTAAACAATTTATAAACATTCAACTGAAAAGAATTTAACAAAGGCAGGAATTGAGTGTCCACCTCTTCATTTTTCGTAACAGGAATTGATATGCTTATGTTATAACACTTTTGAAAATATCATATTTTGAAAACAATTATATTTACTAAATTTCCTAACAGCCCAATATTTTAAGCCCGAACTAACGTTTAAGCACAAATATACCGTAATGTTAAGATATTCATAGAGTCTAAACAATAGAGCCATAACTCTCACGACTTATCGACAAGGTTGCGTAAGGTTGTTTGGGATGGAATCTGCGATGATCTTACAATGATGAGCAATTGTTGCTTGTTGCTACTTGATAATAAATACTTCGATGTCGTCACTTCTTTTCAAACATTTTGTTTAATGTGAAATAGTTTGGGCAACGCATGTTTTTAGATATAATATTCGCACACGTTCGTAATAGATGTAATATGCAATTCACACATAGATACATTCGTACATACACGGATTAAATACGAGCACGCGCAAGCACACATACATACATACTATTACATACGCTTATATGGCTTTATAGATAGACACATAAACTTTTATTATTAAGATTTGTATGTGATGACACCCATACAATCGTCATGATCCAAAAACATCCAAACTCTCTGTATAAAATTCAATCTGCTAATAGTCGAACACTTAGCAGTTGATACTAAAATCATGTTTGAAATAGTAATTAATGGTAAAAAACCTTTTCCATACCTACCTCAAAAATGTGTCGTTGACAACGATAGTCCTTACGTGTCTAAAATCTATTAATTCAACTAAATCTAGTAATTGACTAGTACCGAAGACTATAGCCAAAATCTGTCCCATTATTATGGAAGACCCAAAGTGAGTCGAATCGAATCAATAATGGGTCGACGTTGAACTATATAAACCTACACCTTTTTTTTGTTAACGAGGGGGTAACCTTCTTAAGGTACCCGGTGCCGTGGGAGCGACACAGGGTTATGTGGGATTCTTACTCCTAAACCCCTGCGGTGGCTGTTGCTAAGAGGACTATGGAATCTCCAACGGAACGCAACCGGAGTCCTCAGGTGAGCTTCAGGGCTCGCCACACAGTGTTTACGACTCCCCGGGGTCGCTTTCTGGACGGTTCGAGCTCCCCCACTCTTGCCGCCCGCAACCCTGGAAGCCCCCTTTTAGTCACCTCTTACGACAGGCAGGGGAAAACGTAGGTGTATTCTAGACCCATAATAATATAAACCCACACCTTAGATTTCAATGAGCCGAGTTGACAAACCTTTAGTTGCATCGCGTCACCAATTATTAGTCGACATTGTCAAAGGTCGACATACCGGATTCTTTTAAACTGGTTGGCGTCCATTTTGCCATTTTGTTACCTAGACTTGACCGTGTGTCAAACGACCTATGTATGTGCGGAGCGATAAAACTAGAAGACTACTAAAATTTTTTAATTTTAAGTGTTAGTTACACATTTTTTGTTATGATACTGAACGGCTTGTTTCATTACATTGATTTGATTAGAATATCATAAGACTTTGGCCGGACGGATCCCCTCCCTCATTAGAGACTGGAATCTACCACGTTGGCCAAGTGTGGATTAGTAGACTTAACATACATTTGAGAATTTTTTTAATCTTAAAAGTATGCATGTTTTGCTGTTTACGGGGTTCACCGTTAACACAAGTAGTACTCTCTACAACTTGTGGTACGTACCTGGGATTCGGACCACAAACCCCTCATAGCGTATGATGAAACAAGAGCCGTAGTAAAGCGCATCTTTATTTTGCCAGCAAGTCCTTAATGTCACCGTGTCATGATATTGATGTCCTTGCCCATCACAAGGTCATTACCGTATAATATTCTCCATAATTAATCATAGCACTTATCCAGCAACGAGATGACACACTAACGACTATAAAAATGACAAAAATGTAATAATTCATGTCGTTAAGTAGAATAAGAAACGGGTTGAAATGCAGATATGTTGATGTGAAGTTAAGTAGTAATAATAAGGAGTATTTTTGTTATTTATTCTGGAAATAAATTAGTTATTTCAATGAGTTAAACATTAATTTTTTTAATGAAGTTACTTAAATTTGGAATGTTCCTTCTTGGATTCTTTGTATTCTTTATATTGTTGTCCTTTGAGGACTAAGATATTAATGCCTTATTAGCCCTGTTTATGTCCCACTGCTGGGCACGGGTCGTCTCTACAGCAAATCTACACAATGCCTAATTAGGTATGTAGCATGACCTTAAATATAGTGTTCGAATTTATCGAAGTTTACATAATCTATGGCAACATATTTACAATAAGGTATTAAACCTTTCAAATTTTGTTCTGATAATAATCGGAAAATCTGATTACTAGATCTCAGTATGCATCCATCCTCTTGCAATATTTACCAAAATAAGAAGGTGGTAGGACCCTTTGTGGTTCGACTCCGGCGGCACCACCGCCACACCTATTTCTACCTAATAACAGCCGTGTTAGTTCCGTTTTGTAGGGTGTGGTAAGGGAGACATATTTTTCCGAGGCATTCCAGCTTAGTCCTCAAGGGTAGCGGCGCGTCTGTGGCCGACCTCAAGTAGGAATATCTAATTCTATCTGGGGTTTATCACAGATGTCCATGGGCGGCAGTAGCCACTTACCATCAGGTGGACTGCATGCTCGTCTGCTACTCCTATATTATAAAAATAAGTATAACATATTCATGGTAACACAAACTAGTTTGTACTGTTATATCATTAAAGGTTGAACTTTGTCTTTGTTTAAACAAAGCTCGAAGAAACCCGTTTTTCACACGTAGAAGAAAAAGAAATTCACTCTCCCATAACGACAGCTGAGAAGCAAAATGATGTAAGTGACATTTGTTATGAAACAATTGTTGAACATTATTCAACAAGTTATATTTTTTGGAAAAGTTAATAAATAAAAAAGCTCATATACTCTGTCTTGTCAATTGTAGAATTGAATATCATATCATCTTATATATAAAATTCTTGTGTCACAATGTTAGTTACCGTACTCCTCCGAAATGGCTTTACCTATTACACCAAATTTTATATGCATATTCAGTAGGTCTGAGAATCGGCTACTATCTATATTTCATACCCCTAAGTGATAAGGGTTGTTCACCCTTTAAATTTTTTTATTTATATGGCAACACAACGTTTGCCGTGACAGCTAGTTATATTAAATCGATAATCGTCGTCTAGATATTACGTCCCTCTGCTGGGAACGGGTCTCTTCTCAATGTGAGAGGGATTGAGGCCATAGTTCATCGCGCTGGCTAAATTACTAGAAATTATTAATTTTATTACGTAACGTACATTAGAAATTATTGTTAAATCAACAAATAAGTAAAATTTTATTCGACGTTTCCTGGCCTCTGGTATTGAAGTAGGTACCTGGGTTTATTTTTATGCGGCCAATTGTTATTACTTAATGCTAACGGTAATGTTATTTTAAATAACTTTTATTTTATTTTCCCGCCATTAATTACGAACCAGACATTTCTCGTTTCCTGTCGACAAGAATAGATAAAACTGTTGAAACAGTGGCAAAAAATAAACAAGTTTAGATAAAATTGAGTAACCTTTAATATTATCGTTTATGCTCTTCTAACATGAGAAGTGTATTTGAACTCTCGTAAACAGCACTTCTCAACCTGTTTAATGACTTAACATATTTTGTATGCTCTGTTTTTGTAACATTTTTTTTCATGTGCTTCTTGAATTTTACTATAGTTAAGTTTCTAAATAGGATTATCCTTATATATAATGCAATAAACAAGAAATATTTTTTTGTGTTAAATCGTATTTTAAAATATGATGCAAATAAAAAGTCCATCTGTTTATCATTTGTCGCATAGTTATCTAGTTATTTATTTTCTAAACCTTAATTGCATGTGTAATATTTATAACTATTGTAGATTTTTTTGAGTAAATAGTTATACAAAAATATCTGACGACGTGGATATTTTAATTTCCAACAAGCTAAACCCATTACATTTTCACTGGTTGACATACGTTACACTTTATTTATTTATACAGATTAGACAAAACGTTGAGAAGCGCTTGCATAAAGCGATGTTTGCTAACGAAAGTGGGGTCACATGAACACGGTAGCGTCGGGTAATTTGACTATTTGTCCACTGTTAGAAAGTGTGAATTTTGGATAAACAGAGCTTTGTTTGCTCTATGGACGATAATTTGCGAAGGTGCGAATTTTTACTTTTAGAGAGAAATTTTTGATTGAAATCGTATGAAAGTGCCTAATTCTTACCTTAAAGATATAAGGATGCTATAGTTGAAAAACGTAAAATATAATATTTAATGGAATAGATAGTAGAACCATAATATGTGGTGTGACTCCGGCGGCACCACCGCCTCACTTATTTCTGCCTAATAACAGCAGTGTTACGCTGTGTTTTTTTTAAAGGGTAAACATACTTTTCCGAGGCATTCCAGCTTAGTCCTAAGGGGTAGCGGTGCATATATGGCCAACCTCAGGTAGGAATCTCGTCTTATCAGGAGTTGATTACAGATGTCCACTTGCAGCAAAAGCCACTTACTATAAAGGAGACTGCGTGCTCGATTACTAATTCAATCATCAAAAGAATGAAATGAAAAATATTTTATTGCATACAATTTTGAAACCATACACACAACATCCTCGTGTTGCAATGGCCCTCTATTTTCTTAACAAATCTAGACCACCCAAGATCCTAACTTCGCTACATTGATATTGCGTACATCATTAGCTTAAAAAAATATTATGACTATACGCCGATTACAGAATCTCGAAGCGATTGCAAATAATAAACAAAATGAATATCTGCTATAAGGCGCTTGCTATATCGCAAAAGAGAAGATAGTGAACTTTTGTTATGGGTAACGTTACTATGATTTGTCTGAGGCATTCCTGTCTGGGAAACTTACAGTCGTATGTCTATGACACATTGAGCTGGCAGCAACTACTCTGTGGTAACTAAAGTAACTAAATGAAACAGTACTATTTAATGAACTGGTGATGATTAGCTACATTTACAATCAACTAGTATGCTCGTGCAAAAAACTTAGTATGCTTATTTAATAAGTAACACTTAAAGTGAATTATTTAAGTAACACTTACAGAAAAAAAAACACTAAATTAATATCCGTAAAAGCGCTAACCTTAAGCTAACCTTTAGCCGCAGTGTTAAGCGCTGTGTTCTGGTTAGAAAAAGTGTGTGAAAGATGTTATAATAAATCCTTCTTTATGTCAGCCACAGATGCAGCCACTGAGGACTAATTTGTAACGTCTCGTGTAAGTTTCTCTCCCTAACTATTCCTCATCAAACCTGTACACTTAACATCGTTGTTATAAAGTGTGGGAATAATATTTTCAGAGTCGAACCACAAGAGTTTTATCATCATCGCCACGCTAATAAACTATCTTTGTATCAATAAATCGCTTAACATTTATATCTTGTAGTAAGAACAATACCTTACATACTTGTTTCTAAGAAATCCATCCATACATCTAAGCAAGTTTTATTTGACCATTTTAAGGTCTTCATTAATCATAAATAATTGCAATAGGTGTTTCTTGCAATCGATGAACGAATGCATACGTATCATAAATTATAATTATGTTGCAATTCGCGAGAATAAAACTTGTATTTTATCAATCATCTCCATCTTGAATATTGTTTGCGTAAAGTTTATGGTTAAGTAGGGGTTGAAAATATCATTTACTGTTTTGTATGGTATGAAGAATTTCTAGTAGACAAATATTGTGAAATCTTCTGTAGGCAAAAATTGGATGGATTGAGTTATTACTATTGGTGTCAGACGGTTTATATAGGGTTACATTATCCACTTTCCTATTCCATTTTCTATAATATTAAAGCAGCAAGCGTGCAGTCCATCATCTGTAACGAACATCACTATAATATTTAGGGGTTCTACCTGAAGTCTATTATAGATGCGTTACCAAGGCGATTGTCTCATATGATAAGTCAGCTGGCATTATTTCTACCTAATAACAACAGTGTTAAACACTACAGACTTACATACTACTACACTACTTAGACAGCTTAGACTAGAAATGTAATAATATATGAGGTTGATTACAGATGTCCATGGGCGGCAGTAGCCACTTACCATCAGGTGAACTGCATGCTACTCTGCTACACCTATATTATAAAAAAAATACAATTTTCGAAACTAAGTTGGAACGCCTCTTGAAAATGTCGCTGCCATAGCCCTTTAAATGCCCTTTAAACCAGAACATAGTAGCGTTTAACATTGTTTTTTTAAACATATTAGATCGTAATTGTACGAACCACGAAGCATTTCAACTTAGACCTTAGACGTAACAACGTGATCAACCTCATATATGACTCGCACCTGCTACATAAACAAAAACCTGACCACCGCTTCTCTGCATCTGCAAACTAAAAATAGATACCTCCAATATAAGTTTGCTATTGCTATTTATAAATAAATAATTGCCTATTATGCATAGTGAGCGGCTGGCCTATACAAATTGCAACACCTTTTGTGCGTCAATGGATAAAGGTATGCGCGTGCCGGCTGCCTGAATGATAGGTGGATCAGCTGTGCGCTCAGCTGGCCTATAAAAAGTGGCTCAATCAGCTTTACCTATTCGTTGTCTATTTTATTTGCAGCTCTAGGGTTTAACGTTGAATTGCCTATTTTTTACGGCCATGACGTAGTTTAAATGGGAGTAAACTTGAATATATGATGGATAAAGTGGCTGCAACAGCTGTATAAAGGAATTAATAAGGTATAGGAATATTTACATTTTGTTAATTTAAAAGCTGAAGAGGCTGAGAATATTGAAAGCATAGTATGAATGGTAGACAAAAGAAATTTTTATTATATACAAGGTACCTACTGATTTCTAGCAGCTTTTGAAAAAGTTGAAATTTCGGAGCTTTCTTTATCAAACCCTTGACTATATGACCTATGGAATCACTCAGTGGGATAATAAAATGGGATGGTTAGCTAAGTTAAAATTGGGTGGAACTAGTGGGGTTCGATCAGGGAGGTTTAGTATCGAGCATAAAACAATTATTTCTGACTTTCTACAATTATTTTTGACAATCTTACTGACTTTAGGAGTTGTAATGCTTTGGTTTCAGACTTCAGGAACCACTTACATATCATGTGCACTGCATGTATGGTCGTTACTCTTCATTTTAAGAAATAAATGGGTATATAAGACTACAAAGAAATTGACAAAAGTTCTCACATGCATTACAGTTTTAGTAGATTAGTCGTGATGATGTCGATTACTGTCAAATAGTCAGTGAATATGGGCACAACAGGTTCTATTACGAAATACACTGACAGACCATGTTTGTATTATCGGCTTACTGTAGGACTTGTCAGATTTGAACCCTCTGTGGTTCGACTCCGGAGGTACTATCGCCACACCTATTTCTGCTTAATAACAGAAGTGTTAAGCGCTGCTGCGTTCTGGGTTGAAGAATAAGGTAAGGAAGACATTTTTATTTGAAGGTGGTAGAACCCTTTGTGGTTCGACTCCGGCGGTACCACCGCCACACCTATTTCTACCTAATAACTGCAGTGTTAGGTGCTGCTGTGTTCCGGTTTGAAGGGTGTGGTAAGGGAGAAAGACTTTTCCGAGGCATTCCAGCTTAGTCCTCAGGGGTAGCGGCGCATCTGTGGCCGACCTCAGGTAGGAATATCTAATCCTATCTGGGGTTTATTACAGATGTCCATGGGCGGCAGTAGCCACTTACCATCAGGTGGACTGCATGCTCGTCTGCTACTCTTATATTATAAAAAAAAAAAAAGCGTTCCAACTAGTCTTCCCGTGTAGCAACGCATCAGAGGCCGTCCTTTAAGGACTGTAATCTTATCTGGGGTTGATTACAGATGTCCGTGGGCGGCAAAAGTCACCTTCAGATGGACAGCACGTTGTTCTTTTGTTAGTTCTGTGCTAAAAAAAATCTCGATCCCTCTCATTGATTTTGTGGGCAGTTAAGACACAGTAAAGTAAGTTATTATGGTTAAGCTACACGCCGCGGAGTTATACAAGCTTCAACCTGCTTATGTGTAGATTAATATCATAGCATCTTGCTGCACCAAATTCCACAGCACAGGGCGTCAGGTTTTGAGCCGTTTCTCGACTTTCCAAAAACTTTCTCGGCCTTGCACATAATTGAACATCGGATCATGACTCCATTTTTTGAAAAATGTAGCAATGGACTAATGAAATAATCAGCAGAACAAAGTGGAGGTTCAAGGTCATAGGTACGGTCACCCATCCATCTACTGACCGTGCTCAGTGGTGCTTGATTTTATAGATAGTGAGGCTATGTGATCTTCAGTGGTACTACTTTGTAATTCTCGTTCTAACTTAGTTTTTGGGGTAGAATGATCATTATGGTCGAACTTAAGTAACCCTTCTGACACGAGTTCATAAAAAAATGTCCATCAACTGGTCACTATCTGGTAACTATTTCTGAAAAATCGTTTAAGAATATTAATGTTAAAGACGGAAAAATACTTAGGCTAAAAACGCCCGAAAATTTAAAATAATTCCTTGTAAATCGTTTGCAAATTCACTGCCAAATTTTTACGATGCACGCAAAAATAATGAATAATTTGCATCGGTCGCCGATGTCCGAATCGATAATTATCTCACATGTTGCTTATAAACCGGCGATTAATTTAAATTACACGTTATAAGATCATAAAGTGTTGTCTGGATGTGACGTAAGAGAAATTAAAATGTGTTCAAAACATTTTATTTTTCTGCATTGAAAAGGTGAAGGCGAAATTACGTGCTCGGATTAAAATTTGCTCGCAAGTTGAGGTCACCTGCAAATGACAGCGTTTGTTCTAAAATCTGAAATAAATTGTGTGAAGAAAGTTTTGTGACGATTCTTCGTAGTTTTTTCGAAATTGAACCGATTATTAAACAACTTTTCCATGCGACTTTGTCTGCTTATATCTATTCCTAACACACAAGATAAAACGCATTACATCCGTGTAAATAAATACAATTAAAGTGCTGTCAGCGATTTCCAAAAAATATACCTCACCAACTTTATTGGCAAATTTGGAAAAAAACAAAAATTGACAGGCTTGACTGGCTACTTTACCCCAAAAGGCTAAGTACATGACAATTGAAAACAAAGAATCATTTTTTACATACTTAACATGAAACATATGCGTGGCTCCTTTAGACAATCCAAAAAACATCGGATCATAAAAAAACAACACCACAATTGTCATTGTGACTGTATCCGAATTAGTGTCGTAGTTTCCATAATAAAACCAGTTTGCTTATTATGTAAATCAGAAGCGAGAATTACGGTCCATCTCTTCGTAAGCGATAGAATTGCCGACATGCCATACAAGAATTATATGTTATTCTCAAAGGCAAAAACAAATGATATTGACTCTTACTATGTTTATCGTAAGGCAAGTACCTTAGTTTTTGGACAGCAAAAACATTTGCACGCCTCATTATCACGATATACCGAATTGTTCACAAGTGTCTGTATACGGATGGCGATTCCTTCCGAAAAAGATCGATTCTTGAATCGATTCGAATCGAAGTGTAATAAATCGTGTCACAAAAAATCGAGGCCCAAAGAATTACTAAATCTTTTCACCTAAAAAAGGGCGAAGATAACGAAAAAAGGGCATCAGAACCAAACAAGCACTGAAATACACATAAAAATTCTATAACACATTCAACTAACTTCGAAGAGATCGACTTTCTAGGATGAAGGAAAATTCACTGAATCGATACATTAATGGAGATTGACATAAATAATCAATATTTTTGGTCCAAAAGATCGATTATTCGATTAATCGATCTCAGCTCGTCATCCCTATGTCTCGATTTGACGAGACAAAACGCTAATTTGAATACAATCTTTTTGACTCACAATAAAGTCTCTTATACCTTTTTTGTTAACATATTCAGGAGTTGTTTGTCAGATTTGTGTCCTTAAGAAGATTTTTTGCGGTGAATAAATGAGCCGGGAAATACGTAAGGACTTAAGCTTATAATTTGAATTAGGGATGTGATATGAATTCGGATCAGGATATGGATACGGAGTTATTAAAATATAGCGGTTTCGAGTACGGATATGGAATTATTTTGAATTATTCGATAGTTTCGGTTACGGATATAACATTTTTATGGAATATTAAAAGTGAAGAAATTTCAAAAAAGTAAAGATTTGTAAAGTAAGTAAATAGCGTCTGCTTGATGTGACTAAAATGTTTCATAATAGTGTAACACCTTATTTAAATACTAATGATAATGAAAATGGCCTAATCCTTCTCATTATGAGAGGAGACCCGTGCCCAGCTGTGGGACAGTAATGGGTTGATGATGATAATGATGATGATAATGAAAATGAAAATGATGGTAATTTAGACCGTGCCTTTGTCCGAATATATTTTATATCGGATCCGGTTACAGTTGCGGACATAATTTATTTTTAATATCCGATAGTTTCGGTTACCGCTACGGCGCTTCATAGCATCCCTGATTTGCATGCTATAAAAACTGGTGATGTATAAGGAACCAATCCTGATCATTAGTTTTTTCCTCGTCAATACAGTTCTTTGAATTGGCGTAGTCATTGTTGAGTCACGGTTTGTTTATGTATTTTATATTTTATTGGAGTAAATTTCCATAATATACTAACATTTAGTACTTTGGACACAGAAAAAGAGCCATCTTTTTTCGTAACACTTTTTAATCATCGATAGATGAAATTTCATGTGAATGTATAAGGTCAATAAAAGTATTGATTTCATACATTGATCATCTGTGAAATAGATCTTATGTGACCACATCTACAAATGTTGTTTGTATTTATTATGTAGATGGAATCCGGGTTCGATCTTCGGCAATAAAAAAAATAAGATGTCTCGTCCTCCTCGTGTTCTGTTCTCGTCCACATCCTTATTCCATTTTTGTACGTAGGTACTTGTTATAACCATTAATAAAGGGTATATTCGTTAGGAAATAGTTTGGTTATTTCATACATCTCTCCCTCATTCCTCGTATCATTGTGTCTTGTATCATTGTATCATTGTGTCATACTCCGGAACTTTCGTCTCCTATTTATCTATGTCATATGTCATATGATGCACTACGATCATTGTACAGATTATGGCTCTCTTTACTGATACTTATGTAAAAGAAAGTGCTATTGAATTTCCAAAACATTTCCCTAATTAACATTAGTAATGTTAACACCAAAACGGTATTACTGATAAATATTTGAATATTTAGTAGACTTCCCTTATCACTTTAATAGACAATCGCTTTGCAATACAAATTTGTCGCCAAATGCTTTATTCAGATACCTACTTTACTTTCCCCACTTGATATATGAATTTCCGTGAGAGATTAATCTGGACTAGTAATGGTTGTTTAGTAGAGATCATGGGTTTGCTTGCATTTGGAAGCGTTCGATAGAAAATTTTCTGCTTCATAACAGCAGTGTTAAACAAAACATACTCTTCCGAGGCGTTCCAGCTTAGTCCTCAGGAGTAGCGGCGCATCTGCGGCCGACCTCAGGTAGGAATATCTAATCCTATTCGGGATTGATGAATACGGTACGGTACGGTATACGGTGAGGTTAGGTAAGTTAGGCATGACAGAGTGGATTTTTTTATGAATTGACTACATTTTAGTACATTTCTTTCTATATTAAATCAATTCAAAAGTCTATATAGTCTGCGGAAATTGAATGTGTTATTAAGTAGTTTATATTTCGTCAATTTGTCATCGTAAAAACTCTTTATTTTATTTCATAAATAAAATAATGAGTTTCTGCTAATGCTTTTCTTTCATCATTTCTAAATCTTTAATTATTGATCGTGTAGGTTTTATTCCAATGTGTACAAAATACCTGCAACCGTATTTTAATAGGCACCTAATTTAGGCATTTATCTGCATTGTATTTTGAAATTGCATATATTTTTAACCACGTAGCAGACGAACGTGTAACATCAACCACAAATACATACTTACAAATAGCAATCAACAACCACATTTTTGAAATAAAACAACACACAACATTTTAAAGAACCAACAAACAGACAATTTACCTACATCTAAAGCGGTAGAGCGAACAATAGAAATATTTGCGCCTACAGTTAGGACAAGCCACTTGACCATATACGTAAGTTACTTGCCGATACCGCGAACAAACAAATCACATTGAAATTACACGCCGTGCAGAATTTTAAAGCATTTCCCTACGAATCGATAATGTTAACAACGCGTGGGATAGCGCGATTGTATTTTAAAAAGGTGTTAAAGGTCCACTCGGTCGGGAGGTCCGAGATTTGAATTCCAGGCATCTCTGGGTTGTCAAAGTTATGTGCGTATTAGAAATGACGGTGAAGGAAAACATCGTAAGAACACCTGAGAGTTCTAAAAGAAATTCGCAAGGATGTGTGAAGTCTGCCAATTCGCACTTGGTTAGTATGGTGGACTAAAGCCTAAATTCCTCTCACTCACCCGTGCCCAGGAGCAATAGTGGGGTAGTAATAGGTAACAACATTAAAGTTCTTTTCGTCATACGACTGCGTATGAACCATTATACTAGATATATTTCACCACTTATTTAAAAGAACCATAGATAAGTATAGATAACTCACCGCCTTGTAATTTAAGGAAGCCATTAAAAGGCTTAAACGGCTGACAATTCTGTCAGTCATTTAATGTCATTTAATGCACTACGGTAATTTTGTAATTTACGCGGAACAATGCCGGCATGCGCTGTTAAGTGGTGCAAAAACACGAAATCGAAGAAAAAGTGTGGAGAAATATCGTTTCATTCGTAAATGCTCTAAAAACTACATTTTTTAATATTTTTCAAACAAGAACATAGATGACAGTGACAATTTCAATTGTCAAAATTGGTTAAATTCTCTTATTAGGACTGAGTAATCTTTACTAATCTATGAAAAGAACATTAATAAAGTTATTGATATAATATTTTGAAGAAATTCGAAGAAAGACGTTTGAAAAGATTTTACAAAAATTCCTTCACTGAACTCAGATTCCAAAGTTTAAAGCTTACAGCACTCCACTAATATGCATATTTAAGAGACTTAGAGCTTAACATGTTAATTCAGTCGAATGTTTAACATTAAACAAACCGTGATGTTCTCTTAATAGGAATCGTTTTATAACAGCAAACGAGCATGCAACCTTTGCGATCAAAACCCTAGTAAGTGACTAAAGTTGCAGCAATAGTTCAAATGCACGCGTTAAACACGTTTAAATAATAATCTATGAACGTTTGCAGTAAATCCATAAGTCAATATCTAGTTTGGTTGTCGGATGACGTGAAGTGATGTCATTAAGAAGATTAGATCGCTCCATCGATGCCATACTAGACGATAACTGTCTGGGAGGCATTATATTTATTGGCTGTTCATCGGTAGACAAAACGATTTCTATTGACATTGAGAAAGTTTCAAAGCATCAAGCAAATCAAGCAGAACTCCATAGTCTTTTTCAGAAATAGGAGCAAATTTGTCCATTTTGAGTATGTTTTGTAGTTTGAAATATGGTTATATGCTTATATCGTATACTTTATTAGAATTCTTCGCAGGTGCGACTGTGGCGTAATGTTGTTAAGCACCACTTTTAGTTTCAAAGTAACTTAGACGAAATGTTCGGACGTATCCTCATATGTAAGAATGTTTATGACCGATTTCAAGTAGATATTCAATCTAATTTTATGTAGCCATTGTATGAACTATCTCTACTAAATAAAACAAGTAAACTTAGAACACCGTCTATACGGAGTTGGTTAGATGTAGAACTACAAATGTTCACAGACGGTAGTAACTTATCGTTAGGTAGATCGCTCTCTAACTACACCAATCTTTTATATGTAAAAAAAAACAAGAATATTTTTACATACAGAAATTAAATTAAAATTTATTATTTCATACGTGTGTATGTAGGAACTCCCCTAGATGTTATCGCATTGTAAGCCATAAATTAGGCTTTAAGTCTCTTAACTGCATGCACTGCGACAGATTGTTGCGCTGGTGCCGATAATTTCAAAATGTGCTAATACAGTAGGCGAGCACCCGTTTACACATGGGGCGGGTGAAACGAGCGTTTTTATCGCGTGAAATTTAGATATTTTTCGAAAATTATCTGGTGTTTTAGAGAAAAAGATGAGATAAAGAAATATAAATATTACAAAAGGGTTTTATTATAGAAAGATTCGCAGTATTGGTTCCTGAAATTTACACTTTTAATATAAATATCTTTTTGTTATTAATTATTATCTACATATTATTTTGCATATCGAATGTGACCTAATTGATTGTACATATATATTTTGAATATGCATCGGCTATTTTAAAGAACATTAAATAAATATCTTAGTGTTGAAATGTTTTGTGTGAAAATAACCTTAAATATCTTCACAAACTAAATTGCTTTGTCCTTTCGACTTTGCCTTTTACGTGAATGCACGAACACAACAAAACTATATTCGATAATTGTGTACACTAAGTTGAAGTCTTAGTCATAAAGTCAGGAAAGTAGATATTTAGTGGGTATACTGGTGGAAGACTGTATCATACTTCAACACGCTGCTCCAACGCGGATTGGTAATAAAATACCCAACTAATAAGTTTTATGAGCAGCATAAAAATTTAGTGACAGCCTCTACTCGTTGAAACACGGCCTCTTAATTAGAAAGTCCGAGGTTCAAATCCCAAGTTCGTAACTGTGATTTTTCATAGTTAAGTGCGTTTTAGAAATTAATTGTCACCCAAATCTCAACCCTGGAGGAGAACATCCTGAGTAGGTTTCCTACACACTGAAAATTCATTAAAAACTGTTCTTAAAGTCGTGCACTGTCTACCAATTCGCACCTGGTCAGCCCGGTGGGCTAAGGCCTAAACTGATCTCACTCTGAGAGGAGAGCGTGCTCAGCAGTGGGACAGTAATGGGGTCACGGCGAAGTTTTTATCGGTGCGTAAATATATTAAATTACTCCATGATGACAGGGCATGAAACTTATGATAGAACTAATGAAGATGTCATCTAAAACGCACATGTGTAAAAGCCTTTGGCATACCGGATAAATAAACGTTTCACAAACTGTTTTTACAATAATATCACTTTAGAGTTGTAGACGAGTATGACTTCGTGGTTTACTGTAGAAGGACCACTGTCACATCTTTCTGTAATAGCTTCCTAGGCTCATGGGCTGGTATTTTGTGGTTTAAGGGTTGCAATAAGGGAGGAACCCTTAAATGAATGGATGGGTTCCTTCCTAAGGTCAGCTAAAGATGCAATGCTGCCCTCTCAGTTAAATATAGGAGGTCTCTCCACACGGTCTTATCACTTGGCGGTGACGCCTATAGGGTCAAACCACGAAACGTTAATCCACCCGTCCATCTATCAGTCTTTTCAGGTCCAATGCTGGACATATGCCTCTACTAATTGGCGCCACTTCAAACTTTCTCGTACCCTTTGTTTGCCGCCGTCTTCTTTGTTTGTTAGGCTTTTCCTACACCTTTCTTCCGGACAAAACTTTCTGCCACCTTCAAAACATATGCTCAATCCATATAAGTTAATTTCAGCGACCCACTCATTGAAACACATAAACAACAATGTCTCCACTGATAACGTTAGGTCATTACGCTCATTCATGCCATGAGTGAGTCATGTAACGTGCGACGCAGATGTAGCGTTCCGGGAACGCTGAGGAATGTTTGTAATAAAACATCACGCCTAACTAAACTAGGTAACCGCGATGTTAGTTTATATGTGTCTATTGTAGTGGCAATACCATTAAAAAGATTGTAGATTTTTTATTTATTTGAAGATCCTGATAGTATAGTACCTACATCAGCTGACTTACTTACTGAGGTATACTAGAGACCATCTTAGTCCACAGGAGAGGCAATCCATCTGTAATCGACAGATAGACATCCTTTACTATGTGGACTTGGTCATAGATATAAATGGATGGCAGTTACTCTCACCATCATGTGGGTTCCTTACTCATTCGCTACTCCATTCTCATATAAAAATAATGTGTCTGGGTTCTCATGCAGCAGTACGATCCATGGAAGTTTTAGGAATTGTCGTTAGAGACTCATCATCATCATGAACAACCCATTACTATCCCATTGCTGGGTACGGGTCTGCTCTCAGAATGAGTCGGATTAGGCCACAGACCACGGCGCTGGCCAAGGTGCGAATTGGTAGACTTCACATACCTTTAATAACTTTAGATTGTAGATCGCGTTATTATTTATTTAAAGACTAAAGATCTATCAAGCCGCCTGCGATTTCATCTTACTACATAATGACGTAAATAAAGATACCTTTTATTAACAGTTTCCATCATAAACCGTATTCTAGATTTCACTCGATCACGCAAACTATAAACCTAACCTCAATGTTATCTGCGTTAGGCATTAAGAGCTTATTAGCGTGATAGTTAACTCTGAAGTTGGTTTTCTATGAAACAAAGAAGCCATAACTTGGAAACTATCTGAAATAATTGGAATAATCACTATGTTTCTAACATAAACATGATCATTGCACCCACTGGTTCACTTTCTAAGATGATTGCCTCGGAATAATCATAATTTAGTCTATAACGTATAATTACGGCCTATATAACTAGTTAGTAGGCAGAATTTAGGTCAGAAACTAGTATGGTTGCGTAAATACGTAAGTAAATTAAGTTTATTTTAAGATGCCGGGATATCTAACGTACATATAAAACTGCGCTTATTTTTTATTCTAATACAATTTTTATTTGTAAAAGAGTGTGACAAAAGTGTTTTTTATGATACTTAAGATACTATAGGGAGGTACTTAGGTTTCAAAATATCGAAGAGTCGCATTTATAAATAAATATAAAATTCTCGTGTCACATTGTGAGAACCGTACTCCTCCGAAACGGCTTTACCGATTTTCAACAAATTTTATATGCATATTCAGTAGGTCTGAGAATCGGCTAATATATATTTTTCATGCCCCTGAGTGATAAGAGTTGTTCACCCTTAACATTTTTTTATTTATATGGCAACACAAAGTTTGCCGGGTCAGCTAGTAAATAAATACCTATTGAAATAGTATATTTACAAGCCTATTGCTTTAAAACATATGTAGTCAACATTTTAAACGCAGATGATCAATACAATAAAAAATAAATAAAGGTACCTGACCTTAATCTAAATTATATTACTCAAGTAGATTAAGGGCTTTCAACGTTCACAAAATAATATCTTTATAAGCATAATATTTCTCTACTTAAGTGACAAATTACTTTTCAATAGCGAATTAAAAGGCTATTAGGATGGTTTTGAGCGTAACCGATGAATATAGAAAACACAAAATGTTTTGTACCGAATTGATTGTAGGGAAACAAAATTTTGTAATTTTTATAGTAATATTGAAAGTAAAATAGTTAAAAGTAAGAACACAGATAAAATAAAAAGACGTGAAGATAACAAAATTGAAGTTACCTAATAATTTGAAAAGGAATCGAATATAGGGGCAAGTAAATGTGATCAAGATATTATATAAAATGTTTACAATGTATACTTTGATTAATTTAAATTTACTAACGCGTATAGCACCAGCGTGGTGGAATATGCTGTAGGACTTCATTTCAGACAGGTGAGGGGTTCAAATATCGGAAACCTTAAAATTAACCATCACTTGGCATAACAGTGAAGAAAAACATCGCGAGGAAAGTAAAAGTTCTCAAAAGTGTGTGAACCTATCAATTCGCACTTGGCGAGCCCAGTGGACAATGGCCTAAACCTTACTCTGAAAGGAGATTCGTGCCTAGCACAGGGTCAATAATGGATGGACGGCCACCTATGCCCAGTGGAAGAGTAAAAAGTGTTGCAGCCATTTATAATAGTGTTACTGATAATCGAATCCTGAAAAGACATGCTTCACCATAAATCTATTCCGGCGACGTCCATGACTTAACGAACCAATATTCGAAACAATGGGTCGAAGGATCTATTGCATATGAAAATTAGATTTCGCATCGAATCGTGCATGCATGCAAGGATCGCATTTATCATTTACAACTTTCGATTGCTGGTTCAATCTGTGCGTGAGTAAGATCTGCTATTCTATGAATCACCAATACTTCGAAGCCTATTCGAATCGATTGCTTTAAGGCGATTGAGGTTAAGCTAGTGAACCTGTGTTACTTTAAAATGAAAATTGAGGCCTTCCAGGATAGTCCTTAGGAGTTGCAATCTGTCGCCGTCCTCTGGTAGGACCTTAATCTTATCTGAAATCGATTACAAATGTCTATGGAGGACCGTGACCGTGCCCACTTAACTTACATATTTTGTATTTTAATGTAAAACTATAACAAAATGCCCAAATTGCCGTATGTAAAGTCGGAATCGGAATATGTCTGTTATTAGCATCATGTGGAACTTCTTTCCTATTCAGTATACAGAGCATAGGATGATGCACATCAGCGATATGAGTTGTATAACCTATAACATTAGAAAGGTAGATTTAGATATCTACTTTATAAAGTCTCTAAAGGTTTCCACTCATTTAAGTATTTAACTCATTTAAAAAACCCATGACTCAGATCTTTTTAGAGAAATGCCTGTATTTCTCATAAAAAAGTTTTGGAAATCTGTCGGATTCCGTTAAAATTTAGAACCGATTTAATTTGCTGTCATTAATTCATTTTTAATATTAACTGTTTCCAAGATCACGTTTCACAGATAAATAACTAAAACGGCCTCTATAAATAACACTAAGACATTATTTATAGAAGTTGTTTTGTGTAAAAAGTAGTATAATGTAAAATCATTATTTATTTTGTATGAATAATGTTCTAACATTTTGCTGTTTGTAAACTTTTTAAACAAGCTTCCGTAGAAAAGTGGTTATACATAAGTCAACGAGCTTGGTGTGGTGGTCGCAGTAGGTAATGGCATGGCCTCTTCTTGGTAGGAAGAAGTGCCGTCTCTTGGTTTGTATCCCTATGTTACCCAATGAGACATTAACAGAAAAGTGGTACTAATATAGCATATAAACTATTCAAAGCGTGTGCCGTTAAAGTCTAATGATGATGGAGAATTATTTTCAAAGAGATTTCTGAACTGCAAATGCAAATGCGCATTAATTCCGCTCTTGGTGATCTTACACTATTCGTTTCACACTATCTTACATACGTAAAAAATGTAAAATCATCCAAAAGACTCCCTTACAGATTTTTTCAAAAAGTTACACATAGAATAGTCTTTCAAAATGTATGTTGAATTTCCTCTGACTTTTTTTTTATAATATAAGAATAGCAGACGAGCATGCAGTCCACCTGATGGTAAGTGGCTAATGCCGCCCATGGACATCTGTAATCAACCCCAGATAAGATTAGATATTCCTACCTGAGGTCGACCACAGATGCGCCGCTACCCCTGAGGACTAAGCTGGAACGCCTCGGAAAAGTCTGTCTTCCTTACCACACCCTTCAAACCGATAACGGAACACAGCAGGGCCTAACACTGCTGTTATTAGGTAGAAATATGTGTGGCGGTGGTGCCGCCGGAGTCGAACCACAAAGGGTTCTACCACCTTCCAACTGACTAAAGTGCTTATTTGCAACATAAACGTAAGTTTATGTTGCAAATAAGCACTTTAAATCCGGTATCTTTGCTAGAATAAAGCCTAAAAACAGGTAGACAGAATGACGTAAAAATATCATCAATTTAAAAGTTACAGCAGTGTTAAATCGCAGCTAACAAGATACAACCGTGCCACCCGAACAAGTGTTGGTGTCATTTGTTTTCGAATCTCGAAATTTATTGACATTCACATGCAATTTGATACTTGTAATATTATCAGGGTTACCAGTTACATCGGATTGTGCTGATTTAAAATTTAATTTAATTCTTATTTCTGAATTTCATATTATATTTAAAACTATACAAAGTGTTACTTTTTGAAGATTTTCCTTCTCATTATAGTTCTTTAAGGTAAATACCATTGCATAGTTCGCTAAGATTTAAAAAACAATTAATTATTATGTAACTAAGCCCTTTTCCTTAGGTAGTTTTTTTATTTTATATTATAGGAGTAGCAGACGGACATGCAGTCCATCTGATAGTAAGTGGCTACTGCCGCCCATGGACATCTGTAATTGACCCCAGATAGGATTAGATATTTCTACCTGAGGTCAGCCGCTACCCCTGAGTACTGAACTGGAACGCCTCGGAAAATTATGTCTCCCTTACCACACCCAACAAACTGGAACAGCAGTGCCTAACACTGTTGTTATGAAGCAGAAAATAGGTGTGGCGGTGGTGTTGCCGGAGTCGAACCACAAAGGGTTCTACCACCTTCAGTTTATATTTTATACGGTCGTTGACTACAGCCCTGGACATGATATTAAAAACTGTTACTTAAATCTGATTCTTATTCACTAACAGATTAAGGTCACTATGGCTAACATGTGTATTGTATCGTATGATTTATTGAGGAGTACTGTTATTTTGCAAATATTTGCGATAGCTATACAAATGTTGTTTGATTAATTTAATATTCGTATGAGCTCAAGGTTACCTGCCGAAAACGGAATGTTGTATAACTTGTTTCAGGTGTTACTGTACGTAATACCTATTATTAACTGTGTTGGAGATAGATTAACGAATAATTGAGCAGGGTGTCAAAAAACTTAATGATAAGACTCTGTGTAGAGGCCACTTTATGACTATGCAGTAGGTAAAACATCTGGAAAGTCCTACCTTGTAGCTTGAGGAAAATTCGAATAAATTGTCGATTTGTCCAGAACCTCTTCGCAATGTATTCGAATTTTAAATGGAGATTCAAAAAGTTCTGTAAAGAATCTATTTTGAATAAAACGTTGATTTTTTTTATTGTTAATCAATGATCAATTCCTGAAAATTCTTTTAACTTTTTAACGTTTTATAATAAGATCTATATATGTTTATTTACTTTATTCAGTAAAAACAGATACGAAGCAAATCGCGTTCTTTTTCCAAAAATCACTAGTAAGTATATCATTGTGTTCGTCAGTTTCTTTATCAACGGATCTTTTATGAATACTAGTTTCAATTTCGATGCACACTTCAATCTATCCACCATTTGAGGCCGAGTCATAAACCAGCGCTCATCTTGCTGATGTAATAGAACCAGTTGCCGGCCTTCGTGCGGATTCCTGTTTCTTTCCTGTCTCTAGTTTGCGCCCTACTTAGAATTCTGTGAGAACTTGTACCTTATCTGTAGGCTTTTTGATTTAGTAGATTAGGTAGGTGGTAGTCGTTTTTGAATGTTTTTTTATTGTGATCAATGTGTCATTTATTATGTTATTTAAAATGTTGCAATTTTTGTGGCCCTGTGTTTCTGTTTCTGAGAATATTAAGTAGATCGTCTTCACGTCATTCCATTTCATTATTTTTATATTTTTGTCAATAAACAAGTTTGTTACTTAAAAGAAATAAATACTTATGTAATTCATGACAGACACGGCACAATAAATGTCGCAAAATCTTCGTAAATTCGTCATCATTCCTATAGGTAATGATTTGGCATATCCAGGGGATCCTTTAAGACCTAATGTAGGGACATTACTTCTAAAAGGACATTGATTTTTATATTTACTTCCATCCATTCTACTACACTCGTACAGGTACTTCGTTTTTTATGCTACTCACGGCGTGTATTAACGGTCCCATAGGCCCGAGTCCGTCAGCATTTGCAATTTAAATGTGTTTACTCATAAGCTCGACTACTAACACCACTTACACCGTGTCATTGTACACTTTTTAACCATTAAACCTTTGAAACAGCCTCTGCTGTCTGTGTAATACGAATGTCATGAAGTTTCTCTAATTTAACGACAAAATTGTCGCATTTTACTGCCGTGTGATGGGTTTCTATCAATTTATTTAGATATCTTACAAGAGTAGAAACTAAAGCCTCATTGAAACTTACTTTTCTATTATTTTTAGTATTATAAACAACCAGTACCTACGAAAATAAATTTGTGATGGTTTAAGTATACACCGTTGTATATAATAAGTAAAGATATTGTTCTTCTTGCTGATACTACTTTCCGATTGTATTGATTGAAAACATTTTCTGGTGTATATTTAAAAATAATAACTGTTTTATTTTATATTCTAATGTTACGTTTATTGTAATATTATAAAAGTACTTTTATTTCTTCTATTAGTTTTAAATGTATATATTGCGAAAATATTTCAGTCATAAAAGCCTATTTTTTAATTATTTCAGTGTCTAAATAGACATGAACCGGACGTAGATAATAAAAATAAAACGTGAACATTCAATAAATTGTGTGAAGGCTAACACCATTATAACAGTAATGAACGTATATTAATTAATGTGTAGGTAAACGCGAGTTATATGGATAAAATTATTAAAATTAAATTAAAAGTAAATTATTTTTATTGAATAGTAATTTATTTAATTTTGAGCTTAAGTATGAATAAATTAATATTTTTGTGATAAAACGTTTTTTTTAATTCTTAAAAATGTCCCAATTGGAAATTAATTATCAATTTATATAACGGTAATGGAAAATATTTATTTATATAGGTGTTTATTTTTAAATATCGCGCGGAAATCCACATATATCTTCAAAAATATTTCACGATTAAGGTGTTTAAAGTATACTAAGGCGCATTTCTCGTATGAAAGGAGATAGATATTTTATGGTTATAATAGTATAGCACTTACATGATCACCTATTTCTAATGCGAAGTAGTTCTAGCATTTCGATAGAAGGGCGTGGATGCTTTAAATGTGAGGCGGCGACCGTAGTCTTCATGAGAGGCTTGCCTCCATGGCTTGTTGGTTATAGATGTTCAAGGGTATGACCTATTAGTATCAGTACCCTTACCATGAGTTTTTACGTTTTGACAAATATGACTGTTTTGGTATTTGTTTAAATATTTGCCCATACAATTTCCAATCAGCGCCCCTAGCGGATTGTATCAGAACTATAGAGTCAGTAACGTAACATTAAATGTCTAAATTGACAAAATGGCACTTTATGTTTTCTCTCTTTTTTGCGAACATGGAAACAGACAGAAAGACTTGAGCACTTACTTATTGTTACGTTTACTCAGTCTACTGAAGCAAATGGAACAGAATATTGGATTGAGTAAACGTAACGTAAAATTGTGGGATGTTTTAAAAACTCACTCTGAAGTTGTTGCGAGCAGGTGTAGTCATACAATTTGCTATGGCGTCGCGATTCATTTCTATATTCAGAACGGACTAGCAGTTTTACGCGGGCTATACTAACAATAAAATAAAATATAAACAATGAACCGTAAAATAATTTTAGCGAAGGTTAACCCAATAACGGTTAGGCGTGCTATTAATTAATGGGTAGGTATTTCTGACAGCGGCATTGGACGGGTTGTGAGAATGAGTTTTATGGCTTCAAATGTCAATTGGCTCAAGTATTCAGGTCGGGAGTTCATTCTCACATCATTTGGAGCAGTTTTGGGTTAAATCTTTGTAGTTTGTCTTGTAAATAGCCCTTTCGGGTTACATGCACTGAATGTTTCTGTTTATTAATAGAATAAAGAAAACAAATTATTACTATTAGTACTTTAGGATTAATATTTGTGATGTGTGTGTATAAAATAACATGAAATCAATAAACATGTTTACCCAACAGCACATGCTAATGTTTTTAAGTGTACCTATATATGAATGTACATTGTACGTACATATATCTCATTCTTTTGTACGACGTATAGCCCAAACGGCTTGACAGATTCACATATGAGATGTGGTTGGATTCGTCTATATTGTGGGAGTGACATAGAGTATATTTCTAAGTAGTCGAATCATTTTTTACGATAATTTTACAATAATAACTCTTCATTAGATTGGTGTGAATGAACTCTACATAGAATCCCACCAAAGCAGTTTAGAACTAGGCTCTGAAATATCTCAAGCCTAATGATACAGATTTTCATACCGGCGCTCGGAACGCGTTCAGATCCTTTGCGGCCCGCAGATAATTGCAGAAGATCGTACCTGAGACGCTCAGAGCATTTTTATTTACAAGTCCTAACTTTTTATTGCATTTAAGACTACAACTTAAGCATAAATGCTACATATTATAGAAATGCTTAATTGTAGTCGTATGATGTAAGTGGAATTTATATTGCGGTGGCATAGTCCGCGCCAAACTGCTAGTCCGCTCTGAAGTTGTTGTGCACAACTACAAGCATATATTCCGTAGCAACGTAAGGATATATTAGCGCAGCTATGTACCCGTGGGCGAGAGCGGGTAGTGGACGGGGGCCTGGAGGGACTCCGTGCTGTCTTCGTCCCGCTAATATCTACAATTTGCTATTCGACGCGACTCGTTTCTATGTTCAGAGCTGACTAGCAGTTTGGCGCGGACTATAATATTTAAACGCATTATTATTTTAGTTAAAGTTAAGATATGTTACAACTGTGTGTGTCATTTAAAACCGTGTTATTACAATGTAAATTTTGTGATTCATGCAATATTTTAAAACTCATGAAATCTTTGTATTCAAATTTTATGAAATATTTATTTAACTCGTCACAAATATGACTAATTAATAATGAAGTAAGTTTCTTTTGGTTCAGATCTATTTTCATATTGCATGATCCTTAATTATTTTAATACAATAGATACCAACATTTTTCTTTTATAAATTTGACAAACCTAAAATTTTTGTTTTTCTTTATTTTTTCTTCTGATGTTAAAGAAATCCTAAACATATCATACTTAAGAAAGTCAATAATTTGTATAAGTTCTAAAACTTAATTTTCATGTAAAAATAATTAACTAAAAAAGCATACACATTTAAATGTACAGCTTGTCTTCATATGAATTACATCTCAAGATAGTAAAGCCAATATAAATGATAGCTCTTTCGTTTCTCAGTGACATCGAGATAAACTATAAATTAACATTGAAACAAGATCGCTTACGAAACTGATTTCAATTTCCATTAGGGCCAATTTGACCCCAATTTGACTCACGCAAGACCCCACATGTTAGCTTTACTGATATGGAAAGTGGAAATCCATTAATAACTTCTAAGTTTAATATGTTCGTAAGTTAGAAAGGTACGCGGATTCGCCTGTGTCTATCCTAAGATCCACATGCATCAAATTAAAAATAATTTTAAGTATATTTGTTCAATTTTGAAGGTGGTAGAACCCTTCGAGGTTCGACTCCGGCGGCACCACCGCCACATTTATTTCTGCCTAATAACAGCAGTGTTAAGCGCTGCAATTCCGGTTTTAAGGGTGTGGTAGACATACTTTTTCGAGGCGTTCCAGCTTAGCCCTCAGGGGTATCTGGGGTTGATTACAGATGTCCATGGGCGGCAGTAGCCACTCACCATCAGGTGGACTGCATGCTTGTCTGCTACTCCTATGTTATAAAAAAATCCTATAATAATCTTATATATAAAATTCTGGTGTCACAATGTTAGTTACCGTACTCCTCCGAAACGGCTTTACAGATTTTCACCAAATTTTATATGCATATTCAGTAGGTCTGATAATCAACTACTATCTTTTTATTTCATATCCCTAAGTGATATGGGTTGTTCACCCTTAGCATTTCTTTATTTATATGGCAACACAACGTTTGCCGGGTCAGCTCGTTATATAAAAAATTGTCGTGAAAATTTATTTTCAAAATTATCCCATTAAACACTAAAAAGACAATCAAAAATAGTATAATACTATAAGACATATTTTGTACCAAAAATAGTATTTTAATGACAATAGCTTTATCGCAATTTTCTTGCTTTACATATCTGTCTGTGTCTCTTTTGACTTTAGAAAGAAAGAATAAGAAAGAAAGAAAATAATTTTAGCGGAAAGCCTGCGGCATACTCCTCCGTGTTGCTTCAATGTGAATTGGTTGATGATATCTGCACCTGAGGAGCGTGGTAGAAAAAAACTACACCCCACCTTAGACCCTCTCAAGATGTAGAGTCATTAAAAACTATAAACTAAATATAAAGTAAAAAGTCAAACTATAAACGGGACATGAACCCCGACCTACTTTCAAAATCTAACGCATGGTCAAAACCAGATTCGGTTACCGAATAAGGAGAATAGATAAAGCTAGTTTTATCGAACTTTTAATAGAGCACTCTTAATCATTCGGTCAAACGACCGAAACCGATATTCAAGACTTATTCTACTACTATATTTGCTGTCAAATATTATATCTCTAGTTTCTTAGTTATCTTCTAGTTTGTTCACTCTAGTAAATCTCTGACAGTAGATAGATAGATACAAAGTGGTGATTTACGTAATTGATTTTGAAGTAGGTGTGCATTAATTATGTTTTGTTGTAGAAGTATGAGATAACGATTGAACCCAAATAGTATTTTTATACTGATCTAGAAACCTGCCCGAGCTTTGCACATAACATACATCGCATCATAAATGTCTAGAAATTTTTTTCGACTTTCTTCGTATTTTTTTGACTTATTTTACTACTGCATTTGCTGAAAAATAGTATATCTCTACTTTGTTCACCCTAGTAAATCTCTGACGGTAGATAGATAGATACAAAGTGGTGATTTTACGTAAGTGGCTTTGAAGTATGCATTAATTATTATTTATTATAGAAATAGGTGATTACGACTGAATTCAAATAGTATTTTTTTTACGGAACTAGAAGTCTTTCAGAGCTTTGCACTGGTATCATACTCGCATCATAAATGTCTAAATTTTTTTTCGTGTCGTAAAAACACTCGGTAACCACATTCGGTTACCTTCCGCGTATAATATGACAGCACAACTACAAAGGGTTCAAGATGATTCACAGCTTCTATAGTTAAATATTTCAAACAGTAAAGTTAGGCAAAAAGACAGTAAGCCGAAGCCATATAAACAATGTTAAAAAATATTGCAACTTGTTAGTAGAATTAATGAACCAAAGCACAATCTACAAAGGTTGCAACTTTGTTCATAATCGAGATAAAACGAAATTCTCCTTATCAGGAACAAAATGTTTCCTAATCATGCCTTTAAATTTAATATGATTCAATTTGGCGCAACAAAGGAAATAACGAACAATAACCTTGGGGTGTAATTGAACAATTTATGTTTAATTATGAACGGTAACTGTTACATTAATATGTATTAAATATTTTTGACAGGTTATTAATTGAACCATTCTAATTCGTATATCGTAAATTATACTGCTGTATCATTATATTATAAATGAAAAAAAAGTGTGTGTGTGTCAGCTACGACGCACGATTGGAGTTTACTCCTTACGAACGATAATTATGATATATATCGAATAGAAAATAATACGCAGGCGCGCAACACACGTACAAACATACGCACACATTCAACTCTCAGACTGGAGGTAGTGAACTATACAGTGAGACTACGAAGTATCGCGCAAAGAGGAGACCCCGAGAATGAGATACGCTGTGTAATGTCTATCTCATTCTTTTACACGTTCAATCCTACAGATATATATGTTTGTCTCTTTCTACGTTACGCCTCAACTTTTCGTGTTACACTTGATTTTACTCCTCATAAAATTTCCGTACCGGGCCTTATAACTCAAATCGTTTCTTAAGGAGTAAACTCCAAAAATATTTTAATTAACAAACATTTTTAATAACATAATTGTAGAAGCTAAATTTATAAGTGCGTTAAATAGTATTAGAAATAAAATGAAATAACTAATAAACAATATATGTCGGTACATACAAATCATAATCATATGAATTAAATATTATAAAAATATATATTTTGATCCACAATCAAAATGTGAAGTAGTAATGACGGCCCTCATACTATGTTATCACAGTTGTTTGGTGGATAGTACCTATATTTGAACAAAATTTGAAGGTTTATTTAGATAGCCTTTCAGTGTCAATCAACTGTTTGCATCCGATATTCTATTGTAAAATGTGTATGTTATGTAATATAGTTTTTTTTCAATACTATTATCTTAGGTATAAAGTGATATTTGAAATATATATTTATATTGTTAAAATTAGTGGAATATATAAATACTTTTGCTGTTGAAACTATTGCTATTTGTAATTTTTATTGAACACCTGTGCCCTTGGTATGAGTTTTTACGCTTTGACGAAAAATTACTATTGTTGTATTTGTTTACGTATTTGCCCATATACAAGTATTTCCAATCAGCACCTAGCCTAGCGCACTGTATCAAAACTGATTGGAAATCTATGGAAAATACGTAACCATAAACAAAAACAGTATTTTTTTGTAAAAACGTAAAACCTCATACTAAGGGTACTGACTGCGAGTATCTTTAAAACAACATAATATAGGAGAGCCAAATTTAAAACAAAATACTGTATTGTTCTTAACCAGTACAAACGTATAATGAACTACCTCTAAATGGAAGGAATTCTCTATCATCATCCGACCTATCCCATTTCCTACCTACATCATAAAATTCCATATGTGAATCATCACCGGATGCAACTGAAGCGGACGAGAAAGCCGATAAACACTAAATGGGCCACTCATCCGTACAGATTAAAAATAGCCGGTTAAAACAAAACGAATCATCAATGTCGTTGATGAAAGAAATCTCTGTTTCATTAACTCATTAGTTGCATTGCAACGAGTATTCTTTCACGGTAAGGGCTTTCACGGTAAGCCATAGACCGCTCTGGCCTAGCGCGGATTGATAGACTTCACTTTAAAAACTTATGGATATGGAAACATGTAGGTTTTCGTGATGGTATTGTATGCCAAAATATTTTTGATGTGAAACATCTATAGCCGCACGTAAAAAAGATTTCTGGCGTGGCGACGCTTACCTTTAACTACATAGACAAATGTTCTATAAGGGACAGAGCTATTAGAACAATGTGATAAAAAAGACAACTAGTGTTTGACCTTGCGTTTCAAGTGTACGCAAACGTAAATATTGACAATGGAATATAGTGACCAATGATTACTTCAGTCAAAACGGGACATCGATTTTTGATGTGAAAAATCTATAGCCGCACGTAAAACCGATTTCTGGCGTGGCGACGCATGCCGTGGCGCTATACGATGGTATATATATACAGTCTATATGCAGTAGTGTGTACGGTATGGCGACGCGTCGCCATGCGCAATCGAATTCAATAAATAGTCATAGTTATCTGGACAAAAATCGTAATACTTTATTTTATCATTATGACATATTTAGTTCCTATCACAATATGTTCTTTTCTGCATATTACTTTTACAAAATAATGTCGATGTTTCACATCTGCCAGGCGTCCCGTGACGGCTCACATTTATTTATTTATCGATTTATTATTTATGCACACACAATACAGAAACAAGAAGAAAAAAAATGTGCTAATTACCTTGTGATAATTACCTACGTAAAATGATTAATATGACATCATAACTTCACACAATCAAATCATGACAAGGATTTGAATTCAAAATTCATACTATTAAGCTATCCCTGTTATATTTGCAGTGTAGGTTTAAAATTTGAAAAAAAAAATGGCAATTTTTTTTAACTTAATAAATAAGTTTGAACGACACCAAATATATCCGTTTATGTATGAGCTAAAACTACTGAGAGAAAAAAAAAAACACCTATTTAAACGGCTATTTAAATTCACCTTTTTAGTGGCTTAGACTTCATTTCATTTTAAAAATATTTTGTGTGCTTGTCAAAAATGGGTAATTTATCACCATATCCCTCCGTAACTCTTCAAGTCTCCTCCGAAACGTTGTCTATAAAACCAAGTAGGCACCAGACAGCTGTTCTGTTGAATTTGCATGAAAAAACAATTAATGATTTTCCGCTGTTACCGACGTAACCATTGTTTTGGCAAACAATGAACGACAGTCGCACAAAGAAATTGGGTAAACTGCGCAGCGCGTCTAAATCTTAGCTGATGCGCGGTGATGCAATTACGATGGGCCTTTTATGTAATGTATCGATAGTTTTTATCGATATTAGTCTATTGCTCTTTTTGTCTTAACTAAACAGCGTTATATTTGTACCTTTAATAAAAAAAATGGAAATACGTTTTCAGTCTTATAAGTAGGTACTCAATTTAGAACACTAAGGTCAAGTTATTTTGCTAGTCCAATTTAAGAATATTTTATTGTAAATATGTTGTACGGTAGAATATCTTTATTTCGGATACAAAACTTGAATATGTGCTGATATTCTTTTTTACTGTCCTTTTCACAATGATTGACTTGACGTGGAACGCATTTTATAATTCCTTTATTGATGTGTAATTTTTCATTTATTTTCAGGTACGTAACAAATCGACTATTGATTTTGAGGCAAGCTACAAGTAAGTACCTGCTTCGATTATTTAGTTTTACAGAATGACACATCGTTTTACATCATCAGCAACCTATTACTATCTAATAGTTGGCATGTGAAAACCATAGTCATTGACACATGCCAAATACGTAACCTACGTACGTAAAACATTTGGCTAAATGCGTTGGAATTTTACACCTTGGAGTATGTAATGGAGAAGTCTCGCGTATGTTAATACTTTTATTTATTGTCCATGTGATAATTATGCAATTTCTGAAATGCCTAAGCTTTCAAAAAATCTAAATATACTATCAGAATGGAATGTGGCAATCATTCTACTTCCTAGCTCATGTATAAATATTTGATATACTTGAATAATATTTGATATATTTGAAGGTGGTAGAACACTTTGTGATTCGACTCCGGCGGCACCACCGCCACACCTATTTCCACGTAATAACAGCAGTGTTAGGCGCTGCTGTGTTCCGGTTTGAAGGGTGTGGTAAGGGAGACTGACTTTTCCGAGGCGTTCCAGCTTAGTCCTCAGGGGTAGCGGCGCATCTGTGGCCGACCTCAGGTGGGAATATCTAATCCTATCTGGGGTTGATTACAGATGTCCATGGGCGGCAGTAGCCACTTACCTTCAGCTCGTCTGCTACTCCTATATTATAAAAAAAAAAAAACTTCATACGGTAAATCAATATTTTATGTCTGTTTCCAGCCTCATCTCATTTGGAACTGACCTAATGATCTCATGAGTGTGCTGTAATTTTAAATTAGGAACAGGTGCTCCAAATACCAAAACAAACATGTTATCGACATCATCCCGTCCCTAATTCGAAGTGACCTATATTAACGAAAACACGCTTCCTCGCCGATTCACAATCGGCCTACTGTTCGCCGCTGCGGCTTATTAGGGCTGCCAAATAAATAAGTAAACAAATAATAAGTAAACATAACATTTGATATTAAAGTATTTTTATATAATCCAAATGATTGTGAATTATGTTACAGTTTTTATAAAGTATGTGTAATTTTTATTTTTCATATTTTTTGTGAATTCATATGTTTAGGTTTACACATGAATATTGCGGTATTTACTGCGTGATATTTATAAATGTGTTTGTAATATAAATATTATTTTAGTGCCAATATTTTCCATCAATGAACAATAAAAACGAAGAATTATAATATAGTAAATCCTAAAACATTAATTATACGAGTACTACAACATTTTATTCAACATCTAATGCTATAAACTAAACACTAAGGTAGCAACCCTAGCTGTGCTGTAACAACAAACAACGGTATTTGGGTCGATGACACCGAAATGCGCGTTTTGGTAACAGTTACATGCAGTTGTGTTTTAAGAATAGCGATAACTCCCTTTGTGAGTTCGCATCACTAATTTGTTCTGAACTTGTATTTGCATTTCAATAATGCACTGCTTATTCGAAAAACAAATTGGTTTACAGAACTGGTTTATATTTTTGAATTAAATGTGGCTAATGTGTGTTATTGTGTACTTCTTACACACTAAGTAGCTACTTTGAATATCGGCGATTCACGTTTTTGGGATTGTATCGATACTGCATCACGTTTTGGCGACTCGTCGCATTCGGGCACAGTATGGAAAACACGCGTTTTAACGGCTGTATTAATGTTGCATCGCCTTTTACCTGATTACGGAAGGTAATGTATTTCATATGTAATGTACTGTCTCATTCTTTGGCAAGCCTTTGTCCAAATGGTTGAAATAAACCTAGTATGTAAGGTGACGTTGAATTTGTTTAAACTGTGGGAATGTGTTTTGAAGGTGGTAGAACCCTTTGTGGTTCGACTCCGGCGGCACCACCGCCACACCTATTTCTACCTAATAACAGCAGTGTTGGGTGCTGCTGTGTTCCGGTTTGAAGGGTGTGGTAAGGGAGAAAGACTTTTCCGAGGTATTCCAGCTTAGTCCTCAGGGGTAGCAGCGCATCTGTGGCCGACCGGTAGGAATATCTAATCCTATCTGGGGTTTATTACAGATATCCATGGGCGGCAGTAGCCACTTACCATCAGGTGGACTGCATGCTCGTCTGCTACTCTTATATTACAAAAAAAAAAATGTCATTAACTATATTTTTATGAAGTTTAGATTTTGGTCTTCATAATTAATCTTTACTTCATGTTAGTTTCTTTTATAATAGTAAAATTGAATATAATTACAAAAAAAAACAAGCTAGTGAACTCTTGTAGGTACAAGATACGTTCTCAAAAAGAAAATCACGAATTTGAACCTCCGATCAATGGCCTTCGCAGCATTGCTTCACTGGCCGGCTATACCGAACCATATGACACACTTCTTGACCTTTCAAATACTAAAAATGGTACAAAAAGCAAAAGAAATCTTACACCCGGTTAATATCGAATAACTGATTCAGTAGAGTAGTCATTAAAACTATTTAAAAATAGGAAATAGTTTTTTTTTATAAATTTTAGGGAGGAAATAATTAGGTACATACCTCGTGCTCAGTGTTCCCTACTAGTAATAGAATTAGAATATAATCTGTCGTCCACTCATACGTTGTTATCTCTTCGGATGAGGTGGAACAGATTCCCTGGTTATACACCTCAAATACCAAAACATAGAAATATTTGTTATTATCGGAAAATCTTTCCTTCCTCACGATTTTCTTTCAACACTTAAGCAAGAGATAATTAAGTCCAAATAATTCTTTGCTACGGTCTGCAATTACTACTAAAGACTTTGAAAAAAATATTTTTATTTAGTTTTTATAAACAAATCAAACACTCAATGAACTGTAGTGTACAAGGTACATTCTCTAAGAGAATCACGAACTCAACCACGCTCACAATGGCCTTGGCAGCGTTGCCTAACACTGACCGCCTGTGACCGTGATCCGCTGGCCGCTGACCAATTTGATTTGTACGGTTACTTCTACGTTAGACTATACCTAATGGTATTGGCTATAGATAAAATCTACGATAGTATGTAATAGTACAACTATGTTTAAAAATATACCTTAAGTCACTCCCACAGTTTCGACTAATCCAATGATATCATCCTATCCGTATCGTATACACCTGATATCATCCTATCCGTATGTTAAAATCCGTTATGCCCTTTTTGGCTGCAGAGCATGCCAAAGACATTTTTTTAATAAGGGTAGCACTTGAGAATGCAGTACATACTGCCGCCAATGTACATTTGTCAATCAACCCTAGATAGGATTAGAATTTCTACCTGGGGTCGGCCACAGATGCGCCGCTACCCCTGAGAACTAAGTCCAATTCCTCGGAAAAGTATGCTTCCTATACCACACCCTTCAAACCATTACACAGTAGCGCTTAACACTACTGTTATGAGGCAGAAATAGGTGTGGCGTTGGTGCCGCTGGAATCTATCACCTTCAAAATACATGCATACGCTCGAAAAAAATTACGCTGTGCAGTTGGCTAAAAACAATTATTTTCTTATTTACTGACGTCTGTTATTCATAAGCAATGACACAAATCATAACAAAACTTCATATAACCTTATATAAGTACGTTTTAATAATAAATAATAATATAAGATTCCTTGCTGAATTCCATTAAGGCATTCCTAAGCTGTAATTGATATAAATTCCACATTAATATTTCTGTTGCTATTCTAGGGCGGTCTAATAGTTGTAATTCCAGGCTATTATGTTGTTGTGACCCTAAATATAAATAAAATAGAATTAATGGTGACGACCCGCATGGCGGAGCGGTCACCGTACTGGTTTGACGCGCAAAGGGTTCTGGGTTCGAACCCCGGCGGGACAGATATCTGAATGAAGAATTTGGGTATCTGTTCTGGGTCTGGGTGTTTGTGTATTTTTCTTTGTGTGTGTCCATGGCATCCATGACACAGATAATCCTATTATAGGACTGTGAGTTTTTTTTTTTTTTTTTTTTATGTTTGAGCCTAACGAAAAAGCAGACGTGCTACCTGATGGAAAGTAGTCAACGTCGCCTATGAACATTTGCAACACCAGAGGAGTCGCCAATGCATCGCCGGCTTTGAAGGAGAGCTCTTTTTGCACCTTTTTTGAAGAGCCCCATGTCATAGCGCTCCGGGAATACCTCAGGAGGAAGTTCATTCCACATCTTGCACGTTCGTGGCAAGAATGTCCGTGCAAACCGAACTGTGGAGGACCGCCACGGGTCCAGTTGGTGTGGATGGAACTTCATCCTTCGGCGAGTGGTGCGATGGGGGAATGGTGACGTAGGCATCAGGTCAAATAGTTCCTCGGAGCACTCACCATTGTAAAGCCGGTAGAACACACAGAGGGAACCTATGTCCCTCCGCAAGCTTAAAGGTTCTAACCGATCGGAGGTCCTGGGGTCGTTGACGATTCGGATAGCGCGTTTTTGCACGGAGTCAAGTGGGTTAAGTTGGTATTGGGGCGCCCCTGCCCAGAGATGGGAGCAGTACTCCATGTGAGGTCTCACTTGAGCCTTATACAACAAAAGGAGTTGCCCCGCAGTGAAGTACTGCTTCGCTCTGTTCAGGACGCCCAGCTTTCTTGATGCCAACTTGGCCTTAACGTCCAAATGACACCGGAACTGCACGTCACACGATATGTCAACTCCCAGGATCCCCACACTTTTATCAATGGTGAGTGGAATACCTTGGAACCGTGGCGCTATGACGAATGGGGTTTTTTTAGCGGTAAACGCGCAGACTTGTGTCTTCGTGGGGTTAAACTCAACAAGGTTAAGTCGACCCCATGTCGAGACCTGCTCCAGAGAGTCTTCAATTTCAGACACAAGTCGGATTCTGCTTTCCTCCACGAGAGTCCGAGAGGTGTTCGCACGGCCTGTATACACAGCATCTCCCGTACTATCATCTGCATAGCAATGAATGCTGCCAGTTTTTTGCAACATGTCATTGATATGCAGAATGAATAGCGTGGGAGAGAGAACAGAGCCCTGGGGCACGCCAGCGTTAACATGCTTCGTGTCTGAGCAGCACCCGTCTACGACGACTTTGATTTGCCGCTCAGACAGAAAACTGGCTACCCATGTGCACAGCCTCTCGGGAAGACCGTAAGATGGAAGCTTCGCGAGAAGGGCCCTGTGCCAGACCCGGTCAAAGGCCTTTGCGATGTCTAGGCTAACTGCCAAAGCCTCACCATTACTCTCAATGGCTTGCGCCCGTCGGTGTGTGAGGTACACCAAAAGATCACCAGCTGAACGGCCCTTGCGGAAACCGTATTGGTGATTGCTGATCAGCCGGTGGTCCTCGAGGTACCTCAGGAGCTGGGTATTAACAACACGCTCCATAAACTTTGAGAGCAGGGAGGTGATCGCTATAGGCCTGTAATTAGCCGGGTCACTGCGGTCACCCTTTTTGGGAATCGCGTGAACGAGGGCTACCTTCCACGAAGACGGTACTTGTCCTGTGGTATAGGAAAGCGAGAATAAGCGCGTTAAGATGGGAGTCAACTCGGGAGCACATGTCTTCAGCACCACTGCGGGGATTTCATCCGGCCCACTCGACTTCTTGACATCAAGGGACAATAGAGCTCGCCTGACAGCTTTCTGCGTAAAGCGTATATTAGGCATAGAACTCTCACACCGCGGGATGGTCGGCGGTGTGGCCCCCATGTCATCGAGAGTCGAGTTTGAGGCAAAGAGAGCGCCCAGAAGATCGGCTTTTCCCTTTGCCGTATGGGCCAGAGAATCATCTGATTTCCGCAGGGGCGGTAGTGAGGAGCGACAGAAATTACCTTCAACAGCTTTGGCTAGCGACCAAAAGGCTCGACTCCCGGAGGGGTAACCAAGTAGTCGCTCGCCAATTCTGCCAACGTGCCTAGACTTCGCCTTGGCCATATGCTTCTTTGTTGATCGGGACGTAGCGTTAAGGGCGTTTCGCAGCTCGGAGGTCTTCGGATCCTTGCATGCGTGCGCTGACGCCCAGGCTTGGTAGGCCTCTTGCTTATGACGTGATGCCTTAGCGCAAGACCCATCAAACCAGGGCTGACTCCGTCCACCGACGGACACGACAGAGTTTGGAATGAAGCATTCCATACCCTGCCGTATTACGTCGGCTACAGAGTCAGCGCACGTGCTAGGATCACCCGAGACGAAGCACAGCTGCCTCCACGGGTACGAGGCCAGGAATTCCCGGAACGCGTCCCAATCTGCTGACCTGTAGTGCCAAACTGAGTGTAGTAAACGTATTTTCTGACATACATTATTTAATGTTCTTCTACTGTATTCGAGTCTTCTACGACGAAGTCTGGACCACCGTATTCTGGTGAAAGTAAGATTGTGGGAGCAGTAATAGTCTACTGAATATAAGTCCTGGGGGTCCGAGTTCGAATCTTAGGCACGCTCCTCTAATTTATCACAGTGAGGACCATATAAGAACTTATTGAGCATTTGGTAATATAACAATGAAGGAAACGTGAAAAAACCTGCTTACCTGGGAGTTCCTAAACAAAAAACCAGTTCTCAAGGGTGGACTATGACCTGAATCCTTTCTCTGAATTTCCTATGAGAGGAGACTCTTGCTCAGCATTAGGACAGTAATATTGACGGTCGTAACTTTTTTAATATACTTGAACTACGGAGCAACGTTTCGTAAAGTTATAACTAACAAAAGATCTACGATCATAACTAGCCAACGCATTTAAATTCATAGCGAAACTTGTTTCCGCCCGCGGCGTCGCTCGCTATGCGTACAAGCTCATCCTATTTTGCATTTCAGATGCTCTCAACACTACCATATTTTGCTTTCGCATGACAGATTGTTGAATATAACTTAACGCTTAACCTTGCATAGTTATGTGGGTGCTATACATAAACACCCAGAAATGTTGTCGTCAAGCTGTTACTACCCCACTGCTGGGCAAGGTCTCGCAGAGAGATTAAGCCATAGTCCACACGCTGGCTAAGCACTTATTGGTAGACTACATATCTTTCAGAAGTTTTTTTAAAAAAACTGTTAGGTGTACAGGTTTCCCCACAATGTTTTCCTTCACCGTTTAAGCAGTGATAATTAATTTATAATACACACATAACTTGAAAAGCAGAGGTGCGTACCTGGGATTTGAACCTCCGACCCTTCGACTAAGAGGCCGAGTTTTTTATGCACTAGGCTATCACTGCCACTTCCTTCTAACATACTTATTATAATTAAAAAAAAATCTAAGATTTAATTCGGTACTGAAAATCGAACCTCGGACATCTCGATTAAAAGACTGCTATTTTGATAAGTACCATAAACAAGTATTTTAATTATTTCGCAACTCCGAAATAATAGCTTTTAACGAATAGACAAAATAACATGTTTACTTAAATATCAAGGTTTCGTATGTGAAGTATTCGTACACAAGAGGTTCTAAACAAACAGTGAGGTAATAACTTGAACAGGTCTTCAAGTATTACTCTATACACTTAACTGTGTAGTGACGTCATACTTACACTAATAGTTTTTTATAATAAAGTACGCGAGCATGAAGTTCATGTGAAAATAATATTAACTTGAATACAGTATTCTGAAATGTATGTCAATTTCTAATAGGTTCAAATATTAAGAACTCAGATAACTTATGAATAAAAGTCTTATGATTGACTTTATATAATTTATGTCATTTATACTAGCGGTCATCCATCCAATAACTTACTAATAGGTATCATCTCTTAGAAATCAGTCGGTAAACTTAGTAATTCTCCCAGTAGGTAACTGTTGATCGTCGTTGATAGTATATATAGTCGTGGATAGTAGTGGCTATCCCACTGCTGGGCACGGGACGCCTTTCAGAATCTTAGGGTATAGGCCCAAGTCATGGGAAATGATCTGGGATTGCAATCCCAGTCTCCAAGTGTGCTTATTGAAATCGCTTCAAAATATTATGCAAGTGAATACAGGTTGCAATTTCAATTTGGTTCAATTTGTGTTAAGTTCAGCTTAAGACAATTGTGTTACATAAGAAAATTGTATGCAAATAAAAACAATACAGTTTACACTTAAAGATAACAATTTTAACACTTGACCTGATAAATGACGTAACAACACAGTAAATGTAATTTGTATCAATTTTTTATGTCGCTATGTACCAATTTTTTAAGTCTGTAATATTTTGGTCTCTAGTATTTTTTTTATATAAAATTAAATTATAAGTATCAAATGAACTTGCAGTCCACTTCATGGTAAGTGGTCACTGTCTCCTATGGACATCTGTACTCCAATTAAAAAGGGTTCCGTCTAAAGCCGATTACAAACGTGTTGCCGTCTAAAATGGTCGCCTCATATTATGTAAGTCTGCGGCCGTCCACACCATTTCACTGAAACGCAAAGACTGCTTCACACTAGAAATAATCGTATTTGTAAAATATTTTCAAAAATAAACTCTATATTTTTTAATTAAGTCTAAATATCTTAAAAAAATTGGCTACAACACACTTAAGAAAAAAATACACCAGACTATATTTTTGTACCTAGTTTAAATGTCTTATATATATTATGTAAATAAGTATCTCTGCCACACCTCACCCTTAAAACCAGAACACAGCAGCTTGCGGTTATAAGGAAGTAGGTGTGGCAGTAGTGCCACCGCAGTCAATCAACAGTTTGAAATAATTTCTCCTAAGTTTGAATCAAAATGTTATAATAATACTTGAATAAAATAAAAACACTCGTATTTCTAAAATTGTGGAGGAGCATGAAAGGTCACTTATCATTATCACTTTTTGGTACTGTCAGTGCATGCACAGATAGGGTAAAGACAGAGAAAACTATAGAGCGTACGTACTACTCTTAATCTAAATAATTATATGTAGTGACACGTTATAGAAAAAAATATAATGATGTTGACGCACGGCTGTGCGAACACCAAATTCAGGGATTAAGTTTAGCGAAACATTTTCAGGTTATTCGCTTTCGAGAGGTATAACTGATATTATACTAACTTGAGATTTCAATATTTACTGGCACAAGTTACATATTTTATAACTATAGCTAATATTACAAAGACTAATGTAGTAGTATTTATTATTAAATTACCATATAAAAACAAGTGTCGTATGTAAGTTGAAAATGTCAAACGTTCCGGATAAAATATAGCGCTGGTGAGAAAACACCAAAAACACATGCTAATGTGGAAAGCAAAAGTTGAACACCCATTTAAGTTTGTTCTAATGAACGTCCTGTTACCTCAGACCAAAAAAAATAAGATAGCAACTTGATTAACATGGCGTTGAAACAAAACTTGCAGTTGCATAAGTGACTTTTAACGTAATGACAAATTTTGAGAAAATTGCTGATCTAAACTTTGTATGCTGTTAAATTCTATGTGACTATTTAATACACTATATCATTATAAATACCAACATTAATTGCAGTAAAATAACTACTCATCTTTTTTTTTTTTTTCAACACGAATAATTTGTATTTTACACTGCATAAAACGACTTGGTATGCCATGCTTCATTATTTTGCTCTGCTACGTCTACTTTTTTTGGTCTCCGCTTATTACGCATTCGGGTAGAATTAATTCTATTTCACGCCTCGAATACCTTTTTAGGCTTCTCTGTCAACCACTTACTCTGTGGTTACGTCACATTCTTGTTAACACATAGATGCAAATAGAGACATTCACTCTATAGATAATTGATACATGAGTGTCGTGTGTCGATGACGAAATTGTTTGTGTGTGTGTGTAACCTCCGCATGACCTACCAATTCTCTTTCGTTTGATAAAACGGTTGAATACTGGGATATTATTGTCTTTGTTGTTTTTTAAGCAAAAAAGAATCTATAGAGCTGACCCTTTTAATTTTTTTCGTAACTTGCATACAAATATATTTTTTTAATTTAACGATTAAACGAGTATGTACCTACTCTTAGTAGTAGTTAGGCTTTACAATCGTGTGTGTACTGAGGAACTGTTTGATCTGGTGCCTACATCACCCTTCCTTCATCGCACCACTCGCCGAAGGATGAGGTTCCATCCACATCAGCTTGACCCGTGGCGGTCCTCCACGGTTCGGTTTGCACGGTCATTTTTACCGCGTACGTGCAAAATATGGAATGAACTTCCTCCTGAGGTATTCCCTCAGGATCGTGACATGAGGCTCTTCAAGAGGGGTGTAAAAAGAACTCTCCTTCAAAGCCGGCGATGCATTGGCGACTCCTCTGGTGTTGCAAATGTCCATAGGCGACGGTGACTGCTTTCCATCAGGTAGCCCGTCTGCCTTATCGTTAGGTTAAATATAAAAAAAAAGTAAGAGGTTACTATAGTCCATGAATATAATGATCGCAAAAAGGAATAAAGAGGATCTGAGATCGGTTAGTTATAGGCTAAATTGTAATGCTTTGGGTAAGTAATGCCCTATCACACCCTTTAGACTAGAATATAGTAAGTGCCACTTTGCTGTTATGGGGCACAAGTAATAATAATGTATATAATATAATGTAAATATTGACATGATTTGAATATATTTTTATGAAAAGTATTAAACATTTGCAAATTTTCAATAATCACTATAAAGGCCATGAAAATATTTTCAGCCCTTAATTTTATGTTTTAAACTTGTTATTGTATCTTATAAGCCTTACTAACAATGAATGTTTTAAGCTGAAAAAAAAACACGTAAAATTTTATGTAAATTTTGAGGCATAAATACGGGCAGTAAATAAAACCAACACTTTAAAATTAATAAAGTAACTTCGGCAGTAAAGTGAGCAATTATGTTACATGGTGTTGGCACAGAATTTGTTTTACAATACGCCTGTTATTGTAATCGCACGTCGAAATCGGATTTTACTGGAAAAAATTGGTCCGTTAGGTTTGATTTACACTGTTGTTTTTAAGTTTTGTTAATAATATAATGAATTGTGATTGTGAATGATGATTATTATTTATTATGAACTATTTTAAAATAAAACCCTGTAATAGATATATAAAATGTAAATGAGAAATAAAAATTAATACAATTTCCATTTAATATTTAAAAGTACTTTCAAAATTACTGAATGACTTAAATTTGTGTACACAATAAGATACCAAAAACAAGTCATACATTTTCACATGATTCAATATTTATGCTCATGTGAATGAGTCTCAATATATTTTGACCTGTCTACACAACGAGCCGCGTTCGAAATTACGCTCTGTAATTGACCTGTTGTTTTCTTGCCAAAGGAAACAAATTATTCGCGGCAAGATGGCCGACGTTACGCATCAAGTTGTCACGCTTACAGATGGTACCTCGCACGCGTCTGCTGCGGTGTTAAGCGGGTACTCATACACATGCATGGGCAATCTAGGGTGTAAGAATAGGATCTAGGCTCTTAATTGAAATCAAATCAAATCAAAACTTTTGTATTCAAAATAGGCTTTTTACAGAGTACTTTTTGAATGTCTATACAACTACCACCACTGCACAAGGTGTTTCGTTATGGAGAAGAAGCGGCGAAAGAAATTCCATAACACACATATTTTTTAAAAAATAAATGTTTTATACGATGGCAAACTTAACCTAATGGTACATGTGGAGCTGCATCTACTTCAGACCACACCGTTTTATCAGTCAAATAATCACTCAGTCAAATAATCATATAGTACGCTTTTTTTACATAGCATACGTTTAACGACAAGTGTAAACTTTTTATCTGCCTCCTAAATTGTGATGTGTGTAGACAAACAGGGGCAATTTCCTAGATCGGCTCTGCGGTAGGATGAGAGTAAAGGGACGAGTGCTACTAGCGTACCCATGATCCCGACGAAGCGTGTACAGAGGAACACTGTAGGGTTTAAGCCGGTAAGAGTCAGGCATACCTTCTCCGGTGCCCCATCGCCTGAGAGGAACCTATGAAGGGTTTCCTCACGAAAAAAAGAGTGGCTGGGACGCGAAATCATACTTGGTCCCTAGATTGCCCCTGCCGCCATAACCTAAACAGGTCAACATACTCAGGAACAGCACGTCTAAATAGGGCAATATACTCTGTACGGCAGGCAAGTGTATAGAGATAATCCCGATATCGCCACGATACGCACATAAGATTGCCTCTGCGGTAGGTGTGTGAGTAGCTCGCTACTCTGTAATTATACCCAATTCCAACGACACCTTTCCGATTTATAGTCTGGTGAGGAAAGATTCGTCGTTTCACTTAACGTGCGTTTTAACGACGAAATGAGGATCAAATTATATGTCGAATGACAGAAAATTGAATGATGGGTCTCGAATAGTTAAATGCTGTTTGCATAACAATTTTTAAATTTTGCATCAAGTTGTCAGCTTACAGGTGGCACTTCGCACGCGTCTGCGGCCGTGTTACTCTGTAATTATACCCAATTCCAACGACACCTTTCCGATTTAAAGCCTGGTGTCGAAAGATACGGCTTTTCACTTAACGCACGTTTTAACAACCGAATGAGGATCAAATTATACGTGCAGTGACAGAAAATTGAATGATAGGTTTCGAATAGGGGCTGTTTGCATAACAATTTTAAAGTTTCGAAAGCCGATCCAGTTTTTTGTATCGAATATATGATAGCATTCGGCTAACTAAAAGAAATATCAATCGATCTGTAAAGTTAAGCATCGTCGGGCGAGGTTGGGAAATGGATGGGTAAACGTTAGTGGCAAAATTTCATGTGTACTTCTGTTCTTCGGTGGGTACGTTAAATCGCTCCTTCTGATTGTTATGAATTTTTATAGGACAGGTAAGCCTTGTTGGAGGCCTTTTGATGGATTTAAAAAATCTACGGCAAACGACACGACACACACGTTACGACATACTTGAACAACCAAAATAATTTTTCATTTACTACACATAATTATTTTATAACAAAAGACTTTTATGATCTTTAAAAAGGAAATCTCAATGTCTTCACAACATGAGGAAGGAACTTGCATACGTCAAAAACTTATTTGGTAATGATCGCTTGAATCCAGCTGTTTAATTAATTAATATGTTATTAAATAGTTATTATTCTTTACATACGTATACCACTCCGACGACAAATTTTCGTACACTTGTCGACGTTCTAATTCGATCTCAACTACTGGAAAGTTATAGAGATAGAACCCTTGTGGTTCGAACACTGCAATTATTGCAATTATTTTAGGCAAAAAGGAGTGGCTTCTGAAGCACTGCCGCCAGAACTATTTTTGCCTAATAACAGTAGTGTTAAACGCTGTTGTATTCTGCTTTGAAGAGTGTGCTAAGGGAAATATACTATCCGAGGCATTCCAACTTAGTCCTCAAGGGTTAGGGGAGCATCTTTGGGCGACCTTAGGTAGGACTTATCAGGAATTGATTACAGTTGTCCATGGGCGGCAGTAGCTTACCATCAGGACCTAGTGGACGCCATGTTTCTTTTGTTTAATGTTACTTTTTAAACTTCAATAATAAAAAACACCACTTCTTTTGTACTCCCCCTCCCGTTCCCCCTTTACAAAGCTACTCTCATGATTACAATATTTATGAAAACAAGTTACATTTATATAGTTATGCCTCCATTGTTTACGTCAGCGTTGAATGAGAAACTTTTCACTTTTACTGTTATTATCTCATTCAGTGAGAGTTTTATACGAGTTTCTAAAATCGTTAGTTTATCTTTGAGCGTTCGAAGTTACTATTTATCTTAGAGTATTGACCTTTAAAGTAAACATTGTAAAAATCTCTTGACAACTTTTGTTAGAGGACGTGTTAAAAATATTTTATCAAATAGGTGTACAACTTCACAAATAATAGGAATGCAAATTTAAAATCTAATTGAGTTATTTTAATATTTTGAGTAAATCATAAATTTAGCAATAAAATAATATACGTCTGTAAGAATTTGAACTGATAATTTTAAATTTTCTTACATTTTAAATGCGTATGTGCAAGATGTGGAACGAACTTCCTTTCGAGGTATTCCCGGAACGCTATAAATTGGAGTTCTCAAAAAGAGTCCTACAAAGTTGGCGATGTATTGATGATTCCTCTGGTGTTGCATACATGTCCAGGCAATGGCAATATATCAAAATCATGGACATAATAATAAGGGATGTATGTAATTTTTAAGCTTTTTATTAAATTTTATAGTTATCCGAAGAAACAATAATGTATGATACGTCTCAGCGAGATGCATGACAACAGTTGTGTTGTATGAGTATTATTTTCGTATATCATTTAGATATTAGCTGAGCACAGACGAATAGACGCGAATACGAGTATGTAAACGACCTACTAATGTGTATTCGAAACTCGCCACGATCATCTCTATTTTTCGCGAAATATGAGTTTTAATGCGCGAATCAAAAGAGGAATATTATGTGTGTATTCGCGTGCGGCATTTAGATACTTATCATTATTTGGTAAAATACTCAGCGTATTTTTCGCGAGTCTCTTAGTATTATATTACACATTGAAGTGAAGTGAATTAAATTAATGTATGAAATTAAAGCGAAATAACCCAACAAATTCACAAAGTATCAAAGCAGTGCACACTAATTCTTTAAACGTGCATTCTTAATTTTTACGACTACACCCGTTTTCGAGCGGGCGGTGCTATTCAATTACATTTTACGGTTGCCATGTGGCAACACCGCAGTTGTATTGCGTTGATTTATCGCTTCGTTTATTCCCGATTTAGTGTTGCAACCTGGAATTCTTGGGCAGTTGACGGGAATTTTAAGTGCGCTTAGCAATATTTATCCAAAAAAGTTAGGTATAAACTACTATTGTCGTAATGCTGGGTTCCAGTGTTTCTTCAGAATGAGAAGGGTTTATGCAAAAGCATATCAGAAAGATCCAGTATGGTCGATTGGTCGACTTTGCATCTCTTTGAGAATATAATGAAGAACTTTCCGGTATGTAAATCTTCTCCATTACTTTGAAGACGTTTGATCCGATTTTGACAAAATGTTCCAGTTAAAAAGAAACAATAATGTACTGAGTTTTTTCGACGAATATAGGTTTCCATAAAAGTAAAAAAAATCGGAAAGCAAAAACTCTGCTAAAAAAGTAACGAATTTAAAACTTAACAGATATTTTTCTGTTATTTTTAAGTGGACACACATTTTCATTTATATTTTAGTATCTGTTGGTAGGTAGGTTATAGCAAATGCGTCATAATGAAACCCCATGCATATTTCATGAGTGCAAAGTCACTCCGGCGTAATTTTGCATCGACCGCAGAATGGTCATAAATTTTTAAAAACCCAGGCGAGAACTCGCACGCGTTTGATGCTAAAATCGATACTGACTTTGCTGTTGTAGTATTTATTATATCGGCTTTTACAGATTATTTTAACCGATTTGCTTATAGGATCAAAGAAGATAATGAGCTTGCAATCCCCCTATGATATGGGCATTTCTGGCCAACCTCGGGTAGGATTATCTAATCCTATCTGGGGTTAATTACAGATGTCCATGGGCGGCAGTAGCAACTTACCATCAGGTGAACTGCATGTTCGTCGGCTACTCCTATATTATAAAAAAAAGAACTCAACAAAATCGACGTAAATTCCATAAAAGACATTTATTCCAGAGAATTTGCAACCAGCAAATAGTGCATTTCTACTTTATCGACATCTTCTGGTTCAATGAGCTGGTACTCAGAATTGTATCGGTTGTTCAGTCGATAAGCCTTTGTCAAAGAACCTTTTTAAGCTTCTGCATTTCTATAAATATCGTCTCATTTCATACCTCGGGATATTAATATCTCTGCTACAGACTATTCCATTTCTTTTGAGCGATAGATGCATTTTAGCAATATCTTGCTCGAGTCAGATTTACGTAAAGTTATTGTTAAGTTTTTGAATTGTTTTTATTGTGTTGTTCCTTTTAAGTTTTCTTTTATTTTATTTACTTCCATCTTTTATTAAATTGTTCATTTCTTCGTGGTTTATATTGATATATTCTTTTCAACTTTTCATAAGTCGTTTTCAAAGAATCGTCTTTTACAAAGACATTCATCCGTGAAGGCTGCGACTAATCGCAAGATATGATTAATTCATTGCGGTTAAAGCTAATAGCGTTTATTTCAAAGCAGCAGTATGTTGCTGCTATATTCTTGTTAGAAGATATTAAGATACATGATGAACAACTTAATTCTTACTTAGGGACTGCATATATAATAAGGAAATACCCTGTACTATCATCTAGGGTTAGTCCAGAGTGGTCATTTAACGTCAAATGGATTACATGCCTGTTTATATTTCTACTCTTTCACGTTTAAAGTAGTTGTACCCAACAAATTTAGTACGAACAATATTTTATTAACAGCATCAATACATTAAATAAATTCATTGCTACAAACTCGAGATGAAATCATGCCAATATTTCATGGGCAAATCCGAAAGAGCTATCGGAAATCGCCATCTGAAATTAAGTTACAAAGCCAGCTTTTATTTTTGTTTGCATGTAAATTGGAGCGTGTTTTTGCATATTCATTTTGCGATGCTGAACGTTAATAAAAATTGATTTTATGCTGATGAGGGTCCGAACGGCAATACAATTTGCATCAAATGGATCCAGGAAGTGATTGACACCTGAATGTAGATGGTAATGTAATTATTATTGTATACAGAAGTTTTAATTGATTTTTGTAAAAGTAAGACTGGCTTCTTAATGTAGTATTGAATGGACATTGACATGTAATATCTTATGTTGGCAAAGGGACACATTCCGACATGATCGACGATACCTAAGAAGCGGCTATGCTCCCCATAGTCACAATACATAGTTTGTGAATATACAAGTATATTTAGAAAAATTCAAAAGCGTGATTCAGACTCAGAGATTCTTTATGTGTCTGAATTTCAGACACAAAGAATCCTGTGACATTGATTTGAGAGCAGCATCAGCAGCATCAGCAGCATTGAATGCATCGCAGTCCTTAAAGGAGAGCCCCTTTCGCCCTTTTTGTAAGAGCCGGTAATTATTTAGCTGATTTTGGCTATTGCTACGTAAATAACTAGTACCTATTACCTGCACTTATTATATGAATATAAGCCATATAGTTTTTATTGAAGTATATTAATACATATTTATTTTATAAATGTACATTCCTATTGAATGTCACTGTAATAACTTTACATTTAAATAAAATGCTTACACGTTTTATAATATAATCATTCCATATTTAAAATTCTTATTGGTATAAATGGTAAAATTGTACTAATTAACGATATAAATAAATGAATATTAAATAGGCAATAAACAGATATGTATAATTAAACGTTGATGAAATACCTTCATTAATATTTAGTGAGTCAAATGACGCAAGGTGGCGGTCATCGTACTAGCTTGAGATGCAGATAGTTTTGGTGTTAGAACCGCTGTGGTACTGTGACCAAACGATGGTAGACTCTGTAGTTTGACTCCGCGAGCACCACCGCCAAACCCATTTCTGCGTAATAAAAACAGTGTTAAGTGCTGCTGTGTTCTGATTTGAAGGGTGTGGTAAGGGAGACAGACTTTTCCGAGGCGTTCCAGCTTAGTCCTCAAGGGTAGAGGCGCATCTGTGGCCGACCTCAGGTAGGAATATCTAATCCTATCTGGGGTTGAATACAGATGTCTATGGGCGGCAGTAGCCACTTACCATCAGGTGGACCGAATGCTCGTCTGCTACTCCTATATTATAAAAAAAATTGATTGTTGTGGTAACATTATCCGACGCGTTCCAACTTAGTCTTAAGTGGTAGCAACGCATCTGTGGCCAGCTTAAATAATCTAATCTTATTTGATTTTATGGGTTTATTGCAGATTTCTACAGTTGGCTGTAGCCACTTACAATGACGTGGACTGGACGCTCGTCTGCTACTTCGATTTTATAATTAGTTCTATGTATTATTACAAAGATCACGTGACAGCGCATTAGATATGTTTGTCTGCTTGATTTATAATGTTTTATAAGTTCCATTATAACTTTTTTTAATTACAATTGACAGACGCTTACTTCCTTAGCGGACAATGAATGATTAGAAAAGAAAGCGATATTAACTTTCCTTTTCTTTTGGTTTGGGTATTTTCTTTTTTTCTGTCTGGCTTACTTATCTTTTTCTGTCTAAGTATCAATGGACCATTACTAGAATCTAGCCATTACTCTTATTTATATAAGTTGATTGTACAAAAATGTGGGTGTGGTTCTACACATTAATCAGAATTAATTCTTTCTTAATGCCTATATTATTTTGGCCGCTAAATTTTAAACGGTAATTTTAGTGCAACACTAAATTGACAGATGTCAAAATTTGCAAATGGCCCGTTCAAATATATAGCAGAGCGGTGTGCAATTGATTAATGCATCAATTTCTCATACCGAAATGTTAGCTGTCAAAAATTTAAACCCTGCATCAAACAAAACGTATTAAACAATATGGTCGCCTGATCGGACTCGATTTTTGCGCAACGTCAACGGGCTGACAGCTGTCAAAACCGTTTTAAAGCGGCTTACGCACCATCCGTCTTCTCTGTGCAATGTTTGCGTATGCAAACTAAAGAGTATGTACGAGTATGTATTGTTAAAAGATTAAATCAGTATTTGTTACACCTGGATACGATATCGTTAAATTGAATTCGTTTTGGTTAACGATAGTCACAATCCGGGAAACTAATAACGTTTTTTTTATTATTATTTATTTTATACCTATAAAATTTTACTATATAATGGTAATTTTATGTTCATGTAAAAAATACTATGTTAACTTAAACTTATTTTGTGATGAATCCCGCGCTCAGCGCTGTGAATATACTGGGTTGTTTATGACTTTTGGATTATATATTGTAAAATGATAAAAAAAATACAGGGCAAGTATGCAACTATTCTATGTTCATATGACGGTCAATGCACACAAACCTTTACCTCGAGTGCATTCGAAAAACAAAACGCACTAAAACAATATGGCGGTTGCGCCACGCCATCTGGTGGCCAAATTCGCCGCCTACGAATGTCGTAACTATTTTTACTAGTAGCAACTTAATTGAAACACGTACTAGTCGGTTTATTGCATTGTTCGGTGCATACTCTTTGTTTTTTGCTTTCGAGTTTTAAACTTAGGTTCAATTTGTTGCTTGTAATGGTTATTTTAAACTGGGCTTAGATTTTAATTGTGGCGTTAACGTATTTAGGTGATAAAAGTATGTTTGACCGGGAAGGTAACACTGACACAGCTGTTTCTTGTGTAAAGTAGTTCATTATATGGTGACCATATTAGTCTTCAAGACTGGCAATGTATATGCGTTCGTCTTCTGTCAAAACCCCTGTCCTGTATGGCGCTGAAGATGAATGGAATGACCACTTACCAACAGAGGATTATATGCTCGTTTACTGTTTCAATCTTATTAAATAGTCACAGAAATATTGAGATTAGTTGCCAGGTATTTCCATATCCATAAGCAACATCTTAAAAATTATACATTCTTGTTTTTCTTTGAACTAAATACATCCTTTATCTTATCACATGGATAAAACATTAATTAAAATATATTTTCTTTGAGAATTATTTTTGTAAAAGTCTATAAACATAATAATTTAGTAAATAATATTTATGTTCTATTTTATAGTTGGAATACAAAGAGACATGCGATAGAGAAAAAATACAAGACATTAAATATAACATTTGCTTTTATTTTTTCTAAGACGTAATAAAAAATACATATTCCGTGAAAACTGTTCAAGTTTACTACTAAACTTAAACTAAAATGTGTTTCTCCACTCATTTGAATATTAAGCAGTGAATAATTCATAATGTTTATGACACTATTGTTTATTCATATCGTAGGAAGACGAAATCAAAGGCCAAGCAGTTGAATTTTAAATGCATACAACAAATCGTAATTTCTAACTAAATACGCTCTACTATCAAGAATCGACGAAATTCTCGCACCCACATACACCTATTTTGAATGACCTCTCTTTCTGTTATACAGATATAGAAAGGGATAGAAGTAAATATAAAGTAACATAGGTCATACAATATAACATTTTTTAGAAATGTCTTGTATATTTTATTAAGTTAGTATGCGCGACAGTGATTAATTTTCTCTATTTTTTTCTAATATAGGAGTAGCAGACGAGCATGTAGTCCACCTGATGGTAGGTGGCTACCGCCGCCCATAGACATTTGTAATCAATCCCAGATAGGATTAGATTGCTACCTGAGATCGGCCACAGATGCGCCGCTACCCCTGAGGCCTGAGCTGGAATGCCTCGGAAAAGTATGTCTCCATTACCACACTCTCAAATCAGAATACAGCAGCGCTTAGCATTGCTGTTGTTAGCCATAACCAGGTGTGGTGATGGTGCCGCCGGAGACGAACCACAATGGGTTCAACCACCTACTTTTATTTTACTCGTATAATTCATATCGCAGGAAGATGAAATCAAAGGCATTTGAATATTAAATGCATACAACAAAACGTCATTTCTAACTAAATACGCTCTACTATCAAGAATCGACGAAATTCTCGCACCCACATACACCCATTTTGAATGACCTCTCTCTCTGTTGTACAGATATAGAAAGGGATAGTAGTAAATATTGAATTTACATAGGTCATATAATATATATATTTTTAGAAATGTCTTGTATTTTTTTAGTATCTTAGTACTCGTATGTGAAATAGGGATTGTTTTTTATTTTATTTCATAATGAAGATTGATGTTGTGATATTCCGATTTTTTAAATTTCAATTTTTTTATTTAAAAATTTAATTCTACATGAGACTAGTAATAAGTCCCTCATTATCGGATTGCAAAGGGTAATGTTATTCGAGCGTATGTATATATGTCTCATTCTATGCCACCCTCTGCAGCCCAAACGCCTTGAAGAATTTTTAATATATTTTAACGTGTTACATTAATCTAAGTTGTAAGATCGACATGGACTATATAACTTCTCTTTTTAGTTTTTTTTAAAGCTATCGGATTTTTTAATTTTATTATAATAATACCTTTTTAAAAATAGTAATAAAATTAAAATGAATAAAGGAACCAAATAAACAATCAAAGCTCACTTTTAAAATTACATTTAAACACATTTGATCGGCCATTTCTATTTCTAGTATGATCTGTGATAACTAGACCTTTTCTTAAAAACAGTAATGAAATTATAATGAATAAAGTAACGACATAAACATGAAGCGCACTTTTAAAATATTGCACGACTCATGATGCGAAGCATCAGAGAGTGCTTTACGATCGAAAAATTTTTTTCGCTTCATTTTGGCGGCTATTTTTATTATTATAGCCTTGATAGTTCACGGAATCAAGATATTTTGCATACTATTGTCGAGATAATTTAATGGAGATTAATTCCATACTTTTTAAAAATTGATTTACTGCAATAGAATTGGAAAAAAACACCAAAATAGGTCAAAAAATTTTCCTGTCCGTCATGTGTGAAACCTGAAAACACTGTAACTTGTGAAAAAATCCATCATTTGAGTTATTTTTTTTTTTTTAATTCTAATCGACGATTGTAGGTCACTGAATGCGAATGATTAATTAATTCAGTGTCGTTTAATTGCAATTAATAAAAAACGAAAATTTTAAATTTTCGATCGATTAATTTTTTTTTTATATTTCATAATTAAATGAGCATTATGAGTCGTGCACTTTTGGATTTTCCAAACTTTACAATATTTATTTAAACAAATGTCATTCGGTCATTTCTATATCTAGTACGCTCTATGGTAACCCATGATGACTGCATGGTACTGACGTCACTCTATTCACTTTACATCTGCGCACTTGATGTCACATTTTTATTTGGTATTGCCTTTTGTAATATACAGAATGTGTTTATTTTACAAATACGTAGTTTTGTTTAAATAAGCATACTGTTATTACACTGTTATTGTTATTTAAATTGCTTATTGTTATAATACAAATAGTTTTAAATTACTGAATATTATAATACTGTAATAATGTATATTAATTAAAAGAAGTTCTAGATAAGTCGTAGTACCACTTAGATGGAGTAGAAACTTTTAGATTCGGTTTTCAGCGGCGGTAAAATAGTCGTATTAGGTAAATGTTTCCTTCAAGTCTTACCTAAATGGTACTAAGAACTGGAAAAATTGCTACATTGGCAAGCCAGTTGGCTTTGCTCTATTTTACATTTGCCAAGTAAATCACCCATATCCTAATCTCGCCTCCTAACGCCAAACTGTCACAAATTCAATTGTGTGGCATTTGTGTGGATTGAGTATTTGATTTGTGCAGGTTTGCGCATGTTTGGGGTAAACGCTAAGTGTACGATTGTGGCATAATGAACGTAACGAAAAAAAACTAGAAGATCATAATTATTAAGGCGGAATGTGTCTATTAACGATATGTAAATAAAGTTACAAATGTTCTTCATTGTGGGCTGATGTCCCTAGATCAGCCGACAAAGCGTTGTGAGGAATGCGTGCGGGGTTTGAATGTTAAACTAGAAACGTTAAGGGCAGGCCCTTTATGTGTTCCTGGTACTTTGGAGTAGATGGGAGTCGAGATATAATAATTTATTTTAATGTTTTAACTATAAGATTTTTCTTAAAACAAATAACTATTGCTACGTGCGCTGTATGAAGAATTTACTGTTGCATAGATTATTTTAATAAAAATAATTTTATGATACCCAAGTATCTATCTATAATCATTTCACTCTGCTTAAAAATATGTCATCTTAATATACCGATACCACCGCATGCAATAATTAATGCTTTGTTTTATGTGGCGTTGGTTAGGTTAGGTTAAGTCAAAAACAAATAAATTGTGTGATTTATCGACGCACCTTCCGTTCCTTCCTTAATATCTACTTTGTTCTGTTTTCCTACGCGACAAAAGAATTAATTCAAATTGAAATTCATAAATCCGAATACCTTTAACATAAGCAGTAATAAACTTTGAATTTCACTTTAACTTTATAAGACCTTGTATAATACTAGTATATCCTAGGTAAGATTAGTTCCATATCTCCCTGAGACTTTGTAGTCTCGGAATTTGCATTCAGAAAGGAAATTACTGAGACGTGGGACCGTGCATGATATTAGCTTCTGAAGTTTTCAATAAAGACTAAGTAAACAACTACGTTTAGAAACAGTGCAAGTCTTTTTGTAGATAGAGAAATATTCCTAGTATTTTACTTTCATTTTACTTGCCTTGTTAGTATTTGCGGGTAAAATCTTTCAACAGAATTTTAAATATATTGACCCTTACCGATAAAGCTGTAATTAATAAAACACTGGTTTGGATGGCAATTCATGACTAGCCTGGTGACGTCATTCTAAGTCTAATTTAATTTTAAAAGCACCTCTAGGATGTGGAGATAAATGACAAGGAAATTCAGAGAAAAATAAGCAGAAGATTGTTTATTTAAACATTTTTGTATTACACATAAAATGCGAGTAAAACTTTATTTTAATACACAGGTTGACGTATTTTATTTTAGTATTTATTTTAATTTAGAATCGTTGAATTAAGATAAAAAGTAGATTAGGTTGCTCTCTATATTAGCATAATAATAATCTTTTTATACGCAAAAGTTATGTTAAAATCTGAAACAGACACTTGAATTTATTCACGTATTCAAATAAATAATACAGTATTTGAATAAAATACTTAAGACGGGTTGCTAATAACAAACAGCGACGCCGTCTAATGTGTTTGTTTAGCTAGAAAATGTATGTTTGTCCTGTTCTCTACAGGTACGCTGTTTTACAAGGATTTGTATTGGATTCTTTACGGAACATAAATAACATTTTGAAGAATTTGTGTAAATACTCGATCTTCTTCGTGAGTAAAAATATTTTGTACTTATATCGTAAAGTAAATAAATAGAGTTGTGGAATATGTTTCAGGTTACGATAAGATGCTAAAATCTATTTTCTAGTTACATCAATTGGCAGTGAATGCTACGTGTAAGTAGTTTTTTTCTAAAATTATATAACTTAGACTTTACTTTGAAATACAAAAAAATATTAATAATTATAATGTATTTATTAAGAAATGAAAATACGTACACACAAATTGCATACAATTTGTTTAAATATAATAAATAAATTTTATGCAATCAATAAATCTAAGGTGCAATAAAGCGACAAGAGAATAATGTTATTTATTCAGATATTTTCGTACTTTGTCCTAAATACACTGAATTATATTTTACGGATTTAAATATACCTTTCTTAATATTATACGTTAAGTTGTAGTAACACGGCACACATGTACAAGCTGTTAAACTGGTAGAACATCCATTTTCTACATAAACGAACCACATAAATATTTGAACGCGCGTAAGATATTATTTACCTTAATCTCGACTTCGCCTTAAAGGTCAATTGTCAATCACCACCCGCGTTGACACCGATTGACATCGCTTCGTTTGTGGCTATTTTTCTGTCCCGCGGTGTAAAGTACACGTAAACTTGTATTTTTAAATGTGTTGTGGAAATTCTGAGTATACTTGGGTGTTCTTTAGTCTCGTGGTGTAAGGTATTGTATTTTTAAATGTCTCGCAGTGTAGGGCGACTTGTGTGTGGTTCGACTCCAGCAGCAGTATTTCTGCACCTATTTCTGCCTAATAACAGTGTTAGGCGCTGCTGTGTTCTGGTTTGGAGGGGTGCAAGGGAGACATACTTTTCCGAGGCATTCCAGCTTAGTCTTCAGGAACAGTAGTGCATCCGTGGCCGACCTTATGTAGGATTTTAAACCTACCTGGGCTTGATTACAGATGTACATGGGCGGCAATAGCAACTTACCATCAGGTGGACTGCATGCTCATTTGTTACTTGCGTAATATAAAAAAACTTGTACCTTTTAACTGTCTCGCAGTCAACCGTGACCTTGAGCAATTCAGTGAATGTTCATCTTATTCTTATGAGTCATTTATAGCTTCATGTTACATTTTGTCACTTCTTCGAAATGAAGTACCTTATTATTTTTTTGCCCTTATTAATTCACTTTTCTTACGGTTTGATTTGTTTTTACCGACTTACCGAAGAAGAGAGGTTATATATTCATCGCGTATATATACTCGTATATTGCTACGAGTAACATTGCATTTCCAGACTATGAGATTATCAGAATAAGTGTCGAGTGGTCGGATTTAACTATTTATTTTATAACAATGTAATATTTCTTACAATAATAACAACTACATAAGAGAATGCGGAATGATTACATATGAAAACTTTTTTGTATCAAGACATCAAGAAAATAAATTAGATCATGTACCTTTAATTACTTGTGCAAGAGTAGGACATTCTTGCAAATGAATATTAACAGTACATATGTATTGTTTACCTGTCTTCTCGTCTGTCCGTTTGTGTAATACACACAGATAATAAATAATCTTATAATTATAAAAATTTTGTGTCACAATGTTAGTTACCGTACTCCTCCGAAACGGCTTTACCGATTTTCACCAAATTTTATATGCATATTTAGTAGGTCTGAGAATCGGCTACTATCTATTTTTCATACCGCTAAGTGATAAGGGTTGTTCACCCTTAACATTTTTCTATTTATATGGCAACACAACGTTTGCCGGGTCAGCTAGTATTAACCTAAAAAACAAAGTATTTGTTTTTCACTGCAACATAGTTTCCGTTTTTCAGGCAAATAGTATTTACAGTATGGTGTCTATATGTTATCTATTAATTCTCTGAATCCTGTAAATGGCACCGCTGTGACACCTGTTTCCGCTTTAGTAAAGTGTCAAGAGCTGCTTCTAAATGAAGGATGTTGTAAGAAAGGGATTAATTACACAAGGAATTTCAACTTATTCGACAGAGGGTTCATCTGTACCCGGTTTCAAGCTCGATGTTTCAAATCTGTTTTAGGGTTGATTTCAAATGTCCCTAAGGCATATAGCAAATGCCACTTCACATAAAAGAAACTGTAATACTTATCCCCGCAAAGTTCACTTCACTATACCACTACCTAAATAAATAATAGTTATATACACAAAATACTCCTGTCAAAATATCGCACAATCACGAATCTCGAACAATGAACCTTATCAACATTGCATCAAGTTGATGTTAGCGATATCTATCGTGCCTTTGTATTCAACAAAGGTTCTATTACTTACTAGATTTGCTGGTACCTTTGTATTGGTATTTGCGTTACACATAGAAGCAGGATTGGCTTAGCCTGAATGTTGGAGTTTGTTTAATGGAAGTAGCGAAGGAGGTTGTAGCTTAGTGCTGATACATAGAAGTACATAGTTTGAGTAGCAATGCTTTGTGACTAGGTGACTAATATAGGAGTAGCGGACGAACATGCAGTCGACCTGATGGTAAGTGTCTACTGCCGCCCATGGACATCTGTAATCAACCCCAGATATGATTAGATATTCCTACCCGAGGTCAGCCAAGGATGCGCCACCACCCCTGAAAATTAAGCTGGAACGCCTCGGAAAAGTATGTCTCCCTTACCACACCTTTCCAACCAGAATACGGCAGCGCTTAACATTGCTGTTATGAGGTAGAAAAAGGTGTGGCGGTGGTGCCGCCGAATTCGAACTACAAAGGGTTCTACCACCTTCAATATTACTTTTAATACATATAGCACGCTAGAATCCCTCAAAAAACTTCAAACAATTTGTACAATCTGATTTTGAACCACGTAGCCGCATCTTCACTATGATAAACCATCAACATTGTACCAACAATTGATGTTTGCCGAGCGATATCTATCAAGGGGCCTTTGTACCGACCTTCGGACAAAGGCTGTATTAAAAATTCAGTACCGATAGCAAAAACAGCGTTACGCAATAATCGTACCGTTAGTTGGAGCGGTATGGTGTAAAGGTGCTTCAGATTTGATGATCACTTATTAGTTTTTTTTAAATAATAGCCTAGTGGTTTAATTTATGGTAGTAATGTTTTTAATATGAAGCATCTTTTATCTAAATTTTGTCTTCGTCCGTTCATGAAGCGTCTACATTTCGTGCAATTAAACTTATAAATTTCTCTGTGCGCGTAATTGTATGCGTGTGTGTGTATGTGTGTGACTGTGTATGTATGAAGAATTATGTTAGTAAGTAGGTACTTAAAAATGCCGACATTACGTTGACGTGTATGGTATATTGAAATTGTTCATTTTGCGTAGGTGCTCGCGACTCATCAATATCACAGCAAAATACGGTGACCTCCCTAAAAACAGATTATTATCATTGTAGTTGGAATTGAATATACATCTGTTTAAAGAGTCTGGTTAACGGGCTAGTCATATTTCATTCCACCTTTGACTGACTCACTGGACTCTGGCATTGTATACATGAATGGAGTTTAAACCCTTCACATTTTCATAAGGTTTAGACTCCATTTCACGCTGTAAAATGAGTCGCAAACAATTTTGTTGCACAAAAACTGCACAGTGACAAGTGTGACACGCCTTAACTCGACCTCGGCTCGGACAGAACCAAGTAACAATGCATCGACACGCACAGTTACACGAGAAAAATGGATGTCAACTGCGCTCCATACTAGCTCGACACATGGTGTACAACTATTTATGTACTAGCTCATGCCCGCGACTTCGGTGGTGGCCACCATCTGGCACTGAAATGTGTAATGGCTGTAAATAAAAGAGGAAATAGTCATCAATCCATTACTGTCCCACTGCCGGGCACGGGTCTCCTCTGAGAATGAGAAGGATTAGGTCATAGTCAACCACGCTGGCAACGTGGGAATTGGTAGACTTCACACACCTATGAGGTTTTTTTTTATAAATCGCTCAGATGTGCAGGTTTTCGATGTTTTTCTTCATCGTCTAAGCAATTGATTTTTAATGTTTAATACACACATAACTTTGAAAAATCAGAGATGCGTGCCAGGGATTTGAACCTCGTACTCCTAGATCGAGAGGCCGAGTTTCAACCATTAGGCTAATGTGGAAATAGTGAGGCGTTCCAACTTAGTCCTCAGTACAACTGAACCCGACTTTAACTAGGACTCTTATCAGGGATTGATTACAGATGCCCGTGGGCAGCAGTAGCATCTAATCATCAGGTGGACTGCATGCTCAGTTGCTACTTAGATATTTAAAAAAAAATCTGGCTTGTCAAGAATGTGATTGGTGATTTCATTATATTTACCCAACCGGAACACGGAACTCGTGTGTCATTAAGTAAAAATTAATTACTAATATTTTAAAACAAGTATACGTGTAGATCATGCATTTGACAAAGATTACCCAGGCTGAAAAGGTTAGTACCAATCGTGGCTGTCTAACTTTTTGAACCTAGACCTCTATTATCTAATAATAACAACATAATAGTAAAAGTGAATATATAGATACAGGAAATAAAATGCTTTTTTATTTTTATTTTATTTAATAACACAATTTATTCGTTCAATCTTCATTTGCTTCCGGTAAAATGGAAACTTAATAGGAAATTTTGCGAATTGAATGAAAATTTCTCAATAATCATGAAATATTTCCATTGACGAAAATACATTTTGTCAAGAGCACTCTTTTTGATTAAAATCTATGTTAAAACATTGGTAAAGACAGAGATCTCTACATTGGTGGGAAAAACGTAGATGAAGATATTATTTATCAAATTATATTTTAAAAAGAAACTGTTTCTTATTTCAAAAATCAGCTATTTCTGAAACCAAAACACAGAAATTGTTTTCAATTTGTCTGTTCATGGTTAATAGAGCCTTAGCTAGGAAACGGCTGAACCGATTTTGATCGATATTAAAGGCCTTTTTAGCAGTGAAACTAGAATCAGCTTAAACTACCTTAACTTAGCTTAAACTAGATTCAAACACATAGACACATATTTTTCTTTATGCAGATTTCTTCATTACATTATTTCAGCTTTCAGTTATTATGATTAAGATGTAGTCGTTTCAAGGTACCATTGGTATTCAATCTTCAATCTTTTGTCACATTTTTGTATTTTTGCAATTTGCAACAATTAAATGTTTTAATAATATAACTCGACGTAACACAAATTTTGTAGAAATATTTCCGAATTTAACATATCTCATAAAAGTACATAATAATATATATAAAATTCTCGTGTCACAATGTTAGTTACCGTACTCCTCCGAAAAGGCTTTACCGATTTTCACCAAATTTTATATGCATATTCAGTAGATCTAAGAATCGGCTATCTATATATCGACTTTCATGTCCCTAAGTGATAAGGGTTTTTCACACTTAACATTTTTTTATTTATATGCCAACACAACGTTTGCCGGGTCAGCTAGTAATATAAGAACAACTTCCATTAATTTACAACATAACTCAACAACCTTTCCCAAGGCACCCATACCATACATAACACCACAAACAATTTCCAAGCGAACATTAGAACATTAGAACATTAGTCCATACATAGACTTAACATTCCTGTAATTATATTACTGTATACGGCACAAAACTTTGCATGTCGAAATGTGGGTGGACGTTGATAAATACTGTATCTAGATGAGGTCAGACAGAAATTATGGGCATAAACATAACATGGTACACCGTGGTGGGATGAGCGAGAGACTGTAGCGAGAGATGTTAGGTAAATTTAACCTTTTTTTATTGTTTAACCTAATGGTTAGGCAGACGTGCTAAACGTGCAGACCTGATGGAATCTTGAATTTGGTGGACGCGCCGCCGTGCGTCTAGATGTGACTGATAAATAATATTAAAGTAAAGTTGATCTTAGCGGTTTAGCAAATAATCTTGGAAATCATATCAATGTCTCTGGAATTACAATTAAACAAACCAAGAGTTAAATAGAACAAATAAATATAATGTCTTATAATTATTAACGGAGGAAGAATAGGATTGGTTTTGTTTGCTCGCCTCTTAACTTTTAAAATATTTATCGATAGCCATAACGATTAAAAAGAAAAAACAATAAATTTCCTTCAAGACAATAATTCTATGCTAAGAATTCTTCATGATTTACTTAGTGATCAAATTTGCAATTCTTCAAATAGTAAACGATGGCCTAAATATTTGTTTGGCAACATAAACCACATGGTAGCTCCAAAATTTTACAGCAAAAAAAATTTGAAGAAGTACCGCGGAGTGCTTCAAAGAAGACCCCCGGGCCGCAAGCGAGTCTTGGATCACATGTGGCCCGCGGGCCACGAGTAACCGCTGGCCTAAATCCTTATTTTAAAAGGTTACAATTATATCTTTTCTGTCCGTACCCAAATTGTAAAAACGAAACATTATTACTAAGCCTCCGCTGTCTGTCCGTCTGTCACAGGGCTCTATCTCATGAACGGTAATACATAGACACTTGAATTTTCTACAGATTATGTACTCGTATAATGGTGGCTGCTATAAATAAAAATAAACGGAGGTCGCCATACAAGAAATTGCTATGTTTCGACATTTTTTGCTTTATCTATTGAACCCTTAACCGGTAGAAAGTTAAAATTTTCACAATGCGTGTACTTCAATGGCTGCTATAATAAATACTAAAAATAAAAAAATAAAAATTTTGGTGGTACGGAACCCCGGGTACGCCAATTTTTTAAAGTATATCTTCTCGATAATTTCATCGTTGTTCGGTGATAGTAAAACGAATCCCTAATGCACTTAGGTTTCAGTTGAAGTTGGTTGAATCAACAATAATCATTCGAGAGACATTTAGAAGGGTCACAGCCCACGGATTGCTAAACGGTAATTGAACATTGTCTGGATTAAGGACTGTAGGAATATTGTTATATGTGGGAACTGGTGTATGCTAATTTTACTTGGATTAGGTCAATTTATTGTATTGTTCTTGTTAAAGGTTAAGCGTTGTTTAGTTTATGTAGCAAAGGTGACGTATGAAAAAGCATTAGCACAAAATATGTCTAAATTATTCATTGATAAGTAATAACACTATGTTTGTTGAATGATATTGGACAAAAAGTTGGAAATGAAATGTGGTAGAGTCACCCTCTATTTTTAGCAGAAACTAGTTCTTGCATTTCGGTGCAATGGTGGTTTTTGGATGCCGGCTGACTTACACATGACGCGATCATCTCAGTCCTCATAAGTGACAACACATCTGCAAATGGTATCAGGTTTCTACCTGATTAGAACAGGAGTTCTCCCCTGCTCTAATAAAAGTTGGTTATAGATGACCATGAGTGGCAGTGACCATGTGATGGAGGAATATTCCTTGGGTACTTAACGCTGACACAAACCCACACTAGGAGTTCCTGTGTCGTGGGTGTCAAGGACACACACATAGACATTTACAAACACCCAGACTCAGAAACAAACACCTAAATTCATCATTTAGATATCTGTCTGACCGGGGATCGAACCCGGGACCCACAGCGCGTCAGACACATATGATGACCGCTCCGCCACGCGGGTCGTCCTACTTCTATTTAATACACGAAATTAAATATTGAATTTTGTATATGAAGGCGCAAAATATGAGTATAGTTGTAACATAATATTATTATTGATAACCGACAATCTCTGTAGTAAATTGTTACTATTAAGATAAGGTTAGTATTTCGAGATATTAATGTCAATACGAATATTTTACTGACCTATTGATAATTTTAATCTATATTTAGGCGTATCAAGTGGCCTAAATGCTTTAGTAAGTTCATTGCCTCAATACGTAAGCTTCAATTCGATTAAATCTTAATTCTATAAACAGATATTGAGATCAGTGCTTGTTATTTTCATATAACTTTTTTTCAAGTATACACAATTTTTGTATACCTGAGTAGTGTAAATAAGTACCCGGAATTTGATAACTCGATGTTTCTTGATACTTGATCCTATATTTAATATTTACGTTATATTCATTAATACTATATTTATTTCGTGGTAATGACATTCTCAAAAATAGTATTTAGTTCAAAAAATATTTAACACAATAGTAACAATAGGTAGGTGGTAATAAATCTTAATTTACTTTTCAAAATTAAAATAAAAATGATTAAGAAAGAAGGAATAAAAGGAGGGAAAGAAAAGAGAATAGAAAGGGCAGAACAAAAATTATTCGCCCCACCTATTAAAAAGAGCAAAACACCTTCCGAGCTGGCTAGTAATGGTTATAATTTCAGATACTTTTATAGACACGTTCACTGTAGTGTTACGCGACTGCCGGGTTCGATCCCCGGCCAGGCGGACATTCAAATGTCGACTTTAAGCTCATTCGGCATCTATTTATATTTCCACGAAACAATCTTAATAACGCAAGTTCCTGCCTAATCTAACTTCTAAGTTCATCTTCGTAACACCGCAAGCATCTAAGCGGTTTTATAAGTAACAAACTTACTTATCAAGTACAAGTAGTACTGACACTATTATGCAAAACTTGCTTGGTCGCCACATGCAGAACATATTACGTTTCAGCTGTATTTAGGTCAGCTTCACGGCTAATGCCGCCTCCTTATGGCGTTGCGATCCTTCGTTAGAAGACTAAATGGTATTGTGTTAAGTTGTAAGAAATGCAGAGTACGTAATTTTTAACCGACTTCCTAAATTAAAGAGGTTATTGACTCATCGCGTGTGTATGTTATATAATTACTAGCTGACCCGGAAAACGTTGTGTTGCCATATAAATATAAAAAATAAGGGTGAATAAGCCTTATCACTTAGGGGTATGAATATTTTATCGTAGCCGATTCTCAGACCTACTGAATATGCTTATAAATTTGGTGAAAATCGGTAAAGCCGTTTCGGAGGAGTACGGTAACTAATATTGTGACACGAGAATTTTATATATAAGAAATATGTCGACTTCAGAAAAGGACTTTTATATCTATGTTTATGCTGACTATGTACTAAACTATACATACTAAACTACTCGTATATATTTTATTTTGTAGTGATAAAGAAGTCGGTTGTATTTTTTTTATTAGATTGTGGTAACAAGAGAGTTTTGGCCCATCTGAAGGTTACTGCCACCCGTTGAAATCTTTAATGGACTCTAAATAGAATAAGGGATTCTATTTGAAACCCATCACAGATGCGTTGTTCTGGAAACTAAGACTGTCGCTTCATATATATATAAATTGGCACTAGCTGCCGCCCATAGACATCTGTTACCAACTCCATATAGGTTTTCTGTCTGATGCCGATCACGAAGTCTTCGTAACTCCCAAGTACCTACTAATATAATAATAATAATAACCATTTATTTCAGACAATATAAACAAAGATACAAAAGTATAATTGAATACAGAGGTCCATATCATATATACCTTACAGAATAACATACATATTAATATATACTTATAACTAAATCACTTATTTGCGGCGACGTGAGACGCGGGTCTGGTGACTGCCGGGGGTCCTCTCCGTCCACGGAATTTCCGGTACACAACTCCCTTCGGCCACAGCTCCTCCTTCAGGAAGGTCGACAATTGCTCGGTTGGGACGCGTACAACAAATGAACTAAAGTTCACTGCGTTACGCGCCTCCAACTTCTCGACCACCAGTCGGGTATTGATGTTGATCGCCAAGTACTCCACTACGTCAGACGGTTTCGTGTTGTAGTGAAGCCGCCTGACTGACTGGTAAGTCGTAATATGGTAGCCTCATATGAGTAAGCCGGTGTCCACCATTCCACCGGAACTCAGAACTCCTTACAGTAGAAATCGGTGTGGCGGTAGTTGTAAAAATGTCTGATACACTCGTCAATTTCTGTTTATTGCTCATCACAATTACCTTGTGGCTTGATTGAAGCTCATGAAGCCGGACCTCGAATTTAATGAGTCTGGTCTACTTTACTGAAACTAGTCCACACTCATTAGAGCTCTCCCAAAATACAGAGGTCTTTCAAATAGAATTTAATTTTGAAAAGAGCTAGTGTATTTCAGGGACGTACCACACACGACCATTTATAGCGTGAAGAAGTTCTTGCATTTTTGAAGGTGGTAGAAGCCTTTATGGTTCGACTATGGCGGCACCGACGGCACACCTATTTCTACCTAATAACAGGCGTTTTCCGGTTTGAAGGGTGTGGCAAAAAAGACATACTTTTCCGAGTCCTCTTTTCTTTTAAATTTTAAGTAGTGGCAGCGCGTCTGTGGTCGACTTCAGATAGAACTCCTATTATTTTTGGAATTCGTTACAGATATCAATGGACGGTAATTACTACTTACTATCACGGACTGCATTTCCGTTTGTTACTTCAATCGTATTAAAAAGTTTCGTACACTTACATCCATTAAAATTTAGACCAAACGATACTCTATTTCTTTCTAAGTCAAGGTATTTAATGTTCAATTTACGTGAGTCGCGCTCTTAAATACTCGTAATAAGACCATTATATTAAATATTGCGGCATAAATTTGCTTTATAAAATAAAATAACTTATATTACTCTACTTTTAATTAGGTTAAGTGTTTTTATCACTTACATTGTTTGTTAAGTTTAATTCAGATTTATTCCTATCGCTAGTAACTTGACGGTGGTAGAACTTTTTGTGGTTCAACTCTGGCACCACCGGCACACCTATTGCCTAATCACAGCAGTGGAAGTGTTCTGCCTTAAAAGTATGGTAAGGGAGACATATTTATCCAAGGCGTTCCAACTTAGTTCTCAGGGTAGCAACTCATCTGTGATCAATACTTACGGTAATCTTATCTGTGATGATTACAGAGCTTTAAAAGACCCTTAATTTTTACAAACTTGCCAAATGTTAAATACTAAGATTTCTTATGGGTGCCATTTGCATATGGGTGCAGACACACAAAGACAAAAACACCAAAACAGACTCAGAACAGATACATAACAAATCATTGAGATCGGTTACAATTTTAGCCTGACCGAACCCGAAACCCTCCGATGCTACTAGCCACTCGCTCAACAAACCCTCTTCAACACGACATATGTTTAGCATTTAATTAAATTGCCCATAGCGTGAGCGAGCGGGACTAAAAAACTTCTTTTGAAATGGGTCATGATATAAAAAGAACGTTAGCTGATGGTACAGCAAAATGTACTCGTAATATACATTTTTGTTTTATTATCAAAGTAATTTTATTAAAGTTCTGATGGTTAACCATAATGTTTACCTGCCACACCTATAACACTTTGTAGCAGTGTTAAAAGTAGGCACTTACACTACTTACGTCCGTTATTAAAAATCAGTCTATCTAATGTTTTGTCTACCAAAAAAACGAGGGATTACAACTGCCTACTAGAAATTAGCAAATTTCAATCTTTCCTGGACAAAAATTCGATGCATTATTGATAATGGGCGTTACTCCTCATGGGTGACATCTATATCTGTGAGTACTTAGGGACGTAACACACGAGCGACAGTTACAGTTCATGTTGACTGTGACATGATGACTGTAGGTCGAAGACAGACACCGACCGTGGACGACACTCGGCAACAGTTACTGACAACAGGCGGCGACAATCGATATAAACTGTCGCTCGTCTATTAGGTCCCTTATTAAACTGTTAGGTACTTATTTAATTATAATTGCTTAGCTGGAGAAATAGAACTGAATCTACAAATTCTAGATCATTTGAAAGTAATTCTTGATTTAAAGACGTTTCAGCTATTAAATACCGCTACTTACAAATATTTGAAAATAGCGCTGAATCAGCTAAAAGATATAAATGGAAAATAAAACGGTGGACGGTTGAGCTTAATAAAGCTTTTATGAGTATAACACATTAGTGGTATAGAAACCCCATGGTTAAGCTGAGAGCTTTAAGGGTTAAGGAAAAGAACACGTTTATTTGTTGGTAACCCTTGACGCAATGGGGGTTCAACGTTTAAATAATATATATTGACATATATAGTTTCTTACTCGATCTGATAAGCAGACAGCCTATGTTCCTGTAGTTTCGGGACCAGAATAGGGCTACGGTATCCCCTGCCTGTCGTAAGAGGCAACGGGGCAACGCGCTAAGAGGACTTCGGTTGCATTCCTATGGAGATTCCGGAGCCCTCTACGCAGCGCCGAGGACGGCCATCGGGGGGTTTTAGTGCGGTAAGAGCCCACATGACCCTGCGTCGATCGATAAAAAAATAAGGATGGACAAATGGGGAAACGGATAGACAAATAGACTTTTTATTTACATACATATTTGATCATCACATTTTGAAGTTCCAGCGATCCCTTCTTAATCCCTGTTATAAACGCGTGATAAAAGCTGGTTGCTAATCCCTTTGTATACTATTCAAAGATTATTATAAAGTACAACCGACCGTGAATTGTGAAACAAATGCCCGTGTCCTTTAAGACGCTTGTTGTATCGCGAGCTGGTAATTTGCAAGCGAGCATGTGCGATAAATAACGCACATTAGCTCTGATACGTAATAGTAGTTCTTCTATCGTGAACACAACTCTCGTATCGTGAATAGCTCAATGGTTAATTTTAAAGAGTTCAGGGAAGGTTGCCTTTCACTGCTCAGTTAATGGTAAACAATCTGTTACAAATGGTTAAAATTAACTTTGTAATGTTTCCTAAAAATTATCTTAGGAGATATTGATAAACTTTTTTAAATTACAATAGTATTTCAAAACTGTAAGAAATCATAATATCTATCGGTACGATTTAAATTTGATCTAGTATTTAATTTTATGTTACATTACGTGGTTAAGAAACTCGGCCTCTCGATCGAGGGGTCCGAAGTTCAAGTCCCAGACACGCACCTCTGATTTTTCAAAGTTATGTGCGTATTATAAATTAATTATCACTTGCTAAACGGTGAAGGAAAACATCGTGAGGAAATCTACATACCTGAGAGATTTATAAAAAAAATCTCAAAGGTATGTGAAGTCTACCAATACGCACTTGGCCAGCGCGGTGGACTATGGCCTAATTCTTCTCATTCTGAGAGGAGACCCGTGCCCAGCAGTGGAAAAATAATGGGTTGATGATGAATATGTTTATATATATTCCTGATAGCTTAATTTACTTTGTACAACAAGAGCCTAAGACAGAAATTAATTGCCAACAACAAGTACCCTTGCTTTACTTAATGGCCTATAAGGATTAAAAATTGGACATGGAAAGGCTAACATAAAATAGTCATAACTCTAGCTCGGCTAAATATGTAGTTGTAGGTGATGATAAATTCTAATACATTAAGTACTAGTGCATTATTTTTTAAATGTGTATCTTCAGAACTTTATGCTTACACAGATTATGACAATTTTAATGCGTTAAAATTCTTTATAGGACTACTGGATAGTAATATTTTTAATTAAATAGTAAGACAGAGATACTTATAAAAAGACAGGTTACACAGAGACAGAATTAAATGTTGACATTATTGCTTGAATTTCAATTTCGGAAATATAATCAGGAGGCACGGCAGTGCCTCCGCCAAGTCGAGCCTAATACTATTCCGTTACCGCTGACGTCAAATAGTCTTAATTATATAGTGTTATGAAAAATTAAAACCCTGTGACATAATTGTAAATTATATTTTATGAACAATATGTATATAATATTAATAGTAATTAATTAAAATAACTCTAGAATGATATGTAATTATATTATATAAAAATTGCACACCCTTAGGGTATACACAGAGAAACCATAACCATCGTAAAAACCATAATTTTATGTACCTGTTGTTTTAGCAATAAATTACTGATTACTAAAAGGGCAAAGATATTGATATAAAAATATAATTTATTTCAACTTAGTCCTCAGAGTAATGTATCGGTGATAGATCTCAAGTGAAACTCCTATCTGAAGTTACTTATAAATGTGATGGACGGTGTCCACTTATTTTCGGATGAAATATATATTTCTTCAATTCCATAGCGAAATGTATTCATTTTGGAAGATTTTTTTTTAATTAAAAAAATTACTTGTTCAAATCAATTTGCTTCTGATATCAGTTTTACATTTAAGGAACATTTTTTAAAACCTTAAAATTGTATTTTGTCTCAAAAAATATTCTCACAGTCGTCCGCAGAATTAAATTAATAACGTATTGCACATTTCTACAAAGTAGATCAAAGTGGAGCGTTTGCCGCAACGCCTCAAGATTTCATTAAATACATTCTATTGTGGTTCTGCTGGACCTTAATTGAAAATCTTTAAGTTCTTAGTGGAGTTCTACTTCTGATGTTCCTTACAAACTGTGTTTGAGTTTAATATTTGAAAGTACTCACTGTGTTATAATTAAAGTGCCCGTACTTTAAAATACCCTCGGCGTTTTAAGAAAAGGCATTTTTGGAAAGAAGAGTCACTTTATAATAGAAGCAGAATTATATTTTAAATACGTATTGTATTTTTAGCGTAGTAAAGAATACTCCAGGTCTCCTCAACACGTGGAAAATGTCCGAAACCAACTAGCATATGAAACAGAATTACTGTAAGCATTCTAATTTTTAATTTTGCTGTCCTAAAGGTGTCTCTAAATACCTAAATTATTATTCGTTTTACCTACTAACATTTTCACTGTACATACGAGTATATTTAGCCCAAAGCAATTTTAGAAATAGTGAATTCCATGTTATCGGTTTACTTTTGTTAAAATCAATCAAGCAAAGAGTCGAAATTTATACAAGGAAATTTCTGTTCTATCATAATATTGGTACTTCCCCAATATTATTCCAACGAGATATTTTTTCGAATCCAAACACAAATCCTTTCTCCGTTTCAATCCTGAACAAACATATCTACAATTCTAAGTTTGTTTATTTTGTTAATAAAAGGGTATCTGAAACAATCTGGATTCCATTTCGTTTGCACCGAAATAACATACGGTTGTGTGCAACGCGTTAGTCGTATCGATAGAGAGTAAAGATACAAAGAGATGGAGCAGTGAGTAATATAAAATAAATTATATGACAGTAAATGAGGCGAACGTTGCTTACATTGTAAATTAAAAAAAATAAGGAATATTTTAATCATTAGAAAATATCATTAAAATTAATTAATTTAATACATTATACGTATAATAGAATAGTTTGTATAATTTTGGGCTGAAGTAATATCGAGTGCATTGTGTATTTTCTGGTATTTTTATAAAAAATGTTGCCACATGCTTGTGTCGAATGTCCCTAAAATTTGTAAAAGTTATATTGAAAAAGCTTCCATTTCATTAACAGGAGTGTCTATTGCCTACCATGTGGACTTAACCACCATTTTGGTTACCACCATTTTGGTTTAGTCAAAATCTTGATACATTTTTTCCGAATAAGTATTTTTACCAAATCACCTTTATTTTACCATGTGTAGTTGCAAAAAAAATTATCAACAAAATCGTCGTGAGTGACTTGCGTCTTATTAACATTATTATCGCTTCTCGCTTATCGCTCTATATAGTGATTATTTTGTAATACTGTCCCCATGTGTGGTCGAAGTGTTACGGATTTAGAAATCTTGTTTCCTACAGCGGTTATTATACAAATAAACTGACTCTTACGACGCTCTTCATGGACACTGATGTTTTACGTTGTTCTATTGATTTCATAGAATTTCTATTCATTTGTGCTGTGAAGGAAATATTTTCAATATGTACAAGTATCTATAAGATTCAGACTTAAGCATTGGTTTTCTAATAATGTGGAATTTATCATCCACACCATCAACCCATTACTGCCCCACTGCTGGGCACTGGGCACTGGGGCTGGACTAGGCCATAGTCCACCGCGCTGGCCAAATGCGTATTGGTAGACTTCACATACCTTTGAGATTTTTTTTATAAATCTCTCAGGTATGCAGGTTTCCTCACAATGTTTTCCTTCACCGTTTAAACAAGTGATAAATAATTTCTAATACGCACATAATTTTGAAAAAGCAGAGGTGCGTGCCTGGGACTTGAACCTCGCACTCCTCGATCGAGTTTCTTAACCACTAGGCTATCAATGCTTTTTATTCCACGCGAACGAAGTCGCAGGCTCATAAATAAAAAATACCAAACTTGCTATTTAGACGAGGAAACGCCGGCTTTCTGTAATCATATTTCAAGTTTCTAAAGTCGGCTAGTCATAAAACTATATTAAATCAATGAAAACATAACGTCAATATCCTAATGAGTGTAGTTATACGACACAACACCGCTGTCGCCTCACGGCGCTGCAGGAGGCTCGCACACCTCTGTATTGGGTTACATGGGACACACAGCCGTAAAGAACGGCGAACAAAGATGTGATAAAAAGAGGCATATAATATGGTGGTTGTGCGTAAGAGAGAGAATGAGAGATAAATACAAAGAAAGGTAAAAAAAAGAACGTATATGACGACAGGCGTAAGAATTGGTGAACAAGAAAGTTGGGATTTGATATAGGTATGTATGTAGTATATAGCGTGCGAGAGAGAAAGAAAAAAATAAGAAGGTATTGCCATGATAAGTAACTTGATAAAGATAGAGAAGCATGTTGATGATTTATTTTGCAAATAAATTCAACAAATTGATAGGCAATCAATTGATATTATGTATTCACTCAGCTCAACTGCAACTAACTGTAAAAAGAAAAAAAATCTTATCTCAGTAGTCTTGTATTGATCGTGAAGTTAAAGAACTTGAATATAGCGTATTTTGTAATCAACATTTTTAAGAGTATTGGATTCCAACCTCATATCGTATACAGATGCATTGGCATTCCTAAGAAGTAAGTTTGAACGTTTCGATTAAATTATAACACAAAAGTGCATAACACTGCCACAATAATTAAAGGTGGTAGAACCCCTTGTGGTTAGACTCTGGCGGCACCACCGCTACACCTTTTTTTACCTAATAACAGCAGTGTTAGGCGTTGCTCTGTTCCGGTTTGAAGGGTGTGGTAACGGAAACAGACTTTTCCGAGGCGTTCCAGCTTAGTCCTCAGCGGTAGCGCAACTGTAGTCGACCTCAGGAAGGAATATCTAATCTTATCTGGGATTGATTACAAATGTCCATGGGCAGCAGTAGCCACTTTCCATCAGGTGGACTGCATGCTCGTCTGCTACTCGTATATTATAAAAAAAAATCGGCAAAAACTGTAATGAGTGGCCGCGTGCTAACCTGTAAGCGTTCTACCAAGTACCACCTTACTCTTGTTATAAAGTTGTCTATTCTAATCGTCCATATGTAACAAACTGTTTAGATTTAGTGAATTATGTTCACATACATTACACCGTAAGTAGTCGAGTTATTTGTAGCCGCGTATAAGTAATATGGTGTAATTAATAAAACAATAATATTGAAGGGCCACATAACCATATAAAACTTTAACATTTATGGCGTCCGTTAAATCAAACGGACAAATTGGTCGTGTAATATTTATGGTGTAAAATATGGAACTGTTTCTCATATAATATTTGTTTGTGTTTCTGTATAGGAAAAGCAGGAATAGGTACTATTTTTATAATATGTGACAATATAAAAGATACTGATGAATTAAAAGAACTCGTAAAGAAGATATAAAACATGCCTTTTGTTGGTAATCTTGTTGACTAAAATAGTTCAGGAATATTGCTAGTGATATTTTCTTGCTGCAATCATATCATTGCAATATGACTCCATATATCAAACTATTATTTCTATATTGCTGTTATATTGATATTGCAACAAGTATTGCACTACATTGCACAATATAGATAACTAACTAATAACTCGATTATTTTACAATTAGATTTTTTGCTAAATCTGCTCGGTTACAAGCACCTTAAAATTTTTGGTTTTGATACGGTTTTAATTAAGACGATGTTCGAGCATATATCGTCAAAATAAATAAATAAATATATTAACAGAAACAGTTACTAAATTTATTATTATAATTAGTTCCCTAATTCATTCAGACAAATGTATCAATTACAAACATACCTACTTTTTAAGTGTCCATTCACACGCACCACAACTACTCTTCAACTACAACTGCAGTCAGCACGCAATTGCAAATTTTATTCACGCAACACACAAAACAATTAGCACTTTTATTCACACGGTCTATGGATTTTCTAGTGTAAATCAAAAGTGTGGACGACATTGATCACATCGCAGCCACAACGCAACCACAAACGACAGCGCACTTAAGGCGGCTACCTTATCGCAATAACACATTTTTGTTGTTACAGCAACACAGCTACAATAAAATTCAATAATAGTGAACGTAACCACAGCTTACCGACATTTTGTCGCTGCCTTGTAGTGTAGTTGTAGTACGTGTGAATTCACACTAAGATCATTTTTAAGACCGCTTTTTATATATGAGACCAATTTGAAATAATTAGACTTAGAGACTATTATAATCAATATAAAATTCCGGTACCTAATTGAATGTCATTATTAAATATTAAACCGTTAATAATTCTACTAATGTGATCATTTCTCTACATTGGTAGAGTCGCGCGGTCTCTACGGGGAATCTCGACTTTAATTTATTATCCTAATTAGGATAAGTATAAAAAATATTTCGAATAACGTAGAGAAATATTATGCAGTATTTGTAATGAAAGATCATAATTAGTTTATATGGTTGTACATAAAGGTTTACTTTTTAATAGAACACGATCTTAAAAGTATTTTGCGTTTACCAAATCATAAAAACTATTTTTTTAATTTGATTTTAGAGCGTATTTTGGAACCGGACAAGTATGTTTTAATAGTTTTTTCGTTAAAATATATGGAATTTTATGGAAGTTATGTAAATCGCGATTTATTCCAAAAATATTATGGATCACATGCTTATTGCGTATACGAGTGTTATTGTGTAAAACAATATTACAGTGGCAACGTTCGTCGATCAATCAAATATTATATTGTCGATCCTCTATTTTTAAACCAAACCAAGTCAAGTAGAGATGCCACTAAAGAAAGAAGCCAAAGAATTTTTGCTTTCAATTTTCACAAAATGCCTGCTTTATTTTCCAGATCTATAAAAATTGAAAAAAATATGTTTAAAAATTAGACGAGGATTTTTATAGTTCCTCGCTTCCTATATAACACGTACCTAAACAAGGAAATTCGAATACGTTACTATTTTTATTACACTTTCACGTACATATAATGACAAATCGTCTTGTCCAGTTAATGCTAGTATCGAATTAGCCGCCCGATATTAATAAATTCAATTGATTTTGACAAGCAATCAATTTTGTGCTAATGATGCTTGGAGCGCATCATTTTTTCGTAATACTCGTACTTATAGGTATTTAGGTATTTGGTACTTTGAATATGTAATTTTTTTTTTATAGATCGACTACGCTGTCTCCATAGTAATATTTTTTTTAAATTTCTTTATACATTTTTTCCAAATATTCGTTGACGGATGTCGAACTTAAGACCTTGTTTTTTTCAATTAATGGCGGTAGAGTTTTCGTAGATTAACTGTACTTATATCGCTATTATAGCATTTTACATTAAATAAAATAGCACATATTATGGTTCCTTTGACGGCTAGTGGCTACAACCATCCATGTACATTTGAAGTTATCTTAATAAGGTCTGTGGTAGAAAGATCCTTATTAAAGAGATTAGTCAGAAATACGAGTACTTTACAATCCTTAAGGATAAAGTTGGAATGCCTCGAGTGAGAGTCTCTATCTACCACATGCATCAAACCAAAACATAACAGCACTTAACACAATTTATAAGTCAAAAATCTAAATTTCATTGACATAGGTACGAATAATTTAGACACGTACTTATTAAGTGCAAATTAAACACAACATACAAACTTTTAGCTGAAACAATACATGACTAAATTCAATAACATACGAATAACTTAGACTCCTACTAGTGCAAATTACACGCAACATTCAACGAACTAGTCCTCTATAACCGAAACAACAAATTTCATCCCACATAGCACCTAACTGTTAAACTTGAACCCATTCTAATCTTAACAAATGTGATTAAATCCACAATTTCCATGTTATCTCCAACACGTAGTTCGCCTCATAAATTTCAATCAGTTGGTGCGGGTATGGCCTATGGGCTGGTAAAGCAATGATACATGGCGTTATGGCGTGCGGGCTGTTGCGTTACATAATTAACTTTGAGATACTTGGCAATGTGCAATTCTGTACTATTTGGTCAAACGAAAATTTTATTCGGATTACGATTTTTTGAAGTGAAAACTTCTTTAGTGATATTGTGCACTTTTGTGATGGGTAAAAAATGATAAACTCGCGTCAGAATCACGTGTCCTGATCGAAAATTCGTAAGATGGCATAGCAAACTGCAAAAGTTTCATTTTTTCATTATATTTTATAATTCAGGTTAGGTTTCACTTCTTCCGGCACTCCCGGAGTGTAACCCGTTGATTTTTTTATAAACGGTTTTTTCGTAATTCGATCCTGGCTCTATTGCTATATTGATTGAATTAATTTAATTTAAGTAATTATTTATTTGCAAAAATGTAGTTACAAGAACAAATTATTAACATGATTATAACTTACGCATTATTACTGTTTTATTTTGTTAATTACTTTTTAAATATACCTATGTCCGCTTTACAACAGAAAAACAGAGTGTGGTACGGGAAAGAGACGCGAGGGATTCCTCAGTCTTTAGAGCGCAACAAGGAATGTACGGTCCTTTGGTAGGACTAACACTATTTTTGTTTCTTTATGTCATGGGCGGCAGTGACTGGCTACTATCAGACAGACAGTTTGTTTGTTTGATATTTATATACTTAGCTCACAACAACAGATACATTTGTCCCGTCGAGCGCTAAGTAGAACGCCTAATTTATCTATCCTTCAAACCAGGACAGAGCAGCGCTTAACACTGCTATTAAGCAGACATAGGAGTGGCGGTGGTGCTGCCGGAGTCTAACCACAGAGGGTTCTACCACTTTCACACTACTCCACTTTACCAAACACTTTACAAATCAAAAAATATTTCGTTCGAAGTATATTATTTTCTACGACTTTTTGATTTTACATCTTTAATTCCAACTTCTTTGTATCTTTAAAGGGAACTATAAACCATTTTATGAGAATTTTCTACGGCTTTTTTTCCTTTTTAATGCCAGCTTCTATGTATCTCTAAAGGGAACTATAGCTCACAAGTAGATGAAGTCATTTACCCTTGTCTTTGCATTAGTCAATGAACTTTCCAGCTTCTATCACTCAACCCGTCTTACCTTTTCGTCGAACCTGTCACATACGAGTTTCCTGCGCGGATGTAGACTTCCTTTCTATTGGAATGCTCATAGAAATGGAGTGTTAAGGAACTTTGGGTTGGGTCTATTTACAGCTATAATTATAGTTTGTTGTCGAAGCTTAAGTGCAGTTATCGCACAATGAGAAGTGTTTGCAAGTTTGTCGAGTGCAGGTAGATAGACAACGAAGATATTTTTTTATAATATAGAAAGAACAAACCAGCATGTATTCCACCTGATAGTAAGTGGCCATTGCCGCCCGTGTCGTCTGTCATCAACCCGAGATAGGATCAGAATCTTGAGTTCGGCAACTCTTGAAGAAATTGGAACGCCTAGAAGAACCCATAAGTAGATGTTTCAGTGTTGACGGAATCGAACTGTACAATGTACACATTGCTTTTTATACGATTACATCAGCAAACTATCTTCTTATCTGCCTAATAGTAAGTGATCACTATCGCCTATGGACAACAGTGATAAACTCGGATGGAGGAAAGCATAGAAAAGTATAGGCATGCCAAAAGTTTTGCAAAAAAATTAAAATATATGTAGAACTCGGTAGGTAGTATTCTACCTATTTACTAAATAAACTTTGGATCCAATTTTCTTCGTTTTAATTAATTTTTCATTTTCATCTTCTTTCCTTGTATTTTCTCAAACAGTTTGAAGGAAAGCAAATTTAAATGAGGTTCTCATTTAGAGATCCCTTATTAAATGTAAGAAAGTTCCGTTCTTATGTAGGTTAGTATTTTCTTCATGTTTATATAGGGCTTTATTATATTATTTAATTTAATATAAAGAAGTAAGGTTTCATTGTGAAGGAACTACCGTCACACCTTTATCTGTCTTATAACGGTAAAATAAAAATCTACCTAATAATTTATTCAATGTAAATTCAGACAATTATTTTTAAATGTCCGAAGAATCAATGGGAATCATATCAAACGAAAATTGGTAAATAAGAATACTTTCTGTAAGTCAAATTTACAGTAAGTTGTCCTGTAACCGTAAGACCTCAAAAAGGATTAAGTCCTACCTGAGGTTGGTCACGTACGCGTACCTGAGAACAAAGTTGCAACAACCCGAAAAAAAATTCACATGAAGGAATTGCGTCCCTTACGAAACCCTTCAAAGAATAAAGCAGCGTAACACTTTTAATAAAATTATATCCCAAACAAAAATGCAGTCCACCTCATGGCATGTTGGTTCCACATTGCTACATCAAAACAGGAATTCTTCACGCCACTCTTGTGGACTAATACGGTAACATATGTAAGTCAGCCGTCATCTAAACTCTTCCACCGAAATGCAAGGATATGTATGCTTTATATTTAAGCTAGAATATGTATGGCGATGTTACCTAGTCAAAGCATATTTTTATAACCTCGGAGTTAGAGCATGCAGTCCACCTGATGGTAAGTGGCTACTACCGCCCATGGACATCTGTAATCAACTCTAGGGAAGATTAGATTCTTACCTAAGGTCGGATGCGCCGCTAGCCCCGAGGACAAAGCTGGAATGCCTCGTAAAAAAAATGTGTGTGTATATATTTTTATTTATATATAAACCCTTACCACACTCTTCAAACCAGAAAACAGTAGCGCGTAACACTACTGTTATTAGGCAGAAATAAATGTAGCAGTGGTGCCGCTATAATCGAGCCGCTGACGGTCCTATCAACTTAAAATCTACGGTCATACAAGTTTTAGCCAACCGCAGTCAAACTCAAAAGCATCAGGAAATTATGCAGTGATAACTTCATACATAATATGACGTTACAAGATGCGTCGATATGAAAACCAACGAGTTAATTATTTAAGAACGTGTTATGCTGTTAGTCTTCATGTAACTGTACTTTTGCTTTCATACATTTAATTATACTGTCTAATGAGACTTATTTGCATTTACATTTAAAATAGATGTCGTATTCTAAGTTCATATGTGTGCTTGGGTCCATATGTGTACGATATGAAATGTTATGTAAACGTTTCTTTTATAATAGGTATAAGAGTAGCAGACGAGCATGCAGTCCACCTGGTGGTAAGTGACTACTGCCGCCCATAGACATCTGGAATCTACACCAGATAAGATAAAATTCCTACCTGAAGTCAGCCACAGACTAAGCTGGAATGTCTTGGAAAAGTATGTCTCCCTTAACACATCCTTCAAACCGGAACACAACAACGCTTAACACTGCTGTTATTAGGCAGTAATAGGTGAAGCGGTGGTGACCTTCAATCTAAATCACAAATATCTTAATAAAAATTTTAAATACCCAAAATTTATCATCATCATTTCTTGTTCCAGGTGAGTGACCCTATTGCCAAGTTCCAGCTGTCTGCGGGTGACCAAACCATCCAATTGACCCACATTCACACTCCCACAGGACCCTCAATGAAATAGATACCTGATCGCTTAACACATTTGATCTACTATACAGGTAACATTCCACTACATACCGTTACAAAAAGAACTTTAGTTAAAAGATTTAGAGTCTATTTTTGAGTGTAAACAGCTAAAATAAAGTTGCATTGAAAATTATTTTTTGTTGAAATAAAATTAAGTTGGTTTTAGTCTAATAATTTGAGGTTTATAAGCCCTTTGGGAGCGTTTAAAGGGCGCCAAAGGCACGTGGTTCAAACATCTGCCTCAATTAGAGGCTTGGCTCGTTTTTTCATATTTGTTTTTCGCTTATTGTAAGGATGAATAGAATTTTGGAATGTCCATTCAGATAAGGATCTGTGAACAAATGGGATTTTGTGATGATTTCACGCGATAATGAACAGTTTAACGGGTGCGTAAAGAATGTTTTTGTGTGATTTGGAAAATAAGGTTCTTGTACTTTACTTTGATTATATGTGTATGTATGCTTCGTTTCGTGTTACGATGGCAATGATTTTAACCTATACAGACATTTTATATTAATTTATTTAAGTTTTTTAATTTTGAAGCTCTTTATTGAAAAAATCACAGACCTGTATTTGTTTTGACAGGTCTGTGGAAAAAATAGTAGTTTAAGATTTCGCACTTAGTAGTAGTCGAAACCCACTTTGATGGACTTAGTAACTACCTTCACATAACTTTTTTTTTAATCGATGGCATGCAGGATTCCTCAATTTTTGCTTTACCGCTTAGCCAAGTAATAATTAATTTCTAATACGCACATAACGTTGAAGAATCAGAGACATTTGCCTGAGACTCAAACCTCGGACCTTCCTATAGATTGGCCGAGTTTCTAACCGCGAGGCTATTATTAAATCTTCACCGTTTATTTAACTTACAATATATGGAAAAAGCAGACTTAATTTAAATTGGCTCGTAGTGCTCACTATTATTATTTATACAGGATTAAGTAATCAAAACTGCCGAAACTTGCGAAATAGTTCAAGTGTGCTATCAATACAAATATTGTTTTGGGATCGCAAGTAATATTATTGAATGGAAAATTAACGTCTAATAGACATTCTAATTGAAAAGTTTCATTCAATATTACATGAATTGAATGTACTTCCGAAGTGTTATGGTTAAAATTGTAAGCAGTCACAGTGGTTATAACCTCGTCCTTCCGATCGAAGGATCGAGGTACGAATCCCAGACTGGCACCTCTGATTTTTCGAAAATATATTCGTGAAAAAATATTTGTCACAAGCCATAACTTTGGATATAATGGACTTTGTCTGAAATGAAATAAATAATAATAATAACGGCTAAGGAAATAATCGTGAGGAAATCTACATGCATAAGAGATTTTCTAAAAAAAGAAGTTTTCAATGAAGTGTGGTCTACCAATCCGCACTTGGCCAGCGCGATGGGCTATGACCTCAACCTCTCTATGAGAGAAGTCTCATGCCTATCAGAGGGACAGTAATGGGTTGACGACAATGGTTAAAATTGTAATAATAACCGTGTTATTAATTATTAATTACGTAAGAAATTAATGTTTAACTACTAAATTATTCGCTGACGAAAGTAAAGCAGAAATTCTCAACCTATTGAAAATTTATCGGCAAAATTAAATTCTCAATTCGATTTCGAGTTAATGAATTCTGAACAGTTCATTGACGAACAAAACAATAACACTTGTATTTTGGATTGAATCAGCCCTTCGTCGTTAGGTCCCTTGTTTTCGGTTTGATGAATCGGTATACATTATTCATTGTTCTAACTTTGGTTATTTGTTCAGAAATTTTAGTACACGTCGGCACCTTTGACAATCGCTGGTATTTCATTAACAAACCTCCAAAAATTAAGGTAATATTCATCATATATATTTTTAAGGATATTACGTTTTGGTGTGATAAGGAAGACATACTTTTCCGTGGCGTTCCAGCTTAGTCCTCAGAGGTAGCGGCGCATCTATGGCCGACCTCAGGTAGGAATATCTAGTTTTACGGGAGTCGATTTTATACTTTCTATATCAATTATTTGATTTGTTAAAACTTTAGACGTACCCATACCTATAATACTAAAAAAATTAAGTTATTAAAAACATAGTAAAAATAATGTCAATTAGCCTTTTTCTATTTTTATACCAAAAGTGTATGAAAGTCAAAGTGTATGTGAAAGTAAAAGTAATAATTTAGTTTAAAATAAATCATTTGATGTTTGAAGTAGGTACGGCTTTCTAAGCACTAGTAAAGTTTTATTTTACTTCGAAACTAACCAAAATTTCTCATAGAAACACCTTATTTACATATTTTGTTGTGCGTGGGTGACGTATAAGAATTTTTAAGTGTTTGTACATATTTACTGTGTTTTTTGTTTACTGAGTAGGAAGCTTAGCTAGTGTCAGATTTTTTTAGAAATTATTATTTCTAGGTATTATTGATGTAACTAGAAAGATAGGCTGCCTTTTTGATGATAATAAGCTTGAAGTAGCGGACATGCAGTCCACCTGATGGTAAATGGCTACTGCTACCCTTGGACATCTGTAATCAACGCCGGATAAGATTAGATTCCTACGTGAGGTCGGCCACAGTTGCGTCGTCGTATACCTTTTTGAGGTCTAAGCTGGAATATCTCGGAAAAGCATGTATCTGTGGTAACAGGTGGTGTGATAATGAATGAATTGAAGGGTACTTCAAACCATAACACAAGCGCTTAATACTGTCGTTATTAAACAGAAATAGGTGTGTCTATGGTACCGCCGGAATCAAACCACAGAGGGTTCTACCACCTTCAAAAACTACATAAAACTACATACTACATAGCTACCGATCTTATGTTCACACATACATTTTTAGTTTAATCCACATTTGGCAAAATTGAGTGACTCATTGTTTCTTATTATTAGGTTAATTGTATCATCATTTATCCTCTTACGAAATAAAACTTTTCCTTATTCTAATTTAGCTTAATGGCCACATCTGTTTGATGTTTCTAAGAAGACATTTAAGAGGACAATGTATTTTTCCGTCTATGGTACATTCTTATAAGGGAAGATGCGATTTAGTCACTCAAAATAGCGAGTAACCGGAAAACCACATCTCAAAAATAATATAACATTGTTACTATTTAAATTAATTTTCCTTGAAATGATTTAAGTCCACTATTTTGGTCCATTATAATGTGCAAAGAAGTCTTGTCATTTGGTTTACATATTTGTATGCTATCACAATTTTCTATTTTCGTAATTTCACGATATCAGTTGCTAGTAATAATTATTTTTAAAACAGGATTATAAAGTTCTAAAATTTAATATCTACATAAAGATAACTCAAATGTTTTATTAGTATTTTATTTGAAATTGAAAGATTTTTATAGTCCATTTGGTACCTATATATGATGGTCAGTTACGGTCCTAACCGCTACTTTTAGTACGTGTCGGCAATTCGCGTTTTATCGATTGCTTTAATGCTGTGTCACGTTTTGATGACTTGCTGCGTTTAGATGTGCTATCTTAAACGCATGTTTCAGCGACTGCATTATTAGGCATCGTATTTTTCGCCTTTGATTCCCGCATTGAGCGCCCAAAAGTAGCTGGCTGAAGTACTCAAAACTGTGTGGGAGTAGCGTTTAATCGCTTGTATCTAACTTTCGAAAAGGAGCCAAATTTTGGATTTTCGATGCTAAAACTAGTACCTATATTGGGTACCTTGCTGTCATATGACTGTTTTACAAATTACTTGTAACATGTATGTTAAGAACATTAGCTATATAACACAAATGTTTATGTATTAACTATCTGAGATAAATGCAACCTTGAGTAGACATTTAGTTTAAGCATTATGGCTGTGTTGTACAAATAATGTCATAGAATAGGTAAATCCAGATGATCAGTTACATCTAAAAATACTTAAAGTTTAATACTTAAAGGTGCAGTGCGCAGCTCGACAAAAAATAACATTTTTACCGGTTTAAGCTTTTGATGACAAAAAACGAACTTGGAAAATTTCTTAAAGCGTTATCATCACATCACATATATCTATTTCTAACTTAATAATAATGTACAACTGCTGTGTTCTAATTTAAGGGAATGGGGAAGAGGAGAAAATCATATAAGCATTATATATGGGATTTCAACTTAGTTTTTTAAGATGTAAGAATATAGAGTAACGTAGCTACTTCTCTATAGCATCGATTAATATAATAAAAAAATAAAATATTTTCTTACTTCTGTTTTTAATCACCGACTAAAAATAGAAGTATGACTAAAAGCGGGTAGCCTCCCAAAACCTTGGCCCTTCAGACTCATGTGGACTGTTCGGTATAAAAAGTAGAGAATTAGCCGTCTGTAAATGTGCAATCTATGGTCATTGTCGTACAAATGAAGTCTCTGTGGGGTCGGCGCGTGGGCAGAGAGACAAAACCGATCGTTTATACATGTCTGAGAGATGTCGATAAACGCCATTTATTCATAGAACGTGTTTACGACTCCTTTATGGAGTTTTGTCACACCTCATGGTGTCAATGGCATTGATAATGCTAAACTGTTGTTGTGAATAAAATACTTGTAGTGTACCGGTGACTAAGAGTATATTTTAAAATGCTACTCCTCCTTCAAAAGCGTTGAAGATTTCTAAACGATAACATTCATCATTTTTTGGAGCAATATTGAGAATTCCGTGACCTGTAGATATTGATATTTTTGGGGTCAAAAGTAAACGCACAAAATCACTTATATTTTACATAGAAGGAGCTGATGAGTATGCAGTCTACCTGCCTTAACTGCATTAACCTCAGATAAGACCAGAATTCTACCTGCGTTCGGACACAGATGCGCCGTTACCTCTGAGAACTAAGCTGGAATGCCTCGGAAAAGTATGTCTCCATTACCACACCCTTTGAACACAGCAATACTTACGACTGTTGTTATTAGGCAGAAATAATTGGCGATGGTGCCGCCGAAGTCGAACCAGTGAGGACCTCTGACTTTATATTTTGTTTTTGTATATGTTGTATTTGTATTTTGTATCGTATAAGGAAAATCGTTATAAACATTTGTACCTTGAAGACAAATAAATACTTCACATTAGTTAAATTTATTCCTTATTTTACGAGTATTTAATGACCGTAATAAAACGAATACAGTCCATTTTATTAAGTAGGTAATCACTGTAACCTGAGGTTATCTACGACCAAATACCAAAAATATTACTGCAAATTAAAATGGTATTTATCGTTAACAAACATATTGGATATACTAATATGAACTTCAGTGATTTTTGAATTTGTGGAAGAGCCAAAATTACTAAGAAATTCTTACACTTATTATTTACCTATTTTATAAATAACTAGCTGACCCGGCAAACTTTGTACCGCCTCCAAATGTATTTATCAAATATATTTCACATAAAAAATAGCCTATGTTACACGTGGATAATGTAGATTTCGAATGGTGAAAGAATTTTAAAAATCGGTGCAGTAGTTTTTGAGCCTATTCATTACAAACAAACATATAAACAAAGTTTTCCTCTTTTGTATTAGTGTAGATAGAAGAACCTTGGTACAAAATTTATTCAAGTAATAATTGTTGCGAACAACTTGTTCATTGTAGATCACATTGTGATAATTGAAAATTAATATCGAGTAACAGTGAAAATTATTAAAATCAATCTGTTTCCAATTATCAGCTCTATGTAGGCGTATTAATTGGTTGTCAAAATCATGTATTATCATTATTTCACCAAATTAAATTTAAAATCCAATTTCGTAAATGTCATTTTACGTTGAAAATGGAGTGCTGCTTGTTGGAGTCGCAGCTTTGTTGTGAAGGAAAATATTTACAAAATATTCCATAAATATTATTATACGAGGGCTCTAGACTCGATAAATCAATTACTTTGGGAGATTAGAGCGGTATCGTTTTAGGGTGCTTCACCACCAGATTTATGAGATAGCTAAGCGATGACGCTATGGTACGAAGATATTACCTTAGGTTTGACTTTAGCTCGCGCCCCTTCATTTAAAAACTACTGATCGTAATAAACTGTTTTTTTAGCCGAAACATTAACCATGGAAATGTATAGGGAAATACGTAACCAAATACAAAAACAGTCATTTTTGTAAAAACTCATACTAAGGGTACAGAAACCGAAAACAAACCTTTTGTTTACGTCCTAGTTTCGGCCGCTTTAGAAAATTTACACAAGTCCTAAGAATTTTGAGATACACACTCACAGAAGCATTTAGACAAGTTACCTCTATTCATTTATAGAGGTATATAAATACAAAAAACAAAAATCTGACTTGTCAAATGCAGCTCGTGGGCGTACTGAAGTTCGAGTAAACAAGAAACGCCTGCCAGTCAAAAGAACACGAACGTAAGTAATTAGGCTTAATTGATCCCATTTCCACTAATGCTAAGCTAACCTATGCGACGTAAATCAAGAAAACTATTAGTGGACTTATAAGTCCACTAATATTTGCATATTAATAATATGGAACCACCAAAAGCTTAGCTATTTCGCTCGTTTTAGGTGGAAAGATACCCTTATAAATGTAGTCAAATTCCATCAAGAATTTTATCGTTACATTTTATTCTGATAAGGGCCCTTTGACCCCGTTTAATTACCTCGTTGGAATTAGCGATTTTGATAACGAAGTTGACAGCCTTATTTCGGTACGTTTTGAGGGCTTTTTGTATCACAATTAGCAGTAAAGGGAAATGTTACGTACTTGTGTCTTTGTCAAAATCGTGTAGGTTTTCCTTAATTAAATTGTCGTTTAATTAATTGCTAATACGTATTCTATAAAATGTTCTGGTAAAGTAAGGTAGGCATTATTTTGCAAGGCGTTCTAGCTTAGTCCTCAGGGGAAGTGGCGTGTGTGTACGGTCGACCTCAGGTAGGAAACTAATCTTATCTGAGGTATATTACAGAAGTCCATGGGCGGCAATAGCCACTTACCACCAGATGGACTGCATGCACTTCTGCTACACTTATACATATTAAAAAAATATATATTTCATTTATTTCATAAAAGTATGAATCAGCTAATGAATTCATAAATATAGATACTATTTTATACTCTGTCCCCTAACACAGGCTGTAGCTTAATATTTTGGAAAAAAAAATCGTTGAAGTTTTCATGGATAAAACTTTAATTTAATGCTAAACACATATTAGAACAAACGATTGTAAATTATAAAAGGTGTATTTTCATACAGAAAATATTTGAGGTTTTTAAACCACATATATTTTATTACGGCTCCTAATTCGCCGCAAACGCCTACACACGTTACCACGCATAAAATTTGTTATAACAAGAATGAATATACATTTTTTTGGGTTTTTAATGATGAAGATGAAGCACGTTTCATTTTGGACCATATTTATTTTATTCGAGTACTGCTTGTAATATGATGTGGGGTTTATAGGGTTCCGTACCTCAAAATGAACCCTCGTCATTACTTTGTTTTCTTTCTATCGGTCTGTCTGTCTCTTGGTCGTTTAAGATTAGAGCCTTTTTCTTCAGGAACTCGTAGAGATATGAATCTAAAATTTATATCAAATACTCTAATCTACGGTTTCTTTTAACTGTGAAAAAAACAAACTTGTAAAACAACGCGATTAAAAGATGATATGAAAGATTTTGTCCCATATCTTGCGAGTTCACAAGGAAAATCAAAATCTACTTTCTACTTTCCATTAATGTAATTGAGGCAAAAATCAATTTATTCTACCACATGTAAAATAATAAATCTGAAAATCATAAATATGCACTTTATTATCAAAGAAAACGAACTTATTTTGCAAAATTATTTGCTATTGGTGTTGTTATTTACCATTTGATTATGTACGGAACTCTCGGTGAGATTCAACTTACACTTGGAAGGTTTGTTATTTGAATATTATAATATACACCGCGATTGAGAATTGAACTATGAGAGTCAAGTATTATTATATTTCTAAGTAAGAAATATCAATAATAATTAAATTGATTTACTTAGAAAAACACACATTACCCTATAAACTACATATTAACGCGGGTAAAGTCGCAGGCATGAACTAGTAGTAAATATTTCCATAAGAACCATATATCAATCACTCCATCATTCGCTCGTATTTCCTTACATTTCAGGGACATGTCTACCAATTTTGTGTGTCGAGTGTATTTTGAGAACATTGTTTCATTGTCGTGAGGCTATGTGATTGATGTCGCACGATTTTACTATTTATTGACGTGTATATGTCGCCTCAGTAGGACTACCATGAGTTTACAAAAGTATTACTCGCTAGCGACTGCGTAAAATAAATGTATGAAAAATTGTACAGCGCCTCTGGTGGTTACTCGTAGAACTAAAATCCGTAGTGACGTAACTCGATACGTAAAAAACCTATCGAAATCAAATCGCTAGCGAATGTCATTATGATCTATTGCCATACAAATTCGGTCCCATGAGTCATTAATTTGACAGACGTTGTCAAGAAATACCGTAACGATAGTAGTTATGTTATTCACTAGCAAAATGACAATAGTTTTCTATTTACCATTTCTATAGTGGCGTTTCTATGCCAACTCATGGTAATGCTACTGATATAATAATAATGCTTGACTTGGTTCGAAACAAATATTGCGAATTGTGTACAGTAGTAAGCAGAATTGTAAATAATAAAGAAAGTAAAATATGTATGTAGATACGCCGCATACACATACACAAACGCACACACACACGCATACTCACACATAGACGAGGATCATTTCATCATTGTTCTGAGGTTTTTAATCCAAAAATATAGCTTATGTCACTCACACTATTTATACGAACTACTATACTATACTACTGTTATTTATACTAGCGACATTTTATATGTTAAAATCTGTCAAGCCAATCAAACTAAATACATACCTACTCCCGAAAAAAATTAATAGCTTCGGAACGTATAGCAATAACACTTACTGACAAATATATAACACAGTAATTCTTTAAATAACGTAGACTAGTACCCTTACCATGACTTTTTACGTTTTGACAAATATGACTGTTTTGGTATTTGTTTACGTATTTACCAATACAAATTCCAAACAGCGCTCCTAGCGGATTGTATCAGAACTATAGTGTCAGTAACGTAACATTAAATGTCTAAATTGACAAAATGGCGCTTTATGTTTTGTCTCTCTTCTTTGCGAACATGTGAGGTAGACAAAAAGACTTCAGCACTTACTTATTGTTACGTTTACTCAGTCTACTGAAGCAAACAGAACTGAATAAACGTAACGTAAAATTGTGGGATGTTTTGAAAATTCATGGCCAGAGTACAGAAAGGATTTTCAAAAAATTGTCCCCTAAAACAGCTAAATAGAGATGAAAGCTGTCACATAACCCCATAACTTCGTTATGCATACATAAATCTATGCATAATGCGGTTTGAATATCAGAGCGAATACAGAGCGCGCAAATTGAGTATGAAGGCACTTATGGTACCTGAATTTCAAGGCCTGTACGACCCGCAATAATTAAATTTTCCGAGAGTACCGTGTAATTGAGAATTGTGTAACATTTTGGGCCTCGGAGAGAATTTTAATAAAGCTACACGTTATTTTTGTAATACACGCATAAAATAAATGTGTATTTTTAGTTGGCATTTCTTTTATCTTATATATAAAATTCTCGTGTCACAATGTTGCCATGCAGCATGTTGCCATTATCGCGAATGGGTATTTATAACGCCAGATAGGGATGAAGTCCTACCAGGTTCCCCCAAAACCTAACTTGCAACGCCTCGTATGAGGGTTCCTCCACTATTTATAATTTCTTTGAAAATTGAACATAGCAGGGCTTTTATAAGGTAGATAGGTATGACGATGGTGCCTCCTCAATCAAAAAATTACGTGTATCTAATCGTCATTTAAATACTTTTCTAAAAGGTTTTATTTTTATATTATATTACTAGCTGACCCGGCAAACATTGTGTTGCCATATAAATAAAAAAAATGTTATGGGTGAACAACCCTTATCACTTAGGAGTATGAAAAATAGATAGTAGCCGATTCTCAGACCTATTGAATATGCATATAAAATTTGGTGACAATCGGTAAAGACGTTTCGGAGGAGTACGGTAACTAACATTGTGACACGAGAATTTTATATATAAGATTATGCTTTCATATGTAAAATCCATATTCTAAAGTGGTATTAACCTCAGAATAAACACAGCAGATTGACTCAAATAAGGACAAGGGCACTTAGTACGCCCGTTGAATTTTCATAAGGCATGCCCCATGATCCATAATTTGATTTCTGTACGTTATAACAGAGCGTGGAGTGATTGAGTGTATTTATAACGTAGCTGTTGTAAAGCTGATGTAAGAAAATAATGCTTAAAAGAAAAAATATTAATAAAATGCTAAAACCATTCGTGTGATACCACCTTTCTTTTAACGTTATAGTCAATGATATAATAATAATGACGGTTTGAGTACACGCTAATCTTCGAAATCGTTTAACCAATTTCAATTTAATTTTGTTACAGTGCATGATTATTTTTAGTTTGAAAGATACGAGTACTTTATTGTGTTACTAGCTGACCTGACAAACGTTGTGTTGCCATATAAAATTTGGTGAACGTCGGTAAAGCCGTTTCGGAGGAGTACCGTAACTAACATTGTGACACGAGATTTTTATATATTTAGAAACCCTGGATATTCTCGAAATGAAAAAAATCGAACTAACTGTAAAATCCTCTGTTTTGAGAAGAAATTGTACATTATTTTAATCACTTAACAAGACAGAAAAATTAATTACTTTAAAATCTACGACATATATTTTTTTCAATTTGGTTTGATTTTAAAAATTTTAGTAATTTAACCCTCGTCCTTATCACACATTTAACACAGCATTAATTAGTTTAACCCTTTTTAAGCTCGCGTGTTAAATTTTCTAAATGTAACAGTAATTGAATTTTTCTGTTTTTAATTTGTATTATGTGACCGTACTCAAAAATAGAGTAATTTAGTTTGGTAATATTATTGTACTTTTTCTTTGGACTATTAAGGTTATTCATGCAATCCACGTGATGGCACGTGACTAGTGCCATCCTTATATCAATCAAAGTAATCTTTAAGCTCTTAAAATCGTGTAATAATATCGTCACATAAAAGGTAACGATATAATAACCATACGTAAGTAAGTTCACACTAGTGATTAGAAGTAATATAACTACACAAGTATCTCCGTTATTCGACTGTTCTTGATAAAGTCTCCGACCAGGATGCCGCTCTCTGTTAACTCATGCGCCGCCATGGTGTCGTCCCCACTTCACATACCCGCATCTTTGTTTAAACTGTAGCATCAAATGAGTCACTTATTATTTTTATGTAATGTTATAAAAATGCGATATCGTTAACATCCAAGCTTCTTATTAACGAAGATAACATATAAATATTTGTAATCAATTCCAAGTATCAAGAGTTCAGTCACAGATGCTACCCTTGAGAATTGAATCTGAAAGCCACACATTAGTTTCTCGCACTCACCACACTCTTGAAATCTGAAGGCAGGTGCTTGATATTGCTTTTATATGAATTGCGGTGGTTCTTCCGAAGGATAAAATATGTTGTGGCGTATACAGAACTCCATTTTTTTTTATAATTATATAGGAGTAGCAGACGAGCATGCAGTCCACCTGATGGTAAGTGGCTACTACCGCCCATGGACATCCTTAATAAACCCCAGATAGGATTAGATATTCCTTCCTGAGGTCGGCCACAGATGCGCCGCTACCCCTGAGGACTAAGCTGGAACGCCTCGGAAAAGTCTGTCTCCCTCACCACACCTTTCAAACCGGAACACAGCAGCGCTTAACACTGCTGTTATGCGGCAGAAATAGGTGTGACGGTGGCGCCGCCGGAGTCGAACCACAAAGGGTTCTACCACCTTCTAAATTCTAACCACTATCGATGTTATTCGATATAAACCTATAACAAAGTATTCGCAACTTTAATCTAAAGCTATATTAAAGGTTGATGGTCGAAATCAATATATTTCTATGAGTGGAATCTAAATCGGTATGAACAATGGATCGTTTGCGCTTCCGTCATACAACGGCACAAGAGAGGAGTTGATAGCGATTTTGTGTAAGATTCTTTTTAAATTGTTGTAAAAATTAATAAATTTTCTGCCTAATAAGAGCAGTGTTAAGCGCTGCTGTGTTCTGGCTTGAAAGATGTGGTATGTGAAACATATAATCCGAAATTTTATAACTTAGCCCGCATTGGTAGCGCATCTAACCCCGTAGGATTCTAATCTTATTTGCGCCTGATCACGGGTGACCATGGGCGGCTGTATCCTCTTATTCATCAGGTGCACTGGATGCTAGTTTCCTAATAGTAATTTAATAAACGCTTTTGACTATTACAACTATTAGAACGTTCAGTATAATAGTAAATTAGCGCGCAAAAATCAATAATTACGAAATTCTCGCTATCTCCTATAACTTGGGCAAAACAATCTTTACATGTAAACCACAAATTGTGGTTGCGTTGGTTATAATGGACACCGCGGTAATTACTTCCTGTGTGACGCCAGCGCTCCTGACTTCGAACTAAGGTTGGAATTGGTCGGGTGTCATTTGTTTATTTTGGGATTGCCCTTAAGGACGCGTTTAAGTAATCGCAGAGACTCGCGTAGGGAAGCGTTCATCACTTCGATCTGGCAGGTATGTAAAATATTGAATTAAGATTTCTGTTTTGGGCCTGTGTCTTTGTGTACATAGAATCCAGGAAATATGGAAAAAAACTTCATTTGACGCCATTGGCGTAGAAAGCGCTTTTTAAGATTGGTGGTAGAACCTTTCGTGGTTTAACTCTGAAGACGTGACCGCCACAGCTATTTCTACCCATAAACCACCGTCTTAAGCTGCTGTGTTCTTATTTGTAGGGGAGAAAAATGTATACGAGGCGTTCCAATGTAGTCTTCAGGGGTAACAAAACAACACATATTTGGTCGACCTTAGTTATCCAAACCTATCCAAGTTTGATCAATAATATCCAATAATCCATGGATCACTGTGGCCAGGTGGCTACTTAGCCACACTTCCGCCCATGGACATTCGGTTTGCACGGACGTTCTTCTCACGAACGTGCAATATGTGGAATGAACTTTCTCCTGAGGTATTCTCGGAGCGGTATACCATGGAGCTCTTCAAAAGGTGCAAAAAGAGCTCTCCTTCAAAACCGGCGATGAATTGGCAACTCCTCTGGTGTTGCAAATGTTCCCAGGCGACGTTCTACCCGAAACCGATAATACGTGGATTACTCCCTGTGTTGTATATTAGTCAACTATTTATAATAGATTAGTCAGAGATTTGACTAATGAGTACTAAACTTTGAAATACCAAAATCGTGAGGCACTTCTTTGATAAATATAATTGCTAACTGAAAGTGTTTAATGCAATTGGTATTTACAAATGTGTCTCGAAATTCGATTGTTATCTTGTTTTTAATACATTCGCTTTGTCACGAGTTTTGAAATTTATCCAGTCCAATAACATGTTACTGTGTAATATATTCGAAAATAAATGTCTGTTAAAAACAAGATTTTTTAGTTTGGTTACAGTCCTTAATTACTTTTTCTAAAATATCCTTGGCAGCATATAATTTGACTGGTCACCATTATCATCAATCAATTAGTGTGCCACTGCTGGGTACGGGTCTCTTCTCAGAATGAGAAGGATTAGGCCATAGTTCACCGCGCTGGACAAGTGCGTATTGGTAGACTTCACATACCTTTGAAACTTTTTTTTTTAAATTTCACAGGTATGCAGGTTTCCTCCCGATATTGTCATTCATCGTTTAAGCAAGTGATAATTCATTTCTAATACGCACATAACTTTGAAAAATTAGAGGTGCGTGGGATTTGGAAATGTATTGAGACATTTGGCTAGTAGTCAAATTTTATGCGCGCTTTCGTGTTTCAGAAGAGACATTAACTGTCGGTCTATCTGTCCTTTACCTTATCTATGACCTTATGGGCATGAAAATATCCAAAATAATTTAGTTAATACCTTGTACCTTCCTCCACTAATTCAATTGGAAGTCATAAGCCCAGCTGTGGGACAAAAATGGATTGTAACCAAGCATAGTCGTGATACAGGCAATCGAACCAACAACTCTACTAAGCCCTTGGAAACACCCGGTTATAGATAACCATCAAACATATGTACCTTAACATACCTTAACTTTATGGATTGCCTAACATATTGTATTCCATATAAGGGATGGTCCCTTTATCTGGTTTTGCCATAGACATTGCGACATATTACTCTTGATATGGATGTCAAACAATGCAATTGTTTGGTCGAAAGTGCATTTTATTTCCTTTTCTCCGTATTTCTAAAGGAGAGAAATCACTGCTACGCATTTAATTTCTTGAAATGCTATACGACCATATTTGTAGGGTTTGCTAATGGATATTTTGCAATCCGCGTTTTATCCAACTGTGGGTAATGTTTTTAAGTGTAAGTATTATATACTCCTCACCTAAAGGTTTTCTGGAAGAGATCGCTGGTCAGCGATAAGACCGCCTTTTTTATTATTTGTTAATTTAGTTATTTATTTTTATATGTATTTTTTTGGGTACAATGAAGGGTATTGATTTGATTTGATTTGAAATGTCTGATTCATTGATAAGCATAGCCCAAAAGGTTGGACAAGTAACATACGAGATAATGATAAATTCGTCAATATCTGGGAGTGATATAGAGTATAGACTGTAAATTTGATATAACACTCAGGTCTAACGTCTATTATTAACAATCAATCTATACGATGTTTGAACTACCAAAGATTGACTTATTATGACTGCGTCTGCATACAAAAAAAATTCAAAGTTCGATGCTTGGAGAAATGGATAGATTAAATATTAATAACCGGCTTACGCCGTATAGTGATATCCTAGTAGTTAAAATTCAGCCACTCAATCGAAGGGTACAAGCTTCAAAGCCCCGACACGCACCACTGATTTCTCAAAGTTATGTGCGTATGAGAAATTAATTATCACTTGCTTAAAGGGTGAAGGAAAAGATCGTAAGAAACCTCACCTGAGAGATTCATAAAAAAATCTCAAAGGTATGTGCAGTCTACCAATACTTGGCCTGCGCGGTGGACTGTGGCCTAATCCTTCTCCTTCAGAGAGAAGCCCCGCGACCAGCAGTGGGACACTAATGGGTTAAAGATGGTTGAACAGACATGTGTGGAAGAGCGTTGTCTTTTCTGTAAAGGGCTCTACTACCTTTAATTTCGTCTATATTTAATATCTTTGATAAAATTTGCGAACGTGCACTTTATAAGGAAAACCCGAGTGACGGACAACCACTGCCATAAAGTTTATTATTAATTACTTTATTTTATGATTGAATTTATCGCTTCCTTTTTATTTACCTGTTTTACGCCACGCTTGACCACGTTTTACGGTCATTTTGAGCCAATATTTTAAATACAAACAGTTTTATAACTTCCTACAATGTGCGAGTATTTATTTGTTCGACCCTTCATTATTCAATTACTCTGGTATTTAAAGAATGGACTTGTAAATAGCAATAGAACTTATCAAAAAGTTCATATGCACTTATAACTGGTTTAGAGCTACTTTCTTTTTTTTCTTTCTTTCAAGGTTATTTTGAAGAAAATTTATGATAAGTGCTTTGTTTTAAAAAATATATGATTAATAACACCCTTCAAAAGTCTGGAGTGGCAATGCATCTGTGATCAACTTCAGTTGGAATCTTTGCCATATGAAGTTATTCACAGATATTAGTGGGCAGCAGTGGCCACTTACCATCAGGTGGATAAGCTCGTTTGTTATTTTAAAATCCCTAATATTATAGTATTGTACAACACAATCACTTCTTATAATATTTTTAACATAATTAAGTTACCAATTGCATTTTGTAAGAACTACTATCAATTACTTATACTCATACTTTATCCTTCAATAAATGAAATTTTGACAATGGCCATTCTCAATTTCACTCCGTAATGGCATCGGTATTGTCCAAATTGCATACAAGGTTTTATTTATTACATTTGCATACGATAAATTACTTTCGTAATAACATCGAAAGCAATTTTAGTTAGAATGGACGTTTCTTTACTCGTGAAGAGATTGTGTAAGTTTAAATTGTTACAACTTTATTAATTCATGCAGCTGTTTTTAATTTATTTTAGGGTTGAGTGTTTTTTTTATATAATATAGGAGTAGCAGACGAGCATGCAGTCCACCTGATGTTAAGTGGCTACTGCCGCCCATGGACATCTGTAATCAACTCCAGATAGAATTAGATATTCCTACCTGAGGTCGGCCACAGACGCGCCGCTACCCCTGAGGACTAAGCTGGAACGCCTCGGAAAAGTATGTCTGCCTTACCACACCCTTCAAAACGGAACATAGCAGCGCCTAACACTGCAGTTATTAGGCAGAAATAGGTGTGGCGGTGGTGCCGCCGGAGTCGAACCACAAAGGGTTCTACCACCTTCGTGTGTCATTTATACACTTTTTACGATAGCTGGTTAGACTTACAATTCATTTGCTGGTAACATAACCTTTTATATACTACTGGGGCCCGTGGATCAGTAACAGGCTTAAACTTTTGAAGGTGTTAGAACCCCTTACGGGTCGACTCCGGCGGCACCACCGCCGCGCCTATTTCTGTCTAATGACAGCAGTGTTAAGCGCTGCTGTTTTCTGACTGATTGTGTTGTTTGGTGTCCATGGGTGGCAGTAGCCACTTCCTATCAGGTGAAGTGCACGCTCGTTGGCTATATTATAAAAAATAGCTGAAATGAAAAATGTACTTAAATTGCCTGAAATATTACCATAAGAAAAAATGAATGGCGCACAGACGCGGCCTTTACACTAAAACTCTTTTAGATAAATATATAATAGAAATAGTTATGATCACCTAAATGTGTGTTTGTATAGATGTGTAATGGTGGAAACGCGATTTCACCCAATGAATCACACGTTAGCAAGTCGTGGTATCTGATTCTTACTCATACCACAATTAGAAGGTCGTGTATGGGAACGGAATTGTTACGTCATTCATTATATTATGGATGGAGCAATTATAAGATTTTTATCAAATTACTAGCTGACCCGACAAACGTCGTGTTGCCATATAAGTAAAAAAATGTTAAGGGTGAACAACCCTTATCACTTAGGGGGATGAAAAATAGATGTTGGCCGATTCTCATAGATACCGGATAAGCACAAAAAATTTCATCAAAATCGGTCAAGCCGTTTCGGAGGAGTATGGCAACGAAAACTGTGACACGAGAATTTTATATATTAGATGTAAAGTAGCAACCGTAGCGAATGATAGGTATGAACCACGAACCTTCTGATATAGGCTATTTCATATCATATCAGTATTTGTTGTGACTTGTTAGTCACAAGTGCAGTTTTTTTTTTATAATACTAGAGTAACAGATGAGCATGCAGTCTAGAGGTAAGTAGCTACAGCCTCCCATGGACGTCTGAATCAACCCCAGATAAAATTAGATCCTTACCCGACGTCAGCCACTAATGCGCCGCTACCCCAGAGGACTAAGTTGGAATGCCTCGGATAAGTATATCTCCCTTACCACGCCCTTCAAATCAGAATACAACAGCGTTTAACACTGCTATTATTAGGCAGAAATAGGTGATGCCGCTGGAATCGAACCACAGAGGCTTCTAGCATCTACAAAAATGCTAGAAGTGTGGAGTACTCAACACAAAAACATAGCATTTACAAGATACATAAGGCCTTTAATAAGGTTTAACAAAAACTAATCAATAATTACAACTGATCACTATACGTATCTTTGGAAGTGCGCATATTTAACCACTAGCGGTCACCCATACAACTCCAGACTGCGGCGAACGTTGCTTAACTTTGTAGAGTCTATAATCTACACAAGCTGGGATTACGTGCTTACTTAAACAGTACAAATATATAAAGTTATATCTATTATTCTATCATAACAATATCGCAATTGATACCATAACAAATCAATGGTTGGGCCATTGATACCCACATGTACTAAGTTTCCATTCACAAAGCATCGCAAACATTCGCGTAGGTGGTAGTGGGTTGCGAACATTTGGCATCGGAACGAACTTATGCAAACATTGGCAGCGGGCACGATTGGCCAATAACTAACACCAATAAATTTGTTCCACTTGGTAGCGATATAGGTTAATATTATTAGGGTTTTTGTGTCATGGTGCCATGAAAGACAGACGCGCACACAAACAGTCAGGCTCAGAATGTCAATAACATTATTTATAAAGGTTTCGTAGACAAAATTTAAACTTAAGACCCTATTACTAAGCTTCCGTTGTTTGCCAGTCTGCCACAGGGCTCAATATTGTGAACCATAATAGAAACAATTCCATTTTTACAGTGTTTGTAGTACTTTGGTCTCTACAATAGTTAATTCTTATAATAAAAAAAAATAAAGATAAAGAGGGTTCCCAAATACGAAACTGTTTATCTCAAATACGATTTTTTTTGGTTTATCAGCTTTTTAGAACTCTCAGGAGTGCAGGTAAACTCACAATGCTTTCCTTCGGTATTAAAACAAGTGATAAATGTCTTTATGGTAGTGTTTTTGTTTTTCATTTTTGTATATATGTAAATTGTGTAAAAAAGTTGTTTTATAATTATAGTTTATTTTATTATTTTTAATTTTCTGTAAATGTAATTATAATTGTAAATGTTTTTCAGTTAGTAAATGATAGTTTTAACTACACGTAAAAAAAGTGATAAATATAATTCATTTCTTATACGTACTTTGGATCATTCATGACTGACTTCATTCATTCATGGAGGACTCGTTAAGCCATCAGCAAATTGACACTTAAAATACATGGATAGTCACATCTAATAGCACCAAGTGCAACAACACTATCACAGTATTCGTCGATTAGCAAACCAGTCGTCACGCCGTCTTACCTTGGCACAAAATGTAGTTTTTACAATGTTAATGAATGATGACTAGCCGCTTATGTCATCAGCCTACGTCTACGATACGCTAAGTGAATGAACATTGAATTCTGGTTTTGGCAATTTGATCATTGTTATTTCATTGGCACTTCTATGTCTGTTTTTAGGGTTCCGTACGAAAAAAATTGGAACCCTTAAAAGATCATGCGTCTGTCGGTCTGTCTGTCGATTTTTTTTATCATATTGAAGTAATAAACAACCATGCAGTTCATCTAATGATAACTGGTTACTGCTATCCTTGGACATCTGTAATCAGGTAAATTTAAATTTCTACTTCAAGTCGGCCACCGATCCGTGGCTACCTCTGATGACTAAGTTGTATGCATGGAATTGATACGCGTCTCTTACCACACTGTTTAAAGCGGAACACAGCATTGCATAGCACTGATGTTATGAGACAAAACTAGCTGTGACGGTAGTGCCTCCGGATTCAAACCACAAAGGATTCTACCACTTTTAAAACACAATATAACAATATATTTATGACACATGTGTCACTATGTAATAAATATAATGTACACCTTTTTTTTCTATTATACCGTATTTTTTCACACAATGTGCTCTTTAATATACCCAGAATTAAACAAAAAGAAAAACCCCACAACCGCACTTTCACGTTGATTTATTCGCACCGAAGTAAAAATTGCCATTGAATAAAGTTATCTCAGTCATTTCCCCTGGATATCGCAATCAATTTCGTTTACAAAGTGATTACGTTTTCCTTGCCCCGTCCCGAACAGATACAAGGCGTTGATTACGCGGTAAGGGTATGGACTTACTAACAAGCGTAAAGCGATTTTAGTAAAAGCGGATTTAAAATCGCTCTCAGTGTATACAGAATCACTATTTAGTCTCATTGAATACATTGAATGACAATTGGAATACTCTTAAATTACTCTTTTTAACCTTATCTTTACATGGAATTATTTGAAGAGACAAAAGGCAACTCTCTTTTGACCTTCTAAATCAAGTACGTCTGGAGCGTTCCCTATCTCATTATTATAATACATATAGATTTATCAATACCGGAAACATACTTGTGATTAAAAGAAAGTGAATATTTTCAATACCAAATAATAAGGATTGATACTAACCGCACTGCAAGAATATTTTGTTTTTCTTTGCTAATCTTTAGAAATTCTTTTGAACGACCATTGTGCTATACTTCTGTCACGTACGTAGTAACTATTTATTAATCTGTGCTTCTGTCGTTATTGTCAACTTAAGTGTTTATTTTTTATAATATAATTTAAACCCAATTAAATAACGATATGATTAACCGTTTTCACGTCTTACTCAGACCTAGCCCTTATGAAGTAGAGCCGAAAATACGCCCAAATTGTAGAGAGGCTTCGCGGAAACAATTTGCTATGTACTTGCTCACTGACCGATATGAGCCGGGTTTTGTAATCTTGCTTTTTATTCGCTTACATATTTGGTACGTTTCAACCACTTGAACCGTGGCGGGATTTCTACGAAAAAATGAAGAGAATTTTTGGACCTCATTTTTTTCGTGCAATATGCCCTAAATTCTGATCGCGATTTCGCGATATTAATATGACAGTGAGTACTTTAATTAAATTATTGAATTTTTTAATCATTGCATTTTTTACTTGTAGTAAAAGGACCTGATATGTTGTATATACAAGTATATGACATGAAATGGATTTATAGGCGTACGAGATTGCAAATTATTCGTTATTTTATTTTTTAATAAATACAAAAATATTTTAAATGAAAGAAAAGAACTTTTTAATTTAATTGGAAAGCATGAAAGGGTTTCTTTATTATTTTTTTACAAACTAAGTTTTGTTTACATTTAATGAATATATAATGACATTTTTTTTTATTTCATTCTTGTCATTTTCACGGTTAATTTGATTATTCACTCCTAATCTGAATTTATTAAGTCATATTCAAAACATAAAATGATTTCTTCAGGTAAAACATAATATTTGATGTAAAAAAATCTCATGTATTATATTTCTTAAACGTTAAACACTCAAAAATAGTCTTCCCAATATAGTCAAAGAAGAAAGTACAGGCACTGTAATTATCAGAACGCATCCACTTATTACGGATAAGCGAGCAGTCCGCCAATCGATAACTCATCCATCGTTTGAATGAGGGGTTTATGATGTTGTGAAATGAAAAATCGTTTTGGCTTGTGTGCTATAATTTTGGGATAACGAAAGTGTGTAAATATTACTTTTGACATCACGTTCGACAAGGTGGAAGAGGTCTTTGTGGCACAAAAGAAAAAAAAAACACAAATGTTGGTTTGTAGTAGATGTGTATGTTCTAAAAGTTTTGGGTTCAATTAGCTATAGGTATAGAGCGTGTAAGATGAGTGCCGTGGCAGACAAAAAATATTCTCCTGTAAAAAGTCCATACTGGACCCTTAGTATTAGTTTTGTCAAAAATGACTGTTTTTGTATTTATTTACGTATTTTTCATACATTTCCAATCAGTTCTGACACAGTCCGCTGGGGGCGCTATTTGTAAAAACATAAGCCTAGAGAAACCTAAACCAACTCCAGAAATACGTCAGCCTGACACAATAACTTCTTCAACGAAACGTCAACTAGAAAGTCTATACTGCACAGCATTGATAAATCTGTCGGCAGGACATTTCTATTGGACCACGGATTTATACTCCCATAGAACGGAATATATTTCCACAGATAACCTAAAACCCTACAGCATCGATAAATCCTTGGAACCTACTTTCCCTCACACTTTTACTTGAAATAATCACATAAACAACCATGGCTCGCGCCATATTGGAAAAACAAAGGGACCGACGGAAAGAAACTTCTCAGTAAGGACAGTTCATACTGTATGGATAATCAGTACTATTACTTTCAATAACTTAATCAAATATTTCTTAAATTGTTCTTGTTCTTAATGTTATTTCAACAACAAGTATAACGCCAATCAAGTAATTTCAACAATTAGTATAATAAATGACAGTAGTTTTTTTTGTGATATAGAGAATGTGTGTGTGTGGGGGTGTGAAATTTTCTATTTTATATAATATAGGAGTAGCAGACGAGCATACAGTCCACCTGATGGTAAGTGGCTACTGCCGCCCATGGACATCCGTAATCAACCCCATATAGAATTGGATATTCCTACCTAAGGTCGGCCACAGATGCGCCGCTACCCCTAAGGACTAAGCTGGAACGCCTCGGAAAAGTCTGTCGAAAAATGTGAATTAAAAATTGTACCTATGCTGATTACTTATTTCTTGTTCCAGGTAATATTTTCTTCTTCAATTCTTCATACCAGAAATTCGGAGGAACGTGATTGAATTTCCAGCGAGTGCGTCTAAGAATATTCGGGTTAGAATTTAATCAACTAATATATTTTAATCATGAATTTTCATTTGAATGTACTATCTTGCACTATGTGTGTGTACTATCTTGGAAATCACGTAAACGTTCGTTTTAAACGTCTTTATAGTTTTCAAAATAGAATTCTGTCTATTCATACCCAGCCAGACAATTTTTAATCCTAATTTTAAAACATTTAAACAAGGGCATGAACTATTATCCAGTGGGTGGCAGGGGTGTAGCTGGTATAGAACGGTAGTTTTCGTGTTTATAAGGGGCGAAAGAGTAACTTAGCTACTCCAAACGGGAGAAATCCAACATGTAAGACGAATTTTTCATTTCTGGGGCAGCTGTCTCCCTGTGCCCCCCCTTGGCAATGTCCTTGTCTCCCAAAAGTCGTGCTGTTATGCTATGTTGGGTTTATTTATCCACCATTAGTGTGTACAGACCTTACTTAACCTACGTGTGGAGTCCTTACCTTAAGTCGTATAAACAAGCGAAATTAAGTTATTAACCTATGCAAATGAGGCCGATATGGTAATTCAGCTTACAATACATCAACTGAATCAATCTGTTCCTGACATGCAATTATAACCCTTATATTCTTACACATAGTGGTGCTAATTCTATCGAGTTTGATCAAGTATTCCAGTTTGGTTGACTGGAACCAAATAAATAGATTACGTATTTTAATGAGTTTTTTGTTAACGAACGGTTAGCTTTGAACGTCGCTCTATGTTTTTTGTATCTAATTAATATGCTACTGAGTAATTATTCTGAAGGTGCGAGACCCTTTGTGGTTCGACTTCGGAGGTACTACCGCCACGTCTATTTTTGCCTGGTAACAGTGTTAAACACTTCTGTCCGATTTGAAGGGGGTAGTAAGGAGTCACACTTATCCAAGGTGTTCCGACTTAGTCCTCAGTGGTAGCAAAGCATCTGTGGCCGACCTCAGGCATAACTCTTATCTGTTAAATCCATGGGCGGTAGTATTACCAACCATCTGGTGGACCTACTTCAATATTATAAAATAATTCTGGCATGGAACTGAGAGTTTCTTCTTAGCATACAAGTTTCAATTGTCCGAAAATAAATGCAGATTAAAACAAAATATACTTTCGAAAGGGGTCAACTTAACGACAAAACAAACGTTACTCATAAACCCTTGACTTTGCCCTTGAACCTTGCAGATGCGATGCAGATCGCACACCATCACTCACACAGCCAGGTCATGGTGTCGATTACGTGTTGAAATGGAAAGTGAAGGCCATCGGCATTTTTGTTGCCATCGGCTCTTTTGATCTCAGTACTAATAAACCGAGAAATATATTTTGAGTAGCTCTGATAAGGCTCTAGGCTATTTCAGATTAATTAAGGCCGTTTAAAGTATGGCATGATATGTTATTTCATAGTTTAATGATATGGTAAAAGCGGCTACGATTAAATATGATAACATAATTATGCCCTCAAAATAAACGCTTTCTACACTCACAGCCCCACACTAGGATTCCCTGTGTCGTGAGTGCCATGGACACCCACATAGACAAATTCACTAACACCCAGATTCAGAAACAGAAATATAAATTCATCATTTAGATATCTGTCTGGCCGGGGATCGAACTCGGGACCTTTGCGCGTCAGACCGCTATGGTGGCCGCTCCGCCACGCGGGTCGTCAAAAAAATAGTAAATATGCCCTAAAAATATTTTTATTACATAGGAGTAGCAGATGAGCATGCAATCTATGTAACAAATAATATATTTTTTATTTATTTGATAATATTAGATTCTTATCTAGAATAAGATTTGTATTAGGTCAAAAATTGGAGAGGTACAAATTTAATGTCTTAAAATGGCAGAATTTGGTTTATGGAATTTGATAAACACATGATACTATGCATTTATTAACCAAAAATGTTTTTTTTAAATTTGAAATGTTAAATTAGGTAAACTTTCCACTTCTACACATTCCCATTCCTACAAATGATGACTTTATCAATGGCTATTGCTATTGAAATACGTAATAAATCATTTCAAGTTACCCGCCACCTTATACAACGACGGTATCTCAATCTTCAAATACTTTCATAATAGTTAGATAAACACCCAACCTCCAAGATTTATGATAGCCCATAACCTGTTTTCATATAAACAAATGCACAATGGAATATGACATTGAAAAATAAATCTTTTGAAATAGATAGAATTTCTATTGAGTGCGTTTGGAGGTATTCGATGGTAGAAATGGTTTTCAATCATGTAAAGGGCCAGTTTGAAAGGTACGGAACCATCGATCCCCGTGCCTGATACGCACTTGACCGTTTTTTATTGTTTTGCCTTAATATTTGCCGTATAAGCAAATTAGGTCGAAGCATTTTTAAATAAATTCCTACTTATAACGTAACGTGATAAAAAAATATCTCAAAGGTATGTGAAGTCTACCAATACGCACTTGGCCAGCGCGGTGGACTATGGCCTAATCCTTCTCATTCTGAGAGGAGACCCGTGCCCAGCAGTGGGACAGTAATGGGTTGATGATGAAATGTAAGACGGGTGGGCGGAAAGATGTACAATGTACATATAGACAGATGCACAGCATTCGTTTTGCCCTTTCTGTACAGAATCACAAAGAAAGAGAGTTATTTTAAAATCAAGTACTATTATAAATATGGCCTATTACTCCCACTTTTTAGACGACTCCGACAACACGTCATATATGTACGCTAAAATCCGTTAGGCCGGTTGAGTTGCAGAGCATACGGTGCAGGGCATACGCTCTAAAAATACTCTCGGTTAAAAAGAGGTGTCATCCAATAATATCCATAATCTATCATAATAATATATCATCATCATCAACCCATTACTGTCCCACTGCTCGGCACGGGTCTCCTCTCAGAATGAGAAGGATTAGGCCATGGTCTACCGCGCTGGTCAAGTGCGTATTGGCGGACTTCACATACCTTTGAGATTTTTTTAAATCTCTCAGGTAGGTATGCAGGTTTCTTCACGATGTTTTTCTTCACCGTTTTAGCCAGTTTTTAGCACGTGATAATTAATTTCTAATGCGCACATAATTTCGGAAAATCAGAGGTCTGGGATTTGAACCTCTGTCCCCTCGATCAAGTGGCCGAATTTCTTAACAACTAGGCTATCATAATAGTATATGCTAAACCCAAGATAGGAAAAATATTATCAGAAACAGACAAGCAAAACCATGTTTAACAAGTAGTCATAACATAAATTTAATCGAAAGGCAGCCATTCATGAAATTAAAACTTATATTCATAAAGGAAAATTCTCAAAGAAAGAATTATTGAGAGAAATGCTTACCTACACATTTTTGACAGACATACCATTTGAGTAAACATAATAATATTTTTTCAGTTGTCATCTACTGAAATTCGTTCTTTATAATAAACAAACAAGTTCTTTTCAAAAGAGTACCGCCCGCATATGAAATTGTATAAAAATATATTTGGTTTACATACCGAGACCGATTATATGTATATCTATTACCAATATAAGAAGTATATAAAGACAAAAAATTTTGTACTTTGTTTTTTTTTTCATTGCAACAAACGGTACAATTGATAGTAGACTTATAATTTATTAAACAACCTCAACTATTAAAAGAAAATAGTAAAACAATGAAATAGAAAATGCAACACAATACAAATAGGCCTATTCTCTACTCAGTAATCGATCACCGATTGGTCACGGGTCTTCTTTCAGAATGAGAAGGATTAGGCCATAAAACACTGGACAAGTGCGCATTTAGATTTCACATGCCTTTGAGAACATTTTTAAAGATCTCTCAGGTATGCAATATTCCTCGATGTTTTCCTTCAACGATTAAACAAGTGATAATTATTTATTGAACACATAACTTTGAAAAGTCCGTGCTTGGGATTTTTAACCTCAGAACCCTCGATTCTTAACCACTATTACTGCTTAACACACTCATTTCGACGAATGCTATAAATCGGATGAAACACAGAATTAACTGTACACTTCAAGGAAGAGCTATTCGAAGTGAACACACGAGTATCGGTGTCGCATCTAGTGTTACTCCATCACTTCCTATTTCACAACCAGCCGTGCTGCAACCACAGTCTGGGCTTCGACTTACGATACACCTGAACGCTACTGTTTTCATTCTACCGAATTAAGTCTTCACTGTCCTGCTGGGTACAAGTTTTGTTTGGCTGCGATAAGGGCATACTCAAATTCACCTTGTTGATAGGCTTCAGTTAGAATACTAGAATGGCTTGTGGTAGAATACGTTGTATAAATGTTTTTTACCACTCTCCTATCTTTCACAAAGGATCCATGACGGATAAAGGTATCTCGTATGGAAAATTTGTTGCACAAGTGTCCAGCTGTAAACAGTAAATAATGGTCAAAAACCTAAAATCGCGCTAATGTAGCAAAGGCAATAAGTGAACTTAGCAATTTTATTGTAGAGAGGATAAAGTCAGCCGAATTGAAAATTTAAATAATTTCGGTGACCAAAGGGACCAAAGTATACCGGGTGCCTTTATAAAAGTATACCGATGGTGCCTTCAGAGTGGAACTATGAAAAATTGGACGTTTATCAACGACCTTGTCATCAATTTAGATACTACGCGACTACCAAACAAAAATATTTATCAACAAACATTTGTGATTTCTAGCCATAATTATGTATTAGCGGACGTGCTGTAAAATGATATCTCAACTTTTCTTTATAATGTAGGAGTAGAAGACGAGCGTGCTGTCCATCCGATTGGTAAGTGACTACTGCTGCCCATGGATATCTGTAAACAACTCCAGATAAAATAAAATATTCCAACCTGAGCTTAGCCACAGATGCACCGCTATTCCTGACGATTAAGCTGGAACACCTCGGAAAAGTATGTCTTCCTTACCACACCAAACCAGAACACAGCAGCACTACAAAAGGTTCTACCACCTTCCAAACTACTAGTTTCTCTATAAAACACGTGCCTTACGTGAGAAATGTATTCCTTGTTCCTTATCTCGTCACTATCTCGTGTTGTAACCCGTGATATTCTGGTACAAAGCCTTTTGAAATCCTCTGTTATGCAACGGGTGACTCTTGTCCATGCCTTGCGTGATAGTAAGCGATAAACGATAAAAAAACTCGTCTGAAAAATTGATTATCATGAATAAAAGGAGAAAAGAAAAACTAAATTATCAAGTTGTGTTGGAAATAACCTTAAGGGTTAACTCCATCCAAGTTGGATCAGCAGTTTTTGAGAAATTCGCGAACATATAAACTTACATAAATGCATACATACATACATAGCGGCATAGATTAGTAAAGATTACTCACTCCTAACAAGAAAAAGTACCCAGTTTTGAGAATTGAAATAGTTGCGTAAAAAAGTTTTGCCACGTCTCCGTGCTAAAATGTCCCTAAAATATTTGAAATTATTATTATAAATTATTTATTTATTATGTAAATTACGCAGTATTAGTTATTTATTCGCAAATTTTCTCTAAAAATGTTATTATTTGTCAAGAATTCAAAAAAAGAACTTACGATAATAAGCCATTTGTGGCTTCATTTAATTTCGAGGCGGCGAAGTATCTTTACTAATCTATGCATAGCGGTTGAATACAGAACTTCTTTTGAAGTCTGTTAAAAATGAATGTTTTTGCATTATTCTTGATTTAATTTAAACTATTCTTTAGTAAGCCCAAGACATAAGAGATTGAAAATTCGTAAAATATTTCCGCCACAATTTATTTTGATTATGAACCAATGATATAACTTTCTTTAATTTGATAGAATTTAAAACATGGTCATAGAATACTCAATTGTGCCATATAAATGGCAATATGAAGTACCTTTTACTTATTATAACTTGCAACACAAGAATCAGTTCCGATATTGTCTTATTCATCATTTATCTTTATTCGCTTCTCAATAGCAATCCAACAAATGCTTTAAGTTTTCGACATCAGCTGTAAAGTCAGTGAGTGTAAGTGTGAAGTAATAATTCAAGATTAGTCTCCGTGGATTTGTATTGTGTAGGTAACAGCTATGTGTTGTCAAAAAGTGATTTCAGAAATTAACATACAATAAATCAATTCACCGTTGGATATCTGTTTTCAATCTGTAAGAAATTATTAAAGAGCTCCTTGTGGTTATGTTGTGGAGGTACCGCTGTCACACAATTTCTGCCTTATAACATCAACGCTATATACTGTAGTGTTTGAAAGATTTGGGAAGTAAGTGACACTTATTCGAAGTGTTCCCTTACTCCTTAAGGGTCACAATGTATTCGTAGTCGATCTTAGGCAGGACTATTTTGATTTGACTATAAATTTCTATGCATTGAATTGACCACTAACCATCATAGAGACGGCATACTTTTGCTTTTTAATTTTTATAAACAAACAAGCGTAGTTCATCTATGTACTCAGTGGTATTTAGGAAACTCAAAAAAATTTCAGTATTAATTGAAATTAAGTGATATTCAAAAAATGAATATTGTCACGAATTAAGCATACATAATATAACATAAATATTACATTTAAAAATTAAAATTGCAAGGAAGCACTGCAACAAATTTATTTTTATACATAAAATGCACAATCAGGCATTAAACAATATGTACAAAGATTATGTGTACCGTTCACATCTCGCTGACGCCAATGCATTGTGAACTATAATTATGCCAAGTTCACAGTTCATAGATATTGTAACTTGACCTTTATATAAATTGGTTCACTTTTATGCACTTATGAATGAAATAATAGGGTTCATTTAAGGACAAGGTGGTACTATTTGTTATGTATTTTATTGTTTAATGAGTACGGTAACTTTCTTAAAGGTTTTTCGACTATGTGTATGTCTAATTCTTAGTCACTCCTTTCCGCCCAAACGGCTTGTCGAACTTTAACATATGAGGTATCTCTTAGTTCGTCTAAATTATGGGAGAGACTTAGACCACATTCGTTTTGTTAGTTTATAATATATATATATATATTTTAATAATAACTTGTTGTACCTTTACGCCATAATCCATCATGCTGACCAAATATAATTGATAGACTTCAAATACATTTACCATACCTAATATACACATCGAAATATATTTTGATTTTGCTTTATTACCTGCGATTCGAACCTCGGACCCCCGAATGAGAGGTCGAGTAATAATAATATAAAAAAATTTGTGTAAAAAACGTTACGGTTTGTCAATATGTCATGCAAATTATGTTCGGCGCAATGAATTTATGATGCAGACTTACTACTTAGCTTCAAAACTCTAAACATAACAAAATCTAGAACAAATATCAGACAGTAATTACACGTCTAACAAGTTACGACACTAAACCTCGTTCCAGATAGATCTACCATTAAAGAAATATCTGATCGGTCGAGTTAATAATTGTGTACTTAATAGATTATTTCGTGGGACTTAACGATAGATTGCAAATATATTTAGACAAAACTGTTTTAGTAGTCAATTCAGTAATTGAGACTTTATTTGTAGAATGAGATATTAGTTTAATGAAGTGTTTTCATTTCATTGAATGTTATGATTTGTTTTAATTTAATTATTTTTCGGTTTAATGTGATTTAATGTAATTTTATGACGAACTTTTTGTCACCGTACCGATCTGGCACGCAAAGGGTTTTGGGTTCGATTCCTGGCCAGACTGATGTCTAAATAACTAATTTAGATTTCTATTCTAGGTCTGAGTGTGTTTGTATATTCAACTTTATGGGTCAACCACATCTTCGTCCATGGTACCAACTTACCATTTAATAGCATACATGGTTGCTTGTCACTTCTATTAAAAAATGTATTAAAAACAATAATGCTCGTCCTACATCAATAGTATGCTATAAAATCACAAATCGATACATAAGAGTTCTTTTCAAAATCTATTAAAAGAAAAACAGAACCAATCTAATCTCATCATAATAGAATGCGGACGCCGGAATGATTCACGGTACGGAATAAAAGCGAAATCAGTTAACACGAAAACCACGTGTCCAATAAAATCCGAAAACTTCATAAAACCCGTCATTTAAAACTGTCATCGCAATGGTGAATAATAAACCTGTTTTAAACGGTCTCATCGGTAGCGATTAAGCGATATACGGAAAGAATCTTTTATAAGTAAACTGCAGTATATATTAAACGTATTGTAATAATCGTGTAAATATCAACGCACAGGTGAATGAAAAACCTGTTTTAATCGTCACATTGGTTACGTTAAGTGTTATGTCTTTAGGCAGGTTAGTGTTTTTAGCTTTTCCGCTACATTGAATCGATATCAGTATTATTTAGAGAACTGTTAATTCAATGACAGAAAGTGATCAAACAAACCTTTTCTATGTGCGATAAAAATTTTTAATAGAACATCATATATTACTATTGGACAAATCATTAAGAAAAAAAGATGACAGTGAAATTAAAAAATGCGCGCGTTTGTGTGAAATTAGAAATGTATTGAAAAAGTCAAGAATAAATATTATAATATCCGTTTATGTTCGCATGAAGCAGCTGTAAATATCGTTTCTGAGTGTAAGTGGGACATATACCTTAATTGCCATAAAACTTTCATGTTGGTCCCGTGCGCTAGATATCGGATATATAGTGCGATTATGTGAAAGCATTAAATCGCTTAAATCGAGAGTACTTTTGATTTTCTCACGTCCACTTTTGGACATAGATTTTCGTGAAAATTTGCTAATTTAATATATTCTATCTCTATTACCTACGGCATTGTCTCTGTCTCTTGCCCTTTTTCACGTGCTCTCCAAAGTATTGAAGTACGTATGAATAATGCCACTGATGGTCACCCATCTAACTTCACGTGCCTTCCAAAAATAGAAGTGCGCATGAAAATTGATAACTGGCGATCACCCATCCAACTTTCGACAATTTCCAATGTTGCTCAACATTGTAAATCCGTTATGATTTACACAGATTGGTGATTTACTTAACGAGTCTTAAACCTACTGTGAATGGTGAATGGTCGACTAACAATAATATAGGTATGGAATTTACTGAATGAATGATTCAGCGATCACTTTCATTCAATAAAGAGTTGACAATGAGGGTATCAAGTGTTATTTTAACAGTTTGCACAGATATCAAAGCTTACCTTTTTCGTAATTGGATCTTGTAAGATAGTATCAAATTAATTACATTCACTTGTTGTACTAATTAGAGGCAATCGATGAGCGATATTTTGTAACAGGTAGGTGCATCATTGCAAATGTTTCTGTTGCTTAAAATCCTAAAGCGTATTTCTCAAAATGACCGTTATCTGAAAATATAAATAAATATTTTTTAAAGCTTAAAGCTTATTAAAATCTGCTTTAAGTCTTGATGTCAATTAAATAGTAATAATCTCATAATAAAGGTTACATTTATCGGCGGCGCTTTTAACAACGTCACAGTTAGTGCGCATTCTAAAATTTGTGATAAATACGATACTTTTCACATGTAAGGTAGACACATACATACTTGTTTGTGCGAAATCCGCAATGACGACCGCCTGCGATAATCTTCGACCAACAACGGTAGTTGGCTGTTGCACGTATATTAGCCTTTTTTCCTCGCTCAACTCTTCTCGCTACTCGCTTTGAATACAACAAACGTTGGGTTACATCTTAAAACTGAACATCAATGGGAGCCTCATATTTTGAAATTTGACTCGGCGATATCAAATTCAATTGATATTCAGTGGACATTGATGACTTATATACACTCATTTCGCATTCGGTATTGATGGAAATTCGATGCTATGTAAAACAACTTGTTGCGTGTCTGGTACCTGCGTGATTAAATTACAAGGTACAAATTAATTTGGATTCGCAGTGTAACCGATACTCTTTGTTTGTCAAGGGTTGCATATATTTTGTTTCTTTGCAATTGCTTTTCCTTTAATGAAAAAGGTTAAAGGTTAAATGTGGTAGAATCCTTTGTGGTTCGACTCCGGCGGCACCACCGCCACACCTATTTCTGCCTTATAACAGCAGTGTTAAGCGCTGCTGTGTTCTGGTTTGAAGGGTGTGGTAAGGGAGACATACTTTTCCGAGGCGTTCCAGCTTAGTCCTCAGGAGTAGGGGCGCATCTGTGGTTGATTACAGATGTCCATGGGCGGCAGTAGCCACTTACCATCAGGTGGACTGCATGCTCGTCTGCTACTCTTATATTATAAAAAAGGTAAATTGATTAGTAAAGGGTTGTGAAAGTGCCTTTGTGTTTCGACTTTGGAGACCGCCACACCTATGTCTGCCTAATAACAGCAGTGTTAACCGCTGCTGTGTTCCGTTAAAAGGTGTGGTAAGAGAGACATACTTATCTAAGTTTCAACTTAGTTCAACTTAGTAGCAGCGTGTCTGTGGTTGACCTCAGATCGCGCTCATACAGAATAAGACGGGCTTTTTATAAGTTTATTAATAATATTTAGTGAAACGAAACCTATGTATTAGATTCAAAAGGTTTATGTACTCGTACTATGGCACCCAAGAATCGTCTTAGGGGCGTAACACACGAGCGACATTTCGTATCTATTACGCGAGTTGTCGTTCATTCCTTAATGAAATAGAGAATCTTAGTCATAATCTTGTGGATATAGAAAAAAATAAGAACAAAATCAATAAAATTACGAAAATTCCAACGTAAACAAGTAAATATCATTTATTACCGGTTAAGGATATGACAGTTTTATTCACCAAGGTTACTTTTATGCGCCGAGGTGTCACTTTTATTTGAGTGAACTCTTCACTGACATTTATTCTCTTCCTACTTTCAACTGTTTGTCAAACTCTTCCGTGTAACCTTAGATTTTAAGATTATTCCACTTCACTGATTTGTGTTTTCGTTTCAAAATTTAATCCATTCATCTACATTTGATACTTAGTTTTTTATTTTGGATTTTACTACACTGTTATCTGCATTATATCGTTACTCGTACATAGAAGAAAGTTTCCTTCCTAATTTCACCTACGCCATTCGACTTGCTGGTAAGTGATCACAACCATCTGTCAATATAAAATTGGATTAGAATCCAAACTTAGGCGGACAATACATCCCTTGATTACCCTGAAAACTAAATTGGATTGCCAACTGTAAGTGTTCCTTCCTTCACAACGCCATCTATGACCAGCCTAAGTTCATTGGGCTTGATTACAAATATCCATGGAAGATAATGGCCCCTTGCTATCGGTTGGACTGCATGCATCGTGTCTTTTTTTTATAATATAGGAGTAGCTGACGAGCATGCAGTCCACCTGATGTTAAATGGCTACTGCCGCCCATGGATACCTGTAATCAACCACAGATAGGATTAGATATTCCTACCTAAGGTTGGCCACAGATGTGCCGCTACCCTTGAGGACTAAGCTGAAACGCCTCAGAAAAGTCTCTCTCCCTTACCACCCCCTTCAAACCGGAACACAGCAGTGCCTAACACTGCTTTTATTAGGTAGAAATACGTGTGGCGGTGGTGCCGCCGGAGTCGAACCACAAAGGGTTCTACCACCTTAAACATGTAACCTACAAAATTATAAAAAAATCCTTCAAACAGTGGACAGTAATGGTTTGAAAACGATCAAATGACGACGCGCGTGGCGGAGCGGTCATCATACCAGTTAGTCGCGCAAAGGGTTTCTCTCTGGGCTTGATCCCCAACCAGACAGATATCTGAATGATCAATTTAGATATCTGTTCTTAATCTGTGTGTTTGTGTATTCGTCTTTGCGTGTGTCCATGGTATAGTCCGCGCCAAACCGCTAGTCCGCTCTGAAGTTGTTGCGAGCAGGTGTAGTCATACAATTTGCTATGGTGACGCGACTCATTTCTATATTCAGAGCGGACTAGCAGTTTTACCCAGTCTATACCCATGATACAGGGAATCCTAGAGTGGGGTTGTGAGTGTAGAAAGAGTTTAATGGGATTGTGTTGACACCACAGAGCACAGGCACATTATTCTGACGATTTGATTTTTTTATAAATTTAGACTGCAAAATAACTTATTGATATATTTATTTTCACCCCGATTCACTTTGAGACGTCGCTTCGTGCTACGAAATACGAAAGTTACTTACTTATTTCTTTGAAGTTCTTTAATCTTCGTTTTTTCCTGTTACTTTGACTTGAGAGTTACTTGACTTTGTCTTATTTTGAAATCTCTAATTAAATGTTTTTCAATATTAGTACTTTCTTTAGTTCAGGATTTTTGTATTTACAAAGGATAAGGATTGTTATATTTATATAGGTACTTAATAAATATAGAATTGTCTTCTTTTAGTCATCCATTTTCCGTTAAATACCAGATTCCCATTATGATAACTGTTTTATCGATCTGCACATAACATTAAAACACCAACATTTAATTGCGATTAAATTTCGCTTTCGACAATCGAAGCCGCGATCCTTGCCGCTTATGATATCCAGAGACTAGTCAAATGTATTTGAAGGTAGTAGAACCGTTTGCGGTACTATTTCGGAGGCACCACCTATTTCTGCCTTACTCACGACCGTCGCCGACGGTCGCCTACTGTCGGTGGCAGTCGGTAATGACACGCGGCGACATACGACATCGTGGGCTGTAAGTCATAGTCATAATTATATTAGCTTACTGTAAGGTGGGTTACATTGTGTAACTTCAATATCTACAAAAGCCGTCAAATCCATGGTTAAAAAAATATGTTGCACCATTTTTGTTGAGGTTGAAATTACGTCATCACTCACTTAAAATTAAGCGCTCGATTTCGTTCGGTTAAAGTTACTGTATTTGTGAACTTCCGTATCTGTTAACGTCGAGTAAAAATTGTGATGACAGCGACACAAATGGCATTAAGGACAAACAATTTGGTGCAAAGCAGAATGGTTACATTCCGATGCTACCGTCAAAGTTCTTGTTATTTTTAACCGACTTCCCAAAGGAAGAGAGGTTATCTATTCGTCGCGTAGAAGAGAGGTTATCTAGCGCCGATTTCAGAACTATGTACTAAACCAACATTTATTTGAATTAATTTTTACTTTGTAGTGACATAGAAGTCGGTTTTATTTTTTTGTTATTTTTTTTAACTTTAACGCAAACTTTAAACGGACTTTCGATTCAACCCACCCTTAGAATTTAATTCATGGGTGACAATGACCATTCTCCATGTTAGGTGCTACATACAAAAAAATAATGATTAATCGATGCAATTTATTATCGACACAAAATATCGCTATCAATCTATCGACATACTCGTAACATAAGTATCTAGTATCGATAAAAATCAGAAACATTTCTGTATGTGTTCTCACGCGACCATCCACGCATCCTTTGATCTAATAATAACTCGCTCTGGTTATTAATCGATTCGGTGCCTTTGATCTTAAACGATTACATGCAACTGACTCTAGTAAACTAGAGTTCTGCGCGAGATGTGATTTATTTTTCATGTAGCGCCACTAGAGTTCATAATTCTTTGATAATAGCATTAAATCCGCACTTGACCTGCGTGATGGATTATATCCTAAAGTTTAGACATGGCGGTGATAGCCTAGTGGTTAAGAAACTCGGCCTCTCGATCGAGGGGTCCGAGGTTCAAATCCCAGGCACGCACCTCTGATTTTCCAAATTTATTTGCGTATTAGAAATTAATTATCACTTGAACGCTAAACAGTGAAGGAAAACATCGTGAGGAAACCTGCATAGAGATTTATAAAAAAAAATCTCAAAGGTATGCGAAGTCTACCAATACGCACTTGGCCAGCGCGGTGGACTATGGCCTAATCCTTCTCATTATGAGAGGAGACCCATGCCCAGCAGGGGGACAATAACGTGTTGCTGATGAGACTCCTTACCCTCCTCGGTCAAAACTGACATAATAATATGAAGAGTAATTTGCCTAATACTGATATAACGCCATGAAACATTTAGCACCACACGATCCAATTCGCACAGGGTTCCGGTTTGACACCGGGCTAGGCAAATGTCTCAAGGATGAATTTTTATAATCAATTACATTCCCTGATTCATGGGTTGCCATAAATCAACCACAAATACTAATAATAAAATACCTAAACCAAGACTACAAGTCTAATTTATCATTTTTAAACCAGGGATCGAACCTGGGATCCTCTGCGAGACCGGTATGGCATGGCCTATTAAGCATATTAAAACAAACAGTAACTTTTATTTGCAATGCAATTATTAAAATAGTTTATTCTTTATCTTTTTATAGCAACATAAATTGCATCGTTGTGCTCTTTTATTTGTTCAATAGCATTTATTCATGCACTAGTTATTAAAGTTCGTTTAATGGTTAACATTTTTTATAAACAAACGTATCAAACAAGCCTGCAGTCTATTTGATTGCAATAGCCGCCCATTGACTTTGGACATGTCTAATTAACCCTATATAGAATTGGAACCTTATCTTAGATCAGCCTGGAATGCGTTGCTACCTTTGCAGTTTAAATTGAAATACCTGGTACAAATGTCTTTTTTAATATTCATACCTAATGATGAGGCAGACGGGGTACCTGGTGGAAAGCAGTCACCGTCGCCTATGGACATTTGCAACGCCAGAGGAGTCGCCAATGTATCGCCGGTTTTGGAGGAGAACTCTTTTTGCTTCCGTCTTAAAGAGCACCATGTCATAAAGTCCATTCCATGTCTCCCTTCCCACACCTTTCAAACCAGAACACAGCAGCGCTTAATACTACTGTTATTGGACAGAAATAGGTGTGGCGGTGGTGCCGCCGGAGTCGAACCACAACAGGCTTCTTTGCTACTTCGAAATTAGTATTATGTTTAAAGGCAAAAGGTGTGTCTGATTTCATCTGAACAACGGGTCCCAAAACAGATTCAAATTACCTTACAATATGGCAATACATACCTATAAATTCCCATTATACGTCAGGTACCCATGTCAACGAACACAACCTTCGTCAGCTACCAACGATTATCAATAGCAGTAGCAATCTATTTGGCTGTCAGTCTATCACAGCCATCGAACAATAAGTAGTGTCCCCAACATAATAGTAGATGAGATTCATTTGTATGGGCGTCATGTGACCACGTGTTTTGGTGCTTTGGGATTGTTTTTTTTTTTATAATAGCAGACGAGTATGCACGAGTCCACCTGATGGTACGTGGTTACTGCCGCCCAGTGACATCTGTAATTAATCCCATATAAGATTAAGGTTCTACCCGAGACCACAAATGCGCCGCTACCCTTGAGGACTAAGCTGGAATGTCTCAAATCGAATCAAATCAAAATGGTGCTGCAGAAAAAGGTGTAGCGGTGGTGACGCCGGAGTAGAACCAATTAGAGTTCTACTCGTACTACTCGAAAAAGTCATTCTCACAAATTGTCAACTTTACATCTGTATTAAACGTAACTGAGCGCATAGCAAGTTGAAATCTATTATAATTGTCCTAAAAATAACCTTAACTAAGTCTAACATAAAAATCCGCTTTTGAATGATTTGAAGTAGTAGGCCACAAAACATGTTAATACGCAAAATGTTTAAATTAATGAATGGCGGGAACTTAACTGTCAAATGAATATGATAAATATGTATTTTCTTAAAATTGCTGCTTTTCCTTTTTCCCGGCTAGGGAAAAATATATTTTAAAAAACTAATGATGCAGTTTCAGTTTATGTCAAAATCGGCCTCGTATCTCCTTTCCGCATTTTTCGCTAATCCTTATAGTTTCGGATTTGGCCCTGAAGGCCTATTTGAAAAATTCAACCTGTATATGTTGTACGTTCGCTCGAAAAGCTTTCCCCTCCGCAAAAAAAAATGCTTTTAATGGTGATGATGTATTAGTAACTCCTTTGGTATTGCAAATATCCAGGACAAAAAGCTTCTAAAATGTTCAATCTCAACATTTTATTTGTATGTTACTAGCAACTTACGACATTCCTTTGCACAAAATGGGACGTCCGAAATTCGATCTTTCAGCATGGCATCCATAAACTTGACATCGTTCTAAACTTCCATTGTTGAATTGCCTCCAGCGAATTTTATGCCCCATGATATTCATATCACCTCTCCATTCGATACTTCCTTGTAAATATGATATGTCATTCGTAACTTGTTTATTTTGACATACTTGCAGCTAGCCCTAAAGTTATAAAATTATTAGTTAAAGATAGTAGATGTTTCATGGTAAAATCTCAATGGTTTGACTCCGGCGGCATCACCGCCGCGCCTATTCCTGGCTAATAACACCAGTGTTAAATGCTGCAACGTAGTGGTTTAAAAGGAGACATACTTTTTTGAGGTATTCCAGCTCAGTCCTCAGGGGTAGCGGCGCATATGTGCGGTCGACCTTGGATGGGAATTTAACCTTATCTGGGATTGATTACAGATGTCCATGGGCGGCAGTAACCACTTATCGTCTGGTGGACTGCATGCTGGTCTGCTACTGTAATATATGTATCTTCAACATATATAACTTTACTAACTACTAATAACTTTAGGAACTTACGTGTATATTCATAAGCTAACTCACCTATTTAAAAAAATACATACAATTAGGATCACAAAGGCAACCATATACTGTCACTAAATTTATGTTTCCGAATTCAATTCATTACATCAATAAAAATCATTACAGCCTCGTTGAATCATTAACGATCGTTTCAGTTCGCCGCTGAATCATTAATGAATTCATTTGAGAGGTTGACAGCGTGGTTTACGATCAGATTGGGCTGGAATTCTTACGCTTGTTAGTTTAGATTTAATGAGCACTTTAATTTAAGTATATTAATAATGATGATCATTTTAAGATAATAATAATGGTCAACAGGATTATGGTCAGCTAAATAATATCCTTATATTAAAACTTAATGATGTGTGGAAACTTAAAGAAAATATGATAAGTTTTTTATCGTATTATCAAATATACGTATTCATATAATTTACTTTTAAGAACAACTTACCAATAGTCATATCATCTTTTCTATTTTATCTAGATAGAAAAACAAAAATAATGTTTTATCAACCTGTAATATTAAAAAACTAGTTTGAAATTCTTTCGTTGACATGATTTATAATACAAAGTAATATAATATTATAACACAAAATTTTAAGGTGATAGAGCCCTTTGTGGTTCGATTCCGGCGGCACCACCGCCACACCTATTTCTGTCTAATAATAGCAGTGTTAGGCGCTGCTGTGTTCCGTTTTGAAAGATGTGGTAAGGGAGACAGACTTTTCCGAGGCGTTTCAGCTTAGTCCTCAGGGGTAGCGGCGCATCTGTAGCCGAGGTAGGAATATCTAATCCTATCTGGGGTTGATTACAGATGTCCATGGGCGGCAGTAGCCACTCACCATCAGGTGGACTGAATGCTCGTCTGCTACTCCTATATTATAAAAAAAAAACAGTTTGTAACATAGTTATGTAAAATAGCACAGTCGGCACAACAAAGGTACTCACTGTACAATTATTACGAAAGAATAAAATAAAACTAGTTGAAGGTAACAACACAATGATTATCAATGATAAGAAGTATTTGTATTAACTGAGGTAATAAATAATACTTCGCAAATATCATGTTTTGGTTACACAGTATCATTTTCTCTCCTAAAGATTTACAAAGTCTTTTTTAGTTCTTTAAGTATATTAAAAGGAAGTCACGTTTTAAAATGGACACATGAAAACAGGCTTAAGACAGGCTATAAAAAGTACTATTTTCTTATGTTACGAGTTTAGTAAATTCGAGTATTTTTAAAACAGTTTTTTAATACGAAACTTAATTATGGCTAAAATTATTCGACTTTTATATTCATTCGTTCATATGTTCATCTGACATGAAAAACGTCACAAACGTGATCGTGACGACGATTTTCAAGTTCACTCCATACCGGACCTAGTACACATTCGCAAACGGTTAAACAAACCGCTCGAATGTAGATCTGTATCGGATCTTATCACGGTTTCTCGCAAGCAACTCGCGTGGGCGGCTTGATGTGACAATTGAATGAGTTCTTACCGACAGTATCGGTGTGACGTGCGTTTGTAGTAAGACTGGAATTGGGAAACTTTATGGAGCGTTGTGTGGTTTTACCTTAAGATTGGTGCCATAATATATAGAATAAAATAAATCAAAAACCTGACTTTAATTTTTGGAGTTTACTCCTTAAGAAACGATTTGAGTTATAAGGCCCGGTACGGAAATTTTATGAGGAGTAAAATCAAGTGTAACACGAAAAGTTGAGGCGTTACGTAGAAAGAGACAAACATATATATCCACACTTTACGCGCAACACCAGTGAAGTCACTGAATAGAAATGTCATAATTTTATTTTTTTGTACTAGTAACGTGAAGGAATGCTGTATCGGTAAAATAGATTCACAGACTACATATTAAAAGTATTTTTAGCCACAAATAAAACATAGATAATTTAAAATAAGCCAAATACGAAGGTGCTAAACTCGGACATGTATACATGTCCGTGGACGGTTACGGTACATTTCGTTTCGGACATGTATACATACATGTCGCTGGGCGGCGACGTAATGATCCATTACAATCCCTCCTTTTTATTACAATCATCATATCCTCTCAAAAAGGAAGTAGCGTTTTTAACCAAAATATGAATCAAGAGTGCTTTTATTAATTTAAAATACAGTAAGTTCAAATCCCATATGAAAGTAATTATTACAATAAAAATAATTAGCAATATATAAAACATTAAAACGTCATTAACTATTTTCTATTCGATATATATCATAATTATCGTTCGTAAGGAGTAAACTCCAATCGTGCGTCGTAGCTGACACACACACACTTTTTTTTGACAAAAACATGCAATCGACTTCTACGTCACTACAAAGTAAAAAATAAATGATGGTTTAGTATATACGTAATTCTGAAATCGGCGCTCAATATACTCGTATTTCGTTGGATCACTACAAATAAATAGAATGTTCGTAAATACATAGCATGTTCATTATGAGCGCCGACTATAACAAAAAATACTAAAAATAACTTTAAAGTACATATGGATTGCCATACAAGAAATAGCCGTAACGGACGGTTAAAATTTGAAAATATATGTATTGCCATATCTACAAGAAATAGCCGTTAAAGTAAAATAATTGAACCGTAATAGACGGACAGGTAAAATTTTCACAGTGCATTTACTTCTATGGCTTCTACGACAATAAATACAAAAAAAAATGTTGGTACGGAACGGTCTGTGTGGAAGTTCAGCTCGTACTTAGCCAATTATTTATCTTTACATAATCAGACCAAGGAAAATTCAGTTACAAAAATCGCAAACATTTCAACTACTTATTAGTATGTAAAAAATACTAATATGGAATGTATGAAATAATAAATAACTTATGGAATTTGCGGAACACGTTTACATTTAGTATTCATACCGAGTAGTGTCTGCTTATGGTCCTATTAAAATGCATAATTGCATGCCCGTGCCTGGATTTGTCTAGCTTACACGTGTCTGGAGAGCTAAGGTTTAAAGATGAATGTATTATGAATTGTTGGTTTAGATGTCGTGTTCTGGACTCTAGGTAAGCTTTGGGTCGAAGAGATATTCAGATATTGGGTTATGGTCCTAATAAAATGCATAATTGTGTAAGGGTATGTTTTCATTACAATACTTTTTAGTTAATTTATGTTAATAAGAGTCTATTTAATTGCTGGTGAGAATGTACAGGGAATTTAAATAAAAAGAAAGAAGGATATTAGTTTTTTAGAAAAATAAGATGTCATGGAATGAATTGTCAGAGAAAATAAATAATGGAGTTGTAATTGAATCTTTTATTATATAAAATAGTATTTCAGGAATAATGAGCTTACAATTGCATGCCCGTGTCTGCATTTGTCTAGCTTACACGTGTCTGGAGAGCTAAGGTTTAAATATGAATGTATTATGAATTGCTAGTTTAGATGTCGTGGACTTTAATTAAGCTCTTGTACGGGGTATTAAAATGTTGAAACTTTGAAGATTTTGGCATAAAATAGCAGAGTAACGCTGCTGTTTTGGTTCGAAGGGTGTGGTAAAGTATTTTTTTGTTTTTAATGACTTAATTAAAGGGATTATTATAAAATGGAACAAGAAAACGAGTAATTAATACGCCAGATGGTAAATAGCCAATGACACCCTTGTGCCTATATTATCTCTGATAATATTAGTCTTACTTGAGGTTGACCATAGATGCATTAGTACGTCGGAGGTCTAACGAACCTATCACCCTTACCACATTCTGAAAATCTGAACACAGCAGCGCTTAACACTGTTATGAGTGGAGGTAGTGCATACAAATTTGAAACAGAAAAGGTTTAAAAATGAATAACCTATAAAAGATATGGACCTAGATTTGTAATCGGACTAAGACTAGAACCAGTAGTAGGGGCCTTAAACAATAGACCTTTCCTCCATCTAGATTAATGATTTAGATTAGATAATTATTATTGGGCAACACAAAGCCGTATCGAAAGTGAAAGGTGAAGTTTAAAACAATGTACATGTGTTGAAGGTTATTAACATGTAAAACCGTTAGGACTAATCCGTTAGTCAAGGTTCAGGCACAAACAAAGGAGATAAACAGATGATTAAATGCTGAAAGGGTTCGGAAAAAAAAATATATAGATTTTTTTATAATATAGGAGTAGCAGACGATCATGCAGTCCACCTGATCGTAAGTGGCTGCTGCCGCCCGTTGACATCTATAATCAGCCCCAGATAGGATTAGATATTCTTACCTAAGGTCGACCACAGATGCGTCGCTACCCCTGAGGGCTAAACTGGAAAGCCTCGAAAAAGTATGTCTCCTTTACCACACCCTCCAAACCAGAACACAGCAGTGTTTAACACTGCTGTTGAATGAGGCATATATAAGTGTGGAGGTGGTGCCGCCAGAGTCTAACCACAAAGGGTTCTACCACCTTTAGATATAATTGAATCCTATTTGATGTCAACCACATGTGGGTTGTTATCTTTGAGTTGGATAGTCTATAGCGGAGTGGTTGAAGCTCGGCCTCTTAATCGGGAGTCCGGGGATCGAATACCAGACTTACACCTCTCATTTTTCTGCTTGCGTATGAATTAGAAATTAATATTGAAGCTAGCTATAATGATGAAGGAAAGCACATATACAAGTCTGAGAGTTCTGTATAAAGAATCACAAAGGTGGTGTGACGTCTATCAATACACAATCGGTCAACGCGGTTAAGTAAATTTCAAACTCCTCCAACTTTGAGTGGGGACTTGATGGCAGTAAGGCAGTAATTACTTGACGACGACCAGTGTATTATCAATAAATATAAGAAATGTCGCCACGCCGTACAAAAGTTGCATACTAGATCGACATTATTGAAGATAGTTTTAAAATTAAATAATAAGTTTTGTAAAAAACGAAATTTAAATCGTGACATAATTAGAAAGTAATATCATTACACCACATAAAAGTATTTAAATAAATTTCGTTAATTACCGCGCCATATTAACTGGTACACTTTTACTACTATTGACTAAATTCGACTAATGAAAAGAAAAAAGTTCGACATTAAAAGACTTTTAAGCAGCCTTGTATCATCAATGTAGATCATTTTAACTCAAATCTATGCAGAAATCTAAAGTAATTGTTGCGATAATTAAACCTGATTGCCCGAAGCGCCTCGTGCGGTGTTCTGATGCGCTTGACAGATGTAGTTTACACTCTGTTGTAAGAGACTGTGTTCATTGTCCCGTCCGGTAGATCTGACGTGACGGAAGAATATTTTCAAACTCCTGCTATTATTTTTTTATCGCTGGTATATCGCTGCATATTATGTAGAGCTGGTCAAGATCTTTTTCCAAAACGCATAGAGGCACAGTGTATTATGCTACTTCAATGTTGCTAGGTGGAGAAAGGTAATAAGTTAGAAAGCACTTACTTAATTTCGGATATTTTGGATTCAAAGGCAAAAGCTTAACGACTGCTACTTAATGTTTAACCACTGCTACCTAATGATAATCGTATTATATCGTGTACATTCTAAAGTTTGATGAATAAATTTGTGAACAACTTTAGAAAATAAATGCCGTGGGAAAACGTAAATGTTTCTTATAATAAACCAAACACATGTAAAATCTAAGGTAAGCGTACTCGGTCGGTAAGCTTTTTCCGGTTTATGAATCAGTATTATTCCGAGAAAAGAACAGTCCAAGAAATGGGATATTTATAACAATTTATTAAAAACCAAGTGACGATTTAAAATTCACAAGACATTTTTTTTTTTAATTACGAGTGACGTGAACTCGTGACGTGTAAGCGAATGGAAACAGCCAAAAAGGTTTTGTTCCACCGCTCAAGGCCCTATTGTGAGATGTATAAGGAAAGCTGGAATTAACGCTGACCCCGGACATTTGACCTACAGTTTGCTCTACATACAGCCCGCTAATTTAAGCTTTTAGGTACGACTAAGTTATTTACTGCTATAATTGATTAATATAATTAAGGTGCAGATTGTTGCTATAGTCCAGGGGTTTGGAAGTAAACTTCATATGACTGAGATTCGAATCTTATTTTTGAGAGTAGACATACGCCTATTCATGTGAAGCGAGATAATTGGTTAATATAATAAAGGTGCAGATTGTTGCTATAGTCCAGGGGTTTGGAAGTAAACTTCATATGACTGAGATTCGAATCTTATTTTTGAGAGTAGACATACGCCTATTCATGTGAAGCGAGATAATTGGTTAATATAATAAAGGTGCAGATTGTTGCTATAGTCCAGGGGTTTAAAAAGTAAACTTCATATGACTGCGATTCGAATATTACTTTCGAGATCATCTGTCACTTGGACTGCATGCTTCTTTCCTATTACTATATTGTAAAAAAATAAACGCAAATAAAAATTTTCTTATTTAGTTAAATAAATATATTTTTAAAATGTATATGTGTGTGCTGTATCAATTTAAGTGACATTTAAACTATTAAATTTTATTTAAGAAAATTTTCTTCACAGGTGGCCGAATGCGTTTTTGCGTGTTTATGATAATTACCTTGACAAAAATACTGAATAAATTACGCGTATTCTCCTTAAGGCACCGGTTAAATGTAATTAGAGTAGATAAAATTAATTACCCACTTGCTATTATTAACACGTATTTATTAAAACTGTTGCATTTAAAAACACGAAGCCTCATCGATCGACATTCTTGAGAACAATTGACCTTCTCATCCTTCGTAAGTTCGTAACTTTGCAACATTAACAACAATGTAAGTAAGCAACTTGTTTCGAGTTATGGATCGAGATTCCGATTCGACAGTTGCTAAGGGTGTGTACACACTGGACGGGTTGGTAAATGTATAAGGGTGTTAACGCACTGGCCAAGCGCATTGGTGGATTGCACAGTCTTTTTATTTAAAAATTTAATTAAAATTCTTAATTCAATTTAGAATACAAATTTAAATAGATTGTTTTTAATTTTTTGTTCATTTTTAAAATAAATTAAAATTTAATTTAATTTAAATTAATTGTTAAATATAGATTCTTAAATTCAGCAATGGAAGCAATTTTTATGTTGAGGATAGTTGAAAATGAAATTGGTGATTTGCATGTTTTTAAATCGTAGTCCCTCCGAAAAAAGTTTAAACAACTATTATCTAATAATAACAACACAATGATCGATGGCTCAACGTACTCCGTATTATCCACATAATTTTAGCCACTAACGACCACCCATCCAAATGTCGACCGTACCGAATGTTCCTTAACTTTGTAAATACTCAAATTACCATTACACAAGCTGTTCCGTGTTAATTTAGTACCACCCGTATAAAATAAACATATCTATGTCCCTTAAGTGATAAGGCTAAAAACAACAAAACGCCCCATTCTCATGTATCAAGATAATTCTTACATCAAGTTCCGTTCCCATAGAGGCAGTGAACCAAAAACACTTGGCGTGAGAACACTGCAATGGATCCGCAGTAAACGGGTTTGTGAGATTTCCACACGAACATGTTATAGTTAAAGGAATAATTAATACTTTAATGTTTATATCTGAAGTGGTGCATGCTGTTAATCTGATTGCAAGCGCTTATTGTCCTTTAGATCTGTGGACAATCCCAAACGGAATTTGTATTAAAAATTCGTCACAAATTCGATTTTTTATTAAAAATTCGTTGCTACGAATAAGGGAGATTTTTTTATAATATAAAAGTAGCAGAAACGCATGCAGTCCACCTGATAGTAAGTGACTACAGCCGCCCATGGACATCTGTAATCAACCTCAGATAGGATTAGATATTCCTACCTGAGGTCGGCCACAGATGCGCCGCTACCCCTGAGGACTAAGCTGGAATAGTGTGTCGGAATAGTATGTCTCCCTTACCACACCATTTAGACCAGAACACAGCAACGTTTAACAATGCTGTTATAAAGTAGAAATAGGTGTGGCAGTGGTGCCGCCGGAGTTGAACCGCAAAGGGTTCTATCACCTTTTAAGTTATTGTCCTTTATCAGAACCCTTAACTGAAGTTGTGACAAAATTGGCTAAGGATTCGTAAGCATCACTAAGGGACTTCCTTAGGACCACTGTGAAGGCATTCCCGCCCGATATTTTTACTTTGTGACTTATAATCCTAATTTGAATTAATTGCAAATGTCCGTGGATAGTAATGACCATTAGGGCACCTACAGCTGCGTTACCAGTGTTAAGTTAAGTTACTGCAGTGTTCGATTTAAATTATAAGGGAGATATAATTTTCCGAGGCATTCCGAATTTGGCCTCAGGCGTTGCATCTGTGGCCGTCTTCAGATTGGAATATCATCATCTGGGGTTGAATACAAATGACAGTGGATAGTACAGGTGGCAGTAGCCACAAACTTTTAGAAGGAATGCTTTTTTACGCTGCTTCACTTTTATAAGCAATCTTTTATTATTAATACTTATTATGACTTTCTGAATAAAATTTAATATTTTATTATTTAATATCAGTTGAATGTATAAACGACCTTACAGGTGATTAAATCTTAATAACAATGTTAATTAGTATTTATAGCATTTACTACAACGAACCGATAACCCTCGTTCATGCAATCGAATTAAAATATAACAGATAAATATCAATATAGCCTTGTATTGTGTTAACTATGTTCACATTACGAAATGACATTCTTTACTATTTAAGAATATTTTAATGAGACTAATTGGGCAAGGTTAATGTTGAGTTTCTTATTTTTTTTATATAATGTAAGAGTAGCAGACGAGCATGCAGTCCACCTGATGGTAAGTGGCTACTGCCGCCCATGGACATCTGTAATCAACCCCAGATAGGATTAGATATTGAGGTCGGCCACAGATGTGCCGCTACCCCTGAGGACTAAGCAGGAACGCCTCGGTTAATGTTAAGGTTAAGCAGGTTAATGTTAAGTTATTAAATTTAAATAAACCTTATAGCAAATTCTTTTTTTTTTTGTTTCAGGTAATTATATAGAAAAGAATACAAGAGACGAAGTTAACAGAGTAGAAGCGGGCAGTAAATATACTTTCTTAAATTTTTTTTTTTTATATATTGCGTTGAAATAAAAGTGTAAATAATATTTTAACAACGGAATTTTATATTCAATCATATATTTTATATATAAAATTTTCGTGTCACAATGTTAGTTACCGTACTCTTCCGAAACGGCTTTACCGATTTTCACCAAGTTTTATATGCATATTCAGGGTCTGAGAATCGGCTACTATCTATTTTTCATATCCCTAAGTGATAAGGGTTGTTCACCTTTAACATTTTTTTATTTATATGGCAACACAACGTTTACCGGGTCAGCTAGTTTGTATATAAAATTCCCTTGTGAATTTGTTCGTAATTCATTTTTCGTAAAATGCTTGATCTATATGATTCAGTTTTATGTGCACTATAAATATTCCTAGATTCATAGCAATAATTAGGCATGGTTGGTGGACAGGTGGCGCTATTGTCAATATCTCAGTTTTCTTTTATAATTAACCCACCATTTTTTTATATTACAATGGATTTCACATAAAGAAACACGCCATTCGAAAATGTGAGGCTATAAATGTATCTATGAATTATTTAATTAGTATTTTAGGTACAATATTCGGCCAGCATTCTTGGGACTCTACGGGGAGGCAGTGATTTGGACTCATTGTTTTATATTTAATTTTTTATATTTCCTTAAGTTTTAATATTTCTTTTTTTGTTCAAATTATATTTTTTGTATATATTCGATTAAGCAGATGCCAGACAAATATCGTACTTTGTGTACTGGTTTAAAGTTTCATACACTTCATTCATTGATAGTTTAACAAACTAATACATTATACATTTCTCCAGTACTCCGGTTTCCTATTACAAAAGTTTCAAGGAGTCTGGAGCTAAATCTGGATAGTTTGAAATACTATTCAAGTACGAACTATTAATGACGGGCTTAAAGACGATATTCAGATCATTAATTGTTCTGGGTGTTTTATATACACACAAAGAAATGTTCACAAACCCCAGACCCAGAGAATGATTTCATTTTTTAATGAATTTCTGTCTAGGAATCGGAGCGATCTATTCGGGACCTTTTAAAATTGATAACAGGAAACTTAACTCTTCGAGAAGGCATAGTAAAGTAAGGATGGTGTTAAGTGGTGACTGCTGCGAATGAACACGTAATCGTAGGTATACAGGATGTATTTTTTTTTTCAATATGTACTAGTTCGACTCCCGGCTAAAACAGATTTTAAAAAATCCAATGCACTTTTTTATCAAAATCGGCCTCGTAACTCGTTTTAGCATTATTCGCTATTTCTTGTAGTTTCGAATTTAGCCCTGAAGGCCCATTCAAAAAAATCGCCCTTTATAGGAGAGAATCCTACCTAAGGTCGATCACAAACACATTCTTACCCTTAAGGTTTGGTTGTAACTTCGACTTAAGTTAAATCTATCTTTCTGTTTTTGTTATGTGCCGCCTTAATAAGACTTTAAAAACGACAAAGTTTTATACTACTGTAAGCTACAAATAGATAAAACAATATTGTCCTTAACAAACGTTAGAAAAATTACTTTAAAGTTTATAACCCCAATATCTACTACTCTAGTAAATGAATCCAATGTATTACGTTCTCCTAAATATTTTACGACTTGTAGTAATAAACAACAATGTAGTTATACTTATATAAAGATTTTAGTTACGTAAAAGGTTATCAAAATTGTAGATTTGTAGACTGAATAGTCCATTATATTCATTCATTAATCTTTAAATGAAATGTCAATTTACAATTTTAAAATAAGCTTTTGGACCACAAGCCATGAATATAAGCCAGATAATATCTACATGATGAATTTAGATTTCTGTTTCTGGGTCTGGGTGTTTGTGTATTTGTCTATGTGTGTGTTCATGGCACCCACGACACAGGGAATCCTAGTGTGGGGCTGTGAGTGTAGAAAGCGTTATTTATTTATTTATGGATACTTCAGGACTTATAAAGCTTAAAAGCAAAGGACATTTAAACTATATAATTATTCCAAAATTTCCTTGTTCGTTAAAAATATCTCTGTTACTCCATTTATACATATTCAACGACACTCTTATGTTAAATGTCTATATATTACGGTTTCGGAGATATAGCCCTGTGACAGACGGACAGACAGTGAAGTCTTAGTAATAGGGTTCCGTTTTTACCCTTTGGGTACGGAACCCTAAAAACATCCCTCTGCGGCCGTGTAACAACTAAAATCATTATCCATCTATTAATTATACCTTCGACATTTTTTTGATAAAAATAATGACATCACGAGACCTCTCATCTCGTCACAGAGAACGTTAAGTGAAATATAAGTGACGCCTGCGGCTTTACCAAATACTCGCGTGACCTTTTCCTATTTACTTACATTATAAAGTAAAATATATATGTATTTTATAATGTAGATAAATATTTAATACACTGTGCAAGTACAAAAAGCCTAGTTGTTAAGAAACTCAGCCTCTTGACCGAGGGGGCCGAGGTTCAAATACCAGGCACCTCTGATTTATCAAAGTTACGTGTGTGTATTAGAAATTAATTATCACTTGTTTAATCGGTGAAGGAAAACATCGTGAGAAATCTTTAAAAAGTTTTCAAAGGTATGTCATATCAAGTCTACCAACTCGCATTTGGCCAGCGCGATGGACTATGGCCTAGATCCATTCTTAAAGAAAATCTGTAACTAACAGTGGAGTTATAATAATAATGATGATGATCACAATCAAATTAATGACGATGATATGATTATAAAAGTGGGAAGTAACGCCGCAGTTAGTAACAAGCGCAGCTAATGCAAGGTGGTAGAACCCTTTGTGGTCCGACTCCGGCGGCACCACCGCCATACCTATTTCTACGTAATAACAGCAGTGTTAGGCGCTGCTGTGTTCTGGTTTGAAGGGTGTGGTAAAGGAGACAGACTTTTCCGAGGCGTTCCAGCTTAGTCTTCAGGGGTAGCGGCGCATCTGTGGCCGACCTCTGGTAGGAATATCTTATCCTATCTGGGGTTGATTACACATGTCCATGGGCGGCAGTAGCCACTTACCATCAGGTGGACTGCATGCTCTTCTGCTACTCCTATATTATAAAAAAAAAGTTAAATGGCGCTGTACGATTCTACCAATACTAATTGAGGTTAGTGTAAGTAAAGGAAGCATTATAAACATCATTCTCTCTTTATTTACAAAACAACATTCCTGTTAAAACCGTGACATGGTAACTAAAACATGTCGTTTCTTGCCAAGCCTTTTTATTCTGGAAACAATATTAACTTTACTTCCAATCTCATACTAAGTTTAAGGCAATAAGGTTTAAAATTTAAATAGTATAAGTTTGTAGAACTGACTTGATTTTTATTTCACAAAGTTGTTATGGCAGTTTATAACAGGCTTATGTTTTAGGTGGTAGAGTTGTTATTCCTTGTGTTAGTGGTAGGTTGGGTGGTGATTTTTTGCTCCTTTTGCAACCATGGTCGTCCGTTCTAGACTGCATGACGCGTAGATCTTGTCGTTTTTGCAACCGCGTGATAGCAAACAAATTTAGTGATGTGACACTTTCATCGATTATTTATCGGTTTAAAAAATCTTTGTTTTTTACATATTATAAATATTACTCACTCCTAACAAGAAAATGTACCCAGTTTTGAGAATTGAAATAGTTGCGTAAAAAAGTTTTGCCACGTAACCGTGCTAAAATCTCCCTAAAATTTTTGAAATAATTATTTATTTATTATGTAAATTACGCAGTATTAGTTATTTATTTGTAAATTTTCTCTAAAAATGTTTTTATGTGTCAAGAATTCAAAAAAAGAACTTACTAATAAGCCGTTTGTGGCTTCATTCAATTTCAAGGCGGCGAAGTATCTATACTAATCTATGGTGTTTTGTTGCACAGTTTTTGTCACAATCGTTTTATTAATTCATAATAATTTTGTAACAATATTTTATATTGAATTGTCTTAGGGACTAATATAAATTTAGTTTTTAACATTGTCACCCGTTTGTTAAATAAATACCAAATATTTACATTCATAACTAATATCATTTCCAATCGCATAATTAATACTAAAAATGTAAATAAAATAATTTTTTTTTAATAAAAGTCAGTTACTTTTAAGACCAATATTTGCTCGAAAAATCGAGAAAAGAATCTCCTTAACACACCTATTACATAAAAAATGTAATTTAAAAATTAATAAAATAAATTGAAATAATGGAGCAGGTGGGGTTATACTCGTATCACACGTTTTGTTTGTCGTGTCGTTATGTTTGTCTGTTTCTTTATCCCGACTGTTAAAAATATTAAACTGATTTTAAAAATAATTTCATTGGCAGGTAACAATTTCTAGCTGCATTTAATTGAAGAACTATAGATTAAGTTGTATCAATCATTTTTTTGTGATAATGACCATTATCTACTAGGCAACCATTTTTCTGTCCCACGCCGAAACGAAACTTGTAGTATCCACTTTCATATGATATAAATAACTGTTAAATAAATAACCTTCAAAGGTATCCGACGCCATGGGAGTGACGCCGGGTTATGTGGGATTTTTACCGCACTAAAACCCCCCCGGTGGCGGTCCTCAGCGTTTGGTGGAGAACTCCGGGATCTCCAACGGAAAACAACCGGAGTCCTCCTAACGCGATGCCCTTCTATCAGGCTCTGCCCTGGGGGATCAATTTACGCTCCTCTCATGTCCCCTGATGATTACAGCGACATGCGACCACACAAACCGCTGTCCTTCCCGGGGTCGCTTGCTGGATGGTTTGAGCTTCCACTCTTGCCGCCCGCAACCCCGTGCCCGCAAAGGCAGGGGACACCGTAACCCTATTCTGGTCCCAGTACTACAGGGACAATGATATAAATAACCTAGAGCCAGTCTTCATGTGTTCTGAAGTCAACGAACAAAGTCGGGGTTCTTGCTAGTTGAAAAATTTATCTCTCCGTCTAACAATACCGAGATGGGCATGTCATAGGTTATCTGGTCAATTCGTGTCAATAAGTCGGCTCCACACTAAACGAACGCTCCGATTATTTTTTCTCGCAATCAATGCTCATTAAATAGTATTTTTTCATTCAAGCACACTCATCTGATGAGGTCATGCTACGTTTTAGAGATGCGTCAATATTAGTTTTGCTGTCGGTAAAATGGGTCAGTAAATAAACGTCAGTACGCTTTGGCGCCGATGTTCCTAATAATATTAGGCTAAGAGTGTATAACGTATTTTTACCCGACGTAGGGGATTTTTTTTCGAGCATATATATGTGTATGAATATCTCATTCACTTTCGTTCTCATTCTCATTCACAAGTACTGTTGCCTAAACGGCTTGGCGAATTTAAGAAAAAACTGGATTTGCCATTGGGTTTTTTTTTTGTTGAAGTAAGTTATAGCGAAGAAAGTCTGGTGGTTAGAAACTCAGCCGTTCGATTAGAAGTCCGAAGTTCGAATCCCAGGCAACTGTGATTTTCATAATTCTTAGTAAAATAATGATGACTTATTCGTCGAAGAACCGCGAGACACCGCAAGGAAACTTACGCACCTGAGAAATCTTAAAAATAAAATTATATGAAAAAGTTATAAACGAGCTTTTATTTGTATTCAAATTAAAATAATAATACTATGTTATGAATAGTAAGTAAATACTTATAATTATATGGATAGTAGTGACTACTAACTAGTGATGTGAGTTCGCCTACCATTAAATAAATAAAAAAAATGTGAGCCGTCACGGGACGCCTGGCAGATGTGAAACATCGACATTATTTTGTAAAAGTAATATGCAGGAAAGAACATATTGTGATAGGAACTAAATATGTGATAATGATAAAATAAAATATTACGATTTTTTTCCAGATAACGATGACTATTTATTGAATAAACATTTATTTTCATTAAATACAAAAATTTACGAATTTATTTCAAATCGTGACTACTTAATTCGTTTAATGAATCGCACAGTCGATTGCGCACGGCATGCGTCGCCACGCCAGAAATCGGTTTTACGTGCGGCTATAGATGTTTCACATCAAAAATAAGAGAGATTATTTTATCGGCAGCCGTTATAAATTTGTCGATGTATAATTTCGCAATCTTTCACACGTCACTTCAAATCAACCGCCATTACTTTGTTATTCAAATCGATGTAGTGTTTATTTATAGTAGTGTAATAGTTTTCACTGTCGATATTTTCGACTGTCATTGATAGTTAGTAGTGCTAAGTCATGCTATTAATTATTTTTAAGTGCTCATTATTGTAACTTTCTACTGTCTGCGTGTGACCTAGAAGTCTTACGTAATTATGGGGCCATATCCTTTAACAGTTCTAATAGTTTCTGTTTTGTTTCGATATATAAAAATAAATGCTTTTTTAGTCAACTAGTAGTGTTTGTATAAGCGTTTATTTTCCTTAATCGTATGTATTGAGTATTCTTTCTTTCATTCGTTACATTCTTTGAAAAGTGTATTTTTATTGTTTTTGTTAGCGACGCAGGATAACGATATCGTAATAGGTTTTTATATTTTTTAAGTTATGATATATTTTATTGAAGAGAAAGTATATGTCACTGTTTGACTATTAAATGTGTTGCGGCGATTTTTTTGTAAAACAAGCAAAACATATTGTAAACCTGTTTTTCGTTAAGCCAATTTATCTTATCAATACTGCGAGCCGCCGGGTCGTAAAAATATTCTTACACAATACACGCAATTAGTTAACTAAAATTTAGTTACCAGCGGTCACCCATGCAACTGCCGACCGTGCCTGATGCTGCTTAACTTTGTAGATTCCTTACAATCATGCAACTCGTGGCTTTATGGCGTGCTCTGCTAAAACGTCTTAAAATATAAAAACAATGAATTAATAGTAAATGTGTATTGCATTAAATATATTTGAACTTGATCTTCAAAATATATCGCTGACGGAAGTAAATTCCTGTCTATCTAAGACATAAGTCGCTCCACAATCGTAACTTCAATAGATATCGACACCAAACACAACACACGCATGCCACATCACTAAATCAAAGTAATGTCGGACTTACGAGGTCATTGCAAGCGTAGGGCTGGGGTGTTATGACTCTTAAGTTAAAATATATGCACTAATAAATATAAATAAATAATCGATACTGCATTTTCAATAAAAGCTGTTCTCTAAGGCGATATTTGTGATAATTGCGATGACATCAAAAATACATGTTCATATCTGTCAGTAAATACAAATTTTAAAACGGCTAGATTGATTATAAGGAAACACGCGTTTAAAAAGAGAATTTCGAAAAAAAAACGTAAAGATTGTTAAAAATATAATTATTTTGCAATATATTAATTAATTATATTATTAATTTATTTTTTATTTTGCAATTGCACACACAATATAATAAATACCTAACACACAAAAATGAGAATTGTTTTCCAAAATCTAACACATAAATAAGACTAAATCCATCCTTAAGTAGTATGTTAAGTAACTTTATTGATTTGCAAGTCTGTAAACAAATAACTTTAACCGCTGAGATCTTGCAGTATAAAAAATTCTTTGTGTCATATACATACAGGGACAAAAACATTGTGAAACGATTTTCGAAAAATTCTAATATGGGACAAAAGCTTGTAACACTGTAAAAAGATTTTGAAATATTCTCGATTCTTTCTTCTCTTCGATAAAATTCCTTTAATTGTTATGTCTGCCAGCCCTATATCGCAAAAACGGTATGTACGCGGTGAGCTTAAGGTTTTTCCTTAGATCTAGTGTTTGCCTAGGCTGGATAGCGCGTGGCTCGGAATTGATGTGCCGCATTCTTCACCATTGACTAGCTTAGCCATTACTGCGTGTTTGTTGCAGCTGAGCTTTTGACTGGCAAACTAAAATTTAACGCTTAAAAGCTTGGGTTAGATCGTAAACTGGAATATAACTCTAGATTTGAACTTAGAACGACCCATGTTACTTCTATTTCTGATTTATAACAAAAATGTGAGGCGCTACTGTGTTGTAGTTAGGGTAGGTTATGTTAGGATAAAGATTGTTCTTAATTGTTGGGTTTGTGTTAGGTTAAAATTTCTTCACCATTGACTAGCTTAGCCGGTATTACTGCGTGTTTGTTGCAGCTGAGCTTTTGACGGGCAAACTAAAAGTTAATGCTTAAAAGCTTAGGTTAGACCAAATGGTGGTAGCTTTGTAGTTCGAACTTAGAGTTACGACAGTTTTTTTCTATTTCTGACTTATAACAGAAGTGTCCAGGGGTGTTTCAGTCAGGAGGCTGTGGAAAAACAGAGGATAAAGCACTGTAACTAACAAAGTATCTAAGACCAATTATTGAACTAAGGTATAAAAACAATATTAGGTACCTACTTATATAATAACTATGTATGTGAACCCGAAATAAAATAGTTTATTTAAATCCTACTTGCAGTTGGTTACGCATGAGCATTCTTAGTTGCTACATAAATTCTATTACGCGGAGAGTAATGTTTTTTGAACCTATGTATTTATGTTTAGCATGCCTGGCAGACCAAATGGCTTGGCAAATTTAAGCATATGAGGTATCGTTGTAGTCGTTTTAATTAAGGGAATATTAGATATGTATCTACATAATAGATAGACATATTTTTAACCGACTTCAAAAAAGAAGGTTCTTTATTCGACTGCTATGTACATAATTGTAAATAGAGTAAACAAAAACGTTGCTTAATTTATGATAAAATGTAAACTTCTATGTCCGCGATTTTTGATTGGTGGGTTTTTTTAATTTAAAACGAATTCTCTATTAAAACAATTTACAAACAGACTCCATTATTATTTAACTACATTTATATCGCTTTAACACTTAAGCTAAAAAGTTGGAGATTGATCTAAGGTACCCAATTAGTCAGTAGCTATCTTAAGGGTCTGTGTGGATGCGGAAACGCGCGTAATACGACCTCAATGGTCATCTTTCATCAGATAGCTGCCTAAGGGTGCGAGCACACGGGTTTTTAAATTAAAAGCTTATAGAAGTATCTAAGATCCCTTACTGACTGGAACCATTATTTTTATTTAAAAAGTGTGAAAAATACTCGTAGACATTATGACTTTAATATATCTCAAATAAGTACGAGTATGACTCAGTTTGAGGCTCCCAAGTTTCGGAAGACCGGCCTATAAGATTTCTTCTTATTTTCAAAGTTATGTACGTATTAGTAATTAATACCGTATTACTTTACGGTAAAGAAAAACATCGTGAGGAAACCTGGGAGTTCTTTAAAGATAAAGTTGACCATCATAGTGGACAATGGCGTCATTCTTTTTCATTGTAAGAGGCAATCCGTGCCCAGTTGTGTGCCTATAGGTGAACAGTACAAGAAAAATATATTGATCCATTAGATTTTTCTTTACAAATTCATTCTTATATATATATTTTTTTAATTTAGGTATATTTCTTTACTATGCCAATAAGATGTAGGTAGGTATTAGATGCGTTGAATATTTAATGCTATGTGCACTAACCTTAAGTTTACCTTAGTGTGTGTACCACTTTAACAGTTTGTTTTAACGGCATTGGTTAATGGCATTGACCTACCACCTAATGTACTCCGGGCTCCGGTCAAGAACGACAAAACGAAAAGGGATACAATTTGAAAAAGTACTCCAATGGTAAATTAGTTGATATTGTAGAAACGGACTAAATATTAATAATACCGTACCTACTCGTATGATACCATTACGCAGTTAACTGGAAAAAATCAAAGACACTACTACTATTTAACGATTTTTTTAGGTGTTCATGGATGGATAAAACCGAAACTATAAGAAGTAACGAAAATGCTAAAAAGAGTTTAGAGGCCGATATTGATCATAACTAAATCAACATAGTTATATTAAAAAAAAATTTTTTTCCTTATTTCCTTGGCCGAGAATCGAACAAGATTATTTGAAAAAAAAACGCACCTATTCCTGTTAGTGTCCTCTATATGGTGTTGTTTACAGATGTGATGTCCATGGGCGGCAATGGCCACTTACCATCAATTCACTTGCATGCTCATTTGTTTACTATTTCAATATCTTAAAAAAAGGATAGCTATTAACATTTAAGGACCGAGCATGACTTATAGCGACCACTTCATCAACACCACGTTCCTATTGATATGACCTAACCACAATAAAATAAGTTTCGCGTTGAAATAAGTAAAGTCAGACTCGTTATAACTCGAAACGAGTTTCGTAACTTGTGTGTAATGGGATACGTGATCTGGCTTTATAGGTATAACACCTATTTCTCTTTTATAGCAGTGTTGAACAGTGCTCTGGTTAAGGTACTACTCTTACCCTGCTACTTAGGTGAGCAGATTAGTACTAAGTGTCCCAACTATTATTTTAATCAATATTTTGTTTCGTAGCACGACCTCAATCAGTTTTGTTTTAGGGCTCGTACACAAAACTGCGATGCGACGTCGCATCGTAGAAATCTGCGAGCTCCCTCGACGCATCGCAAGAACTTGCGAATTAATTCGCATCGCACATTCATGCGATGTTTCGTCACACTTGTTGACGCCATTTTTAGTTCGTTCTGAGACAACGTGTGGGAAAGACGTACAGACCTGTATTTGTTAGGTGGGAAGACGTATCTTAAAAAAATGACAAAGTATGTCGTTGACTTTTTTATATTACTGATTGAGGAGCGCCCTGTTCTTTGGAAAACTAAATATAAAATAAATGATAAATGGATGAACCCAAAAATTTTCCTTGTTACTCTTTCCTGTATCTCTTAAGCAATAACAAAAGTGCAGACTTCTTTTTACGTCACATCCATGTCCATGTCACGACCTAATTTTCAAAATACGTACCGTACGGTTGACGATTGTCGAAAAAATGGTCACCCTGGGAGACGCTATGCCGCACGATATCGCATCGCAGCAATTCGTGTCGCAATTTTCTGCGTTGCGAATTCGCATCGCAGTTTTGTGTTCGAGCCCTTATTCCTGCCGAGCGATGTCATCTTAAACCCTTATTCATTTTTCGCTTATTGATCGTATAAAACCAACTGAAATTATCATATTTTGCTTAAAAATAAACTTCCTGCAAAAAAAGAATAATAATTTCAACCGACACCATACAAAACTACTTATTGTAATATTATAAAACAATTCTACTATAACGAGGTCGTGGTACGAAATTTCAATGTATGATTAAACTAAAATTGTTTTAAGAGATGGTAGTAGGCCCCCTGTACCCTTACCATGAGTTTTTACGTTTTCACAAATATGGCTGTTTTGGTATTTGTTTACGTATTTGCAAACGTACTTGCCCATACTATTTCCAATCAGCGCCCCTGGCGGATTGTGTCAGAACTATGAGATTGTATGGGCCAATACTGCTCATTATATTTTTATACGATTACACTTTACTAACATTGTTTTACAACGACTTCCATATAATTTTAATATCACTATGTCTACCTTAGAAAATGTCTTAGAAATACTTTAATACATGTTTGTCCCTAAAATTGTATCTATGTGAATGAAAATATGACACATATTAACACAACACAGATTAGGTCGACACATACAACAGCCTTGACATATCAAAGTTTTGTTTAACAAGGAAACTTTGCTATTGTCATTGCAATCGCTATGAAGTTTACGCACCACAGACGGCTATGTGTCTATATTTAGTATAAATTCGTTTCATAGTAAAGTGGGTACTGTATTTGAAGTAGATATCATCCTTAAATACTTTAGAGTTTATCTCTAAATCTCGGCCTAATTCGATAACTTATTAAACATTTCATAAGGGTTTAATCTTTCATTGCTTATTTTATTTTCATCGCCACATTTTTTTTATAATGTAGGAGTAGCAGACGAGCATGCAATCCATCTGATAGTAAGTGGCTACTGCCACCCATGGACATAATCAATCCCAATTAGGATTAGAATCCTACCTGAGGTTGGCCACAGGTGCGCCGCAACCTCTGAAGACTAAGCTGGCACGTCTCGGAGAAGTATGCTGTTATTATTTGGTAGTAATTGGTGTGGTGATGGTGCTGCCGGATTCAAACCACAAAGAAGGTCTACCACCTTCTTTATATATTATGTTCTTATGTTATATATTCCACACAATCCACAACGATAAGCTAAATGTCACACCACTAAAGTATCGACATTGACATTGGCATTTACACCTCGCTGACTCATTACTCACAACAAATATAAACCATAAAATCAGAGAGCCCTTTATTTTTCCTACTGTCAACACTTTAATAAACACGATGACACCTCTCATTGAGCTGTCTGATTATCGATAAAAGATCGTGCGATAAAACGGATGGTTCCGCATTCAATGTGAATCGACGGCGATCCGAGATAAGGTTGCCCGTTAGTTTATCGAGCGGTCTGTTATCGATACTGTTGCAACACTAGTGTTGGTTTGTCGTTAATAGGAATGTCTTTTTGTGTATGAAATAAAATCTATGACCACTGCTACTCCTTAATCTGTAGCCTAAAAGGACTAACTAAGAATAAGCAGTGATAGCCTTTTTTTTTTTTTTTGTTTTCGAGGGGGAAACCTTCGAAAGGTACTCGGTGCCGTGGGAGCGACACAGAGTTATGTGGGATTCTTACCGCACTAAAACCCCCCCGGTGGCCGTCCTCGGCGCTGCGTAAAGGACTCCGGGATCTCCAGAGAAACGCAACCGGAGTCCTCTTAGCGCGTTGCCCCGTCGGGCTCCGTCCAGGTGAGCATGCCGCTCGCCGCACCGTCTGTTGTACACGACGGTATGCGACCACACATACCGCCGTCCTTCCCGAGGTTGTTGGCCGGGCGGTTTGAGCTCCCACTCTTGCCGCCTGCAACCCCGGAAGCCCCTTTTAGTCGCCTCTTACGACAGGCAGGGGATACCGTAGCCCTATTCTGGTCCCGGAACTACAGGGACAAAGCAGTGATAGCCTAGTGGTTAAGAAACTCGGCCTCTCGAACGAGGGTTCAAATCCCAAGCACGCACCTCTGATTTTTCAAAGTTACGTGCATATTAGAAATTAATTATCACTTGCTAAACGGTGAAGGAAACCATCGTTAGGAAACCTGCATACCTGAGAGATTTATAAAAAAAATAAAATATAAAGGTATGTGAAGTTACCAATGCGCACTTGGCCAGCGCGGTGGACTATGGCCTAATCCTTCTCATTATGAAAGAAGTCCCGTGCCCACTAGTGGGACAGTAAATTGTTGATGATGATTATAATGACTTAAATTTATGTGACCCTATTAGATATGGCCCTACCGCCCATGGACATGTAAACCGCACATAGGTGCCCCTTTACTTTTAAAAACTGAGTCAAAACGATATTTGATTTTGATATTTGATCGATATTGCGACAGTAACAAGTTGTAATTAAAAGTAGATACTTCTAATTTCGAAAAATCTTTTGCCTTAAAATTGAACCCTAGACTTTCAGCATCAGACAAAAAATCCAAACCACTGAATTACCGCGGTGTTATAACTTTTAATGTTCTTTAACTCACATTCACAGTTGTGTACAAATGAGATTAGTTAGATAACAAAAGGCGATGTTAGCCTCTTTCATTAAAAGTTGCGCCATTCCGAACATGCAGCCGTACTTTTATTATTATTATACAAAGATATAATACTTAAAATGAATTGTACTTTTACGCGTTGAAGGCAAACCTTCTAAATGTAAGGTCGTGATTGTTTAAAACTTACGGTTTTTTTATTAGATTTAAGTAACAATGCTGTTCATCTGATGACAAGTAATCCCAGCTGGTCGCTGTGGTCTGGGACCAGAATTGGGCTACGGGAACGGACGAACAACAGCGGGCCGGGAAGAACGGCGGTATGTGTGGTCGCATACCGTCGTGCACACTAGACGGTATAGCGAGAGTCATGCTCACTTGGGCGGAGACCGACGCGGCAACGCGTTAAGAGGACTCCGGTTGCTCTTCCTCGATAACAAAAAAAAATCCACATAAAACAGGAGTTTTATTGAAAGCCAATCGTAGGACTGGCAACTCCTGTGGTAAGATGATCGCCACCTATCTAAGTGAATTGGTATCCACTCTCATTTACCAAAACCCACGTACTGCTTCAGACTAGAAATATGCCAGAAAGTATGGAAATGATATCCCCAATCTATACTCGTTCTAAACTTTTAAAGCTTTTTCGAAACCTTAAACTAAAAATCCGTCCATTCCAAAAATATTTTTACTTTTAACCTGTTTCAAACCTGAACCTTATAATTGATGATGTAATGTTAATCTTAAGATTAATCGATAAGATCCTATCTGTAGCGTGAAGATTTTATCGATTCGTCGAATAGTTACATCACTAATTGAGATTTACTCTAGATAATGTCTTTTCGATTTTTTAAAATAACTTTAATTAAATTATATAATAACCAATACTAAGTTGTTACAGGTGCATATGATTAAGATCTTTATTGTATGGATTACATAAATGGCTGTGTATTATCGTGTAAACATTTATAACTTGATTCAATAAAGATTTTAATCTTATCTTAAAGCATTTATATTAACTTCTCGTTCTTTTCTACAATACATATATGAGAGAGAAATACTTACAAAGGTTACATATATATTTTAGATAAAAATCATTAATGAACTTATAACAAACTTTTACCCGCGACTTTTTACGCGTGTGGTAAAATCTTACCTGAAAATCTGATCTGAAAATTAACAATCTATTAGAACCTAAAATGGCCTTTTTTATTATTACTTTCATCGTTAATTTTAAACACTTCAGAATTTTCAAAAACATGCCTTCTTAGGGCTCGATTATATTATTAAAAACAGCATTATAAAAGTAGCGATCGATTTTCAATTTGTGAAACTCTCTAAATATTTTATGATGAAGAATTAATAGGAATTGTTATTAAATATATAATGTAAATATTTACTTACTTTCAAATTGATTATACCGTAACAATATAACATTAATATCTTTTGTTTGTGGCATTATAGCCATTTTTATCGCAATCGTCCCATAATTTCCTACTTTTAATACTTTCCCTAGGGAAGAGGAGCTTAATTTCACAGTCTTCATACTGACAATACAATAGGAATTATCAGAGACTTCATCACACACGATAGAGATCAAGTAAAGATGGTCATCGGTCTCCTATTACCAAGAGTTGTGCTGCGTAGAGCCGGCGTAGCTTCGTAGCACTGAAGGAAAAATCGTTTACATACTAATTATTTCATAGCAAGTTCTTGTTTATGAGTAGTGATTACCTAACATTAGTAGTGATAACCTATTAGTTAAAAAGTTGGCCTCTCAGTCGGGTGGGTCTGTGGTTCAAATCTAGCTATTTGAAACCTCAATGTTATGTGCGTCTCAGAAATTAATTATCACTTGCTTAAGCTTTGAAGGAAAACATCGTGAGGAAGCCTGTATGTGTAGGTTCGTGAAAAAAGTCTTATAAAAATTAGCAGTGAATTAAGATCATTTTTTAAAGTTTTCCGACGTGTGTCGATAATAATTTGAAATTTTTTTACAAAATTTCAATGGTGACTGATTAAATTAGTCACATTATATATCATTATAACATTTTATCTATAAATTTGTAAATTGTTTGTTTGTTCGTTTGAATATTATGGTTTAATTTTGTTAACATTTTAGAAAGTTGTGATGGGACTATAAACAGCTTTATAATATGTATTTTTAAATTTATCGCAATTAATTGAATCTTATATTTAACTTCTTAATTGTTGTGAATACAAAAAAAAATGTGAGCCGTCACGGGACGCCTGGCAGATGTGAAACATCGACATTATTTTGTAAAAGTAATATGCAGAAAATAACATATTGTGATAGGATCTAAATATGTCATAATGATAACGATGACTATTTATTGAATAAACATTTTTTTTTCATTAAATACAAAAAAATACGAATTTATTTCAAATCGTGACTACTTAATTCGTTTAATCAGTGACTTCGGTAATAGTTATATTCGATGTTGCCTCTGAGGACGGTATTACTGTGACAATGTATAGCGTGGCGACGCGTGGCATGCGTCGCCACGCCAGAAATCGGTTTTACGTGCGGCTATAGATGTTTCACATTAAAAATAATGTCACGTCGTAAATATTATGAACACCAAGATTTAATACCAGATTATTGCACAATAGCATTTCTATTAGAATCTAACGTCTATGCGACCCACAGAGTAGCATCGCGTGCAATTATTAGTGTGCGCCTGTGCGTATCTGCTGCCTGCCAATTATCTCTCTATTGTCTGTTTTATCTGTGGCAGGTGTGCCTTATTGCTATCGAGACGCGCTTTTCAAGTAATTCTTAGAAGCGGGATATTTATTTTTCTATCGTTTATTTTGTGTTTATTTGCTACATTCATCATGAAACCGTGACGTTCCAGTTGTAAAGGAGAGTTTCGCAATAAAATTAGAATTTAAATGGAATCCTTGTAGCTCAATACTGACTATAGAGGGTAATGATAAAGATTAAGTTTCAATGATAATCAACATCAGTATAAAAACAAAGCTGCAGTATAATTGCATGCCATACCATTCATGAAGGAGGTAGGACTCTGTGCTTCGACTCCGGTAGCACCAAATTTTGCCCAACAACAGTATTAAGTGCTACTGTGTTCCGCTTTGAAGGATGTGATAAGGGCGACATACTTAACCGAGACAACTTAATACTCAGCGGTAGCAGCCCATTTATTGCCAACTTCATGTAGTCCACCATACCAGCTTAGTCCTCAAGGGTAGGGTCGCATCTGTGATCGACCTCGGGTAGGAAACTTATTATATCGATTACAAATGTCTATGGGCGGCAGTAGCCACTTACCATCAGGTGTAGTCCACCTGCTCATTTGCTACTTCAGTATTATAAAAAATATAATTAAAAGTCAAATTTTGTTCAAATATTTGAATCGTCAATCGATTTAACAAGAAAATTGCTCAATTATAAATTCAAAGGCCGTGCCAATAACTTTAACAATAACAATTTCGAGGGTAATTAAACGTAATTGGATTGTTTTCGTAATTATCTTTACAATTGAAATGAAAATTGAATGTAAATACGTGTTTATAATAAAAAGTGTATTATGTAAACGCAGAGAACTTTAAATGTAACATGATCTAGGTATAGTAAATAAAAATAAAGTTTATTACATGCATAAGGTAAAGTCACCTAATGCCGAGGGGTTCTGAAATTGGCACCAAATTCCGTGGTATTTACAAAAACTACTTTTATAAACTACTTACGAACTCCTCTTTACTGAAAGGTATCTTATTTAATAGATAATTAATCACTCTATTGTCATATGGCTATTGTAATCGTATTATGTGTATGGTTTTTTAAATAATCGCATAGCTTTGCATTAGTGCCTCCATCAAACGTATGCTTCATACATTTTGGGCCTTTTGCACGTGAATGTCACGATTTTTCAAATAGTGATTTTTTCAATAAACTTGCATGTGTGTCATAGTGATTCGATGAAAACATTATATTGATTATATATGGAATCGATAAGAATAAAATATTGTGCTTATTTCTTAACAGATAAGCGTAAAAATAAGTTAAAAAAATACAGCGGCATTAGGTGCCAAATATTTTGGGCTGTCCCTTAAACCGAGGTATACCACGGAATAGCAATTTCATAGATTTGTTTTTAATTTCAATTTTTGTAGTTGTTTTTATGAATAAGCAAGTCTTGCTTCGAATTTGACAAATTTAATACTCAATTAATATACAAATCATTTTCCGAGGTACTGCATTGTACTGTATTACCTAATTATATAATATCAAAGATGACCTATCTATGTACTTTCCTAATTTCTTCTATGGGACAACTGAGAAGAGAAAATGAAGTTCATCCAGATATCGATGTAATATTGAACAAGTATTGTATATAATTATGTACATATTTCAATAAAGCATCTTTCTGCCTTTAAATTGTGTAAAAGTCTTCTATTATTTAATAATCGGAATTTGGAAACGTGAATTTTAGTTATGAAACGCTATTCCGATGTATATAAGTCGGAATTAGGTTATATGGGCACATTAATCCGCGGCATATCCACAAAATACTATACAGGCTGTTTAAAGTTTTCGTCGGTTTTTAAAGACATTTATATTGTTTGTATCAGTAATTCGCTTAATCCTAATTAATGAAGAATTAACATTGTTATTCGATTTTAATAGATATTTAAATAAGAACTAGAAAAAATTACGACGATTACGATTTGATTAAATTACTCAAAACGAAATAATTCTATAAACCTCCTGAGGATATTCCATATTATTTCTGGCGTACGATAATAAACCCTAGTATAAAGTACACGAAGAAGAATGTCCAAAATTGTATTGCTGATACTCAAATTGACTGCAGTTTTAAAAAAAAATACATGATATACATTAGTAAGATTAACCAGTCAAGAAACTACACTGTAAAAAAGTTTTATTTCGGCAGCTTCCCTTGTATCATAGCTAAGAACGCTTTTGATAAAGCTACTCTTTAACTTCTAAAAAAAATTCAATCAAAGTTCAAACCAAATTCTATAAATAACATTTTTTTTATACACCATGTAGCAGTCGTTCTATCTCTTTCACTCTCTTATTTTGTATACTTGGAATTAGGAACCAAATACATCGGAATAAGGATTTTTACATCGGAATTAGGGTTTTCTGACTTGGTTCATATTTATTTTAAATACACATTTAGATCAATATTTAATCGTAAAATGTCGAGTCTATTTCAAGAGTACAGATAATAAAGCACCTGATAAAATTATCTAATTCCTCATTAAGCCGTAGCAAATGCTTAATATTTGACGCTCTTTCTAGTTTTGGTGAAAATACCGCGGAAATAGGTGACTTTACCTTACTTCAAATACTAAAGTAATTCTTAAAATATTGTAGGATTTTTAATTATACATTCATTAAGTCTCCTTCAAAAGCTTACTTCAATATCGATTCATGCACCTTCCATTATCAACGCGCGATATATCTGTTACTTGCTGAAAATACACTATTCCGTGTCATTAAGTATCTTAAAACTAGTCTTTGTCAACCCATTAGTGTCCCACTGCTGGGCACGGGTTTCCTCTCAGAATGAGGATTAGGCCATAGTCCACCGCGCTGGTCAAGTGTTTTTTTATTTAAGATCTCTCTATGCATATTCCTTATGATATTTTCCTTCATCGTTATGTAAGTCATAATTAATTTCAAATAGGTACGCACATAACTTTAAAAATTTAGACATGTGCGCCTGGGATTCAAACCCCGGGCAATTGGATCGAGAGGCCGAGTTTCCACCACTAAGCTATCACTGCGTGTCACAAGAAGTATGCCTTCAATGATCTTAAAACCACAGTAAAGCTAATATCACTAGCAATGTAGTCAGTTGTGCAATATGAACTTACAACGACAATCGCACGCGAACTCATCAAAATAAAGTCACGATCGTATCACGCTCCACAAAACCGCAGCGAATGTTAGGGTACGTTTATAGTACGAGCGAGTAGCGGGTGAACAGTGAAACCATCACTGAAATATTATAGTAGGAAAAAATCAACTGCGTAAAAGCAAAATTCCTTAGAAACCTATAATGACATTCTGCAATATAGTAGTGACTTGAGCGGTATATAAAATACGACTAAGTAAAGTTTAAAGAATAAAAGGCGATAATTCAAAGTATGTTGGAAAAAAATATATATGTAAGAACAGATAATATTAAGATTACAGAATATAAGATCACTTCCAAATGGCTATCATATTTTATAATTGTTTTAATCTTTCAACTCTCACAGTTCTACATAACTGATGTGTACGTTATGTATCTCTGTACGCGGCATCTTGACGTCAGTAATAAACTAGCATTCGTGTGAGCAGTGTGTTTAATTCAAATATACCTCACTGGCGACGACGTAGTTGTACCCGCGTTTAAAAAATAAAAATTGCAATGGCTTTTCTAGGAAATTTAACGATATTTGATCATAAAACTGGCGAATGGTCAATATTCAAAGGCAGATTATCGCAATTTATCAAGATAAATAAAGTCGAAGAGGATAATAAATGCGGAATTCTTCTTACGCATCTAAGCGACGAGACGTACCGTTTACTGCGTAATCTCGCATATCCAGAAGAGTTGGACTCGCAAAGCTACACGAATCTTGTGAAATTACTCGACGGCCACTTCAGACAGAAACAGGCCTCCTTTGTGGACAAAGCAAATTTTCACGGGGCGATGAGAGGGTCAGGCGAAACTTTGGGCGAATGGGTGGCGCGATTAAGAGGTCTTGCAAGCTACTGCGACTTTGGTGCTGCTTTAGAAACCAATCTACGGGACCGTTTTGTCCTCGGCCTGGGCCCGGGTCCCGAGCGCGACAAGTTATTCGAACAGAACCCGGCGACGCTTACATTGTCGAGGGCTATAGAATTAGCGGAGCAAGTGGCTTGTGTAAAGGAGGCGAAGGTGATGTTTTCTAATAATGAAGTTGGTGTGGTTAAGGAAGAGCCAATATTTCGTGCTGGATTCCAAGGTCAACCGAGCCGCGGTGGATTAGCAAGGCGGTTCGACAGCGGCGGGAGCAGCGTTGACATTGCGGGGCGCCGTGATCAGCTGGGTAACGGTGCCCGGTGCTCAGTATGTGGATTGAAGAACCATAATAGTGAAAAGTGCCGCTATAAGGAATATAGGTGTCAAAGATGTGGTGTAAAAGGGCATTTAAAGAAGGTGTGCGGTAATGTGGTAAAGCGTTCGTATATTAACCACATCGCCACGGATCCAGACGGCGAGGTGACAACGGACAAACCGTGCGAGGAATGTCAAAATTTTAATTTAAGGTATGTGTCGAATAGGCCTTTCGAAATAGAATTAATGTTAGGACATAATAAAATTACTATGGAAATTGATTCTGGTTCTGGTAGTAACGTCATTTCAGATAGGTTATACAAAGATAAATTTTCTAACTTACCTTTAAAGTATTGTAATTTAAAAATGTGTTTATATAACGGGCATAAAATCACCCCCTTAGGTTATTTCATCGTAGAAGCTACTTACAATAATATTAAGAAATTTTTAAAAATATTTGTTGTTAAAGATGGGGGACCGCCATTACTAGGGAGGGATTTCATGTCCGCCTTTGATTTAATTATTACAACTGGTAATTATTCTTTGTCTAATGTTACGGAAATCAATACCATATTAGAAAACTATCCCGATTTGTGGCGTGATGAATTGGGGTCTTTTAATAAATTTAAAATTACACTGCAATTAAAACAAAATTCGGTTCCAAAGTTTTTTAAAGCACGCACTGTACCCTTTGCCCTAAAAGATAAGGTTGAAAAGGAGCTAGATAGGCTAGTAGGCTTAGGTATTTTAATTCCTGTTAATTACTCTGTATACGCTACCCCTATAGTGCCAGTATTGAAAGATAACGGTCAAGTGAAAATTGCAGGAGATTTTTGTGTCACCTTAAATAAAGACCTTCTGATTGAGAAATACCCCTTGCCTCGAATTGAAGAGGTCTTCGCCAAAATTGGAGGGGGCGAACGATATAGTAAAATAGATTTAAAAAATGCTTACAATCAATTTATTTTAGATGAACCCTCGCAGGATCTTACTACGATAAATACTCATAAGGGTTTGTTTAAGTATACAAGATTAGTATATGGGTTGGCTAACGCCCCAGCAATATTTCAAAAATCTATGGAAACACTTCTCTCAGGGATAGAAGGGGTAAGCGTTTGGCTCGATGATATATGTATAACGGGACCAGATAAATTATCTCACATTAAAAGATTAGAGGAAGTTCTTAATCGATTAAACGAAGCTGGGTTACGTTTGCAGAGGGAAAAGTGCGATTTTTTTCAGGAAAGCGTAAGGTACTTAGGATACATTATAAGTAAGACGGGCTTGAAGACTTGTCCTGAAAAAGTTCAAGCGATACTTGAAGCACCCGAGCCCCGCAACGTTATTGAAGTAAAGAGGTTCTTAGGTGTAGTTAATTATTATAGGAGTTTTATTCCTAACGCATCATCCGTATTGAGCCCTCTTCACGAATTATTGCGAAACAATGCATCGTGGGAGTGGGGCGAAAGACAGCGGCGTAGCATAGCAGCTATTCGTCGTGAATTGGCATCAGAGCGTGTGCTCGCGCATTTCGAGCCCGACGCGCAGTTAGTTCTAGCGGTAGACGCGGGTCCCGGCGGTCTCGGGGCCGTGTTATCGCAACGAGACGATGAAGGGCGCGATCGCCCTCTAGCTTATGCCTCTCGTTCACTCTCGGCCAGTGAACGGAATTACAGTCAGATTCAAAAGGAGGCGACCGCGATCATATTCGGGGTGAGGCGTTTTCACCAATATCTTTATGGCCGTAAAGATCCGTTTATATTAAAAACAGACCACAGACCCTTAGTGTCTATATTTAATACTAAGACGGGGATACCGGTTACTACCGCACTTAGACTTCAGCGATACGCAATTATTTTATCCGCTTATAATTACGTTGTGCATTATGTACCTAGCGATGACAATTGCGTAGCAGACTATTTTTCTCGCGCGCCGGTAGAATGCACACGTGCGTCGGATAGCATCGAAGATAATTTAGATACCTACTACGTTCTTAAATTTATGAGTGAAGTGGCCCCGGCGACTACAATTACTGACATAGAACGAATAACCCAAAACGATAATGTACTAAAGACGGTCATAAAATATATGTGTCGTGGTTGGCCCCGTAAAATTAATTGTAAATCGATATTACCATATTTTCAATGTAAATCAGATTTACAGTACGAAAACGGCTGCTTATTTAGGGGTCATAGAATAGTTATTCCGGAGGCTTTGAGAAAAAAAATGCTACATGAATTACACGATTCTCATTTAGGTATTATAAAAAGTAAGTGTAACGCGCGAAGCAGAATGTGGTGGCCGGGCATCGATATCGATATTGAAAGATGGATAGGTTCTTGTTCTACTTGTGTGAGCGTTCGCACAGCGCCGCCGCGTGAGCCGCCCGCGCCGTGGCCCGCCGCGACCGCGCCGTGGCAGCGCGTTCACATAGATTATATGACGGTGGGGCAAAGGGTATTTTTGGTGGTTATCGACTCATATACAAAATGGCTGGAATGCTTGCACATGCATAATGGCACATCTAGTAAGGCTTTAGTGTCACGATTAAAAAATATTTTTTCTATTTTTGGGATACCAGAAGTTCTAGTGTCCGACAATGACGTAAAAATTAACTCTATTGAATTTAAAAATTTCTGTGCCTGTAACGGTATTAAATATATGACGTCTCCTATTTATCACCCGCCGAGCAACGGTCAAGCTGAAAACGCTGTCCGGATATGTAAGAAAATATAAAAATGTATTTTAAAAGATACTTTATCATTAAATCAAATGAATGAAGAGTTGTTAGGATATTTATTTAATTATAGAAATACCGTGCATTGTACCACAGGTGAAACACCTGCCAAGTTAATGTTTGGACGAATGCTCCGCTCACGTCTCGATTTAATTTTACCATCTAATAAAATTACAAATAACTTACCAATATCAGGAAACAGGAAATTTGAATCTGGCAATGTTGTTTGGATCCGTTGGTACAGTGGACGGAAGGAAACTTGGAAATTAGGTTCAATAAGTGAAAAGATAGGAAATAGAATGTATAAAATCTTTATAAAAGACTTGGATGTTTATATTATTAGACATGTCGATCAGATATTGAAATATACGGGTTATAATTTACATTGTAACGTAAAAGATATTAATAGTGACGTGCCTCATCAGTTCCATTCTCCGCCGGCGTATGATACAGATTTAAGTCCTCCAGCGACACCAAATGAAGTTCCGTCAGCCTTAATTAATGAGACTACTGCCGAGCATACCACGGAAACTGGAATTAGTGAGGCACCGTCGGCATCAATGGCTGAAAATGCTCCAGATTGTGATGATGGAGAAGAATGGGGTGACTGTGAGGGTGTAGAAAACGAGCCGAAAACCTGTGCGACCGCTGACACACAGACACGCGAGTCTTTACCGTCCTTGACATCATGCATTCCAAGTGAGCCAACTTCTAGTACTAACAACCGCGCTGATATCTCACCAGCACCGTCACCGTCACTTACACGTGTCAAGCGGCCCCGGAAGCCGGTAGATTATAAAAAATATTTTAAGTAATGTAGCTGTTAGTTAACGTGTACAATTTATTGTTATTCAAATAAGTTATCATTTTGTCACCAGGTACCAAACAAATTAAGTGTGGAGGAATGATGTGTACGTTATGTATCTCTGTACGCGGCATCTTGACGTCAGTAATAAACTAGCATTCGTGTGAGCAGTGTGTTTAATTCAAATATACCTCACATAACCCTCTTCATAATGAACACTATTGGAGAACAAGGCAGACACATGTTTTTAGAAACCCAAATCGATAACAAAGAAATGAAAACCCTTTCTGTCAAATGAAAATGTTATGCGCTCGCTCCCGCTACCGCTCATCACTAACGCCTCCCGAAACAGCGATAACAATCGCAGCGACATCGGCGATTCGGCCACCGGGAGATAACATCGCCTTCCGTCGAGATCCGTATCGCGTTCGTGCGGACATGTCAATACGGTAGAAAGGTTTTCACTACTGTCTTTGATAAGTAAAACAGAAAGATACTTCACCGCCTTGAAATTTAATGAAGCTACAAAAGGATCATTTTATCATTTATTTCTTGATTTCTAGGAAAAGAAAAAACATGCATAGCGAAAATTTACGTATTATTATTCCTACGTAATAAATAAATAAGTATTTCAAACATTTTAGAACGGAGACATAGCAACACTTTATTTACGCAACAATTGCAATTCTCAAAACTGGTTACACTTTCCAATAATCCTATAATAAGTGAGCAATCTATGTATTTCAGTCATCTAAGACTACTGCTATCTTGGACATGTTATTGTTTTTATGTTATCGTGTGACTTTGAACTTATGTAAGATTGTCTCGAACTTTCTTGAAAGTTTATAACAATGTAGAGCTATCGATCAGAACAGAAAGTCAAGATTAGTTTTCTTGACTGTTTATTTCGAGAAATCAATAATAAAAATAGAACGGCACAAAAAGAAACATGAAAAAGGAATTAAAATATGAGTACAAAGGAAAAAGAAATCCTTAAAAATATTTTAATAATAAATTACAGAGGAGATCGCTCAATTATGACATAAATTGGGTCCAATATTTAATTTAGTGTTGACTTTAAATTATGGGTAAACGCAAACAATATATATGCTCCAATTTGAACAAAAACACAATTTATTCATAACATCTAAAAGCTCCATCTCTTTTAAATATTAGCCCATTGACGACTCCTCTGTTGTTGCAAATGTCCATCTGATCCCGATGTTCGTTATTTTTCTATTATGTAGTCCCTGTGCCTTGTCGTTAGGTTTGATATGCTAGCTAATATGTAAAGGTGTTAGAATCCTCTGAGGATTGATTCCGGCGGTATCACCACGTTAATTCTGGTAGGTAGGGCGTGGTAAGGGAGACATACATTTCCGTTCCAGCTTAGTTCTCAGGAGTAGTCGCATCTGTGGCCGACCTCAGGTAGGAATCTAACCCTATCTGGGGTTGATTACAAATGTCCATGGACAGTAACCACTTACCATCAGATGAATTACATGCATGCTCGTCTGCTACTTCTATAATTTTAAAATAATACAACACTTCACTAAAAAACTCAGACTTGGATTATAAAAGTATAGTCGAAATCAGAATTTTCTTGAATTCAGTCAAAAAGAAAATAATATTTATCGGCGAATCCGAGTAATATCTAGTATTATAAAAGTAAGATCTGTCGATACGTACGTAACCTTATTTGCATATCTTTATAAACATTTAGGGTAGCGTGGCTGGGTTTAATAAAATGCTGATAATAAAGTTGTATAATTTCGTCTAGACACTAAACATTTACTTTTATGGTCACGCTTTCTTATATTAATTACTTATTTTTTATTTTATATTTAAAGTTAACATGGAATGGATTTACTTTGTATTTACCTTCTTTCTTCTTAATCAAATCAAAATAACTGACCAAGTGCCAGTCGAAGTCGGATGGTTCCGTACCACCAAATTTTTCATTATATTTATACATAGTATTTGTTATTAATGCAGCCATTGAAGGAAATGAACTGTGAAAATTTGAACTCTCTACCTATAACGGTTCTAAGGATAAAGCGAAAGATTTCGATATATAGCAGTTTCTTGTATAGCGACCCCATTTTTTTTCAACCCTTTTCAGGGTTCCGTTTTTAGTCTTCTTGGGTACGGAACCCTATTACAGTGAAACCTGGTTAAGTGAGACATCAAGGGACCTGCAATGTCGTTTCACTTATAGAGGTATTCCACTTACCCAGTGTCTCAGATATACTGGTATAAATAAATATCTGTCTCATTTACAGAGGGTTCCATTATTAGGGTAGGAAGGGGTAGGGAGGGTATTTTGACATTTTTCAAATAAACATCAGTATGATAGTAAAGCGAAACTAAAACTGAAGGTAATTGAAGCTCAAAATTTGTACTTACGTACTTGGAATTACGTGTGGAATTTGTGGGTAGAATAAGAATGAGTAAACAAACAATGTTCTCTCAGTTACAGAGGTCTATGCATATAAAATTTACTCGCTGTCTCAGTTATTGAGGTAACTATGATGATAAATCGAAAGAACAAATCCCAGATATAGAGGTTTACCTCGTCCCACTAACAGAGGTAATTCAGTGCCAAAGTGTTGGGACCTCAGCATGAGTTCCAGTTATGGGGGTTTCTCACTTATCCAGGTCCCACTTAACCAAGTTTCACTGTACTAAGTCTTCGCTGTCTATCTTCTGTCGTCATCAAAAAAGTGACAGTGAAGTCTTATTTCTAGGAAATTCGGCCTCTCTATTTTTTCTATTAAAACCACCGGTTTTTTCACCCTTCACTGAATCCGAAATTTCAAAGGAGCATAAGCGTAACTAGTAAAAACACTAATGAATATATAATGAGAAATTCAACGTGTGATAGACATCGTGACGCAGATCCTAATCGCACCAATCAATCGCACGATACGACAATTAGAATCTCCAATCTTATCGAATATCGATATCGGTAAACAGTAGCGGACAGTGATGTATCTATTATGACGGGACTAGTTGAGGTAGGCGGTTTTATCTAGTTTTTGTGCTAGTAGCAATCGGTTAGACTTAGTCCATTCGATGTTAAGCGGCTCGTAATGGACATCTGTCGACAAATACAGACAGAGAACTCCTATCTGTTGATCATAATTTTAATATGTTGCCATTTAAAAAGTGAGTCCGAACGCTAAAGTTTTTGTGCCTATATTTGAAAGCCGATGTAGTGTAGGTAATCACACCGGTCTGAAGCGCAAGTTCCAAGTTCGATTCCGACTAGGTACAGACTTAATAATTAGCGATTTCTTTTCTGCATCTGAGTGTACTTTTTATCTATGTGTGTCACTCGCAGCCTGGTGTCCTACCAACAGTCCTAGAGCGGGGTCCTGCATCAAAAATGTTTAAGAGTCAAAGGATTGCCCTTTTGAGACAGAAATTGATGTGACAGTCACAATTTGTACCGTCCCAGTTTAATTTGCTCATTTTGAAAAATCAAAGGTGTTTTGACAAAGGACTTTTGTTCGGAAGTGTCAGACTTTTCTTTATTACGGTTTTTCCTTTATTCTTCATTCTTTCTTCATTTACTTTCTGTAGGGTTCAATATTCAAATGATCTTAACATTCAAGTTGTTCTATAGAATTATTTTTTATAATACCAATTTGTTTAATAAGAAACCGATTATGATTAGGGCAGTAAAACGATTGTAGGTATATTCTAATACTCTGAATTAGTAAAAAACTGCATATTTGCATATTTCATAACCAAACCAAATACGGAAGTCACCTAACCTGACCTAACCTCAAACCTATTAAGATTTCATCCCTATCGATATGACAATCAAATCCTTGTATTTCAAACCACAATAGGATTCACAATGGACGCCGACTACACACATCCAAAAATCGCATCTACCGTCTTCGCAAAAAAGACGATAGTCTCTTGCAAGGATCACTTTCCATTCAATGAAATCAGGAAATAGTAGATGTTGAGATTTGATTCTGATTGAGCAAACGTCATTATTCATGAGCAAAGATTAGAGATAGCCACGTGGCTTCGACATCTGTTTATTTAACTGCAATATCACGTAATCATAAATAATCGTGGGTTAGCTTTATTAATTCTTAGTCATATCTAGATTTGTTATCGTTTTCAATTTATATTCTCACTTTACCGAAGTATGCACAATTAAATATGAGTTCAATTGTAAACATTTTAAACATCATGTACCTATGATTCGTTTGTGTGATTGAAGTAGTACATGATTAAGCAGTTCACCTGATCATAAGTGATCACTATTTGCGGACATCTGAAAAAATGCTAGATAGAATAGAAATTCCACCAGAAGCTACTCCTGAGGACGAAGATGTTCGCCTCATAAATTTGTACCTTGAACCAAAAAGTGGTCTTATATCTTTAGCGTTTTATACTCGTATAGTCCTTATTACAATCCAATGTACAAGGTGGTAGAACCCTCTGTGGTTCGACTCCGGCGGCGACACCGCCATACCTATTCCTGCTTAATTATAGCAGTGTTAAGCGCTGCTGTGTTCTGGTTTCAAGGATGTGGTAAGGGAGACATATTTTACCGAGGCTTTCCAACTTACTCCTTAGAATTACTGTACCATCTTTCACCGACCTCAGATAGGAATCTGGAGTGCATTACAGATTTCCACGGGCGATACTAGCCACATACCATAAGGTGGAGTACGCTCGTATGCTACCCCTATAAATAAAAAAAATACTACTCAATTTTCGTCAAACATTGAACCGCTTCAATTTCTTTGATCTAAGTCATCATATCTCACAGTAGTCGCTAGTGTACAGTAAGTTATCTAAGCGGTATTGCGGCAACACGCAATTTCACGCGTTTGATTGTGGGAACAGCCGGTGGCTTCCGCTATTATCAGGGTTGCGATGGAAGTTCTAGATATAACGGTTAGAAATAAGGGTCGTCACTCACTTGGATGTTGTTTTACGGAAGTTAGAAGCGGCGTCTTTGCAGATCCTGGATAAAGTTAAGGTGTTTGTGTTCTTGGCTCAGTGTGTGTATATGATATCGTATTTTTTGTAAGATCCCAAATAGCAAAAGTACGGAATTCATCTGATGGTAAGTGGCAACTTTCGCTCATGTTAATTAACCTCATGGGTACTGACCCTCATGGTAGTTAACCCCAGATAAGATTAAAGTCCTGAGGTTGACCACGGATGCGTTGATACATCTGAAGACTAAATTGGAACGCATCAGATAAGTATGTCAACCTTACCACACCCTTCAAATCAGTACACAGCAACACCTAATGCTGCTGTTATTGGGTAGAAATAGATGATGCGGTGGTGCCCCTGCAGTCAAACCGCAAAGAGTCTTCCACCTTCAAGTGATTTACAGTTACACAATGGTGCCTCCGAAGACGAATCACAAAGAGTACCTTCAAGTGATATGACACTCATAGTTACTCATAATGCTATTTCCCTAGATACCAACCCTAGTAGAAAGCAAGTGCACCGAAGCCATGTGTTAATTCCACGCTGAATTATCACATATTGCCGTATGGAAGGAAGTGGAATTACTTCTTGATTGACAGGATAATCCTTGCAGCCATCATTGTGGGTATGTGGCAATTATTGTGTAGGCCAGTAGCTTAGGAAAGACAGCTCAATAGATGGAATTTGTTGAGACCCTGATCGGAATACAAAGTTTCTGATAGAATTTGCATGTTTTCCATACAGTGATATATTGGAGGAGATAAAAATTTAATCGTAAGTTTAGCATTTTTTTAATACGAATACATAAAATATCCGTCAGTTGAAAGTAATGATTAACAATAACAGTGATAGCCTAGTGGTTAAGAAACTCGGCCTCTCGATCGAGGGGTCTGAGGTTCAAATCCCAGGCACGCCTCTGATTTTTCAAAGTTATGTGCGTATTAGAATTAATTATCACTTGCTAAACGAAGAAGGAAAACATCGTGAGGAAACCTGCATACCTGAGAGTTTTATACAAAAAAATCTCAAAGGTATGACTTTACATACCTTTGAGATTTACGATTTACGATACCAATACGCACTTGGCCAGCGCGGTGGACTATGGCCTAATCCTTCTCATTATGAGGGGAAACCCGTGCCCAGCAGTGGGACAGTAATGGTTTGTTGTTAATGAAGATGTTGAAAGTATTGAAACCTATTTTTCATGCAACGCAGGTTCATGTACATATATAAACTAAATGTTAATATTTTGTCTGTCTGCTTGTATATTATTTTGTTAATATAGGCGATGTTTAAATGTAAATAAATATAATAAACATAATTTCGGTATCTGGTAGTAACTTCAGAATACGTTTTCAAAGCTCATAAATTATACTAAAACAAAATATCTGACTGTTTGTAGGAATCTAAATAACTAAAATAATTTAGATCAAACTTCTACATTCCCTATGTAGACGGAAGTATTCAGAAATAAATTATCTATATTAATTAGGTATCCAAAAAGTCTATAGTTGCAAAATTTAAAACATCTCATATAAATCTAAAAACCACGAAGCTTTACCGCCTTTAAATTTTCATAAAATTCAGCGACAGATCCTAAATCCTTATCTAATGGATAGTTCTATGAACTTGACTTATGTATGAAAGACGTAGCATTTCACCAGTCAAGTAGAACTGTATAAATGGAACAGTAAATAACATTACACATTTGCCATCGACAGACACTTCAATGGGTGGAATTTGTTGAATATCCGTTTGAACACAAAATCGGTAAAGGCGGTGAGTTGCCCACCAGCGACGAGTAAACGATAAGCTATAAGCTATTGTTATGCATAAAGTATTCATGATGCTATTCATCTATCCATGAATGTCCTTTGCTGGATAAAGCGCACCTAGATGATGTTAATTAGACTAGTCCTGTGTCATCAGAATTCAGGTGGTTAAACCTTCTTCACTACCTCAGTCAAACTAGAGAACACCTTGTTCTCTTTTGCTAAAAGGGCTTCCTCTTAAGGACCTACCTTTCCACATTAAGTCTGTTGCCATTTTTTAGAGTAATGGACTAGTCAGTTTTATTTTCGAGCTATTTATTTTAAGAGTTACAATGATTACTTTTGTCCATCTGCGAATTAGGTCAATAAAAGTCGCCAAGAACTTTGTTACGATATTGAAGTAAGAAATAATAATAAAATGAAAATTTGCCACATATGCACAAAGGTATAAAACTTGGTTGGTTACCTTTTATTTGGCAGCAACTCCACTTAAATTCAATTTTTAGTACTAGTCTCCCGAGTTTCTCTCTCACAATAAGTGAAGGCACTTGCCCATGTCACTTTATCGCTTCTAGTTGCTCGCCATTCCAACAACAACTCCTTCAGTTACACGAAAACCGTTACACGTTCGTGAGGTTTTGACAGATTGGTATATCGATAAGTGACGACCTTATTGGGAAAATCCGATTCGGTATATAATTAAATTGACTGCTGAATAGAATGTGTGTTTATTTGTTAAATTCAACATGAGTTTCTATGCTGGCCTATACTTTTAGGTAATGAGGATAAGCTTTCATAGCTCCTTTATGGTTATCTAATGATTGTTCTATCGTGAGATTTCAGTCGTGTCCTATATCATTTCGACTCAACTTCGGTTTGACTTTATACAGAATGCTTTTTACACTTACAGCCCCACGCTAGGAATCACTGTATCGTGGGTGCTATGGACACACAAAGAGACAAGTACACCAACACCCAGACCCAGAAACACAATCCTAAATTCATTATTTAGGTATCTGTCTGGCCGGGGATCGAAACCGGGACTACGCGTCAGACCGGGTATAGTGACTGCTCCGCCCCCCGGGTCGTCATAAAGGGCAGAGATTCTCATTTTTTTATATTTTAATATGAATGGCGCTACTGTGTTCTGCTTTGAAACATTTGGTAAGGATGATAAACAGAATCAAATTTCTTCAAACCACCCATAATATCTCTGACTAAGTTTAATGTAACTTTAGAAGGTGGTAGAATCCTTTGTGGTTCCACTCCGGGACCACCATCCTACCTATTTCAGACTCATAACAGCAGTGCTAAACGCTGTTGTGTTCAGGTGGGACTGGTGGAACTGAAAAACTATCAAGTGTCCTGCATGATCGTCTACCACTCCTATATTATAAAAAAAAAAACGAATTTATTATTACAACGTATTAATATAACAGCATGACAAAGAAAGCCAATGACCTCCACCATAATTGGTCGCATGCAATTTCACTATCAATTGAAAAGGGAAACAATGAATTAGGAAGTGTGTATGTGGGTCCGTTCGTTGGTTTTAATTGATGTTTATTGCTAAGCCAATTCCAGTTGGAGTACTATGGAGTCGATTAGCTCAGATATTTGTTTTATGAGGCCGCTAGAGAGATCAGAGTTTATTAGTATGACTTTTTTATCCGACAAAAGAGGTTAATGCTTTTTCGAGCGTGCCAATGTAAAGTCCGCGCTAAACTTCTAGTCTGCTCGGAATATAGAAAAGACTCGCCATACCTAATTGTAGATATTAGCGGGACGAAAACAGCCCCCCGGCACCCGTCCGCTGTCCGTTCTCATCCACGGGTACTCTCTGACTATAGCGCATTAACTTCAGGGCGGACTTGAAGTTTGTCGCGGACTATACCTTTGTATATCTTATTCTTCTTCCAGCCCAAAGGGCTTGATGGATTTTAACATATAAGGTGTCGTTTGATTTGTCTGAACCGTGGGTGTAAAGTAGTCTTTTAAGAAGGTTAGTTACCACCGTCTGACGCTGACTGTCATGGCCAACAACCAACCAACAACCACCGCGACTGTCGCTAGTTTGTTTCTTGCCTTAGAGTATAAATAAATAGCTTTATTAAGCAAATTTTATACTTGCAAATTACTTCATAAATTCGGATCAATGAAGTCTTGAAAACGATTAATTACAATTTGAATAATCATTTTGAGCTCTTGCAAATATAAATCCAATTAATTTTAGGCACAAAGTGACTCAACGAAGTCGTTAATTGATATTCAGAAAATTATTAATAAAACTGCCTATTGTGTGCTGATCAATTTAACCATTGTATTCGAGTTATTTCGAATCGCCATATAATTTAAATCAACTTGAACATGTTTAATAAACACATCACGATCACACAAAGACATTATTCCTATTTCAATACGCTCTTGCGCGCCGCACACGTGTGGATATGTATGCAAGGTTTTTTCATTTTAAGCAGGAACTCCAGATTTTTTCGAGAGTCAAAGTATCCTATGTGATTCCCAGTGAATTTCTCTATCATCAAGTGAAAGTTCCGTCAGCATCGGATCAGTTATTTTCAAAATAAATAGAAAAAAAACAAAAATAAAAAAGCGTTTTTTTGTTTATTTTGTAGTCGCCCAAATAATTACAATGAAATTGCATACTTACAAATTAGCGCTTGTTTTCAAATAACAAACAGACATTGATTTTATTTATTAGTATCGATAATTGATTCATAACGCGTATAATAATTTAGTTCTCTTGCGAATATCGTGAACACAATTCAATTTTATCGACATTCGAGTACTTATCGATGTGACATCGCTATCAGCGCCCCGGAGCTATATATCGTGACCACATGTACGCGGTATCCGGGACATTCCGCTTTTTGTAATATAAGAGTAGCTAACATACATGCAGCCCTGATGGTAAGTGGCTACTGCCGCCCATGAACATCTGTAATCAACCCCAGATAAGATTATATTCCTACCTGAGGTAGGCTACAGGTGCATCCCTCACGACTAAGCTGGAATGCCTTGAAAAAGTATGTTTCCCTTACCGCACCCTTCAAACCACAACACAGCAGCGTTTAACACTGCAAGTATTAGGCAGAAATAGGTGCACAATTCAATAAAAGCTTAATTTAAAGTATGTAATTAAATTGTAACTAGATTGTCAATAATCCATAAATATTATTCGAGTACTTATCGATGTGACATCGATATCAGCGCCCCGAAGCTATATATCGTGACCACATACACGCTGTTTCCGAGACATTCCATCTTCAATATAACTTCAACATAAAGTATGAAATTGAATTGAAGAAATATAGACGATAATCTATCGTGTAGGAAAATAATTAATCGTGTATTGTAGGTACAAGAAATGTTGTTTGTAATGTTCAAGTTGCAACAGTTTTCGTTATAATAGCATTTTAAAATATGTATTGTTATAACGGGGTTATGTTTTTTTTATATGCTAATAATAATTACTGTTGGAGTTTAATTGTCCCCGAGTGGCGGAGCGGTCACCATGCCGGTCTGACGCGCAGAGGGTCCCGGGTTCGATCCCCGGCCAGACAGATTTCTAAATGATGAATTTAGATTTCTGTTTCTGGGTCTGGGTGTTTGTAAATTTGTCTCTGTGTGTGTCCATAGCATCCATGATACAGGGAATCCTAGTGTGGGGCTGTGAGTGTAGAAAGCGTTTAGAAAGTGTAGAAAACGTTGAATTGTAATAACAAAAATGTCACATTAATTAACTTTAAGCAACTTTAATTTTATTTACTTGCTTATACTTAACGTATAGTTCGACAAAGCGACTCAATCCATTACCCAATTAAGGAAAGTCTCATTTCAATCCCTCACCTAGCCACCCTAGTGGGAACGTGTGGTATGCTATAAACAAAGTAATCGGGAGGAGATAAAATTGTGAAATAATTATTGGCATGTTGCCAGGAAGGTACTAAATACATTCCTGTTATTCTGATACGGTTCCTGGTTCGTGTAGCTTTTGTTTCCTTGTATGATTATTTGTCATGCTTGGAAGGACACGTTAAGCAGTTTTGTCGGTGAACTTAAGGTGGTAGAAGATTTGTGGTTCGACTTCGGAGGCAGCACCGCCACACCTATTTCTGCCTGCATATTAGCAGTGTTAAGCGCTGCTGTGTTCTGGTTTGAAGGGCGTGGTAAGGGATACACACTTATGTCAGGTGTTCCTACTTAGTCCTCAGGAGTAACAATGTGGTCAAACTCCGATAAGACTCTAATCCTATCTGGGATTGATTAAAGATGTCCGCTTGCTGTAGCCGTTTACATATTACATATCAAAAATCTTTTATTACTACAAACTTCTTTAACCCATAAAATGTAAGAAAACCTCACCGTAAAAGAAATTCCACAACATTCCTGCACAAAATAAAAGATTATATCTTTCACCACAGCCCTTAGGTTAAGGGTAGCCGGAAATTCAATTTCCCGTGCAACAAGTAACCCTGAATAACACCAACTAAACGTAGCTTAATCTTAAGACCAACAGGTGGTTCTTGCTATTTTCTACAAAATAGCGCTATTTTTTGTAAAGAAAGTTTTCTTTAAGAGTAAGATATAAAAAGATAGGATTCAAACGACCTGTTTGTTATACTGTCTTTGGAAGAGTAGTAATTTACAGTTTTTCTTATAATGCTTTTATAAATTCAAGACACTCGTGAGTTGAAGACATGTTTATCGGGTAATCGAAAAAATTGGACTTTTTACATGTACAGACATAGAGCGTATCAGACGCGTGTTGTGACTCTTGCACAATCTTCTCTTGTACAATCAAACAACTCTGGGCCAGTCAAATTTTGTGTAGAAAAATATATTTGTCTGCCACGACCCGTACCTGATACGTACAATGTCTGTTACCGTTTAACCTACAGAGCGTGATAAAAAAATAGACGTAATATACAAATACTCTAACTTGACGGAGGAAAGAAAATTAATGCATGCACACACAAAATTAATGCATACACACATAAACACTAAACACACATACACGCCAACATACAAAAACATACAAATACGGAACTAGAGGATTATTATAAAAAGAAACTTAAAAATGTAGCCTACGTCACTCCCATAATTTAATCAAATCTAATGGTAGCTCATAATATGTAAAAATTCGTCAATCCATTTGGTTTATAATGCATGCCAAAATGCGACACACATATTTACATACATACACACATACAATCATATATAAATACATACATACATAATCCTATAAGGTCCTAAAACATTACTCTCCGCACGTAACAAGCATAATAAAATAACGATTTCATTATGTATACTCCCCTTTATATAATGTAGATTCATATCTCTTTATTGTAAAAGTAAATAAAATATGTTTCAACAGCCTTTTTAGTATCGCATTGTGCTTAATCATTCCTAATTCATTGTTAACAAATCATCGCGGTTTCATTCATGAGAGCGGTTCTTTAGTGCTTACGACTACGATATTAATTCATTACTTATAGCTTTGAATAAAATAGTGGTAACAATGTTTAAGTAAATATTCTCGCTGTTACAATTACTTGGCTCACTTATAATATAATAAATAAATAAATACCTATTTCAAATAAATTAATATTGATATATTGACGAGATTATATTATGTAGCTAACTTGTGATGTTTATAATCTAACTATAAGGTAAATATAAGGTATAAGGTATATAATCTAACTATAAGGCGGATTTTTTAGCATATTGTAATATGTGATTATTGTAATGTTTTATATATCTATAGATCGAGTTTCTAGTATGAAAAAATATTGTTTATGTTGAAATAGATTTTTATGGTGGTGAATTTCTGCAAATATTTTAGTTTTAATCGAAATCGCCCTCTTGACTCTTAAATGGATTCCCGTAGTTTCGGATTTGTCCCATTTAAAAATTCCCGGTACATTTAAAATTCCAATAAAATAGCATTGTTTGTGGTAAATACCGTTAATGAAATGAGTTTTTATTAAATCTCAATATTAACTTACTAAACGAACGTTGGCGAATCGTGTCCAAATCATGATGTACAGTGTTTTTAGTCGTGAGTCGTGATGCGTTGTGTCGTAACGTACAAAGGGTCATAAATCGTAGGCGATTCCGTGTATTATTATGCCTACGGCTCTCATTAGCATGCCTTGTTGATCCTTTCACCTTTCAACTGTCATTTCAACCACATTTATACTTATCAGATTGTCCGTAAGTGTGTAAAATAACCTATTTATTATGTAAGTAAATATTAACACTCTTATGTTGATAGTTTTTACCGCGGCTATGCCTGCTTTTTAATGTGTATTTTTTTATAAAATAGAAGTAGCAAACGAGCTTGCATTAAATTTTATGGTGAGTAGCTGTTGTCGCACTTGGACATCTGTAAACACCTGACAACCCCAGATTGCAGATGTCCATGTGTGGATAAGATTAGAGTCTTTTCAGAAGTCGGTCACGTTGCTACCCCTGGAGATTAAGTTGGAACGCATCTCTCTTACTCCCACCCTTTTAAATGGGATACAGCAGCGCTGCTATTATAAGGTAGAAATAGGTGTGGCGGTGGGTCCTTCGGAGTTTAAAATAGTGACGGAAATATGCAGGTAGTAGAAGTCTTCGGTTATAATCAAGATTGTCATCTGGAGGCACGGCAGTGCCTCCGCCAAGTCGAGCCAAAAAAAGCGGCACCGCCGTGCCATTCTTTTCTCGAAGCAATTCGGCCCATTTTGTACCCCTGTAACTTCGTTGCATATGAAGCTAGAATACTTATTTCTGTACAATTAATATTTAGTTTCACAAAATAGAACAGAACATCACTATTTCATTATATACCTTATGAATGCTAAATAGATGTCGATGTAAGCAATTATTATAACGATATACTTGCATACCAGAACACGATATAACACTTCGTAATAAAATACACAAATCCCTACAAAAAATTAATCGACGTAACACATATAAATATTTGTAAGACTAACATATGTTACGCCCCGAAATAAAGTATCCAGGAAGTTGTTCTACGTCGGTTGATTATAAATTGGCTGAAATTCGTATGTCTATGCTCATCACGTATTGGACAAAAAATAATCAGATTCACCACTCATCGCCGGATACTTACAATAAGCTAGCCTTTTTTCGCACCTTTGATTTGTAAGTTTTTTCGCACTTCGTAGTATTTACGACAAAATATTTAGGTTTACTTCTAAAATATCTTAAGCTAGGTTTGTACAAATAAGTCTAATTATTGTGATTAAAGAAATGTTTTTACTGATAGGTTACTTTTAACTTTCTTCTTTTGTGAAATTAACTTTAGCAGTAAAATTTTGTCAAACTCATTTTTAACTGATTTTCCAAAAGAAATATTATTTTTGCTTTTCTCGACTAGATGGGAACAATTCCGTGCTCCTTTAGTTAAAAATAAAACTTTAAAATATATTAGTTATAGTTATTTTACTTAAAATTATATTATTTCCATAAGTATGCAAATCAATTTATTTTCACATTTAGAATAAAACAGTTTTTCTTTGTTAAATGACTTATTCGTTATTTAACTAAGAAAAACTCATAAATATAAATAATAAAAATAATTGATTTTTTTGCAATGAAAATTGAAAATATATTGATATTACGCAAAGTCGAAACATTCGCTAGTATAGCAAATTACAATCCGAACCTATAACCGCGCGTGGGTTCCGTAATTCAATACTTTTTGCTCGTAACTCATCCCGCTAAAATCGATTCTAACTGTAATGCAAATAGAAATAGAAAGCTGATGATACGTAATACGAGCCCGTAAAGGAGACTCCACACCGCCTTTCCGATTTGGTTCGGTACACAGTTTCCATTACTCTGAATTTCTCTAATGTTTATGTAATTGCGTTGATATAATTGATATACTCGTTGCAATTAAATCATATAATTATTATAATCATGTCGAACGCTTAATCGTATAATTGCAAGTTTCACTTAATTTATTATTGTTTCGTCTAAATAGGTGTTTCATTAACAGATATCATGCGTGGTGCACGCATGCAATGCAAAGATCATGTAGTTCATGTGAAAAGTGGCTACCGCTTTCATTGCATATCGCGTAAGTGTAAATTCCTAAATTCTGCCACTCTTAATGCCAATAGCAGCAAAATTTGATTGTTTCATGTCATTTTTATTAACGAATACGCGCATTCAGTTCTAATGCTAACTAACTGGTGACTATCGCTAATGGGCATCTACCAACTTCATAATACAGAACAGGGGTTCTATCTGAAGTTAGTCACAGACGCGTTGACACCTGAGGAATCAGAAGACCTCATATGTAAGTCAGCAGGCATCCACATCTTTTCACCAAAACTTATGCCTGCTTCACGTCACAAATATGTGCGGGAGTAACAGATACCTTCCTAAAACTAAGTATATTACTTCTACCTTTAAGTAATTTATATTATTTATCGAAGACAAATCGTAAGTTTCAATAATACATATCAGTATTTCAATTGTATTGTTATTGTTTATTGACATCGGAAGTGTCCACACGTGGCAAGAAAGACAAGGTGTCTGGCAATTAGGTCCACAGGAAGTGATTCAACCAAGAATAAATCCATACAAAGTGTTTGAGTATAAAGTGAATCCTATATACTGTGATAATTCTTCTAATATTAATATTTGAAAGTATTTCTACTGCACATGGCAAGGACAATAAGAACAAAACTTCGTGTGTTTTTTTATGTGTACATTTTTTTATTTTACATTTAGTAGCAGAATACGCTGTTTCCCCTGAAGTCTAAGACTTTATCTCACCCTATAAACTAGAACAGCAGCTTTATATACATCTTGATAGCATAAATAGGTGTTGCGTTCGTGGCGAAGTCGAAGTTTAAAAAGCTCTACGACCTCCAGAACGCATTGGTACTACGCTAATAACTTTAAATTTGTTTTTGAAAATTGTCTAGGTCATACCTTTATAACTAGACCCACCAATTTAAACTTTAAGTTATTTATTACTATAAGATTTTAACTGGAAACGGAAGAAACCACATTAACATACAAACATTCAAAGATTAAAATGATGAAGATCGTGAATGGGAGAAGACATGTAATATATCTAAGTTAGAACAAGTTTTGCTCATCATTGTAATTGATCTCCGTGTATCGATATGAATTATGAATCAATCAAAATATCATTACAGTGTGTGGTGCAAGTTATGAGCGCTGAATCATAAAAAATGGTAAATGGTTAAGTAGGTCTATTATAATTTCTTGTTTAAGGAGAAAATGTTTATTAACCGTGTACTTCTTGTAGTTGTATGTTTAGTAAGTGTTATTAATTTAAATATTTACAATCCAAAATGTTACATCCAATCATCAATTTAAAATCCATTGTGATACAAATATAATGACATTTAAGTTTAGATTATTAAAATAAACAAAGTAATCAATAAAACACAGTGAAAATTATTAATAAATGCATTTTATATTTTTTAGTTTTAAAATTGTAATGTGTATCACATCTAGATTAGATTACATAAGATTCTATAAGATACGAAAGCAACAACAATAAAATAAATATTTCATTAAATATAAAAGTACGATCCTGTTAAAGTATTTGTTGAAAGCGAAATATTTATCTGTTAAAACCTCAAATACGTATACGCATGTAATTATTTTGACGATTGAAATCAAAATCAAAAATTTTATTTAATGTTCACAATGTTTTACATTATATAAAAATTATTGAAGCCCACCTGTTAAGCGATATTTCATGCTTGTGTTAGGTACGCCCATTACATTAGATGCTTGTTTTAAGTACATTAAAATAAATCTTAAAACCGCTTTCCGCTCTTCACTTACACCGCTATGAAACATCTATTTGCATAGCAAAGCCCATGTCATCCACAACAGATGGCATTCATATCCCATCACCGCGTTACTCTATCCCCGATGTAAACTTAATTGATTTTTTAGGGTTCCGTACCCAAAGGGTAAAAACCGAACCCTAGTACTTAGACTTCGCTGTCTGTCCGTCTGTCACAAGACTCTATCTCTGAAACCGTAATAGATGGACACTTGATTTTTTTACAGAAAGTGTATAACAACAAATACTAAAAATAAAAAAAGTTAAATATAAAAAATCCCCATACAACAAACTGTTTTTTGTCAATATTTTTCGAACTAGATAGATAGACAGTACAAATTATCAGCATGTACTTCAATGGCTGCTATAATAACAAACACTAGAAATTAAAAAATGAAAATTTGCAAAAAGTAATGAAAATTTTGGTCGTACGGAACCGGAGGTTGCGGGCTCGACTTGCACTTAGCCAATTTTTAATCTCATATACCACTCAACTTTTTGTACCACCAAGCATCTTATCTCAGATGAAGAATTGAGATAGTCCCTCATAATATGCTGTAACATTGTAAATGGTAGATACAGTCATTAATCTTTTCGTTTTGAATATTTATTTAATGATAGATACTTATAATCTTCAAATCTATATGAAAATCACGTCGTGTATATTATGATTGCTTCTTTTTAGGATTGGATTTTGAGCAGATGTCAAAAACGTTTATTTATTACGTCTGTAAATAGCAATCCTTATTGAATTGTGTTAAGTATACTTAAAGTTCTCTCTCAACTCAAGAGAAATATCTAGGTCTAGCTGTATGACATCTACCTATACGTCATTTTTATAAGATTGCAAGCTGATGGTAAGTGGTCGCTACTAACCGACTAGAGGAGGAGTTCTATCTAAGCTTATGACAGATTATTTGCCTCTACTGAGCTGATGGTATCTAAAGTGGATTTGGCGGTTGTACCTCCCCGGTTGAATTATACTGATGAAACCACTTTACAAAAGTTCCTAAGAAATTTTCTGCGCTTGTTTGAACGACGGGGTACTTACGTAATATGATAAAATAGTTGAACACCAAAATAATATTAATTAAATGTCATACTATTTATGAGCCAATAGCGTCACCAGCTTTAATCCGTATTAAAAATTCTAGACAATATATTAAATATTTTAATTTACCACACATCCACGTAACGTTATTACAAAAATGTACGAATTTCCTCGAACAAGCCGCTAAGGGCCAGTGCGCACGAGCGACAATTACATGCGGTCCATTGTTCGTGATCATTCGGTCCGCCGGCGTCGTAATTACACGCTTTGCTACGCGCAAATTGTTGCGCTAGAGACGTGGAGTCGCTTTCTGTATATTTTTTGGAGATTCGTATTTTACATGCTCATGTAGCTAATTAATTATGTTCAACTACTTGCTAGTGATATATAAAATAGAGAATAACTTAATTGTTCAGTTAATTTGTTTCAATTGTGCATAATATTTTGACCTTTTTTTAATCTGTTCTAGGATTACAGTTAAAATTACTAATATCATAAATTTAGTAAAACACTCCGTAGATTGACTCCGTACTATAACAGTGTTAAGTGTTGCTATATATTTTAAATTAAAATGTATAAGACAGACAATTATCTATACCAGATATTCAAATTTAATCCTCCGGGATAGCAAAGCATACGAGACCATCCTTGACAGAACTAATTTTGTAGTTCTTATGTATCAACGTTTATATGACGGCATGGTTTACAAATGTCTGTGTTGATTGCTGAACCATTTAAGTATTTATAAACTATATGACTGACTGTTCAATTAGCATCTGTTTTGGTATAAATTGTATTTGAAGTACAATTTTATGGTAAATAACGTAACATCGCGAGCACCATTGACTAAACGCACTCAGTCATGTGTCGCAACGCAATGAGCCGTGCCGTCTGTTTTGCCCTAATTGCGATCAAAGGAACAACCAACCAAGTGGGTGCCACGCGCCGGCGAACCAATCAAAGACCTTAATACGTTAATAATATGCGATAATTGATATTTTATAAGCTTACATATAAATAACGGTTTGAATTTTAAGTCTGTCTATTTGGATGATTTTTTTTTTTCATTTTTCTTTTAGGTGTTTTATATAGGTATTGTATAGAAGTAGCAGACGAGAATGCAGAAAGTGGCTACTGCCACTCATGGACATCTGCAATCAACCCCTAGGATGGGATTAGATATTTCTAGCTGAGGTAGGCCACAGCGCCGCTTGGGAACTAAGCTGGAAAGACTCGGAAAAGTATGTCTCTCTTACCAACCTTCGAACCAGAACACAGCTGCGTTCGACACTACTGTTATGTAGAAATAGGTGTGGCGGTGGTGCCGCCGGAGAACCACAGAGGGTTCTTCCTTTAAACTCCTTACTACGAAACAAAGAGGAATCTAAGGTAAATCCCGGTCAATTTCTAGTTGCAGCCGTGCCCATTGCTCACGGATCTGACATGTGCAGCTCAGATTACCATCTGTTCGAAAAACCGTCAGTTGTATCGACGTATCAATAATGTATTAACCCGTTGGAAGTTAAACCAACACGTGTGCATTTGTATTCAGTCGTCGTCTGAGGTTGAATTCATGTTTTTGGAATGACTTAAAACTCGCAAGTGACTTTTTTTTTGAAATGAGGTTTAGGATTGTTTTGTTAGGTTTTTAGTTCAAGGTTTTCTTTTAATCTAGGGTATTATTGGTTGAATCTTGGCATATAATAAAAGAACTAAATAGCGAACTTAGGGTTGTGCGAAAAGATGTAATCCTGTGAGAAATAGGAGAAAAAAAAACTTATATTAGTTATTTACCTTATGCAATGGAATTTATTTAGTATATCCCTGCGGAGGCTCTTACATTTGTCAATTACAATATTTTTTATTACACTACTACCCGATCGAAACACGACCTCAACCTTATCTTATGTACCATTTAAAAATATTAAATAAAGTTCTGTGGCGACCTCCCGCTACTCGTCAAGAGATGGCGCCACGAGTGTTCTGAATCACGCTATCAAAGTTTTCTGAATATCTAGCATATATACAAGTTCCGAACTGAGACTGTTGGAGCATGGCCGCTCCCCGGGCATGATCACCTATCCCGGCGGGAGATCTCCCTTTGCCGAATTTCAATTAAAAAATTTGAAATGTTTTTCTTTGTTACAGGTATGATAACCACATTTAAAATACAAGAGCGCAAAGGAGCCAAGTTCGTGAAAATAGATAACTACTAGGAAGATTTTGGGTATAAATTGGAAATTATTATTTAAGTAGATATATTGTATTATGCGGAACGCGACCGCAAACCGTATGATAGAACAACATAGTGAATATCATACCACAGGTCATCAAACCATATAATTGGAGGATTTAGTTGAATGATAAATAATTATTTAACAAAGCCACTATTGCTAATAGGTTCAGAATAAACTATGCGTTATATTTACATAACTTCTACACTCACATCCCCACACTAGGATTTTTCCGAAGTCATAGGTGCCATGCGGACACACGAAGACAAATACACAAACACCCAGACCCTAAACAAATATCTGAATTCATTATTTACATATCTGTGTAACCGGGGCTCGAACCTGGTACCCACGTCGAGTCAGAGCGGTAGGGCGGGCGCCGGGCAACCACTCCGTCACAAAGTTCGCTACAATATAACCTTTTCAATACAGTCATACGAGATATTTTCCTTTCTTGAACAACATATAGAAAGATGACGATGGGAACATCAAAACAACAAAATAACAACAAACAACAACATAACAATAAAGGCATACACATATACGAGCAACATTATGTAATATGAATATCTAAGTACGTAAAAGTAACCCATATAATTTGTAATATACAAGTACAATTAATTTATTAATTATCCGAAACGTGTAAAATTTACAATATTAGAAATTGATGCATAATAAAGACATATAATAAATACCAAACACAAAACTTTCATCACAATTATTATATATTCATACATAACAAAACCATAAACCGATTACGACACTTATTCGCTGACACGTCTATAAATATTGTCGCAAACACCAATTCTGGTTATTAGCACCATAGGTTTTGAAATCGCCGGTTAGCGCATCATTACCATAACTTTCTTCCTTATCTACATTATATTGCACGCCGTAAAAACAAAGTTCAGAGTTTAAACATTTTATACCGAACTTATATGCTCGATTGTCGTAAAATAGGAATAGATAACGACACTCACATACAGACCTATAAAGAAGTTGAAGTATCTGATGGTAAGTGATCAATGCCGGCAACAGACATCTACAAATAACTCCATAAAGAACAGAGTTTTTACTTGAAGCCAATCACGGAGACCACTCCTGAGGACTAGATCGTCTACATGAGGCATTAGATTTCGGAAAACGATTCCAATTGTACTTCAGGTTATAATGCTTAGAGGTCCATAAGCAGCAGTGACCACTTACCATCAAGAAGACTAATCGTTTGCCACTTCAATTATCTTGCATTAGGCGAATCTATACCGGTAAGATTCCAATTAAAATATTAGAAATTGCAAACACATTTACTAGTAATTATTGCGTTGGTAAGAAACTAATATTTCGACTAATAAAATGTTTTCAGAACTATATTTCGCAAAATAGAATTTAACTAAAATGTTTGGACCTTATCAAGTTGTGGAATGAACTTCCTGATCTATTCCCGGAGTGCTACGGAGCTCTTCAAAAAAGGTGAAAAAAAAGCTTGTCTGGTGTTGTCCATAGGCGACGGCGACCTTCCATCAGGAAGCCCAATCTGCGTTATCATTATCTTTAGGACTATAAAAAAAAAAGTTGCAGCTGTTCTGTTAGTGGGCAACTTTCGTAAATTAGTACAAGTCGACGTCAATATGTTTAAACATTTTCACCGGGAAGCGACACAGCTGCAACGCATGCATGTGCGTATGCATTACACATGAGGTCGTGCGAGGAAGCGGATGGCCACTATGATCAGATTAGATATACTAACCATTTCCTATGTATCGGGATATGTTTCCTGTTGCGTAATTGCTAATTATTGCACATTGTGTTGCTTAATGAGTGATGGTTTAGTGGTTGGGAATTTGGCGTTTAAGGCTTAAGGTCGAGGTTCAAATCTCGAAAATTAATGATTGCTTACATATCACGGAATACACATACATATTCCGCGATGTTTGAGCCATACTTAATACATATAAAATAACGTTTTCTACACTCACATTGACAAATACTTAAACAACCTGAAACAGAAATCTAAATTTATTAATTATACTCGTATATATGTCTAGCCGGGGATCGAACCCGGGACCCTCTGCGCGTCAGGCTATTATGGGGACTGCTCCGCCATGCGGGTTGTCGATTAAAACGATATACACATACATAACACATAAATATTGTAACACTATATACATATATTTAATTATCCCCACAGACCCCAAATGGTTGTCTTGCACAGACTCAAACCCCGGACCCAACATGAGATACTTAAAATCGTACCACTTGCTTCAGGATTACGAGCTAACGAAATCTCAAGCGGGAAAGCTTTCAGCATGTTTCAGGCGGGTTTAATTTACCAGACAGCCGTCGAGAGGATGATTTTATTTAAAAACCTTTTATATTTTGTTTTAATGGACCCACTCTAGAGGAATTCGATTCCAAATGCCCGAAGGATATTACCTTTTTCGAGTACCTCAATACGACGAGGTGAATATTTTAACTGTTATGAAATGGTTTTATCCCCTAGCGTGCCATTTTACATTCATTTTTAATTTAAAATAAGAGATGTTTCAGTGTTAGCATAGTGGTTGAAATTCGGCATCTTAATCAGGAGGTTCGAGGTTCGATTACTACGCAGCTCTAATTTATCAAAGTTAGATGCGTATTAAAAATTTATTCTTGCTGTAACGGTGAAGGATAATATCGTGACGAAATTTACACGTCAGAGAGTTCATTTAAAATCTCCTCAAAGGCCTGTAAAGTCTACCATATCTAACTTGGGCAGTGCAGTGGACTAAGGCCTAAATTCATATCACTCTGAGAGCCGACATGTGCCCAGAAGTAGTACTGAAATGGCTTAGATCTTTTTGTGATGATGATGATCATTTTTCTGTGAATATAATCCATGCATGAGGATAGTTATTAAACAATTTAAAAAGCACTAATTGCGAGTACCCATTACACAATAAAACAAATAAATATTAAACAAAAGTAAATTAACAAGCAAACAAAATAGAAATAATAAGGTAAGCAAAAAAGCCGAAAAACAAAATAATTAAACAAAAACAAAGTTGTTTTGAATCCAGTTAAAGACATCTGTGTATTCATGGCGACTTCCATAAAAAATATTTCTATACTTTTTTGTACTACGAGTACTTTAGCGTCTATTTGAACCATACTATCTTAGTAAAAAGCGTATAATTACGCCTGTAAACGAACGAGCCAGTTCAAAATAACACCAACGTTTAAGGAAACCGCAGACCGTATATTATTAAGTCGTTACAAAACATAGAATGCTTGGGTTAATGACTTCCTCGACCGACACTAGGTCCGCGATAAGCGTTCTACCGACAATTTGTACATCTACTATAATATTGAGATGGACAAAAAAATGCTTAACTTATAGTTACTGTGTTTTATTTATTTATTTATATATTTATTGTAACACAAACACACGGTTAAGGTACAACAGGGCAAACTTAATGCCTGATGGCATTCTCTACCAGTCAACCCTTGGTGAGTGGAGAGAATTTGCGGCAGGTGTCAAAATACATAAATATTGTAATACTTACTACATATATAAATACATATCCAAATATATACATACAAACATATATCTAAAATATAATAATACAATATTATAAATATATATACATATACATATATATTATAGGTGAAGAGAAAAGAGATAAAAAATGCTTTATATGTCAGATGAGGAGCTCAGATACTCTCGGACAAGTTTTTTAAATATCGTTTTGCTTGGAGCTTTTCTTATGTGCACGGGCAGGGCGTTCCAGAGCAGAACTGCCTGAACAGTAAAGGAAAAATGGAAGAAGCCACTATTATGTGATGGAATATCTGCTTTTAAATTATGAGATGACCGAAGCATTTTATCGTGAGTTAAGTGCCGGTACTGGAAAGAATCCTTCAGATTAGAAGGAGTATTCGTATCATAAAGGATAGAATAAAGAAGGAAGAGAACCCTAGAGTTACGCCTCTGACGAATAGTAAGCCATTTAAGTTGGCGACGAAATAGAGAAACGTGATCATATTTTCGGAGACCAAATATGAATCGAATAGAGTTATTGAGAAGGCGCTCTAGTTTATTAAGAAGAGCTTCGGTCAGATCTGGGTAGCACACGTCTGCATGGTCAATAATAGGCAGAATAAGAGTGTTGACAAGCATAAGCTTGGTCTTAATAGGAAGAAAGTGTTTTAGACGATATAGTGAGCGCAGAGTGGCGTTGACCTTCCGGCATACTTCCACAACTTGCGGATACCAAGTCAAAGAGTTGTCGATATAAAGCCCAAGATTTTTCACTGTTTGAGCAATCTGAATTTGAGAGCAGTTGTATAAGATAGGTGCTATAATCTACCCTTGTCAGCAACCTCGAACTACCCATGACGATCGCTTGGCATTTGGCAGGGTTGACTGAAATCCCATGGCGCAATGACCAGTTATAAATGGCACTTAAGTTAAGATTAATTGTATCAATTGCGCCATGGAGATTATTCAAATCTGCTTGAGCGTAAAGTTGCAAGTCATCTGCATACAGATGATATGAACAGTTGATAACAGAAGTTATGGAGTCAATAAATAGAGAAAATAGTAATGGTGAGAGAATACCGCCTTGCGGCACGCCAGCCTCTAAATGAGCCCAATCCGAGGTGCTATTGCCCATACGGATGGATTGCTGGTGTCCGCGAAGATAAGAAGAGAACCAATCCAAGACAGAGGTGGAGAATTGGAGATGGGAAAGGTAGGCAAGGAGAATATCGTGGTCGACCGTGTTAAAAGCATTGGAAAAGTCAACAAGCACCATCACCGTGAGCCTTCTATCATCCATTCCTTGTCTGATGTCATCACATACCCTTATTAGAGCAGTGGTGGTTCTGTGACCAGAACGGAACCCGGACTGATATACACTCAGCAGGTTATATTTTGATATATGAGAGGAGACTTGCTTATGTACACAGGCTTCCAGAATCTTAGAGATGAACGGAAGAATAGATATGGGCCGATATTCGTTAGCCAGCACAGGATGGGGTACTTTGGGAAGTGGACAAACAAAAGCATTCTTCCAGATAGTGGGGTACTGTCCAGACCTTAGAGAAAAGTTAATAATATGCGTAATAACTGGAAGAAAGCTATCGATGACGTTGAGAATCATGACCCTACTTATTTCATCACATCCTACAGCCTTGGATTGGATACTAAGAATAATCTTTTTAATCTCTTCCTGACTAACGGAGGAGAAGTCGAATGTTGGGCAAGTTTTATTGTTTGTTTATACATAAAAATAATATAGAGCAATTATTCAAATAAAACCTACGGTTATTCCCACAATTTAGAAATATCTTTGCATGCTGATATTGGCCAAATAGGCAGATCATTATCAAAAATATAACATCTTGTGTACCATTTTTAGTACAATAAATAAATAAAATCCAACGACACCTCATATGTGAAAATCTATCAAGACTTTTAGGACGTGCCAACGAATAAGCCATACATATTATTAAAAAAAAACTCAAACACTCAAAAACATACTTTTCGCAGTATAAAAATAGTAAAGGCACTTAATTTTTTAAAAATACCACAACGTTTAATCTTTTAACCATTCTTTCCTGCATGCTAGTTACTCGTTTGCAGTAAAACAAGTACCTAAAAGCGTAACGCAATAGATCGTGACCCTTCCATAGGACGCCCACAGTCCATTGTGTGCGAGACGAAACAAAGGCTCTACTCCAATTGATAGCTCGGTACAGCCTCATTAATTCGTCATTACAGCTTCAACGCACTTTCGACACTTACTGTCTTCACTTTAAGATAACTGTTTTTTCTTGACAGTTTAATTTATCTTTATATTTTTTTAACTTTTTGGGTAGCATTTAAACCAGGATTATTTGTTTTTTATGGAGTCCAGAGCCTGTTTTTATAAATTTAGGATTCTGTTTTGAATTAACATTTCTGTTATATTTAAAAACGAACGTATAACTATACTTAGTTAAACACAAGATGTCAGTTTCGCTTCTTATCCTCTAATAGGAATCGTTGAGTTACCCTTGTGGATTTAAAAATATTCAAGCAAGTTTGCCACTAACCTATACTTACCTCTACCTGCGCTCATTACCACAGCCTCGCAATATTCAGGAAATTTATCCATCTGCAGATGTTGTTGTTGATACGACTTTTTTGATAGTATAAGAATTAAAGGAACATAAAGTCCATCTTATGGTAAATGGTCAAGTCCTTACGTGGCCATCTATAATATGGCGCGGACATCTATAACCATCCGTATAGTACAGGAGTTGACCTACAGCCTATACCTGCACTCCTGAGGTCTAAGCGTCCCATATGAAGATCAGCTGAGGATTAATAAGAGTCGTAGTTAAAGAACCTTAATAAGAAGTCTTGAAGTGATTTCAAAGCTGATACAATACTTCCTGATTTGAATCGACACCACCACTCTTCAGCCTCAGAAATCTAAACTTTTTCAAATAGTAATCCACATAACACATGACATCTGATGCAATGAACAATGCAACTGAACAGCGCGAAGTAGAATTTATTCATAATTTCCCGACTCCCCGGTTCCATAATATTCTCATTTCCTATCTCGTCACTCATCATAAATCCTGCCGAGCTCCCGTGCTAGCAGGTCATCGCACGACCTCGCCGCCCACGAGAAACAGAAACTGAACTTTGTAAGTTGTATTTAAACTGCATTATTAGACTGCGCGTATGAATATTGTATAGCTAAGTATGAATATGTATGAGTATGTATAATTTTCGTGGAGCTTAGGTATTTGCTGCGCTGTCTCTCCATCTGTTTAGGAGTAATAGTCTATCTCGGGCGCTTGTACGATTAGCCTGTAGATTAGCTTTTAGATAGACACAAGTAAATATTTTTTGTGTCTGTCTCACTGCTAGGTATGTCTTTTATTAAAGTGAGATGGACGGCATTTTTTGGTGCAAGCATTTTTTTGGTTTAACGAAGTAAGTTTGGTTTTATAGGTACTTCGATAACAGTGCCATTCAACTTAAGCATTATTCTCGTTATTAGTATCAAAATTTTACAAAATAAGTATCTAAATTTCTATTATTAAAACAAAAGCAATTTAGTGTTATGTAAATTTGATTAAAATTTTAAACTTTTATTATTTGCATTACCTTAAAGGAACCTTTACCCATTTTTCCATAAAAAATAACTTCGCCAAAGGTTTTCTAACAGAAAACACGCACTTTCATCTTAAAATTTTCGCCCACAAAAAACGACCTTCCCCATTAAATATCCTTTGGGAATTACCCAATAACGATACCCAATCAAAGTGGGCATATTTATTTTGCGTAGGCACCGAGTTTTGCAGATTATCGTTAATTAGCCGTGTTTGCTCGATTTATTTCCCAGCGAGGTTAATTCCATTCGCTAAATTTGCACAATATCAAAGCCTTGAGAAATTCGTGCCTAATAATCTGTGAAATTTTGACCATTAAGGTGAATTTGAACAAAGACTGACTAGTAATTTCGCAACTACCTGCATGGTAGACCGTAATGGTTCGACAAATTGAAGGATTCAATCCCTCCTTGGCAAGACATACAAATGAGAAATTTAGTATATTCCTCTGGTTTGAGTGTTCGTGTCTTTGTGTGTGTCCATGGTACCCAAAACACTAGACTGATGGACCTTAAAGAGTAATGGATAACTAATTCATACATCCTTGATAACTTTGTAAACCTTTGTAGAGATTACGATGTTTTATTTCACAATGAAAGCAATTGATAATTAATTTCATTGACAAAGTACTTGCAAATATATAAAAAATAAGATGTAAAACTTCACTCTCCAACAGGCAACTGAGAAAATTATACTGATTTCAAGAGGCTTGCCAAGAGGGTATTGTAAGACTTCAAACTCCTTTGAGAAAATATTTTAGTTTTCCTTTCTCTTAGGTATAGGTTTCGTTAAAATTGCAAAAATCATAACTACCCTTAATATCATAACTATAGTAGCTGTACGAACGTTGAGAGCGAAACTCCCACAATTTAACCCTATTACATTATCCTTCACCCAACAAAAAAATCCACAATTGACCTTAAACAAACATCAAGCACAAAACAAAACCAACGATGCATTTGACCTCCATAGCTCGTAATGCGTTGAACGCATAATTATCACAATGTGTACTGAGGAGGCGCTCTCAAAGCTGATTGCGTTGCGTAACCAAAATGTACGCGGTTGTTGTACTACAAGATGTAAGCTATGAACGAGTAAAATACAAAATATAAAGGGATCGATTATTTGAAGATTAGAGACAAAGTGACAATCGTGTTAGGTTTGTCTGTAACAGCGATTTATCGGTTAAAACATGAAGTAGTCGCCAATTTCCCACTAATTTCATAGTATTGAAGCTACTACTACTAACTTGTTGAATGTTCTAATATGAAATGAAATGATTGATTGAATGAACAAATTGAATGGCATGTACCTGACGGTAAGTGGTCATTGCAGCCCATGGACATTTGCAACCAACTCCTTATACGAGTAGAACAGGAATTTTACCTCAATTCACACACATTCCCGATCGAATCATACTGGAATCTATCACTTACGAAACTCATCATTACTATGACCTGTGGCGGTCCTGGCAAAAATTTTAGGTGATGCGACATCTCATGATGGCGCTCCGTAACTCTTAGCGATGTTTTTTTTAGCTCGCATCCTGTAGTTACGGCACAGAATTTGTATGTTGCAGACAAGTAGCTTAAGTTTTCTTCTTTTCGGCGCCCCTCATGTGACGGCGCCCGGTGCGGTCGTACCGCTCGTGCCGCCCTAGGGCCACCCCTGAATGTGACTACGATTTCGACGTCATGTTATTCAAGTCCACACAATTACTCTTCTATTCAAACAAAATAGCTTATCGCTCATCGCTTGCGCTGTGGCATTACCAGAGCTTTTATCGTGTCGATCTCGACGCGTGCATCCGATGGAAAATCTTTGAGCTATTTTTACCGTTTGTCTTACGATGAATTACGATTGCATTAGATTGTAATGGAACTAACTCTTATGCAATATTTGCCTTTAATACTTTAGTGCACGATTGAACATGGGCCTCGTAAAATATAGGAGCAATGACTTTACTACAAGGTATTGAATGAAACTATTTGTGGTTCTTAAAATTCATAGTAGTAATTGATATTGTGTGTTTGTTTTATACTGTTTATTTTAAAACAATAAGACTTCAATTATAATTATTGTTACGGTTTGTTTTTGTAAAAAAATATGATGCAAAACGTCGTCTGCGGTGAAAGGTTAATTTTAATATGCAACCTGTTATTTGTTTTTTTTTTAATAATTATAATTTCTGTTGTACATAATAATATTGTAAATTATTAATCATTTTAGATAATGCAAACAAATAAATCTTATATTAGCATGAAATCTGAGAATATACATTTATGGAACATATATTTCATTCGTAAACCTGATTATAAGAGTAAGTAAATAAAAAATAATATACCTACGTGTCGAATAGATAACCCCTCTTCTTTGGTAAGTCGGTAAAGAAGCAGTTTTCAGATAAACCACTTTTTGTGTTGAATATTTATTTCAAAGTCTCTTTTAATTAACCGAAGAAGATATCAATAAGTCTCCTTAAGTACGTAATTAACATTAAATCGGTCGCATTTCAGAGATAATTTCGAAAAACAAAATAAGGTCAAGTGCTTTTACCTAGGGATGGCGATCTGAGATCGATTAATTGACTAATCGATTTTTTGGGCCAAAAATCGATTATTTAATCAATCTCCAGTAATAGGTCGATTCAGTGAATCGCTTTTTCATCCTAGAAAATAGAAAGTCTGATCTTTTCGAAGTTAGTTATAGACATTTTTTGCTGACGGATTACGTGGTATGGATGAAGGTGGTAAAACCCTTTGTGGTTCGACTTCGGCATCACCACCGCCACACCTATTTCTGCCTCATAACAGCAGTGTTAAGCGCTACTGTGTTCCGGCTCGAAGCGTGTGGTAAGGGAGACATACTTTTCCGAGGCGTTCCAGCTTAGTCCTCAGGGGTAGCGGCGCGTCTGTGACTGACCTCAGCTAGGAATACCTAATCCTCTCTGAGGTTGATTACAGATGTCCCGGCGGCAGTAGCCACTTACTATCTGGTGGACTGCATGCTCGTCTGCTACTCCTATATTATAAATGAAATAAAAAAAAGTATTTCGTGCTAGTTTGGTCTTGATGATCTTTTTTTCGCTATCCTAGCCCTTTCCAGCTGAAAAGATCGAAGATCGATTTTTTGTGAATCAATTCTTTGGGCCTCAATTTTTTTGGGAATCGATTTTTTGCACTACGATTCGAATCGATTTAAGAATCGATCTTTTTCGGAAAGAATCGCCATCCCTACTTTTACCGTCTATATTTTTAAATGCCCGCGGCCTTTCAGTACTTAATAGCCTTTTTACAAGCGAGATTCGAATAAACAAAATGGCTCGTGCCTTTTTAGTCAAAGTTTGTTTGGTTTGCGCCTACGATATGTCGGTACTGTAACACTCAGTTTTATGGTGTCTTGTCCATGATGCTTTATAGCTTCTAAACACAGATGATCAAAGATGGCCTACTATTTCTTTTGTAGCAGACGAGCATGCAGCACTCATGATGGTAAGTGGCTACTGACGCCCATGGACATCAGTTATTATCCCCAGATAAAAGAGTCCTTTTTTTTGGTTTCGAGGGGGACACCTCCAAAAGGTACCCGACGACGTGGGAGCGACGCCGGGTTATGTGGGATTTTTACCGCACTAAAGCTCCCCCGGTGGCCGTCCTCAGCGCTTGGTGGAGAACTCCGGGATCTCCAATGGAACACAACCGGAGTCCTCCGAGCGTGGGGCATCACGCTCGGAGGACACCGGTGGGAGGCACAGCTGGTGTTAATACAATGAACAATAGAGGGTTGATGAGGCACTCCCGTGGATTCTCCACACACCGATCTTCTACTCAGTGGGCTCCAGGTTCGATCCCTTTTCTGTTAAACATCGAAAGGAATAGGAAACCCTAGGGTGCATCGTTACTTGTATACTAACTTAGGTACCTTTTGAAGGTTTCCCCCTCGTAAATAAAAAAAATGTTTAACAAATAATAATCAATTTCTAATACGCAAAAAACAAATACATTTATGTATTTAGAATTCTAGGCTGTATTTACAAGAAATCAATTAGCCTCATTACGATACCAACGACACCTGTCTGTAAGTAACCGGATACCGGATGTACCGAGTAATTACTGCGGCGGATATTGCTTATACCTTCAAAGGCTTTATTAACATAGAGCTTTTAGGCCAGTCGTCGTTTATAAACTTTTTATTTAGCGACCCCCCGTGGCGTAGTGAATTTTTCATAATAAATAGCATATAAGCATGAATTCCATCATATATAGATTGATAAGGAGATAATGCTACCCATGGACATCTGTAATCAACCTCAGATGCATTATGATAACTTCATAATATTATCGTTGTTAATTGGCATTATAATATCAATGCAAAAATATATACATGGAAACTAATTAAAAAGTTAATATTTGACATAAGCTGTCAAAAACTATGGACTTGTTCTTTTCAGAGCGAAAACATGAGCCAATTTTTTACAAGTTAAGATTACAGATACTTTATTGCAGCATTGCACATATTCGTATTTTTAAATCGTACTACATATATACTTGTCTATAAAAAATACGGACTTTTCAAATAAATACTTAGAATTATTATGACAAACAATATTTCCAGTCTGCCGATGTGCCCTGCAAAGGATTTCGAATTGATCTCCAGCTAGCAATACATATAACCATGAGATTTAGCACATAGCCTCTCAAAGAAAACAAGTTCGGCAAGAAACAACAAAGAGTAAACAGAAGCACTGATTAACATAAAAATGCGAGCTATTCACGGCAAACAGAACCAGAGGCGCCTCTACACGTACTTTACATACAAATTAGATCAACAAAACGCACCAATCACAGTTCGCAGATCGAAATCAAATATATTTACATTTTAAAATCAAGACCTGATTGTAAATGGACATAGATGCTCCATTACATATTGTTTTGTTTAACGTATATATAACATGTTCTATAGAGCTAAATAGAATAATAATTGTTTATATTTCTCTTTTGGTGTTAGAAGAAACTAATGGTATATTTAAAGCAAGTAACGGATATGTCGTATTGATTACGGAAGTTGCGTACAAGATTGGCACCATTAAGTTAACTTTTTAAATTAACCTTATGTATAAACACTACTTTAAAGTCTTATAACTTTCACACAGGAATATTATAATTTTGAAAACGTATGAAAAGTAACAACCACTCAAAAATATTTAAATAAGTTTCGCTAATGATCGCGGCATATAGACAGAAAACGCCATCTAGTGACAACTTTGCGCGATTGCTAGGCATATGTTTCAACAATAATTATTAGGTGGACCATCCATTGGCTACTTAGTTGCTTAAGCTACTATATTGTCGCTTAAGCAGTTGCTTAAGCCACTGCCATTCGGGCGCCCAATTTGTTGACTGGGCGGCTTATGAGCTGACATAATTATTTTATTTTATTCGAAAATCAGAAAATATTACATTATCTACACGTCTGTCATAAGCTCCATTAGCCAATTTTTGCTTACAAGATTTGGAAATTTGAATTGCCTATTTGTGGGAGAATGCTTAATTTCATATATAAATATTCCGTTTTTAAAGTCACAATATATTAATTTCGAACTACCGCTCCGTATTAACAATTGGCTACCTGTATCATGGTATAAAAAAGGGGCGCGCAACTGTGAACAGATCAGAAGTTGTCCAATAGTGGGCACGGCACGGTGGTGCTCTGAACTGTTCTGTCTGTAGATCTACCTACCGGCGCGCCCACATCAGAATCGGGATAGGATACGCCCTTTTATTACGTAATAGTTTTAAAGTAACGGTAACAGAAGATAATCAACCGCGTGTATAGGAAGTGTTCTACTGAAGAATTTATCGTGGCTGTACTCCTGACGACAGTTTGGGACGCGCAATGGAGGCGATATTGACAAGGCCTTCGACATTGGAGGAGCTGTGTGTGAAACACATGATGAAACCGGTTGCGTGAGTAACGTGTACGGTTTGTCTAAATATTGTAATAATTTTATGTGCATTATTTTAGCAAGCGTGTGAAAGCAACCGCAAGCTTGGGTACCGCAAGCTTGGGTATGAAAATTGAGGAGGTGGAAGGTGGTTAGCATCATCCATGTTAACTGTCTACGTAATTAAGACTCATTTGCGCCGAGATTCATTGGCGAACGATTGGCGCTCCGGTATGATCAAACCAATGGTTTTTATATTTTCGATTGTTAAACTTGCTATTTTTTGCTTTTTGAAAGTTGTTAAAGATTATAAGAATCACTAATATGAAAATGTTTGGTTATGCGCGAAGAAATTAACAATCATACGTGTAGGTACCGACATTTTTTTAGAAATGTTTTGGCTTTTTAAAATATTCGAGTAATTTCAACTATGCTTTTCACAGTTTCGTTACTTATAGCAACGCTTTAATAGGCGATGCTCAATAAGTAGATGAACAATGATCATATTGTTTTAAATTATTGCGCTGCAAAAAAATATTTTACGATTGTGAATACAAGTTCTGATATCTACCCTTTTGTATGTACCTATTCGTTGTAATGCATTTAACATTCTTAAATAAACTCCGTCTTAAAATAAAACTAGTCACAATGAAGATTATTATTGAAGTAAAAGGTTTGATAAATCAGGTAGCATACTTTTTGCCATCGCAATTCCATGGCCGTAAATTTCGTAAGTTTTATTTCTAGTTTCACCTGGAACACCGTGATAGTGAGATATGTATTGTGCTCATTGAAAGGTGTTCTCTCAACCAGCGCTTGTCATTTTTAGTAGCATGCCATCTAATAATATTTACCTAGCGCTTGTTCCCAGAATCTGTAACTAAAATGAAAGCTGCTTATTGGGGGTTTTGTAACAACACTTGACTTGTGATGGCCGTAGACGTGGACCAAAATTGAATGAAAATGTAACATTTAGATTCTGGTGGTGAGTCAGTAAGTTGTTTATCGGTAAGCGACTTTGTGCTCTTACAAATTTGTGTATTTAAAGTTATTGGTTATTGGTTTATAAAGGTTACAAGTTGCGAAGGATACATTAAGGTAAAGCTGAAGAAAAGGAGTTTGGTAACGTTCGCATCACCCCAAATGGTGTATTGGACTAGGCAAAAAAAAAAACGGTGAATTAAGTTATAACTTATTAATAAACATTTAGTCTTCTGTGTTTTTAACATTGTTTTGTGACATAATGTGTAACTATTACTTGCTATTCGCTTTAAAAATTGCAGAAGTAAAGAGAATCGAAGCTTAGCTGACTGTAGAAAAAAAAAACAGTTACTATAATGGTGCAAAGCTGTAAGCATTTTGATCGGTCAAATGTGTTTAAAGGTTTAATTTAATAAAGACAATTCATTAGCCTCGCTCGGAGTCGATCAAGTATTTTTAATAATAACTTAAAGTTTGAACTTGTTTTACAGTAGTTTAAATTGTTATTGGATCTTATTTCTTATTTTGTGTCATAGTAAATAATACCTTTCGAGATGACGTACATCACGATCCTAGACTTTACGTGTGAAATTATATTATGTTGGTACCTTTAGTGAATACTTTAACAGTGGTAAGTCAACTATACCATCATGTAATCTAGCTAACAATCTAAATGTTTTAATTATTCATTGACATAAGGAGTTTATTGTTATTTTATTTAGTTTTGTAACTGTGTAGATGACGACATTACGTCTAGATATACGGCTGTGGATATAACAAATTCAGAATATTCACGCACGCAATGTTTATATTATACGAAACAATTCGGCGTGTTTTTCTCCTATTCATAATTTTGTCGTCGTTACACTCAAGCAGATAAAGGTTATAAAGGTGGTAGAAACTTTTAGGGTCCGGCAATACCAATACCATACAGCAGTGTTAGCCTCTGCTGTGTTGAAGATATTGATGGGCCTCCGTAGCCACTTACCATCAGGTGGACTGCATGCTCGTCTGCTACTTCTAGAGGTATGAAATTTGGTTTAAAGTTTTTGTGTGTGAGCGAATATTATGTATAAATCAATCCGGGACGAAATAATGGTATTTGTAGGTACTTATTATTCTTGCAAATGGTTAATTACAACAACTTTTGGAAGTTATTCACAATTTCTTGTGATAACAGATACTGTTACGTATGAGTTATATTAAATTGAAATAGGTAATTCTATTATTTTCAGATATTGTATTGGAACTCGAGGTTCATACCACAAAATATTCGTTTTTATTTTGTGTTCATACTGCATTGACCGCTGTTTGTTATTCTACGAATTAAAATGTATATCTTTGCAGATTTATAAGTCAAAGTCAGGTTCGGACGAGCAATTATATACCTACTGCAAGTTCTGATACAATTCGAAAAATCGAATACTGCAAAAAGAAAAAGAGACAAGAGTACATACACTACTGTCAAATTGGACTCTGCAATGTGTGATCATTATTGTGTGGTAAAGACTTTGTTTGCAGCAATGCCTATCGCACAAACGAAGGTAATTGTAATAATCAAGGTAAAAGTAAAATGATATAAGGTAAATAATATAATGAAGGTAGGATGACTCCAATAACTTTTTACGTTTAATGACCTGGTATGTTGTAATGTAACTGTGGACTTCAGAGTGTTTCGTTGGCATTTGACGTCATCACATGAACGGTACGAACTATAGCTCATGTTATGGTAAGGCAATAGTATTTTAATTATTTTATTAAGAATAACGACCACGGAGTACTTGCTGCTCTGATATTTTCTTTACTGTATGTAAAGTTGACATTAAAACTGTTTTGAACTTGACAATTCACTTTATTATTATTTTCACACATTTGTGTTGTAGACATCAGGTTTTTCGGTTTGAAATTAACTTTTACTTTTTTATTTTTATGCTTGTTACAGCTTATTTGTTTACAGTTCTAAATAAGAAAAGCACTCGTGCATGGTTTTGAGCAGGTCTCGAATAGTTTCTTATAAAATTCTGTCATAGTCAAATGAGCTGACTTAAAAGGCATTAATGATTTTCAAGAAATCCTGTCTGAGATAGTCAGACACATTATAACAAATTCGGTAAAGGAAGACATCGTGAAGAACTACACATCGGGGATCTTACAGGAAATATATTCTCAAGGGTATCTGGAGTCTACCCAGTGTACGTTTGGCGATGCAGAAGACTATGCCATAGATTTAAGCGAGCCAAACGAAAAGATCTGTAGATTTTACTCTCAAACCATGAACGAAACGCGGAGCTCTCTCGTTATTTCGTATATAATTATTGATTATACATATAATGTAATGTGTTTTCAGACTACGAGAACATGTGCTATGGAAAGGAAACTATTTGAACATGTCAGATGACTGTGAACCCTGTGAAGCAATGACAGTATCGACAGTCAAAAATCTGGTAAAAACTTTGTGTTTCTCTTGAGTACCTGCGAACTTTGGAACGGTATGTGGATTGTAAGTTCTGTGTTATCGGGATTGTCTTGCATATCGATGATTGTCTGGCCAACAGTCACGTTTATGTTTGATAATAACCCGAGTGCCATGTGATTTGGCAATTCTTTTCAGGAAATAATCAATTATGTACGTACGCTATGTGACTTAGCGAATTTATGATGTCATGTGACTTGACATCAGCCATGTGATTTGGCAATTCTTTTCAGATAATAATCAATTACGTACGTAAGCTATGTGACTTAGCGAATTTATGATGTCATGGGACTTGACATCAGCCATGTGATTTGGCAATTCTTTTCAGATAATAATCAATTACGTACGTAAGCTATGTGACTTAGCGAATTTATGATGTCATGGGACTTGACATCAGCCATGTGATTTGGCAATTCTTTTCAGATAATAATCAATTACGTACGTAAGCTATGTGACTTAGCGAATTTATGATGTCATGGGACTTGACATCAGCCATGTGATTTGGCAATTCTTTTCAGATAATAATCAATTACGTACGTAAGCTATGTGACTTAGCGAATTTATGATGTCATGTGACTTGACATTAGCCATGTGATTTGGCAATTCTTTTCAGGAAATAATCAATTATGTACGTACGCTATGTGACTTAAGCGAATTTATGATGTCATGTGACTTGACATCAGCCATGTGATTTGGCAATTCTTTTCAGATAATAATCAATTACGTACGTAAGCTATGTGTTATTTATTTACACTATTAGACACCGGTTATGGGGTTAACCAATTAAAGTTACGTGTTTTATGTACCATGAGATTTGGCTTCTGTGGTTAAAATTGAGACTATATTATCCGCGAATCTAAAGTAGTTTATCCACTTCTTTAATATTATTGAATTTGATTTTTTTAAACTTTTGTTCGCGAGCCGTAACGGCTGCTCGTCAGAATGGCCGTGTGGGAGAATGCTTAATTTCATATATAAATATTCCGTTTTTAAAGTCACAATATATTAATTTCGAACTACCGCTCCGTATTAACAATTGGCTACCTGTATCATGGTATAAAAAAGGGGCGCGCAACTGTGAACAGATCAGAAGTTGTCCAATAGTGGGCACGGCACGGTGGTGCTCTGAACTGTTCTGTCTGTAGATCTACCTACCGGCGCGCCCACATATTTGCCTAGGAAAATTGACAAATTTTAAGCTACTGGTTGCATAAGCCAATTGGCGGTCAGCCTTAGGGGAGGCAAGCAGCTTACTCCAACGCTTCAATACAGATAAGGATAACATGGTATAAATAAGTGGCTGGCCTCCCAAAATATTTCCTACAATGTGCCAACAGAGTATCCGTTACCATCTCTTGTTACCGCATAATCCGCCTAAGCCAGATACAATCAATACAATTTGCATACTCGATGAGGATTTGCATCGAATATTGATTAAGATTACCACTCACGCTGTTAAATTTCGTGTTTCGATCCTACCGTAAATAACACTATGTTTTCTCATCTCTGCATATGCCCAACAGTGGGACAGTATGGTTGACGAAATGGACCGTAAAAAGGGAGACCCATAAGTCTCTCTTACAGAAAGAAAAGGATCTGGGCTCAAATCTAACGCGTTGGTCACGTGCGGTTCTTTAAACATCACACAGCTTTAAGTACTTTTTAAAGAACTTTCAGATGTTTATACATTGGTTTCGTTCTCCATTTCTAATACGCATGTCACTTAAGAAAACCATAAGAATGTCTGGCGTACGAATCTTTGGCCCTCAGATGGAGAAGGTGAATTTGAAACTGTCATTGCGAATTTCTTGCATTTTTCTTATCTTAACAAATGTTTTTATTATCTCTACTTATTTTCTCTACTGAGAGATGTTTGATATCGATCTCTGATGCACTATTAAAAACTCATAATAAAGGATACTTCCGACTGAACATACCTATCACAAGTGAACATCAAAAATTCTACCATCACCAAAAAACAAAAATAAAAAAATCTTACATTACTTTAGCCCTCACCGTTTTCAAAAACATTTATGTAAGTACCTTTTTACTAACACGCAATGTTTCCATGAATATAAATAAACTTCAAACTTTTGTAACACCGATACTACCGACTACTATGAACTTCTGTGGGTCAAAATAAAAATAATGTGCCCACCAAAATACATAACCACTTGACCTTTCCTTATCAAAATGGTCAGATAACAAACAAAGAATTCCGTCGACTAACTCAAAATTTGACGAATTTGACCCTTATTGTAGAGTAACTAAGATCGTTGAATATTAAGTTGAACGTAAAACGATTAAACGCTTGCGAGGTTCCAGCTAAAATATATTTGCGGTCAAAGAAGTAATTGCTGCTCTAATTTGATTTTTAAAGCGTAGGGTTAAGGGGTCGTAACTTGTTTACCGATATTGGATATCTTGGTAACCTAATTTAAGCGTGGCTTTGAAGAGGCCTCCTTTGATGTGGGCTAGCAAAGGGTTTGCTCTGAACCGTACAGGTGCGTAGACAAGTGTGATGTATCGAGTATTTTTTGGGTTCTGTACTAAATACGGAAATTAGTACACTTAATTTTTTTGTGAATTTTGATGCTGACTTTTAAACCTAATATAATTGTGGTCTTGTGTGCGTAATAGAATTTTTTTTTCATTTTCAAATACAACATTAAGGTAGAATATGAGCATGGTTTATTTTTTTAATACTAGAATTAGGTACAATATTAGCACGTTCAGAAAAGGAATTTTTTTTTCGAGTAAAATACCGACAATATAATGCTAAGATAAACTATACATATAATTAAAGAAAATATACATGTAAGCGTAATACACTTATTTTTTACATATTAATTAAACTAGAAAAAAAACAAATTATACACTAATAAAAAATAATTAAAATAAATGATTATATAATTATAATTTAATAAATTATTACATAAATTAAGTAAGACGCCTACGTATTTGACCACACTATCGTAAACACTTTTGTGCTCACCTATACCAGTAAGGTCGCTTTATTACTGGCTTCCGTTGTAAGATTACATCCACACTACGTGCTGCGATCAGCTAATGAAATACCAGGCGTAAATAATGAATAACCATCTTATTGTGGTATGCTCTCCGACCACCTTAGATGCTTCTGGGTGGAGGAAAATACTTGGAGGATTTCTTATCGAGAGCTTCAAAACTAATGGACGTATACACAAAGTTACAGTTTTATTGAGGCAATAGTGATTAATATGAATAATAAGTCATATATTGGGTATCCCTATTTCAAAAATAATACTTGCGTGAGACGGAAGAATCGTATTCGATTCCGGAGGTAAAACTACCAGTCCTATTTATGCCTAATAAAAACCCGCTTCTGTGTTTGGAGTAAAAGGGTGTGGTAAGGTATTTAACATAGTTCCCTAAAGTAACAATGCATCTATGCCGACCTTACGGAAGATACCGATAGTTTATTTCTTAAACATTTCACTGGTCTGGTGGTAAGCGGGTATAGACAGGTAAACAAATTGGCCTATCCAAGGACTGTGACAGAAAAAAATAGTCAACCTAACGTTTTCATATTATATAGGCTATGTAGGGGTTCCCCGCCACCCGCGGAAAAAGTTATAGATATATACCGATAGTTATAGATTTTAAAAGATGGTAACGAAAAAGTATAATCAAATTAAGGAATACACGATATACTACTACTTCTATCGTCATTAAGTATAATAAGTTCATATTTAATTACAATTATGAATCCAATAATTCAATTAAATCCAAAATTCATTTATCGGAGAGTTCGAACATCTGGGGACTTTCATACAGAACCCGTATCGTGAGAACTCGTATTAGATTAGTATTCGATATTCAAAACTTGCATCGGATAATAATTATTGAGTGAGCGCATCTATAATTGACACCTTCCTGTTTGGATCAAGTTATAAGAATATAGCGGAAAAACTTCCTTTTGCGATGAAAGAACACCGCATCACTTATTTCTGAATTTTAACAGCAATATTGCTGATTTATTAGACATTATGTATGAATATTAACATTGTGTTTCACTAAACTGCAAATTAATTATTCTAACAGACTTAAGAGACATAATATAATATCCTGTCTCTGTCTCTACTCCACTAATTTCAATCCCTATTCGTGCCATACTAATTTAATAATTAAATCAATATATGATATCTATGATAAACTACAAGCCTAACTCGCTCACAACAATAATTCTTAAAGGTTATGCATATTTGTTATTTGCGTCAGGTAGAAGCTACTTGGATGTAGACAGATATCCAAGGACTTCAATAACCACCTAATATTAGGCAGACCCATAACTGATTCCGTCCCAAAATAGTATTACGAGTATGTGTAATTGACATTTTCCTGTTTGAAAAGAGCACAGCGGAAGAATATTTGGACCACAGACCAATTATAATTAACACTTTCCTGTTTCATTGAATGTGAAAGAGCAGTGGAGATGAATAATTTTGGGTCAGAACGAGCACAAAAGCTTTTGTTATCATTCTGTTTGTTATGGTTATTTTACGAACTTCTCGAAATTTCGTGAAACACTTATTTTTCATAATGTATTCAACAAAAACAAAAAGACAACGTTTAAAAGGTATAATCAATTGATTTTTAATTGATTAAACAATGGTACTAAATATTTTTAAAATAAATCTTTGAAAATAATTCTTTAAAAAATATGACCGCGCAAGTAATAAATGCCTCCATTTAATGCAGTGTAATCAGATGTTATATTTTTCCATATTATTTGATATTCATATTATGTAATTATAGCAGAATACGTAGTAATAATGACAGAAATAAAATTCATTTGTTTTAGGTGTTTTATGATTCATACGGCATTTTGGCCTAGTTATAAAAACGCCAAATAATTCTTAGTTTCTATGGTAACATTTCATTAAAGCACCATACTATACTTTCATCTCAAAAAGTAATTCAAATACCCAAAAATATATTGGTTTCCTAACTTTCTTGAACAAGCAATAATTCGTATAGAAAATTCTCATTGAGATATCATCTAGAAAAGTAACACCACCTTGTCAGCGTGTAACACGACACGTGCTATAAATTTGACTAACAAATGTCATCACTGACTAACAAGCGGATGACTAACGAAGCCGTGTATCGTCAGCCTTAACTTAGATGTTATCGGCTGTCTTTATAGTCAACACATAATTTGAAAAAGTCATGCTTTTGAAATTGAAGCCGCATACGCATGCTGTCTAATGGTAAGTGGATACTGCCACCCATGTAGTGATAGTATAGTAGTAGAAACTCGGCTTCTCAATCCGGGCTTCGAGATTCAAATCGAAGGTGGTAGAACCCTTTGTGGTTCGACTCCGGCGGCACCACCGTCACACCTATTTTTACCTAATAACAACAGTGTTAGGCGCTGCTGTGTTCCGTTTTGAAGGGTGTGGTAAGGGAGACATACTTTTCCGAGGCGTTATAGTTTAGTCCTCAGGGGTACCGGTGCATCTGGGGCTGACCTCAGGTAGGAATATCTAATCCTATTTGGGGTTGATTGCATATGTGTGGCAATAGCCACTTACCATCAGGTGGACTGCATGCTCGTCTGCTACTCCTATACATATTATAAAAAAGTACCGTTCAGTATCAAACCATACATCACCTGCACATCTCATCTGGAAACTCCTCGGATTCTTAACCCGAATACAGAACAATAAAATAAACCGGACGTTATCTTAAACGAATGCACTGAACAACTGATGGCAGATAACGTAATTTAAGGATATGCGTTTAGCTCATACGACACGACGTCGAACGTTAAGGATATTATATAAATTTAGTAAAATTGAAGTATCCATGCTGTGTTTAATTCGAAACACTTTTTTTAAATATTTTAAGTCATAATTAGTCTTATCTATTCACCTTTTATTTTATTTTATAGTTGTATAAATGTTCTTAAAAAGGCATAATCAAAACTGTCTACAATTTAACAAATTTAAAATGTCATCATTAATTTCATTATAGATATTTTAATTTAAAAGGAGTAGGTAAATATTAGTTAACACTGTACAAATAAACAGCCAATAAAACAAATTTATAGTGTTTGCACACAATTTGTTTTTATATATGTTTTGTAAATTTGTTAAAAATGTAAATACCCTCACATAGATGATATCATAATTGCACTAAACTAAAAATCGTAACAAAGTCGTCGATCGCCACCGTATCGTCGATAATTGTAAATATCTTTTCAAAGCGTGAAGATTTCTCAGCAGCGTTGCAATTACACCACGGTAACACATTAATTTGTCGGTCAACTTTTGTATCACGTATCTCGATTGCTCCGAATATACTAAGTGCTGGGAATTTTATGAATATAGCTCTTTAATAACACATTTAAAGTATTTTACTGACTTGTATTTATCTTCATTTATAAATTTGTATTTATCACAAAGATTAAAAAAAATACTACTTAGCAATAGTCGTATTTTGTGTTTTATAACTGTAATATAAAGCCGATTTATGTTTCTTTGAGAAAAATATATATGAGGTGTTCCTACTTAGTCTTCCGCCCAAATGGCATGAGGCATAATCTACGTATGATATTTTTTTATAATAATGTAGGAGTAACAGACGAGCATGCAGTGCACCTAATGGTAAGTGGCTACTGCCGGCCATGGACATCTGTGGACTACCCCAGATAAGATTAGATTTTAACCTGTCGGCCACAGACGCGCCGCTACTCCTGAACCATAGAAGATTCTACCACCTTTTATCTAAATATATATAACTCAAAGGTGACTGAGTGACATAGTGATCTATCAACGCACAGCCCAAACAACTGGACGGATCGGGCTGAAATTTGGCATGCAGGTAGATGTTATGACGTAGGCATCCGCTAAGAAAGGATTTTGATCAATTCTACTCCCAAGGGGATAAAATAGGGGATGACAATATTACTTCGTAACGCTTCGTTTGTTTATAAAACCATATTACTTATTTAAAAGTTTACTTTATTTTTTTACTCGCGCAGTAAAAGTTTTAAGAGTTAAAACGTAAACAAAGACACACAGTAATCATAATGCACTTCAATTCTCGGCTAAAAATAACCAATTAACGTAATTACCGGTCACGAGCCCTTCTAATTGGAGTTATTTTTACGATTCCAAGCGTAAATGGCTTAATCACAAGTGTTGCCAATCGAAACGCGTAAATAACACTCAAAAAGCCATAAGGTTAATGAAAAGTGGTTTCTGCTTCGAATCTATACAAACTCAAATTCAAATTCAAATTCAAATTCAAATCAGTTTATTTGTGAATAAGGTAAACATAATATAATGGCTGTTGGGTGTCAAAACAATTTTGGACGATCGCTTATTCTACCACTGAGTGGCTTACAAATATATATATGTAGGTTGAACAATCTAATTTAAAATTCAAAATTCGTATTTTCATTATAATAAATTCCAAACAATTAAAATATGTCATGTAATATATGTCAATGGGAATATCGTCAAGGTAAATTAAATAATGATTAAAAGTAAAACCATGCACTTCGTTACAAATCGGAACGGCTACTGTTGTCACTTAAGAACGTATTTAAACTGTAATAACATTTGTTTAATAAATATGTTTTTAAATTACTTTTAAATATATTAATATTCTTGCAACATCGTATAGACTCTGGTATATTATTATATATAATTGGAGCTCTTCCGTAAAAACTTTGACTAAACAGGCGTGTATGACTGGGAAGTGACGCTAGCTTATCTTTATGCCGTGGCCCTGAACGGAACTGAAACATATTAATATTTGTTTTCACAAAAACTGCACATTCATATATGTAAAGTGAAGGTAGAGTAAGTATCTGCAATTTTTTAAAATAAGGTTTGCAAGAATCTCTTTGGTTTATATTACATATTGCTCTGATACATCTTTTTTGGGCTTTGAACACAAGCTCTTTATTGGTAGAGTTTCCCCAAAATATAACTCCGTATCTTAAAGTAGTAGCAACGAAACCATGGTAAGCCGTTAATACAGTTGACTCATTAACTAAATTTCGTAGTTTACGTAGCATATATGAATATTTACTTAATTTTTTGCATACAGCGTCAATGTGAGATTTCCAATTCATTTTATTGTCAATGTTTAAACCTAAAAATTTTATTTCCTCTGTGTCGTCAATTGGAATTCCATTATAATTAATATTTAATTTGTTTTTATTCTTAAATGTTAAAATTTTAGTTTTATTCAAATTTATTGTTAAATTATTTTGGTCGAACCATTGTATTATTTGAGTTAGTGACCTATTAACATCATTTTCTAAATTCTTTTCATCATTGTTGGTAAATAAAACAGTACTGTCATCTGCAAATAGAGTCATTTCATGGCTGACCGTTTTTGGTAGGTCATTGATGTAGATCAAAAACATCAAAGGTCCCAGAATACTGCCTTGTGGAACGCCGTACGTTACCGCTCTACAATCTGATTCATGGTACTTTACTGTTTTTGTCTTAATACATGTATTAGATATCACTGTATACTGTTCTCTTCCTGTTAGATAGGATTTCATGAGATCATAAACTAGCCCTCTTAAACCGTAATTGTACATTTTATTTAATAGAGTTTTATGATTTACGTGATCAAAAGCTTTAGTGATATCCATGAATAGCGCAACCGTTGGTTGCTTCTTGTCAATGTTCGTCATAACGGATAGCAACAAGTTATAGATTGCCATGTTGATGTTTTTATTTTTCCTAAAACCATACTGTTGGTGGCATAAAATAGAATTTGCTTCTAAGAAATTATAAATGGCATTATAAATGTATTTTTCAAACACTTTCGAGAATGCTGGTAGAAGTGCAACTGGTCTGTAGTTATTGATATTTGATGGATCTCCCTTTTTTAACAACGGTTTTATTATAGCTTTCTTCAATTTATTAGGAAATATACCTTTTTGCATACACATATTAAGAATATGACTTAGTACCGGTGCTATTGTATCTGATACTCTTTTAATAATCTTTGTTAGAATACCGTCATAACCTACGCTTTTTGCGTTTTTTAACTCATTGATTATTATGTGAATATCTTTCGGCTGTGCTGGAGGCATAAACATTGAATTGATATTTGTGTAGTTAGACAAAGATGCTTTACACACATTATTTCTTTGATTCTGAATGATGTCTACAAAATGATTGTTGAATGCTGTTGCTATTTCTTTAACCTGAATAAGTTGTTTTCCGTTAATATCTAGTTGTCTTACTTCATTTTTTGGATGTTTTATTTTGGTGCTGTTAATAATTGCCCATGTTGCTTTTGATTTATTGAGAGCAGAATTGATATAAAAATTATTTTGGGATTTCTGGGTTTGTTTAATGATATGTTTAAATCGCTTAGTATATACTTTTAGATTGTGATAATTTGTTTCATTGCGACAACGTCTATACGTCCAAAGTAATTCACGTTTGCGTTTGCTGCATACTTTAATTCCACGTGATATCCATTTCGGTTTGGATTTAACCGATATTTTAACTTTTTTATTTGGGAAACATAAATCATATATCAATTTGAATAGATCATGAAAACTATCGAATGCATTATTTGGATCTTCTGTCCCATAAATTTCGCTAAATGTTAGTTGTTTTATATGTTTAGTGAATTTTTCTAAGTTTTGTAATGAATAATCACGTTTATGTATGTACCAAAAACTTACTTTACATTTTTTCTTAATAGGGCAACTAATTATTTGTGTGGTGTGATCGGATAAAGCAAACTCTCTTATTTCACTTTTACAACCTCTCATATTATGTATAATGTTATCAATACAAGAATTACTAATTAAGCGCGTTGGTTGATTAAATTCTATTCGCAAATTATGGCTTAACATTAATTTCTTAAATTCTTTAGGTACATTATCTTTTCTTAACATGTCAATATTAAAATCACCACACATCACTAAGAACTTCTTTTTTAAATCAAATTTTGATAAAATGTCGTCAAGCCTATTAAAAAATAATTCGATTTTCCTTACATTGTTATTCGGAGATCTGTATATACAAATTACAAACATCTGATATTCTAAGAGTTCTATCGCAGCACATTCTATCACGCCCAATATTGATAAATTATTTATTTCATTTAATTCTTTATATTTAATTAGAGTTTTGATTAATATGCAACAACCTCCATGTCTATTATTACGCATGCAAGAGGATGCTAAGGTATAATTTGGTACTGTTAAGCAGTACTCATCACCACTAATCATATTGTGTTCAGTTATACATACTATATCAATATCTAAACGGCCATTATTAAGTTCCTCAAGAGCCACAGTGAGCAAGTCCGATTTGTTTACAAGTCCATTGATGTTTTGATGAAGTACATTAATATAATTAAACACGAAATAAATTGTCCTTGTTTACAGAATTGTCAATTGTACATATTGGATTTATGTCAACATTTATGGCCGAATCAGTATTTATATTTTTATTGCATAAGTGACAGACAAAACAATTATACATTTCTGTTTGCGAGCTAGCATTTTTTTGAGAGTTGTTCTTTTTGCATGATAATAAATATTCTTTCATATTTTGCTTATAAGAGATACAAAGAATCTCTTTTAACATCGATCTAGCCAAATGAATAGTGAAAAAACTATACCTAGGTATTACTCTACTATAATTTAGATCAGTATACACAACATTCTTATATTTACTGCAGTAGAATTTCAGATTATAATTTAGTTTATTTTCATGCAAGTAATAATTTTTAGGAACTTCACCGACAATTATATTCGTGTTAGTGACTGATGATAGCCAACTGTCAAGTTTTGAAGAAAATTCAAAAGGATTTTTATCGTTACTGCCTGCTAGCAATATGACACAGTCATTCATTGTTAAACATTCTATCTCTTCTTTCATTGATGACACAACTTCTCCTAGCGTCGCGTACGGTTTTATAAAGCTAGTTACAGTGTATTTTGACCCTAAAAGTTTCTGAAGATGTGGTCGGAGATTGCGTGCTTGATTGTCACCTATTATGATAACACGGCAATTTAGTACGTTTGTAGGTAATTGTTTGCTAAATTCATTTTTTACGTCGCATATGTTTTTAGAGCTTGCATCAGGTTTATTACGAGACGTTTCATTTAATTCGCAAATCATTCCTTTAGCTTGAGGATTGCTTGTTAATTCAGATGTCTTATTTGGTGTAGTGTAGAGCTTAGCTAACTCACTCTTTGCTAAATGTACCGGCGATACTCTCGGAGTTCTCATTTTAATATTAAGTAACCGTCTACTAATTGGAGTTGTTGAACTATTAGTGGCTGGTGAGAATTCTTTTGTGAGTTTCTTTAACAGGTCTATTTGCTTCGCTTGTTCTTGGATAGTGTGTTTTAACTGGTTATTTTCACTATTAAGGTTATCAATTTCTAAGTCCGCGCTTATTAGTTTCTGGCGTGTGGTTTCTAACTCTGTTATTAGGTCGTTGTATATTGTAGATTGTGGGCTATTCTGAGTTTCACTGTGTAAACTTATTATTGTTGAGTTTAGACATGAGTTTATATCGTCGTTGCTATTATTTAACGTTGAAATGTTTACTTCCGAATTTGAGCGTTGAATTTTTTTGCGTCTTGTAATATTATCCATCTTGTCTTGCAATTTTATGTAGAAAAAATTTGTTTCAAAGATATTTGTTAAAAATAATTTCAAATCCACGGGTTTCGAACCCACGCCTTGCCGAGCACTATGAACGTTTTGTCTCGTACCGGCGCCTTTACACCACAGTACGTATTAACCAGATGGATGAATTTTGTAATCCGTATGTGCTTGTTTGATCAGCTGAATCACAGCTGATTGTCAATATATGTCGGTACTTTGTTTTAACTTTTTAATGATACCCCAACTAGCACTTGATTCACTGGCACTTATAAAATGTTTTTCATTAGTTTTGGGTATATTATTATGATCCCTTGTGTTAATTGTATTAAACACCTGTTATTTACGTCACACACTATAACTTAGTCAGGCAATGAGATTACTATTTGATATAATTCCTATATTACAATTTTAACTTTAGATTGATGTATTCACTCCGTACTATTGCTATTCAGTTTATTATATTTATCGGCTTTCTTAATGTTTGCAAACACTGTCACTCACTATTTGGTCCACTATACGTTCAATTATACTGTTTTAACAGCGTTATATTACATTTGTGATTTTTAAAACATTTTAAAATACGGTGCTTGTGTTTCCTGCGACAACAGCGCCGCCACTTTGATCAACTGTATCAACTCGACTTTATTATGTTTTATTTGGAAAACAATACACTTAAATTTACTTATAAGAATAGATAAAAAAAAAGTTGTTTGGTCGGAAATCGAACCAGGACAGCTCCGCCTGTCAAAACAGTAACTCCGGCGCACCACCGCCATACCTTTTTCTGCCCAATAACAGCAATGTTAAACGCTGCTGTGTTCTGGTTTGAAGGATGTGGTAAGAAAGACATACTTATCCGAGGCATTCCAGCTTAGGCCTTAGAGAGCGGCGTTATAAAGGGTTTGTGCTAACACCATACGCCCTCACATTTGAAGGTTGAAGGTTGCACTCGTTTCGTCTAAAATTTAATCAGCTTATAATTAAATTTACTAATTAACGTACGGCAATTAAAGTCGCTCGTTATAAATTATCACTTTCTAATAATCTACGAATGTACTGAGTTATCTCGTTAAGATTCGTTAAATAGTAATTCGGATTATATTTTACGATCGTGACCCCAGAAGAAAATGTTTGAAAGCGAACTTTCTTGAAATATTCAAGTATAAATTATATGAATTTATTATATAAATATTCGATTCAAGTCGTCTAAACAAGATATGAATCTGTATTTATATATTCATTTGATATTCTTAATGTTAAGATAAAAATAAACCTATGAGTTAATTACTTTTATTGCTTTGGATTGAAAGATGGTAAAGCCTTTCTGGCTTCTGGGCTTCACCTATTTATAAGTTGTTGGACATATAAAATATCCGGGTCCGTCTATGATTAACTAAAAATTGTAAAAATAGTTAGTAAGAGAATCAAATCCCAGACACACGTAGCTAATTCGGATATTTCGAAATATCCAACGCTTCAAAGGTGACGGAAATCACTGACATATACAAGAATGGGAGATTTCCAATCACACTTGCTCATCCGAATTTACGATTTAGCTGTGCTTTTTAATATTTAATATATTTCATAACTACCACGTATTCATGAGTTACATTATTAATGAAAACACTTTGTTTTACTCTAAAGTTAAACCATAAGCACGAGATAACGTTACAACACGTATCTAACAACAACAAGTGACAACAAAGTTGCTATTGCTGTCAGCTGCCGTTCTAGTTCCAACTAACAAGACCGTGCGATGCCCATTCATACTTTGTTCGAGTTTATCTCTGTATTTCATCGTCAATCTATTATTGTCCACTGCTGGGCACGAGTCTTTCCATAGAATAAGGCCATGTTTGTATCTACATACCTTAAAATTCTTAATAGACTTGTGTCGTTGCAGACTAAATAATAATTTTGTACACAATATTTTGGCTGTCACGGCACGCATCTGGCACGCTCTGTGTCTGAAAATGAACCCATTGAAGTGCTACGTAGGTATGACGCAGACCTCACTCACCTTTTAGATTTTCTTTATGAACTCTCAGATGTGTAGGTTTCTTCACGTTGTTTTCATCAATCTTAAATCATATGTAATTAATTTCTGATACCCTCATAAATATGTTATTGTGAAATTAAACCACTAGACTATAAGTGCCTCGTAATTCGTAAGTCGGTATCAACTCAATATAAAACTAGGTTTCTACATGAAGCCGGTAACAAAAATAGGACAAAGTTAGTCGCTTCATATGTCAGTCATCCGGCAAACACACCCTTTCTTTGAAACGTAAAAACAGCTTTACTTCAGAAAATAGATGTAGGTTCCCAGTTTTGTAATCCTCCCCTCTAAAACCAGTAAAATAATTCCAGGATGTTAAAATTAAATGACTTGCCCATTTTGCCAGTATTAAACCCGACAAAAACGACATAGGGATTCAACGAAAAATAAATAAGGGCTGGGAATTGAATGAAACCGCCATTAAATGTTGAATAGACAAACAGACAATGGTATCCGCCGTGTCACAATGCCTGACAACAATATGCTATTACCGGGGTGTCGACTGGTGCTTTTTTAAATTTCTGACCTTTGTGCTCGTATTAGATTAAAAATTGTGGATGTGGTATTCACTTGTTTTAAATAAATAGAAAAAATCTTATTTCCAAAAAAAAAGGACAAATATAGAAGTCGCTTCAACCCGTCATGACGTGGGGCTCTTCAATAATGGTGCAAAACGAGCTCTTCGCCAAAAGCGAGGCCACCTCTCTGGGCTTGTAAATGTCCATAGGCGACGCTTTCCTTCAAGGAGCCCTTCTACCTAAAATTATGAATATATTAGTTATGAAGAGATTGAATAGACAAACAGACAATGTTATCCGCCGTGTCACAATGCCTGAAAACAATATGCTATTACCGGGGTGTCGACTGGTGGTTTTTTTAATTTCTGACCTTTGTGCTCGTATTTGAATAAAAATTATGGATATGGTATACATTTCCTTTTAAAACACAGTTATGTAAAAATAGTTAAAATAGGAACATCAATTTTTAACGTCATTAAAAAATGCTATGACACGGGGCTCTTCAAGAACAGTACAAAAAGAACTCTTCTTCAAAGCCAGCTAGTATTGGAGACTCCTCCGGTGTGACAAGTGTCTGTGGGCGACGTTGACTACCTACTTTCCATTCTGTAACCCAGCGTGTGCTGTGTGCTTTTTCATAACGCTTAAGACACATTTAACATTTTGGCAATATAAAAAGTGTAAGCATGGTATATATTCGAATAATAAATAAAATAAATTCGTAATTTCTAAAATAATACTTATTTGTGCTTACTAACTACGCACCCTTACTACTTCACGTTTCCAAAAGGGTTACCTCAACACCCGTATGTTTTTAGAACAAACAATGGCTTATTTATATTATTTTTTTAGATAAAAATCTCCGTAATTGGATAGGGATGTAATTGTAAAGGGAGATTAACAGGCCACCATTGTCGAAAACTTTTTATAGTGATTCGTCAGTGATGGATTTATGTGCATGCATTTCAGCTCAAAGTAATGAGTTTAGAGTTTAATATTGTATTTAAAAAGGTTTTTTCTGTTCCAGGTACGCTGTGAATGACAACTATAATTCATACTTTGATTTACTACCTGTGAGTGCATTTAATAAATTGGTATTCATGTTTTACACCTGCAATGGCCATTGTCCATAGTTAGGTTATAGATTGAGTTCGAATTTATATTCGAATAAATACACAAAATTATTCAGAAAGAGGTAGATCTCTTTGCGGTTCGACTCCGGCAGCACCACCGCCACACCTATTTCTGCCTAATAACAGCAGTGTTAGGCGCTGCTGGTGGACTGCATTCTCGTCTGCTACTCCTATATTATAAAAAAATAAACCTCTACCCGATGTACTTCCCTGAGACAGAAAAATAGAAGATTAAATTCGGCTTTGCACATATTTAGTTTCGATCGTTTTTATAGCACCACAATTGTATTTTGAGTTGTTATAACTAATTTATATAAGACGTTTTCACTTAGTCCCAAGGTTTAGCTCATCTACGTTCAATAATCGTTCCAAATAGGTATTTAGTTTTTTTAATCAAACCTGCTTAACATATGGAGTTGTAAGTTAGTTTTATGTTATATTATTATGTATGCTATGTTTATATGTAATGTTTACACATAAATCTGTTTCACAATAAAGTTTTAATCGCTTCCAAAAATCTTATTTTACCGAAACTAATAGAAAGTTTAAAGCCTTCTTGAGTTGAGCTTTAAGCTGTCCTCAAAGAATGACCGACAAAAGTGTCCAGTAGCTTAAAAAGTTAAGATATATCTTGTTAGAGACGGATTATAAAAGTAAAAATAGGCATAATGGTGTTATTTAGGAAATCTTTAGAGACAGTTGTTAAATGCACGATTACAAGCGGAGAACGAGTAAGCGATGAAGTAGCGATACTTATGCGTTAAGAGGACTCCGATTGCGTTCCTTTGGAGATCCCGGAGTCCTTTACGCAGCGCCGAGGACGGCCACCGGGCGGTAAGAGTCCCACATAACCCTGTGTCGCTCCCACGGCACGGGTACCTTTTGAAGGTTTCCCCCTCGTGACAAAAAAAACTTATCATGTTTTAGTTTTCCTTAAATTTTAACCGTTTCAAATGCATATTTTATTTCATTTCTGATCTAAAACGTTGGTTTTAACTATAGCTTATTAAGTTTGCAATTTATGCAATCTTGTAAATTTCAAATGTTTCAAACTGATCAACCTTAGGTAAAATTCCTTGCAGTCAGTGACATATGTTACTAGGTGGCTGTAAATACATAATATGAAGGGGATGTACGAGTATGCTTATTTCTCAAAAAAAAACATTGTAGGAGTATGCAATTATAGAATTGCAGACGTTCTATTTATGTCCATTACATTCTTTGTGATATTCAAGGGCTTCAATTTAAAATGCCTTCATTATCACAATATGTTTCAAATCCGTACAAAGAAACATGACATTGCATTCACAAAACATTAATTAAAAAAAGGAAACAAAACAATCATAGATAAAGTTTCTTACTAGTAAAATCTCTGCTCGATACTCGCTCTTGATACAACTAGTACCTAATACGGAGATTAAAATATTTTTCTAATAAAAACAGATCGACAATGGAGACTTCACTTGCCGACAAATAAGCTTTCATAGACTGGCTACCAACGTTTTAATGGTGTACGTTAAACCTTTTAAATCCCGTGAACCTTTGAGTTATAGAACATACTTTCAAGTCACCTTATTATGTATAGGATGTTTGTCTTATATATAAAATTCTCGTGTCACAATGTTAGTTACCGTAGTCCTCCGAAACGGCTTCACCGATTTTCACCAAATTTTATATGCATATTCAGTAGGTCTGAGAATCGGCTACTATCTATTTTTCATGCGCCTAAGTGATAAAGGTTCTTCACCCTTAACATTTTTTGTTTTACATGGCAACATAACGTTAGCCGGATCAGCTAGTTTTTCTATAAAAATGAAGGTCACTTATCGCTTCGACAGTGTTTACAAGATTTTTAAATATTTTCATGTAACTCACTAGAGTTAGTTAGAATTATTTTTTTATATTACATACTAATGTAATATAAAAAACAAAATATTATTTTTTTATTATAATACGATCTTTTTTAGACATGATTTTAGACAGATCTAAGGATGTTCTTATAATTAGAAAATATTCAATAAATTGTTTCTCTTTACCAGAGCTGTAATTAAACTCCTTTGCAAAAAAAACGGGCACCTTACACACACACTTTACCTTAGCTTTTCTATGGGTAAATATTATTATATTTTTAGTATGTCATTAGCTTGGATGACTAGAAATTTCTTATTATCAATGAGAATCTAGTTTTTTAACACTTTTATCCTGGTATCGGTGTTTTAGTCAATGTAAACAGAGAGCCGTGTTAAAATGGACATTTTTATGGGTATAATGAAATTAAGACTACGAGTATTTTTATGGTATTTTAATAAAAGAGACATTAAAAAATAAAAATTAATAACGAGTATGACCTCCTCTTGCAGCGATTACGGCATGTAATCGTCTTGGCATGCTTCCCACCAGGCTTTTGATGGTGTCCTGTGGAATGTGTTCCCACTCAGTCGAGATTACACGTTTAAGCTCTCTGATGTTTTGTGGAGGTGGTTGGACAGATCGTACTCGCCTTTTTAGGAGGTCCCAAACATGCTCAATGGGGTTAAGGTCGGGGCTCCGCGCTGGCCAATCCAAACGACGAATACCGACCTCTTGCATATAAGCATCTACGTCGCCAGAACGGTGGGCCCGAGCATTATCGTCCATGTAAATGGCATCTTCACCAATTACAGTCAGTGCGGGTTGTGCATTTTGAGAAAGGATTTCTGTTATGTACCTATGCGCATTTAGTGAGCCATTTTCTATGAATACTATCTCGGTACGATAGTTGGAAGTTACGCCCGCCCAAAACATAACGGACCCTCCACCATAAGGGGTGATTTCTTCAAAACACACATCGGCATAGCGTTCCCCTGGTCTTCGTAACACTCGCCGACGTCGGTCCTCACCATGCAGACAAATTCGAGCCTCATCGGAGAAGAGTACGCTACTCCAGTTACCTGGTGTCCAAGATAGGCAATTTCTAGCGAACCTCAACCGCGCAATCCGGTGCTCACGGAGTAACTTGGGGGCCCGCGCTGGTCGTCGACTACGTATATCAGCAGCTAAAAGTCTTCTCCTCACAGTCCATAGGCTAACTTGTGCTCCTCGTACCTCTTCAAGGTTTCTTTTGAGGTCTATGTAACTGCATTTGCGGTTCCTCAGCGCCTGAGTCACTAAAAAGCGATCGTCTCGCGGCTGTGTGCAACGTTTTCTCCCAGAACCTTGCCTTCTCTGAACGGAACCTGTCTCTTGGTATCGAGTCCAGGTTCTTTGTACGGTTGAACGACTCACGTTTAACCGCTGTGAGACGTAACATTGGCTACACCCCTCTTCCAGCAGCGCTATAATTTTACTAGCTCTCATTGCTTTTTCTGCCATTACGATAGACACAAAGATATCTGTTTTAAGTCACAATAAGGCAGAATTATGCGATAAACATAAATTGTTGTACTAAAAATAACGAAAAGTTACTTTTAGTTGCTTGATAACCTTTTAACCGCAAACCCGCGAAAAGTGTCACAAAATGAAAAAGGGATTAATAATTTAAAAAACAAAAGTTTTGAATTTGGAATGAACTTTTTTTCATACCCAGACTCTTTATTAAGTGCCAGTAACATAGTTTGGCTATTAAAACCTCTGAAGAACTAAATTATTACCAATAATGTTAAAAAATCAAACCCGCCCGTTTTTTTTGCAAAGGAGTGTATATACATAGGTACATCATAATTATATTAATATAAAATGTGCTATAGATAAATGTATACAAAATGTACTAGTTAGAAAAAAGAATTTGATAAATTTTTTAAAAAGTATACCATACATATTTTGAGAAATTTCAACCGAAGTCGATCCTTATAGTTTACAAATTTAAAACCCTTATTATTCAAAATAGAATGTATATATGTATACTTTACATGGGTACCTAATGTATTGTAATGGTATTAGTAAACTGCAATACTCAGATAAAATGTGTAAATAATAAATCAGTATGACAGAATAATAAATGAAGAGAAAAAAATTAAAAGGGTGCCTCCTGTATACAGCTTATACCTCCTTCCAGCGGTACTCAAACTATGCGAATCAATGACCGGAACTGTAATTATTATGTAATCAAAATAAATTTAATGTCACGATTTTTTTTCTTATTTTTTATGAATTATTATGAATTTTATCTATTGAACTTTTCGTTGAAATTATCTATGAAATACAGATATTTCTACGCCATAAAACCACTTTGTACCTCCCGAATAATATACCGTAGATATAGGGTAATGTAGGAAATAAGAATAGAAATATTTCTTAAATGGTAACTACAGTCGAATGTTTCAGAGTATCACTGTTAAAAGTTTGAGAGCCAGTGTCCCAAGCGATCCCTGTCGCGGTGCATAAGCGGATTATCCTAATAAATTTATAAGTGCATCAAAGATTCGAACCCATGGAATGCACTCGCCATTTATTGGACATTACTGTAGGATGCTAGATTAGTCCGTAGGAATAAATTCTGTGATTTATATTGTACCTTTAGAAAAAGATGTGGTTCTAAAGATGGAATAGATATCCTAAATGCAAAATATATTAAAGTTTGAAGACCAACGTCTGCATAAAGGAGATATTAAAAATCTTAATATTGTAAAGGTTTTTTATAACGTAGATCTAGCAAACGAGCATGCTTTGTAAGGTTTGTAATGTAATAATAGGGTAGCAGGAGATGGTAAGTGATCCTTATTAATAAGATAAATTAAAGTCCTTCCTGAGGTCCACAAATGCGTTATTAGGTACCCCTGAAGACTAAGTAGATAAGCCTCTTATAAAAATCTCTCCCTTGCTCCCTTCAAACCGAAAAACAACAGCGCTTAAAATGTTGTTATAAAACAGAAATAAGTGTGACAATGATGCCACTTTCGCATATTTCACGAAATACTCACGAATCAATCACGTGTATTTATAATCAAAGTAAAATTTAATTGATTGTAATTCCACATATAAAATGCAACGGAAATTCATTGTTCAATCATAAAGCCCACAAAACACTTAAATGCCTTCCTGTTGGATCATCAATAAAAGTATTTTAGTGTAATTAAATGGAAAACAATGGGTGTTTACCAAATGGAGAACCGTTTAAAGCAGCACGAATTGTTTTCACATAATTAAGTACGTTTTTCCTCCACTCCTGCGCAATATAAATTATTCAATGGCCCGTCTCGACTCGGGGAAATTGAATTCGTTTGCAAAAAGTCGACGCACAATTCGTAGTGCGATGCGCAAGATGGCCGTCAATTTAAAATGGCGCCGTGTTTATTATACAGGGTGTGCCTATTTTAGGAATAAGTTTAATTGTATTTTATCACGATTTACGAATATATCGTTTTTAATAATAGTATAGCTTGGGATTCTATTATAAAAATACTATTTTTTATTGTATAAAAATACTATTTTTATAATAGTATCGATAGTATTATCAAGTGAGCATTTGGTCCATCTGGCGATTACTATCAATTGTCTGTAATTGTGTATAGAGAATATCTAGACAGAATATTTTAGTAGAACAATAGTCCTACTTTTGACAGGATTCTGAGAGGAGGTCCATGCACAGCAATGGAACAGTGATGGGTTGATAATGTTAGTCTTACTTGAGTTTGGCTTCAGATGTATTGCTGCTACTGAGCATTAGTTTAAACAGTACTTCAGAGTCCAATAAGAATTAGTCACATCACGATTAGTTGGTAATATTAAAAATTGTAGTCTGAATCTGTCTATGGATCTACCTGTTAAAATGGAAATTTACTTTGTACTGTAATGTTGCATGTTTTTCAAAGATAAAATTTAAAATCGTTGTTTGTAAAAGAATGAGCGATTGAACAAATAAGATAGGCATCAGTCAGCCATCAGATCTTTTTGCAACTGAATATCAAACAAAAGCAATCGAGATATCGATAAGCGAATTAAAGAGACAAAAGCCATTCTTAAATGGTTATGTATGAACCATTCATGCACCATCGATATTTAGGGTCCATAACGAATCCCTATTACTAAGGCTTTATATCTTGAATCGTAATTGATAGACACTTGAAATTTTTTACAGAGTATCTGTAACGATGGCCACAATGATGGTTTATCTTTATTTATTGAACCTTAATAGATTGGCTACAAATTTTCACATTGCATACTTCTATAGCTGCTATAATACAAAAATACTAAAAATAAAATTAAAAAAAAATTAAAATTCGGTGGTAAGGAATTCGACTCGCACTTGGCCAATTTTTAAATGTATGGTGCGTTTAATCGACCATTAATAGGTTCCCTCTTTCGAACATCGATTAATAATTCATTCGAACGATAAAAACATCGATTTGTTTTGACCGCAACTCGATATTTTATTGACTGGATATACTTTTAAAAGCTTATAAAATATACGGGTTATTCCCGTGTGAAGTATTACTAATTCGTTGCTGGGAACAATTTTGAAAAATGCAGCCCTATTCGTAATACTGGTTTTTCCTTATTTGCTAGTAAGTAGCATAGTTTTTAAAGTTTTTAAGTGGATTATTTTAAGACTTGCGTATTCGTCGAACTCCATATACGGGTTGTAACTTAAGTATTTGTTATTTTGTACTCGGTTCAGTTTTTGTACTGAATCTACAAGTATTTAGCACCTGCACTAGTGAATTTGCAATCATAATGTCATTGTATCGAACCTTCTGTGCAGAATTTGTTACTATTATTTTTTGCAAAAGCAAAAGGGCACAAATTCCACCTGTATTGGAATGCAAGCTGTTAAAGTATGCATCGATCTCAAAGGTTCCATTGTGTTAATTTATTTTATACATTATGACTTAAATGATGGCGGAGAATATGCCGAGAGTTATAATGCATGTTTAAATCCGCATTGAAGAAGTGCGCCATGGCCACAACACCATCATTACATCTAACATTGCCCGGAAACATAAACATTTGTTAAATGCTGCAGCCTTCTGATACGAGTAGGTATGGTGTGTTAAAGGGAAAAAGTCATAAAATATCCAACTTAATCCTGAGGGACAGCGACGCCTTTGTAGCTGTCTTAGAAAAGGACTTCCATTATATTTAAGGTCAATTATAGTAATTGTCCACTTACCATCGCTTGCTACTTCAATAACACAAAAAAAAAATAAACAGAATCATCCCAAAAAGAGAAACGTTCCAACAACAGCTTCTTTAATTTTATCGACAGCACAAAACGGTCGGGTTTTTGTCAACATTTTATATTTTAACGGTGGCATATAACGGTAGATCCACCCTGTTTATCCTCCATTCATATGTCCTGACTACATGTTTTCTTTACCATGTATCATGTCATTGGTTTGTCTTTTTTGTGGACGGTCCTTAAATACGGCTCCTGTTTTAAGCAATCACGCTCCCATTGAATTGAATGCGTTTTTGAAAGAAATGGCGTACGGTCCGCATACGCAATTTTGTATTGACTTTCAAATAAATTTCATTTTGTTTTATTTTATTTCAATTTATAGGCATTCGTAATTTCGTTTTTTAATGAGTTACTAAGTTGCTTACAACTTTTTAACTGTAGTTAGTTAGTTTTCAATATTAGATTTCATTCACAACATAGTAATTTTCATTATACTTTACGATTTATATTATTTCAATATTTTCTAAAACTATCAACGGGAATTCACCTGTGTTAATTACACAAGATCATTTAATAAAAAAATGATACATTGATTTGTATTATTATAATTTCTATTAGAAAAAATACTACACTATTACTTTCCACTGTATTATAAAACTTTATGTACCTACTTAGGGGTTATGAGTGTACAAATTTTTTTTTTATTTAATAAAAATAAAACTATTTTGCAGACGGTACCACAATAAATTCAGCTACTTTTTCATCGTGTATCCGATTCGAATGTCGCAAAGAAAATACGGAACCATTGAGTTACAGAACACGAGGATAACCATTTTAGGTAAAGTATTTTGTTTCACGAACAATGTCCCGTTATAATTTCCAATGCATCAATACATTCTTTATTTGAATACTTGAATTGGTAATTTGGGATTGTCGATGAATAAAAAGATTTTTTATTGCGGCCAGTTAAAGTCATACATTTCGGATTTTTGTGACTATATTAAATTGAAGTTGTACCTAGTTTAAAAATCTGAGTATGGTTATACACGTTACTTTTAAGATGTGTGTGCAACGAAACACTGTTGTTTGAAGACCAATATATGCTATTAATGCTTCCTTTTATAAAATCTTTGAAATTTAAGGTTAAGGCGGAAACATACTAGCGATGCAATATTGAAACGCCATACCACCCAATGAAGCATGATGCGTTAGGTCAAATGAAATCTATTTTTCCATCACCAATTACAGCAATTACACCAATTACAGAAATAGACTTTAGTCCACTATGGTACTGTGCAGATTGCTGTACTCTATATATTTTTAAACCCTTTTTAGAGAAATCTTTGAAACGTAGGTGACGTCTCGTTTTCATATCCGCCATTAAAATATGTGATAATTAAATTGTAATAGGCATATAACTTTCAAATTCGTAAGTACTCCTATGCCTGGGAATTGAATTTCGTACTCCCAGCGTAAACGGCAGACATTCTTAAAGGAAAATAACACACTTTTCTAATTTGGGTATTAACTCTTAAGAACTCGTACATACATTGCTACCAGGAATCCGTTTAATAAATCGGCCAAATGTACGGAATAAGCTTTCGAAATGACTTGTTCAGTGTAATTTCAAAGCCCACAATCTTAATTTGCCATAATCATCAGATGATGCTCTGTTCTGAGAAGAATGCCTCATATATGGGATGATACGGCACGACCTTTTTGTATGTGGGTTAGTAATTATATTAACAAGTTATCAATTATAAAATCTCTTTCATTCACCGTACGGACGTGAGCAGAACAGAGATCGGTTGCCATTCCAATGGTATAGACGGCTATAATTTATGTATGGTCTATGGTATAGGATGAAGCGGTTGTATATTGCAAAGCGATCTCCGCTAGTAAGTCTAAGCACCTAAAAGAGTACGAGATTTCTATGCTCCAGCATTATTAACTCAGGAAACAGAAAGCGTCTAGTGAATCTATTGAAGGGCCATTTTAAGTCGTTTTAAAGTCCGTAATAAAAATCAAAGATTATCTCAATATATGAAAATGTAAAATATATTTTTTAATTTCTTTGTCTGCTTTCCAGCGTATATTAATATTGGAAGTAGCTCAATTATATAAACTTTTAGGCTTAGGGCGTGAAATTTTAACAATCATGTATCAGGGATGGTAACATGGACAACAAAGGTTATTTTGTCATAGTTAAGTATATTTGAAAATCAAACCATATATAGCGTTTTTTATCGCTTGTTATTTGGACCATACCCTAAAGCTCCTTTAAAACCAGACGACATTGCAGCGGCATAGCGGCGAGCGGAATAAAAACGCGACACATTGACAGCTAGTTTTGAGTTTTCAACTGGTCCCAGGTTCAAGTTTTTGTACCTGATTGTGGGATTTATCGACGATAATAATATTTACTTTCGCAATTAAGTGAATTATTTGTCCTACTTGATAATAATGGGATGTGGTGGTATATTTTTTTGGTAGAGGTACTACTAATGTATGATAAAAGTTGTAGTCCAAGTGATAAGCGCTAGAGACCAAATAGGATAAGATTGAGATACTTCTAAAAACGATCACTATATTGCTACTCCCAAAGACTAAAATTGAACGCCTTATGTACTAAGATTTCACACATCAGAACGAAGTGATAATACTGTAAGATTTTCTTCCATATTCAAAACACGACAATTCAAGTCCTACAATCTTACGATATATAAATTGAATGTTGACAGCTCGCATAGTCTAAGGTGCCGGGTTCAATTCCCGGCCAGACATACATGTTATTGACACATGTATATTTGGGTTCTGAGTGTAGGTGTTTGCATTTATCCATAGCTCTTATAATATAAACCTTTAGAAGCGAAAGGCCTAATCTATATAAAATATATTCTTGGACTTAAAATTTAAGACCAGCGCAGCCAAGAAAGGCAGTGTCTTGTGGAATTACTAGCGAACAATCTGCAAATTCATTGTTAGCACACAATCACTGCCCACGTCACATCATAACCATATCACGTCCATCCATTTGACAGTTCACATGTGACTCATACGCGTTTTAGTAGACATCTATTATTATCAACTTTCTATCATGATGAACAAGGATAAATGCGGGTCATAGAAAATGTAATGTGGGCAGTACATCAACTTCATGCATATTCGCTTGCATAGTAATAGAAGAAAGTTCATAAAAGTATAAATTTAACAGACGTGGAATTAGTACTTTTTGTCGGGATAAAAGTACCCTTTGTCCTTTTCTGAACCCCATGGTGAAAATTTCATGTCAATGGTTATGTAGTGCAAGTATAGCAAACAAATATCGAAACAAACAAACAAATAAATTCGCATTTATAATAATCATTTGGGTTATACAATCTACCTTCCACTATGTCCATTAATATGATCAACTAAATATTTTTTTAGATAATTGAGTTAATGATAGATGACTTGATTAAAAATTAAAATTACCTTGTTGAAAAAAGAATTAAACTGCGTAAACGATAAAATAATGTTTATTTAAAAAACAAATGGGAGTTTATTTGCTACATTTTCACGCTTAAATTACATAGCCGATTATCTTGAAATATTGTACAAAGGTTGTCATGGGTTCAGAAAAGGACACAGGGACACGTTCCCGAGGGATATACAAAAATCTTTGACTGCCGAAGCCGCGGCTAAAAACTAGTTTATATTAGTGAGAATTGAACATCTGTGCCTTTCTTACTCTGACCGCCTGTTACCATGAAGCACCCACCCACAAATCGCAGGCTTCGGAAGTAACCGCGGGTTTGTAATTGGCGAAAGTTCCACATTAGAATACAATGAGAATCGTATTGCCATGAATAATACATGTCGTGCCTACAGTGCTTTTTATGCAACCAAGTTTTGTAATGATACACTTCAGTTGTGAATCACGGTTAATACTATCCTATTTATATTGGTCGAATTGTTTTGATGGGCTGTCACGGTGAGGTAAACAATTGAATAAAAGTGAATTATTTACGGGTTAAAAGGAGCTATTTTCTGAATGGTTTTGACGATAACTTTTTTTATAATACTATGTGTGCTGCTATGTGAATCTTCTGTGACACTATTGTCACATCTGTTTCTAATCTACACTAATATTACAAAGAGGAAAACTTTGTGAATAGGCTCAAAAACTACTGGACCGATTTTAAAAATTCTTTCACCATTCGAAAGCTACATTATCTACGAGTAACATAGGCTATATTTTATATGAAATATATTTGATAAATAGATTTTGAGGCGGTACAAAGTTTGCCGGGTCAGCTAGTTTCTAATAAAGGGTTTTTAAACTAAAATGCTCCGGCCGGCGGATACCATCGCCACACCTTTTCTAGCCTGAAATAGTGCTTGCGTTTCGGTGGTGTTGATGGTGGCTGACTTACATTACGATTACGTAATTATTAGGTGACTATCTTAGTCCTTAATGACAACGGATCTTTATCCACTTCGGGCCGAACCTTAGTTTTTCTCACTTAGTTATCCTCTCAAAATGAATACAATCGTATTAAGATAACTAGTTTAGTCCATAGTCCACCGCGCTGTCTAAGTGCGTATTAGTCTTCACATAACTTTGGGTTCCTTTTAAGATCTCTCGGATACGCAGGTTTCGCAATGTATTTCTGTAAAAAACAAGTGATAATTAATTTCTAATACGCACATAACTTTGAAGAATCAAAGGTGCCTGCGAGAGCGTGCCTGGGATTTGAACCTCGGACCCCTCGATAGGTGTTTAAACAAGGCTATCACTGCTCAAAATAATGAACATCATCAATTTTCAAATCACACGATCACAACCACGGTGGCCCTGTGTACAGTATCGGACAAAGTTTGACAAATCACGAACACTACTGACAAATTCGGACCACTATACATTTGTCAGCGGCCATTGTTAGACCGAAAGTAATTTTATTTCGCTACCTTTGGTTCTCGATTCAAAAATTTAATGTTAAATTATTTATAGTCATATTTTAACGTGTTTTACCATGAGATTGAGATTTTCTATAATATAGAAGTACTAAACGAATACATAATCTACCTGATTGTATGCCCACTGTCGTTGGACTTATGTTATTACATAGCATTCAAATTGAGGCCAAAAATACGTTACCATCCCAAAGGCCTAATTTGACATGCTCTTAAATTCCACACACTTCAAAGGAAAATAAAGTAACGCATGATATAAGGCAGTAAGTATATTATATTATTAAGGCAGAATTATAATATTTATTATTATTTTTTTTACAAATCAACAACATTTTCAATCACTCATTATAAGCAGTAAACTTATTATGTAAGCGTGCAAAGAATCTCTGTTTTATTTTATTTATTTAACATCATTTTAAAAATAAATTTCAGGTAAGTATAAGTATACATTAGTTGTTTTATCAACATTTGCATTAAGCATCATAATCAATAATTTCAAGTAGCAGAATTATTAGAAATCGTAACTTACATTATTTATGCAAGTAACATACTAGAAGTCTGCAAGTAAATTAATGGTTATAGCGAAATGCCTTAAAAATGATTAATTAAGCTGTTTATTTGATTTATATGTGATGTAACGTATTGGAAATCGCCTCATTACTTAGTATTTTGCAATGTTAATACTCACATGTGGGTTTGCGCAATATTCATGACTATTTAATAGCAAGTGGTCCTAGATTGCAAGAAATTTCGTATGGAAATCCTTATGTGGTGTGGTTACGTTAACAGGTATATTACGTTAAGTAAATAAGGTAATATATCTTCTGATTGTACGCAGTTTCAGTATTAAAGTGACATAAAATACGTAGAAATATGTGAACATGATTTAAATTCCGAGACTTATATGGACGTGAATGATAAGGTAGTATTTCACACCTTTTTAGGCTTCATATACATGTTTAAGAATAGTTCAAAAACAATATTTTTTTCAACAAAGATTTTGATAATTTATTTTAATTGATTTTGGTATAGTCAATTAGTCTTTCAATAAAATTAAGCTTCTGTTTCAGTTTTTGTCACTCAACCATTTATACTTGAGTTTTATTAGATGTGTGTAAGTGCCCTAAACCAGGATAACTTACTAATTATCGTCAAGTTAAAGTAGTAGAACTACTCATAATTTTAATCAAGGACATTTTATTGAAAATAAGGTTGAATGAGAAATTTATGGCCAAACTTTCATCCCGAATACTTTAAGTTGATTCGAGTTGCATTCGAGTTCCTTTAGTTAATCGTCTCAAAGAGTCTATCAATAAAACGGTATGCCATGTCGTCCGTTAATGCACTTCCGTGGGACCCACAAGACAATTGTGGGAACAAAATACATTTTCATATTTCATCGTACTCAAATATGATAATCAACTCGGACATGACATTGATTTTAATTTTGTGATAAAATTAAAAGGATTGAAACCATTTTTTCACAAAAATAAAAAAAAATGCTACCTATGTATTTTTATAATAGAAGTAACAAATGAGATACAAGAAGTACAAAGATGGTAAGTGACCAAAGACTCCTTAAACTACCCCAAATAGGATTAGTTTGATCTGAGGTCGACCTTAGATGCATTGAAAACTAAATTGCTTCATCTTGTTGTCTCTACCTTACTACATACTTAAAACCATAACACAGCAGCGCTTATCGCTGCTGTTATTAGGTAGAAATAGGTTAGACAATGGTGCCACTGAGCTCAAACAATCGAACCCTCCTTAAAATAATTGTAACAGGATTTTATATAGGTATGTAGGTAAACAATATACATTGTCTTTTTTTTATAATATAAGAGTAGCAGACGAGCATGCAGTCCACCTGATGGTAAGTGGCTACTGCCGCCCATGGACATCTGTAATAAACCCCAGATAGGATTAGATATTTCTACCTGAGGTCGGCCACAGATGCGCCGCTACCCCTGAGGACTAAGCTGGAATGCCTCTGAAAAGTCTTTCTCCCTTACCACACCCTTCAAACCGGAACACAGCAGCACCTAACACTGCAGTTATTAGGTAGAAGTAGGTGTGGCGGTGGTGCCGCCGGAGTCAAACCACAAAGGGTTCTACCACTTTCAAAATGTCTATTCTAATAACGAAAATATCAAATTATTATGTCTATAATTAAAATCCAATCATTATTAATTATAATGATTTAATTGAACATAAAACAATTAGCCCGATTTTAGAACATATTCGTTTAGAATAACCTAGATATAACCTAAAATGATTTACAATAGTTACCGTTGCATATATAAATAGGTACGTCAAAATGATTTTGATGTCAATTAAACATTAATGAAAAATAATGACCAGTAATTTAAAGTCTAATCGGTCTTAAAGTCTCCATCGATCATATTAATATCGATATGGTACGTAAAGTAATACGTTCACCTCTTATACTTATCATGTAGGTCGGTCGAGAATATATTAGTAACTAGCCGTTCATCAGTATTTGGGACCCCACTGTTGAACATATGAACTAGTTTCATCATCAACCCATTACTGTCCCACTGCTGGGCACGGGTCTCCTCTCAGAATGAGACGGATTAAGCCATAGTCCACCGCGCTAGCTAAGTGCGAATTAGTAGACTTCACATACCTTTGAAAAGTTTTTTTAACATTTACAGGTATGCAGGTTTCTTTACGATATTTTCCTTCAGTGTATAAGGTAGTGATAATTAATTTCTAATACGCACATGGCTTCGATAAATCTTAGGTGCCTGGGATTTGACCCTTCAAGAGGCATCGCCACCTATTTTCGTTACTGAGTTCTTTGTGAGTGCTTTGTGTCTGTACACATGAGACATTCCAATATAGTCCTCAGAGGTAACAACGTGTTACAATCTAGCGCAGGTAAGACACCCATCGTACTTAGGGATTTCATCTTACGATACTGTTATATTTCATTATCAGATAGGTTGATGATCGAATGCACTTTTGCCGCCCACGTGTTCATCCTAAAATCCATAAAATTACGTAATCGCTAGCAAAGATGCGGTCATGTTCATAGGTATGACCGCACTCATGATGTCATCTTGATAACGTGGGACTTACCGTGTATGCTGTGTTAATTGGTGGTCAAGTCTAGCGTTTTTTACTCTGCATAAATAAATAGGATGGAAAACTGTCTGTATTTGTGAGTGTCTTTAGTTGTGTGCGTCTGTATTTGTATCTGTGTCTGTATCTTTGAAATAACTTAAATTTCACTTTTTTTAACAAAGAAGTAACAAACGAGCATATAGTCTACATGATATTTAGTTGTAGTTGTCTCATATGGACATCTAAAATAATTAACCCCATATACGATTACATGGGAGTCCTTCTCAGCTAGAGCACAGATGCGTTACTACCCCTGAGGACCAAGTAAGAACGCCTCTTTTACCTTTTTTTTTTGTTTACGAAACCTTCTAAAGGTACTCGATGCCGTAGGGAGCGTCGCCAATATGGGATTTTTACTGCACTTAAACACCCTCGATGACCATTCTCAACGATTGGTGGGGAACTCCAGGATCTTCGCGCGAACACAACTACTACAATCCTCCAATCTCGATGCCTTGACGCCTCGAATACTTCAGTGTCTCTCTTACCACACTCTTCGAACTAGAACACAACACCGCTTGACTCTGGTGTTCTAAGACGGAAATAGGTCTGACAAAGAGCTTTAACTTCAACATTAATAAGCAATTATTATTAGTTTGTATTATTAATTATAGTTACATAACATCTTACAGTATGTAATAGGCCTTATCGTACGATAAGATAATAGCTCTCAAGTATGTGATATTTTGATAACAATCCGTTCCCTAAACAACGTGGAAGCGGAATGCGATAAATAAACAATTACAAGATTCGCCTTCATACGTTTCGTAAGTGCGATTGCGTTAATGTGCAAACAAAACGTAACATGTGCGTTTCGTATCAAAAGGGGCTAATTGATAGGCGGTAGCGGGATTTTGAAAATTATTTTGGCAATATACATATTTTAAGTCGTAAAAGTAAATAAAAGCATGTAAAATGTAAAAAACAAAAACGTCTATAAAAGATAATTCCTAAATAAATTTATACTATACAGTTTATTAATTTAAATAAATACGTAATTTGTCATTTGATTTGCGTAATTTTCTTCTTTATTTATATATTTTGAAATAAAATTTATATACATGCAACTCAGTTTATTGTGGCTTGATTTATTAATTGTTCACGTGTCAATTTAAATAGATGAGACCAACATTAAATTCAATTGTTTACCAAAGCTAAATTACTTACTATGTCAAAGTAGGCGACTATGTTGTGGTTGTCTGTGCTATCAAATTGATTAGAAAATCTCTATATTTGTAACATACCCGTACACTTGACCTATTTTCACAAAATTAAGTCTCTTTCTCTTATCGCTTGGACCACACAACACACGGACGGACTAAGCCGTCGTGATGTCACTCATCTCACTATTGTTTGCTTTGAGTTTAATATTTACAAAACTGTGTTAAAGAGCGAATTAAGAAACTCGAATAACTTTGAAGATAACGTGTTTGGACAACAAAGTTTCACTCATACATTTGTTGCAATGTATGAAGATATTTGAAATTTGCGTGTGAATGTAACAGCCATACATAATGATACTCACTTACACTTTTAAGCTTCATATCACGAAAATGTCTTCAAATTGATCATCTTAAAACATATTAAATTAATAATAAATAAATATATTTTCCCAAAATAAATAAAACAATGTTTTGTTACAGTTTCAAAGTATAATTACACGTAATTGGTTAATTTTAACAATGTTAAAATTAATTAGTTTTCAAAATATATTATATATATATATATATATATATATATATATATATATAAGTTATTATTATAAATTATTATTATTTATATAAATATATTATATTTTGAAAACTTATTTTTGTATTTCCCCAAATTACTTTTTACAGCCTTCAAAGTACGACCTTATATAACATTGGTTAATCATTCCTATATAATACCCTGTATTTACCAAAAATATTAACGCTATATTATCAAATAAATTACAAATATTTGGTTTTAATGAAAAGATTTAAAAATTACTTTCCCGACTTTGAAATTCCGAATCCAATATCAAATGTTCGGAACATTTTATACCGATCTACACGGAAAATGTATTTCGATAAACCTTCATATTGTTTCCCTTTCATACAGAATTACTTGAGGGCACAGTTTTTCCTACAAGAGGATAATCCATCCAGCTTTCCTCGTAACATGGCACGGTAAAAATTAAATATTGAATAAGGATATTCTTCCTTGTTGTGAATAAAGTAGTAGGTACAGAGTACGAATAAGAATAGAGCACTTAAATATGTATGTGGTTGTATGCGTCGCGGTTATACAACTATACTAACGCCATCTACATTTTCGTTACAACAAGATTCGCGTCATTGAGTTTCTTTTATAACTATGTTGTCTAATAAATATATTAGTTGAAAGGATCGATTAAGTTAAGATTCAAAACTACTTCGCAAAAATCCGCCACAAATATATTTTAAACCATGCAGTATGTACCAACCTCCCTCCCACTAAGGATGCGTGCAGATGCAAAATATTAAAAATATACACCACCATACATACCACCACCAACACGTGTTTCGCTCCAAAACGGAGCATCATCAGGGTTAGTTGACTCTACGACGGTTAAGCGTTATCTTAACGATAGACCAACGATATGTGATTGTTGCGAAGTAGTTTTAATCTTAACTTAATAGCATGGATTTGCGCAAAGTAACGCCTGATACAATTGACTATCTTAAAGGATCGAAATATCTTGGATCGGCCTCCCATATTTTTTCCGTTTAGTTGTTGTTCTTTAGCGTTTATCATTATTTTATCAAGGAACTAATATTTATTTTTAGATGCGCTTGCACAGGATATTAGTATTCAGTGGCCATTATACCCTAAATAGACTGCTGTCGGTCCTGATAATCATGTTACGAAATTTTCAATACTTTTAATAAAGATCAAACTCTTTGGAATCTCACTGAAACTCACGAAAGTATTGGCTATTAATAAACTGAATTCATTTTGATTTTCTCATAACTGGAAATCGAACTTGAGACTTTCTAAGAAAAAATGCTGCGACAACTACATTGTGAGTCGTAAATAAACTTACATTGTATACAATACTATGATAAATAATTACATAAAATCTAATAAAATAATTTAGCACTCTAGATTATTCGTACTCCTTAAACATCCTATCTGAGTAATGCAATGCACACAATAAAACCGTAAATAATAACAAACCTATAATTTTTACTAAGCGTGTAATAACAGAACGGCAAATTTCGTAAATCTAATTTAGAGGCACCCTTGACATGGTTGCCACAAATTGCCTTTCAATGCAGGATGGTATTAGTCATGAATTGCCTATACATTTGTTGATTGCCTTAGAATATTAAACACCTACGTGAGATTGATTACAATACGTCAATTTGGTATGCTATGGTACTGGGACCTACGTTAAATTGCGGCTAACTGCTGATTTTAGGTATTGTATGTACTAGGTAAGCAGCAGTTTGTCCCTGTAGTTCCGGGACTAGAATAGGGCTACGGTAACCCCTGCCTGTCGTAAGAGGCGACTAAAAGGGGGCTCCCGAGATTGCAGGTAGTAAGAGTGGGAGCTCGAGCCACCCAGCCAGCGGCCCCGGGAAGGAGGGCGTTATGTGTGGTCGTATACCGTCGTACGCTCCAGACGGTGTGGCGAGCGCCAAACTGGCCTGGGCGGAGCCCGACGGGGCAATGTGCTAAGAGGACTCCGGTTGCGTTCATTTGGAGATCCCAGAGACCTCAACGCAGCGCCCGGGGCCGGCCACCGGGGGGTTTTAGTGTGATAAGAATCCCACATAACTCTGTGTCGCTCCCACGACACCGGGTACCTTTTGAAGGTTTCCCCCTCGTAAACAAAAAAAAAACAGGTAAGCAGAAGTGAAGTGTAAAGAGTGATGTTAAGTGGCGGTAGAAAGCATCGTGGTTCGCCGCCGAAGGCACGATCATTATACCTATTTCTGCTTACTAACAGCAGTATTAAGGGCTATTGTGTTTCGCTTTGAAAGGTGTGGTAATGAGGCGTTCCAACTTAGTTTTCGTTTATCGCAATAGCGAAGAATATAAAACTGGGCCTTTTTAATCCATCTATATCAATTTTAGTTTTAGTTTAACAGTAAGCATGATTAAAAAGTTGTTACTATTATTATTTTTTACTATTGTAACTGATTTCTGACCAAAGTCAAACTATAATCTCTAAATATTATAATAAAATACTTGTTATATATAGAAATATTTGTTACTGTTAAAAAAATACGCAAGGTGGTTGTAATACTAAAACGGTTGAAATAAAATGAAACCGTTGAAATAAATGGTTGTTTGCATATCACGTGTGTCTATATTGTATGTTTATCCATCTATCATTAAAAATGAATACGAAATACTGTAAACACCCTTAAGAAGGTACCTAAAATAGAGAATTTAAACAAAGAAATGACGTCACTTTCAATTTTACACAATTCACGCCAAAGGATTTCATTAAAGACCAATGAATGTTTAAGTGGAAAATAAAACCGGGGAAAAGATTAAGAAAATGGGAAAGGATTGGATACTTGAGAGGGTAAACTCATAACTCTCAATTCACGGGACCCCGTAATCCAATCTTCATTGTAAACGGTATAAGGATTAATGGATTCTAGTCATCAAAATGTAAAATGGTTAATTGAAAAATAATATTAGAAAACAAGCTTACTCATATAACGTAATAACTGATATAGAATAATGAATAACAAGGTATAAAAGCTGTAAAAGATTAATATAATGATTTTTTACCGCTCATACGAGTACCTGTCCAGGGTTCAATCCTTCAGATTTTTGTGAATCATACGTTACATTTTGAAGATGGTAGAACCCTCTATGGTTCGACTCCGGTGGCACCACCGCCACACCTATTTCTGCCTCATAACAGTAGTATTAAACGCTGCTGTGTTCTGATTAAAAGACTGTGTTAAGGGAAACATACTTTTCTGAAAGGTTCCAGCGTAGTCCTCAAAGGTAGCGGCGCATTGTAGCCTACCTCAGGTAGGAATATGTAATCCTACCTGGGGTTGATTACAGATGTCCATGGGCGCCAGTAGCCACTTACCATCAGGTGGACTGAGTGCCCCTCTGCTCCTCCTATATTATAAAAAAATACAGCTTGGTTTTGATCTCACACACTGCTGTGCTACCTCGTACACCTTTCGTAGAAAGGTGTACAAGTAGTACGTACTATAAGGACACCTTTCGTAGAAAGGTGTCCTTATAGTAAGTACTAAACTCTAAAGTATAGTAGGTACTAGCAGTAAAGCATAAAAATTGTTTCTATAGAAACGAAAGCGTTAGCACGGTCAAGTCGACTCGCACGATCACTCACACTGTGATAGTTAAAATCCACGCTGACCACACTCGTATTACGTAGGGTTGTCAAAATATTATTTTGTAATAAATAATAATTAAACACCTGCAGTCTATGTTACAAGATTATAATTTAAGTATTTTTACTAATAACACTAATAACTGCTTGAATGCAGATAAGCTGATCTAAAGTGAATACATTCGTTATTACATTGCGCAATCAGGTATAAAAGGAGTACTATTTAATAGTTTTAACGAAATTACAATAACCACGCCATTCACGAACATGTGTAAGCAACCTGGGATCCGTCTTAGATGCCTATCCCTAAGGATTAAGCTGTAATCCCTCGGATTAGTATGTATCTCTTAACACATAGTTCAAAGCCATTCCTTTGAATTAAAGTATAATGCCACTATACCTACTATTGTATTTTATAAGGTAGAAATAGGTTTGACAGTTGTAATTTCATAATCAATTGAACAATGCTACTATGCAACACTTTATTAATTTACAAGTGACAACCCTAGCCACTAAGTGTGAATTGGTCATAAATTTAATGCCCCACTGGCACTCTTGTCACTTTCTTTAGCAATTTAAAGTCATGTTTACGACTATTTTGATGGTCATTTTGTTTTAAGTTTTGCGACGGTGACATGCCACATACATGCTTGCTAAACAGGTGTTAGGCAAGTGATTTTAGATATAATTTACAATTTTAACCCACTTTGTGAATACAAGTAACACTATTAGTTAATATAAGAATAATATTGTAGTAACAATCGTTCCCTCAGTCCATCTGGTGGTAAGAGGCTACTGCCGCCCATCTTATCTGGGATTGATTGCACATAAAATAAATCCCTTATAAGATTATATTCCTATGTGAGTTGGAACTCGGATAAGTATGTCTCCCTTATCACAACCTTCGGAACACAGCACTTAGTACTACAGTCAAACCACAAAGGGTTTTTCCACCATAGGTTTCACAGTATGTTACGATATTCTTCTGTTGTTCGGAGAACAGCTTAAAATGCAGATGGTTACTAAAAATGGGAGCTCACATTATATTAGTTAGTAATTATGAGGAGTTTTCTTGACTGTGAAATGATTTGTTTTTGTCTTCTGCCTTCATCATCGTAGCGAGATATAGTCCGCGCCAAACTGCTTGTCCACTCGGAATATAGAAACGAGTCGCGTCGAATTGCAAATTGTAGATGAAGACAACGCGGGAGCCCTCCCGGCACCCGTACGCTGCTCACTCTCGCTCACGGGTACATAGCTGCGTTAGTGTGCCTTCACGTTGCTATGGAAAATATGCTTGTAGTTGTGCGCAACAACTTCAGAACGAACTAGCAGTTTGGCGCGGACTATATCAAAGCTTAAGTCGTCGTAAGATTATTAACAGAAAGAGATTCATCAAAACCAGACCATTATTTTGAACCTTAAAACTAACAATCTCCAGTTTAATAGTCCAGATAGATGTGGACGAAACATGTCATCCAGTAAAAAATAAGATGTTAGAGTTATACCAGACTGTTGGGACAGTTATAGGCCATTACTCCAATTTATCTAGCGGATGTCGTTAACTCATAAAAAATACCACCCGGCGGTTTATGGCGGTTTGTGAAAGTCGAAAAACTACAGAAATGCTCTCGAACACATAGTTTTTTTGTGATAGAAACAGCGAATCTGCCGGTTGATCAGTGGTAGGGACGGTTGCCTAAGAAAATGGATCTTCGTTGTTTAACTGCGAAGGGCCGCTGTGTTTTAGATTAAGGAGCTTATTTAAGGGCAGCAGTAGCAATGTGCCATGAGGTGGCGTATGCTCGATACTAGTTGTAGTTTAGTTTGAAGGTATAACCCTCTGTGGTTCGACTCCTGCGGCACCACCTCCACACCTATTTCTGCCTAGTAACAGCAGTTTTCTAGACATTCTAGCTTAGTCCTAAGGGGTAGCGGCGCATGTGCGACAGTAGCCAGTTACCATCAGGTGGACTGCATGCACGTTTGCTTGTCTCTTATTGTAAAAAATATGATAAAGGTAAAACCCTTCGTGGTTCCTATCCGGCGGCATTAGCGCTTTTGAAGGTGGAGAACCCCTTGTGGTTCGACTTCGGCGGCACCACCTCCACACCTATTTCTGCCTAATAACAGCACTGTTAGGCGCTGCTGTATTCTGGTTTGGAGGGTGTGGTAAGGGACACAGATTTTTCCGAGGCGTTCCAGCTTACCGAGCCGATCTCAGGTAGCAATAACTAATCCTATCTGGGGTTGATTACATATCGATACGAAACATTATCAAGATATATAGAGGAGATTCACTGGTTGTAACGAAAAATATAGAACATTTTCGAAGCATATACTATCGATACGTACGTAACAAGACAGTAAACATTTCATCTCCTAAACGTAGGAATTTTAAATGGCGCATAAAATAAAGATCCGAACAGTCGCGCGGTATCGTAAAATTGTCGTATCGTCGTGGTTTATACGAATCCCCTACGAAGCCATGAATTTGTATGAGAACTGCCGACGTTAAGGACTTTTAAGCTAGGCCTTTAAAAAGCCTCTCTGTATTTCGTTTGTATGAATATCTACTTTTTCTAACTTTTTTTTATAATATATGAGTAGCAGACGAGCATGCAATCCACCTGATGTTAAGTGGCTACTGCCGCCCATGGACATCTGTAATCAACCCCAGATAGAATTAGACATTCCTACCTGATGTCGGCCACAGATTCGCTGCTACCCCCGAGGACTAAGCTGGAACGCCTCCGGAAAGTATGTCTCCCTTACCACACTTTTCAAACCAGAACACAGCAGCGCTTAACGCTGTTGTTATATATGGGTTGTATGAATATCTACTTACTTTTACTGATTGACTGATATATATCTATAAAAGACAAACCCGCTAACTTTTAATTGTCTATCTTATTATAAGTCAATGTTGCCAAGTGGCAAAACTAATTTAATTAAACATAAGGTGAGATGAATGTCTGAGGTCGGTTAAATTTGATATACTTTGTACCTCTGAGGACTTAGATAGGATGTTGTTACACCCTGTTACCTGTTACCCACCCTTCAATCCAGAATATATAAACGGATTTTATTTTTTTAAATTAATACAAGTATGTGTTTGATTCTTACTGTTTTTATAGAAATGATATAAGAGCAATGCAATAAAACTTTATAGAAGCAGTAATATAAAATTATTATTTATAATATATTTTCTCCATAACCTCAACACCCTCCTAATTAAGCCATTATTACCTCAGTACTAAGTATGATCTCCTTTAAGGATGGTAATGATTAAAAGGCGTAAAACTTTCTTATTCTGAGGCACTGAACACTTTAGTACTCATAAATTTCCTTAGTAAAAAAAAACCTTTAAAGGTGCTTTTTATACACCTTACTACCTGTTCTGTAATTTTCACATTTCAAACAAAGCTTAACTATATTTATCTCAGTGTTACCCAGCTTAACAGTGTTTTTACAGAGAACAAAATCAAGAATTCTCAGTTTAAAAGTAGAGCAAATTGTGGATAATGACAAAAAAAATTCTTTGTAAGTAAAGTGAGTCACTTCTTTGTTCGGAGTTGACGTAAAAAATCCTATTCATCAGTTCACGACTTTCCATTTCGCGGTTTCAATTATTCCCATAAATGTAGATTGTGTTTGTAACTGTTATTCCGTTGTTTATAGCAGTTATGTTATTGCTACTCTAAACATAGCTTCGAAGCTTCGGATCCGATCGAAATTTCGGCGCTATTTCCCTATCGTTTTAATTTAATAACTTGATTTTGAATTTGATATGATGAAACCACTGTCAAATTCAAAGCATTGATTGGGGTTTAGGCCACACGCTTGCCTTTTCGTAAATTCAAAAATGTGAATAGAGCGTTTGACTTAGTTTGTATAGGTTTGCAAGTACTTGGAGCATAGCTTTTGATCAAGCCAAACATTTGCAGAGGTGGAGTTGGTGGCAAACGCAAAGCGTGTGAATACGGGGTATGGTTTATCTTTAAAATACTTTACGCTTCCGCGAACCCGTCTCAATATGGATATATGGAAGTGCGCCGAAGAAAGAAATTACCAAAACTTCGTATAGAGTAAGCGCTGCATTGAGCTTGAAAAAGAAACACTTTACAAAGCAAACCAACCAAGGTTTTTAAGGCCAAACTTATAGATCCAATCTCCAATCTCATTTGATGTTTGTAATACGCTATGGATAGTAATACTATTTACCATGAGGCAAACGGCTACCCATTCACCGCATCAGTTTCATAAAAAGATAAACGTCAAAACCTCTAAGCATCTTCAAACAACAACTCAGAAATTCCGTCCCTACAAGCAAACATAACTTGTCAACTGAAATACCTCCCAGTAATGTCTTCACGTACGCCGCGGGGTCACGACATGACTGAACAATCTGAGCAGGTCAGGCATTGTTTCCTGCCCACCCAGCTACCGCCAAAGGTCACTAATCTACCGCGTATAAACAGAATGACTTTGATTTTCAGAAACTTTGTACCGCCTGAACAGCTATTGTTAAGTTTGTGAAACCCGAACATGATGGTATAAGTGTGTATATTATCTGTATTTTTGTAATACACACACTGCTATACTTTGAAGGTGGTAGAACCATTTGTGGTTCGATTCCGGCGGCACCAGCGCCACACCTATTTCTGCCTCATAACAGCAGTGTTAAACGCTGCTAACATTAAATTTACTCAGTGTTATTAATACTTATGTATTAAATAGTCTACCATTCTTATGAGTAACTTGCTGACCCGGCAACAATGTTGCCCTATAAATAAAAAAATCTTAATGGTGAACAACCCTCATCACTTAGGATATGAAAAATAGATAGTAGCCGATTCTCAAGCCTACTGAATATGCATATAAAATTTGATGAAAATCGGTAAAGCCATTTCGGAGGAGTACGGTAACTAACATTGTGACAAGAGAATTTTATATATCTTCGTAAGATATTATTAACCTACATTTGTTTGTCTACATTACTTCAAAAACAATAATTATGTACCGGCCTACAACAAACAAAATTTAAATTAACAATATAGCGATAAGAGATATCTTAATGAGTTAGATGTCTTTTGTCACATCCTATGAAGACATCATTATCATTTAATGTTTATGTAATCATGTCGGTAAGGTTTTATAGAACGGAGCTTGGGGTCAAGGGTGCTGTAGAGTACCTATGGGTATTATTATACATAAGTCACAATCACCGATCACTGATCGGTGATTGTGATGTTACGTAGAGTTTTAGGTTCAGTCTTTGGATAGGCAAACATCTAATAAGTTAGTGAAACTTCTGGGTCGAGTTTTTTTTTAATATTTTACGTGTGTATAATATCCAATTATGAATTCCGGAAAGTTCTATTGCAGGGGCTCCACTGTCACACCGATTACCTACTCCGTCATCATCATGATGAACGCCGATTACCTACTCCTTAATGTCAAAAGGCCAACTTTTAAAATACTATTTAAAAATAATTTTGAAAAATGGTTGTTTTTCATAATGATAAAAATTTGCAAATTAAATTGAATATTTATTTGTTTGTTACTTGTGACAAAATTACTTTTAACCTATGATTGATATCTGTTTTTTTAATTGACGTAAAAACAATCATCGAACGGAATGCACAAGCGGTCACTGCCGCCCATGAACATCTGGAACCAACTCCACATCTTCTAAATATATATAACTCAAAGGTGACTGACTGACGTAGTGATCTATCAACGCACAGCCCAAACCACTGGATGGAGCGGGCTGAAATTTGGCATGCAGGTAGATGTTATGACGTAGGCATCCGCTAAGAAAGGATTTTGATCAATTCTACCCCCAAGGGGATAAAGTAGGGGATGAAAATATTACTTCGTAACGCAAGCGAAGCCGCGGGCAAAAGCTCGTAGAACATATTTTATAGAACTTTCGACCTGAAGTCGATCAACGATGCATTACCACTCCTAAAAGAAGAACATCATAAGGCTAGCAACATTTTATGAGTTTTTTAACCCTTAACATTCATAAGGTCGTTAAATCTAAACAGATTGGGTCAAACGAGTCATGACCCAGCTTTTAATTGGGACATTTTTATTTTTCGTCTGAGCTTTGCGGTTTTAATCAAAATGTATTCAAATTTAACCCCTGCCATTACTTTCGCTTAGCCAGAATACGACGTATGAATAATTTTAAAATATTATTTCGCAATTTCATTTTCATATAATAATATTACTTTAGCTTCATATTGACATTGTTAAGGGTTAATTGAATATTAAATTCTATTTCATTTAAAATATATTGAAGTAAAGATATTTATTTTTTATCTGATAATGAAGCACTTATTGTTTAGGATAATTAAAATTTTATTGGTTTGTGACAAAAGATGTGTATCTAACATATAGATAATATAATAAATTGTCACTAAAACAAAAAAAAATACACCATTTTAAATAATAGAGACCGATGAAAAATCCTCTAGATATACCCAAATGTACGAACAAAAAGTAAAGTCATTATTTAAATACTTACCTACACGAGAATCGAATCCGAGATCCTCTGCTCCATTGTCATAATACCCATTGTGATAACTTTTCATAAACCTTAGGTCGGATAATAATACGATCTTGTTAGTAAAAGATGTTTATTAAAAGTTATTTAAGATTGTGTAAGTTCATTATTGTAACTTTTCAAAGTAAACCCTATTAAGTTTAGGCGATAAAGTTTTATCTTGATCTATCTTAGTATAAGGCAGATACCTTGTTTAAAAACAATTTTAATATTTTAATATCTAAACTTTCCTCGACCTTTTAAATAACTCTGCAGCTCTTTAATTTTAAGTCAGTCATTAAATAATTATATTATATTATTATTTATGGTAAGTACTTTAAGTTTTTATTTAAATTAATATTGTGGTTTACTTTCAAATAAAGTTTTCCGATGCATACCAGCATAGTCCTCAGGGGTAGCGGCGCATCTGTGCCCGACCTCAGGTGGGAATCTAATGTTATCAGGGGTTGATTACAGCTGTCAATGAGCGGCAGGAGCCACTTATTATCAGGTGGACTGGATGATCGTCACATGATATGACTCAATATAGAACAGGAGTTCTATCTGAAGCCGATTACAGATATGTTATCGCTCATGAGGCAAGACGCTTCATCTATGTTTATCTCTTTAATCGAAACCCAGAATTACTTTACGGTAAAAAGTGTAAAATGTGTGACGGTGATACCTTCCAGTTAAACTGTACTTATTCTACTTTTAAGTTTCACCTTTCAAATATTTTATATTTCCCCACTGGTCCCATATGACTTCTGAGGAAGTTCATCGATTTTTATTCAATCAGCATATTCATATATTTTTATTCAGCAACAAGAAGACACCGTCTGATGCATAGAAACGCATATTTTAGGCACCACCGGTCACCCATCCACCTCTCGACCGTCAGTTGCTTACGTTCGTAGATCGTACACAAAGCATATGAAGCATAAAACATAACCTAATTTCTATTTCGGCGTTCCGTGGAAGAACATCTGGCTCCATCGTAGAAACTACTGTAACCATGCTGACCACAAGTACTGGCGTAAATAATGATTTATGGGGTAGGGTGACCAGTAAACCGTTTGTTTCAGGACTTACAGATTGACTTCTTTAACCATTCATTTGAGGTTTTCAGAATTTTTGTTTGTATAGTCCGCACCAAACTGCTAGGCCGCTCTGAAGTTGTTGCGAGCAGGTGTAGTCATACAATTTACTATGGCGACGCGATTCATTTCTATATTCAGAGCGGACTAGCAATTATATATGGACTATACCGTTTTACTACAGTGGTATGAAATATTGGGGCGCGTAAAGATATGTTCATAATAGTTCCAAGGCTACGTAGGTATAGTTTATATATTTTTATTACGTTTTTAGTTACAGCATCAATTACTACATTCTTATAACCGTGATGAAATAGTCATATAGAGTCCTAAAAAGTAATTATTTTTAGCATTCACTTGGCACTCATAGACCCACACTAAAATTTGATAAGTCAGGAATAGATACTATGCACTCTCATACTAATATTCGAAAGAAGAACAGAATCTAAAATTCTCCATTTTACTAATTTCACTGGCCAGGGATCAAACTGAACCCTCTGCGTATGAGTACAAACATCGCTACACCACGGTTTATGGTTTATTATTTATGGGTATATTTTAATTATTTTAAAAACAATGTGTGAATTAAGTTGTATATATATGTTTTAACGAGAAAACTACAAAAGTATGTGATTGTAATGGCTAATAACTAGATCACAAGGTCAATTTAGCAATTACTATTATTATTAGCACTAGTTAACAGTCGAAGAATGCGCTTATTAGCTCACAAAGCCTTTTAATGAGACCAACAACATTTACAACGTGATCACACATGCTATTTTACACTAATATAATACCAGAAAGTATGAACCAATTCATAGACGGGGTTTATTTTACATACTAAATTGAAATTAGCAGTCGATTTCTTTACTCCGTCTACGTTACGGACGCAAGCCCGATGAAACAAGACACAAACTTGCGGATATCTTTAAATTAACACATAATTCAAGGGTACTTGAATCACCGTACTTGGAAGCGATTATAATCGATTTTACTGTTTTCCTATCAACAGTTACTGTGACTAGACTCTTTGTTGGAAAATAACTACGACGAATAAGGGTTTCTGCTTAGTAAATAGTGCACAATTGACTTGTTAGTTAAATTCCTCGTACGGCTTATATTTATTTAATTTGTAAGGTATGTCTGTTTACATCGAGTTGTATGCTTGGTAGCTGGCATTTGTATTTAGATGGGTAATGTTACTAATGTAGTAACTATTAGAAAATAGAATTTAGTTGGTGTTTTTAAATTTATTTATAAAAAAATCTATACCATCAATAGCAATATACAGGGTGTCTGGTTATTGGTATCGGAGCCTTTAATCGTGTAAAGTGCGGCTAATTTTGACAAAGTGTGTATCTCATTCTTTGGTATGTCTTACAACTCAAACTATTTGACGGTTCGGAGTTTAACATATGGGTGTCGATATATTCGTTATAACATAACATATCATACTCGTACATAACTACAAGAATCTCTAACTCTTTTAAGTATATCAATTTTATACAGTTGCAACTCAATTTATTATAATACTAGTTCATAAATATGTAAATAATTTCTAGCGTGAATAAAATTAAAAAAACTCAGATTTTCATGGTCACCCTACATTGGAGTGCGCGTTAAAATCGCGTTAAATTAATGTGGCTCCTGAAACAACATAACTTTTTACCTTTAACTTTTCTAAGAACCCGATCATACTGAAGGATACATTACGTCTGGATTAGTTCGAAGCAGGAATGACGCATCTTCCAGTAAATGACCACGTCTGATTTAACATCAGATGAAGTTTCAAACGATTAGGGACAAGATTTAAATTAATCATTGCCATGTTTATGGGTTTTAGGAAATAGCACATAGGTATAGGATGTAGAGACTTATATACTTTAATACTACATTTGATTAATTTGGAAGCTCAAGAAGCATAGCTGGTGATACTAATAAAAACGGTTTACACCGTTTTCATAAGAACTAGCTTTGAAACAAAACAACATGGAAAATTTAGAAGTTGGTAGGACCCCTTGTTGGTCGACGCTGGAAGCACCGCCGCTGTAGCAATTACGAGTAATATAACAGCAATGTTACTGTGTGCGACTTTGAAAGGTGTGGTAAGTCCGAGGCGTTCCCACTTAATCCTCAGGGGTACATGTAGTCACAACCTCAGGTAGAAATCTCATATTATCTGGGATTGATTACAGAAATATCCATGGGCGGTAGTAGCCACTTACCATCGGGTTGACAGCGAGGTAAAAAGCAAATACTTTTGTATGAATTTGCCATGCTACGAATAATAACTTTTGTATACTATTATAAATTACAAATTATATTTCAGACGTAGTACAGTGATTATCTTTACTTTTACAATGTTAAATATTTAAAACGTAGAACAAAGTAAACATTCTTTAAACGTGGAAAATAGTTTATTATTTTTAAATAAACAAATGCACTCCATCACAATAATAATTAACATGTTCTTAATTATGTGGGAAAGTATTTATTTTACACAGATTTTACAGGTGGTAGAACCATTTGTGGTTCCACTCCGGCGGCACCACCGCCACACCTATTTCTGCCTCATAACTCTGCTGTGTTCTGGTTTAAAGAGTGTGGTAAGGGAGACATACTTTTCCGAGGCGTTCCAGCTTAGTCCTCAGGGGTAGCGACGCAACTGTGGTGAGCCCACAGGTAGGAATATGTAATCCTATGTGGGTTTAATTACGTGTGTCCATGGGCGGCAGTAGCCACTTACCATCAGGTGGACTGCATGCTCGTCTGCTACTTCTATATTATAATTTAAAAAAAACGTATTTTAATTTAACACAACACAAGTAGTTACTACACAACTACAGTTACTACACAAATATACACTAGAATATACAAAGGCCAACCAATACAAACATGTATCGTATAATTACACAGTACAATGACAGCTCTGATAACACCGGCTCTAAATATTTCCCTTAATTTTTAAAGTCATTCCGTGCAGTTGTGCATTGAGTTACGAATGTTAGACCGTTAGTCTATTTTTGGATATGGCATTATAATGTTTTTATGTAAAATACTTATATTCATTTTGAAGGTAGATCTTTTGTGGTTTGACTCCGGAGGCACTGGTCACCTACTTCAGGTAGGATTCTAATCTTATCTGGAGATGAATACAGATGTATGGGCGACAGTAGCCACTTACCATTAGGTGAGCTGCTATGCTTGTTTGTTATTACAATATCATAAAATAACTTTGATTACACCTACTAAGTATTGCCTTATAATTCATTAAAATTTTCAAATATATAAATTTAATGTGTCTACTTAGGTAATAAGCGACAGATTTTTCTTCATGTTTCGCAGTATGAGTTCAAGATATTCTTTAGGTATTGTTTTCTTGTTTGAAGGTAAGGTATTGTTTAAAGGTGGTAGAACCCTTGTGGTTCGACTCCGGCGGCACCACCGCCACACCTATTTCTGCCTAATAACAGCAGTATTAAGGGAGACACACTTTTCCGAGGCGTTCCAGCTTAGTCCTCAGGGGTAGCGGCGCATCTGTGGCCGACCTCAGGTAGGAATATCTAATCCTATCTGGGGTTGATTACAGATGTCCATGGGCGGTAGTAGCCACTTACCATCAGGTGGACTGCATCCTCGTCTGCTACTCCTGAATGAAAAAAAAATGTAACATGAGATATTCCAGCTTACCAGCGCATCTATGTAGGATAGTTTCTACTAAGACTAATATATTATTACGATATCGAAGTGTATAAATAGATAGGTTCTAACAAAGAAGTATTCTGGTCACAAAAAAAGAAGTTATTTTTTGACCTAATTTTTACATGTTTTCTTGTTTGAACTGTTGAAAGAAAGGACAATATATTGTTTTTTAATTGACATTTACTAACGAATGGACAGATAACAGATGTAAATGTTATAATATATGTAGAAATATTAAAGGATTTTATTATTAGTTCCAAACTCAATTTTAAATTAAAATTTACGCAAACCCTTTGAAGTTAGATGAAACAAAATACAAGTGATCTAAGCGATAAATTTCAAAAATCTTTGATCATTTTCATAGTGACATGAAATATTTGGCTATCTGTTTTATTAGATCTTTGTGCAGTTTTATCTGTTATGTATAATAATAATTATCACTTGCTTAAACGGTGAAAGAAAACATTGTTATGAAACCTACATGCATAAGATACCTTAAAAAATGTTTTCAAAAGGTATGTGAAGTCTACCAATATGCACTGGGCCATCGCGGTAGATTATATTACCTAACCTAACCTAACCTAATCCTTCTCATTCTGAGAGGATAACCGTGCCCAGCAGTGGGACAATAACAGGTTGATGATGATTGTTGTAATGTAGACATATAACGTAATTTATTGCTCTTTGGTACTGCCTACGCATAATTAAAACTGCAACTACATGCCAATATTTATTTTATAGAACCGTATATGGGCCGATTTGATCAGCCATTATACGACAATTATGCCTTTTTGAATAGTAATGTCGTAGCTCATTCAATATGAGTTACTATGAACATACTAAGCATGAGCGACAAGTTTACTTGTCTTATTTTTTATTTTTTTAAGGTAAAGTAAAATGTTTTAGAAAAGTATATGCTTTGGTATGAATATTATAAGTATTTTAAGGAAATATCAGACCCCAAAGTAAAATTATGACTTTTCCTGGTATTATATCAGTCTAATAGATCTTATGTTAAGCCAAAGCTTTGCATAATTATGTGTTTCTGTTTTACATACCAATATATTTTGCGGGAAATCTACAAATTGACCGGTATATAAACATTTGAACATATTAGGTACAATATTTAACATAATATTTAATAATACGTTATCATCTTATTCAATTGTACTATTTAATTAATTGATGACATTATATCGGCGACTATTTAATTAATTGGTGTTTGGGGATACTCAAATTAAATATAATTAATAATTTTTAATTTATTTAAATAAATTTCCTCTTTCCTCGCCTTCAGTTCCTTTTGAAGCAATCACAGTTCACAGAAGCATTAAGTGCACCTCAATTGCACATGCATTGCGTGCCGTATGCTAATTTAGTGCGACCTCCTAGCCATATAATTATTTTCTGCTTAGTAAAATTGCCCTATCAATACGTTACTAGTTTTTCCTAACTCGGCACCGACCACTATCGGTGACGTGTTCAGCGATTAAAGGACGTAAGTACCGACTAGTTATGATAAACACTGATAATCTCATTCTAGACCAACGCCTCAAGTGCACGCTCGTTTCTTTTATATCTGTGGAATTCCTGTCGACCTTTTTATTTTTTTATTTCACGCATTCTATTTTTAAACAGCGCGCCGTGAACTGTCATTTTCGTATTCGGAATTCTAATTCCGTATTAGAATTCGAAATTACATAGTGATGTGCATTTTATCGACGCGTAAAGTACTCCGCGACAAGTTATTTTATAGTTACAATACCGTTACAGAATAATTCGTGTTACTCATTTGTATGCACAATATCGGAGTCTTAGCAGGTGGTTGTCGATAAAATTTATAATCTGGTAGCGGAGTTCATAACATGTTAGTTTGAATTGTGTAATAGAAAAGTGGTTCGTTGAGTGCTAATTCGTTCGTGTAGTGATGGGGTTCGTGTGATTCAGTGTGAGATGCGATCGTGTCGAATTTTTAGTGTTTAGTGATCGTTAGTGCATCGAGGCGATGAGTGTCCCTAATTTGAGTGCTGATCAAATTACAGGTTTGTGCCGATTTGTTTTTATGTTCCTTTTGAGTAATAGACGGAAATATACGCTTCTGATTCATTACTGAGTCATTTTAAAAACCTTAAAGTCCAATATCATGTACCTAGCGTATAGTCCTGTATACTATAAGTCCAAAGTACATATTTTTGAACAGTTTTCTTGTACAATATAGAAAAAGGAAAATAACCTCTTTCCTTTAAGGAGTCGGTTAATAAATGAATGTATCGTGTTAACGTTGAAATGTAAGTTCTACACTGATTACTTGTCAAAATTTTAAACGTACCTTGAACAATTTCGAGTTGTTGATAAGGAAATTATTACAACATAGATAAGAGGATGTTATTATCTTGTTAAAGAAATAAATATCTGTCTGGTATTTCAAAATAACTGGCAGTTGAGTGACTTACGCTTGTTATTAGGAATTCTATCCAATGTTTTGCGTACCAAAAATTTTGGCCTACGAAAAAGCAATTCAGTATTTGGTATGTATAACCTTGGATGGATCGAGTTATAAATAACGGGCACTAATGTATCACTGTTTAAAAGTACTTCTAAGTATAACATAGTACAAAAATATGTAGATATAGAGAATCAAAGAGCATTTACTAATGTAATTATTATTTTTAACCAACTTTCCAAAGGAAAGATATATGCGTCGCGTTCCCATATATTTTTACATTATACCTATGTGCAGCGATTATTTCGTGATGCCGCGACCGTTCGACATGATTCAAACGGCTTCAAAATTATGCGACATGTGGCTAGTTTCACCGGAGTTTTCATTTCATGGAAATTAAAAAAAATCACCATTATTTTACCACACGTATAAGTTATAATAATACATATATGTAGTATTATCTCCATTTACTGTTAGACATTAGCGAATTAGAAATTAATTATCACTTGCTAAACGGTGAAGGAAAACATCGTCAATAAACCTGCATACCTGAGAGATTCATAAAAAATATCTCAGGTATTTGAACTCTACCAATACGCACTTGCACAGCGCGGTGGACTATGGCCTAATCCTTCTCATTCTGAGAGGAAACCCGTGCCCAGCGGTGGGACAGTAATGGGTTGTGGATGATCTACACTTACTTATTACTACTTACTGTTCCGTAAAAATATACGTTACAATTTATACCTGTCAACGTATTAAATATTATTTCAAAGCAGCCCATTAAGGTGGTTATGAATATGAATCAATTTATTACTAAGTATGGATAATTAGCAATTATCGTTAACTACATAATAATGATTATGGTAACGAAGAAAATATACTTATAATTAAGTAATATAATTTATAATGGAACGACAACATGTTACAAAAAGTTGGGTACATACTGATTACCTGATGTTAAAGGGTCAGACTCTATAGTAGTAGGTCTATATGTACCTATATTTAAGGTTATATTTTATTTTATTTTTATTTGGGAAACATACAATATTTAATACACACAATAACGAAGGCCACTGCACATACTCTATATGTGTGGAGTTAGCCCTAAATAAGCTGCCTGTAGATATTGTAAAGACGACCAAAGCACAACAACACCCGAGGGACAACCCGTAAATGTAGTGTGTAGTAGTTAGAGTAGGAGTAGTAGTCTAGGTATATTAGAACCTAGAAGCGATCCTTAGATGCTAGAAATTAATATATTTCATAATAATTGTTTATTTTTGGAATAATCCCTTTACATTAATCGATTTTTAATAATCAGTTCTTTGTGATATATAATTAGATATCAAAAGAATATTTTAAGTGAGCATTCGGTAACGCACGGCTGCGGCATAGAAAATGAGAGCAATTTTCGTGATGAGGATTATTTGTTTTTTCGCCCTTCAAATCAAGGGACTATTGATGACCTGTTGGACCTCCAACACAAATGCTCAATTAAAACACTTAGATATACCGAAAATTGAAAAACATTAATCATTAAGCTACCGATCATCTTCACTCACACTTTCTTTAAAACATTCGTATCTATTGCGTCAAATCTAATCACAGCAGTGACGTCACAGTCCAAACAAAAATACTTATTTTTGTTCGTTTCTAAAATAAAAATGCGTTTTAGTCCAATACTTGTAAAGTTTTTTATCGTGTAAAGTTTATCCACTCCATTTAAAAACACTTGCCCGATTGTGGCTGACTATTGACACGGTTTGATAAGTCTAATGACACGTGACTGGCGACATGTAGACGAAAGTGTTTGAAATGTTTGTCGTGATTTTACCCTAAAGTGATTTTGTGATGGCTTTAGCATATTTAAAAGGTCCCCACCAAACTGCTAGTACGCTCTGTAGTTGTTGTGAGCGGTTGTACCTAGTCATACAATTTGCTATGACGTCGCGATTAATTTCTATATTCAGAGCGGACTAGCAGTTTTATGTACTGTATGCATGAGCAATAAAAATTTGAATTTGAATTTACGTGGACATTACGGCCATACCTTATTTTACAGTGGAAGGTTGTGGATGCCGGCTTATTTACAAGGACATTTTAGGCAAATATTTTAGTTCTCAGGATCAGCTTTAGATACCCCTGTCCTGAACAAAAGTTACCGCTCTCCACCATATGTTGGGAACTGCTTGCTCGTTTGACACTTCAATTTTATAATTGCCGCAATAATACGCTGCAAACCCAAATAAGATTGGAATCCTACCGTAGGTAAGGAAGATTAAGTTTGTACGCCTCGTATAAATATGGCTACCTTACCACACCTTTCAAACCGAAACATCAACGCCTAACTGTTGTTACGTCTGCTGTTAAAATTGCTATTATTAGCAGGAGTAATAATTTATTTATTTGCAACAAGATCGTTACTACACTTAGATACCGCGAAATCCAAATCTTTTGAGTATAAACAAACAAATCGTACATAAAATTTGTTAACCAGATGCATCAGTTAACAAGATAAACAAAAGCAACATCTGGCTTAAACATTGTTATGTGTAACAATAATTATATTGCCCGCTTGTTTTGTCTGTCAAATGGTCACTTACGGACTTAATTGGGCATTGTTAAGGTACGCTTCCGGATAATGCGACTTGCGACTAAAGAGTGTTCAAATTCAAAAGTCATACATAACAAAAGTAACTATTATTAAGGTATGATCTACATATTTCGTCTTGTAAGGAGGGAAAAAAACCTTAACTTTATGTTGTTTTGAAATGCGTAAAGTATGAAAGCCTAAAGACCAAAGGTTTATTTTATAAAAAAATACTACCAAAACGATAGATTCTGTCTCAAGGAATAGTCCATTTTTACAAGCTTTTTTTTCATCACATTTTGAACAAATTTAAAAAAAAGCAAAATTAACTTTTGTGTAAAATCAAACAACATTGTCTAACAGTCTAAAAAGTTAATTAGTTGTTATCCATAAAGATGTTACATAATTTAAATAACACACAATTACATTATCACAACCACAAACTACACGTAATACGTTAGGCAGATGTCCCTTGCCCCAAACATAAGAAGCTGTTGTCGACACATTCTAAACCTTTAACCATGAACATATTACGTTACACATACGAGTACACATGTTTCTGGATTGTTACGACGAGCATACGTGGTCCGTAGTGGCACTTTATCAGGTAGACTACATGCTCGTATATACATAAATTACACAAAATACTACCTTTGAGACTACTGACTTATTAATAGGAAAGCGGTCTTACTAAATTTACGATAAAAAGGTGTGAGGAAAACTATGGTTAAAATAAATGCTTGCTTAATGATTCTAGCGTTGAGAGACATCGTAATTAGAACGTGATATCAGTACTAAAAACATTAGAAGATAAGTGCATCAATTGTTACTTAAGTAGAACCCTGAAGATGATAGAACCCTTTGTTTAGCGACTCCAGCAGCGCCATCACTGCACCTATTTCTGCGTAAGAAGCACTGCTGTATTCTGGTTTGAAAGGTGTAGGAAGGGATAAATACTTATTAGGAGGGTTCTAATAGTCCTCAGGAGTAGCAATATATCTGTAGTCGACTTCAGATGGGACTCTAATGTTATCTGGGGTTGATTATAGCTGTCCATGGGTACCATCAGACGACTTACCATCGGGTGCTGACGTACCATAGCGATATTTAGTTTACTAAATACGAGCAAATAATGACGTGATAAAATATTAAATCACTTATTTATAAAAGAAAGTTACTAGATAATTTAAACATGGTTCATAAATCAATTGATAAACATTGGTTTTCTGATTATAATCAAACTTAAAAATTAACATACTGTTTATTAAGTATCCTTGAATTAAATGGGAATACGTAATGCGATGTCAATCAATCGATTTGGAAGTTAAATCAACAGACTATAAATATTCATTCGATATATCACAGATATCGACAAGTAGGTAGTGACGTACAAATGAAAAATTACTTCAACAGAGTTCGAGATTGTATACGGACCTTATGACCTTAACACTCCGTGAAACTGAATTAATAGGTAGAGTTCAATAATCATTTCAAAAATCAAACTCTACACTCATTTTCCTGTTTTGGAAGAAGTCTCTGTGGTTCGACTCCGGTGTCACCATCGCCACACCTATGGATTCTGAATTGAGGGTGTGGTAAGCGGGAAATAATTCTCCAAGGCGTTGCAACTTAGTCCTCAGGCAGTATCGCATCTATGGCCGACCTCTGATAGGACTGTTATCTGAGGTTGATGACAGATATCCATAGGCGGTTGAAACCACATACCATCAGTTTGACTGTAAGCTCGTGTATTATGTACTGATTGTACTCCTATATTTAAAAAAAAAAACACACTTATTCGAGGCGCTCCAACTAGGTTCCTATGCCTGTAAAATGAGAGGTCTAACTGACATCTGGGCTCTAATCTTACCTAGAGTTGATTACAGCTGACGTCAAGGCAGCAGAAGCCAACAAACAAGATATTAAATTACAAAAAGTTCCACGCAGTAAAACAAACGCAACGTACTGATGACTCCACAAACATACAGACCCATTTCACTACACCGTAATTTCCTTAGACATTAGAATGAAATAATATAATGCAATCACAGACACGGCATGCTTTCACGAATCGCGGCCACGCATCAACCTTAATACGGGTGACGCTTCTCTCCCTATTATATTCACATTTGTTGATGTCAAACACACTACCTCTGATTGGCCTCACGGACAACTATGACCATAGACTTAAGAGCAACTAGGATTGTCATGCAATTTAAAAATTCAATAGTGAGCCAGTGAACTATTCGTTGCGACTCGACTTATGCGCACTTCGATAAACGTGAACCGTACGTGATATCTTCTTATTTTGTTCCCAAAAACGTCATAAACATTTTACTCTTTGCGAAGTCTTTCTGGCTCTCAAATTTATATTGTTGAAATATTGTAAGATAAGCAGACAATTATAACAAAACTTCACAAAACATGACTGAATTCTCATTAGAAAATAAGAAAAAAAAATGGAATAAAAGACTATGTTCTTACATAATTTTGAGACTAACGCCCATACAGTTTACGACGTTAACGGCGATCAACTGTTTAATTTACAAGTGACATATCATAGATGTGAATATAATATTATTTCTACGTCTTCTCTAGTCTATGATTAGAACCGCTACGCAACTTAACCATCTTTCATAGAGCCGTGAACTTGCTCCCAGTAATACTTTGTTTAAGGGCTCCACCCGTCACAGAAATTGGATAGTCGTATTTTAATATTTATTAGAGAAAGCACTTTGTTTTTTGGGTATTGTTTACTTTAGGCCCTATTCTGTTTTCGCTGCGGCTTGCATAAGCTGTGCGGGAATTTTAATGAGTTTTAATCTTTGTTCGTTTTAGGCGATTACACATGAACCACTTCCCTTTAAGTGAAGTTATAAATTATGTGTACTCATTATTTTGTTCCGCATGACTTATTCTTCTAAGTTTTTCACTCAGTGGGTGTTTTAAGGAGATGTTTATTAAAAAGATTTTAATATCACTAGGTCGGATGTTTTGCCTCTTCTGGTATGTCACGTTTCGTTCCATTTGTTAATTAAACACATTTTGTATTAATTAAAATTATAAAAATATTTCAACATAGATTTATAATTATTGGACATCAGCTACTTGCTTTATTTTTTATTCTCCTTTATTTGCACTAGTTTATTAATAAAAGAAAAATTGTTCAAAGTTTACATGATCGGTAACTCTAAATTACACATGGTAATGCAATACAATACAAAAAACTCTTTATTGTACATGAATCGGTACGAAACGGTGACCTTATCACTCTGATTTCTTCTAGACAAGAACAATTTTTAAAACACCTACAATAAATATTAAATTAATATGATTATATATTTTAAGTAACTTTGAAACTTTTACCTTATACAAGTTTCGTCAAAACATTGAACAACATTGAAGTAATTTTCCTAATTAAGTTATTAGAAAATTATAACGTTCAAATGCGGTCATACCCTTATTTCGGGTAGAGTCAGGTCTGACGGGCAGATTTTTAACCTTGTCGACCTCAGGTGCGTTTTTCAACTTTGGACTCCAATTTGTAATTCATCAGTGTTGCTGCCTGGGTTGTTGAACCCTTCATTTTACGTTCGCTTTCATTAATTTTGAAGTTTGAACTCGTTAAAATAAAAAGGCATCGTCAGTAAAAATATGAAATTGATTTTAGCGTAGTTTTCATTAGAAGTTCCCGGTTTTATTCCCGGTTAGGTAGGTTTATGAATAATGTTATACCTTTCCAAAGATAAGTCTTAATATAATATAGTTTTACTTAAGTTAGGTACCACGGCGGCTTATTTAATAATTAAATAGTAAAATTATAGACATAATAATCAATATACTGACCGAGCAGATAGACATTTAATTTGTGAATTTGGAATTTATTTTCCAAGGGTGGGTGTTTGAACACTCATTCATACCAAAACGCGAAACTGTAAAATGGACCGATAAATATATAAGAACGTTTTGGAAAATATTCGTAATTAAATTTGTATTCTTATAATAATTATATTTTTTATTTGTTGCAGAAATCGAAGCGGCAGAGGCTTGCAAATGGCTGCGAGCTGCTGGCTTCCCCCAGTATGCACAGATGTACGAAGGTATGTTTTGAAACTTTTTCAATTCTTTCGAAAAATTCTACGAGGCCTTTTTAAATCATGATGTTAGTTGAATGTTTCCTGAATTTAACTCCCGGTCTGAGAAAAAAATTAAATGCCATTTCATTTATTCCTCTCTGACTAAGCTGAAACAAAAATCTCGAAAAAGTTACTCTTTTTACCAGAACACAAAATATTTACAGCGTTGTATTAAAACAGAAACAGTTGCCTTTCATTCCGGCGCAGTAAAACCATTAGGACTTAATATCTCCAAGTCATTTGTCAAAAGTAACAAACAAGCTTGCAATCCATCGAATTGAACGTGGTCACTGCCGTCCATGAACATATGTAACTCATATAGAACAGGTTCTACCTAAAGGTGATCACAAATGAGTTGCTACTCTTGCGAAATAATATGGGTTAGCCAGCATTCGCACCTTCCCAGATGCAGATTTGGAGCTGGTAGAACCCTTTGTGGTTCGACTCCGGCAGCACCACCGCCACACCTATTTCTGCCTAATAACAGCAGTGTTAGGCGCTGCTGTGTTCCGTTTTGAAGGGTGTGGTAAGGACGACATAGTCCTCAGGGGTAGGGACGCATCTGTGGCCGACCTCAGGTAGGAATATCTAATCCTATCTGTGGTTGATTACAGATGTCCATAGGCGGCAGTAGCCACTTACCATCAGGTGGACTGCATGCTCGTCTGCTACTCCTATATTATAAAAAAAAGATCTACTTCATGTTAGATTAATAGGGTGGCGGTACCTCCTCGGTCGAATCATACTGGCTCTACCTTTCTAAGTTCCAACATAAATCATAATTCAATGCTGAATTGTGTGCAAATGGCTTTAGATACAACTCTGTGCTATCAAGTTAATGATAAAAGCTCATGGGCAGTAATGATAATTAAAATCAAACTGGCTCCATTCATTTACAGTTGCAGCTACAATACAGAAAACATTTTTAGAATAAGTTATCAACCACTCGATAAATCGAAGTCACTCTTTCAAATCTGTCAAAATTATCAGTGTTATCTGCAAGAATTCCAAGTCTATTATCTTTATCAGGGACATTTTATGCCAAAATAAAATAGTGGTTCGTAGAATTTCAAGAGAATACGTAGCGGTCCCGACCTGTCCCAAGAATCTATTAATCATACTTACTACTTAGTTTGTCCTACATATACAGTATTATACAGGGTGTTTATTTCGTGAAGAGTAATAGTTATTCTGAAAATGTCGTTGTACGTCGTGACGTGGATAATAGCACGTTAATATTATTTATGTTTTTTGTCCTTTTATATACAACTAGCTGACACGACAAACGTTGTGTTGCCATATAAATAAAAAATGTTAAGGACAAACAACCCTTGTCACTTAGAGGTATGAAAAATAGATAGTAGCCGATTCTCAGACCTACAGAATATGCATATAAATATTTGGTGAAAATCGGTAAAGCCGTTTCGGAAGAGTACGGTAACTAACATTGTGACACGATATAGACTTTATATATAACATTTATAATCCTAAAATACGATAAAGAATTGCAATTATTTCTATAGCAAAACACAAGTACGTTATGTGAGTCAATCATATAAAAATACATAATTTATTCTTTAGTTTATTGGTATCGTTAAAAGATCAAATCTTACATCTGCATTTTTGAAGCAGCCCAGCTGATTGAGATGTAATTATGTACATAATTTGTTCAGTGACGTTATCTAAATCCAAAATGGAAAATGCCCCAAGTTAACGTATCAATTATTTTCTATACAACCTCATACATCAAATGAAAGGATTTTCTGGGAAGAATACGAGAAGAGGTTACAAAAAGCTTGTTTTCAAAAACTTGAGTAAGTATACATTTATTTTTAGCATTTTACATTTGACAATAACACGAATCGTTTGGATTCCGCTCTTCTAGATTAGCTGGTAGATTTCTCTAAACAATTTATTTGAGTTGTTAAAATTTGAACACCCTGTAGAATAAGGATGGTAACGAAGTTCAGCTGCGGAGATGGAGCCAAATCCTTCTCAATTGACTGCTATTCTTGGCTTAGCGCATGGTGTGCTAGGAGTACTTGGGAGGTAAGAATAGTATGGATACGTCCTCTATTCACTTACAAAATAAAACTGTTATTACTTCTTTTCCCCTACCTATTCTTTAACTCATCCTTACTTTCACTCCTCACCTTAAGGTTGCCTGGAAGAAATCGCTGATTAGCGATAATGCCGCCTTTTGTTTTGTTTTATATTTGTATGTTACTTCATTATTTCATGGTTTAGATACGATATTATTTTATTATTAAAATAACTGGTTTCGTAGAGAGTACCTATCTACTTTAAGCGGTAAGTCCAACTTTAGTTTCTCCTACTATTATTAAGATTCAAATAAATAAACTGACAATTTAATACCTTTACGAATTATTATTAATTATTATGCTCTTAAAATACTCAGTACTTACGGCTTGTGTAGATTTTAACATATCCGTAAAATATAGTTACGGAAAGTGCGATCCAGTGTTAAATGGGTGTCCGCTAGTGGATAAAGTACATGCGCTTCTGAAGATTCCAAGGCACTTGAAATCGTGGATTATTATAATTATACAGCAGACACTTAACCTTGTCTATGGAATTGGTAGGTTGAAAACATCCAACATAGGGTGGCCATCCAACTAACCCGTACCTACTTTTACCAATTCGCATTGGAGCAGCATTTTTTTATAATATAGGATAGTAACAGACGATCGTGAAGTCCACCTGAGGGTAAGTACCACTACTGCTCTCACTACCACCCATGAACATCTGTAATCAACTCCAGATAGGATTAGATATTCTTACCTGAGGTCAGCCACAGATGCACCGCTACTCCTGATGACTAAGCTGGAACGCCTCGGAGTATGTCTTCCTTACACATTTCTAAGCAGTGCACAGCAGCGTTATGAGGCAGAAATAGGTTCGGCGGAGGTGTCGCCAGCGTCGAACCACAAAGAATTCTACCACCTTCGGATGGTGAAATGCCATCCAGGTCTCCATAACATGGAGTAAACTCAGTAGTGGAACATAAAAAGTTATGATACCATTTGAAGCATATCCATACTACGTCAAACTATTCCGATGACAATATAAACTAAATTATCCTTTAATAGGCCCAAAGGTCCACAGTCATTCTAACAAACGCATTCCATTAGAACCATACGGAACCACACATGAGTAACGACCCGATGGCATTAAAAATGTTTTGATCTTTTGAACGGATTTAGAAGCAATCAAGGGTTAAATTGATAGGATTTTTTTGTAATTGATTTTTATTTTTTGGGGTTACGTTTTTATTGAATCAAGATACGTTTGATTACATTTATATGTTAAGTCTTTGATGCCTTTTTGTTGACGACGGGGAAGCTTCAAAAGGTACCCCGTGCCGTGGGACCGACACTGGGATTTCTATGCGAGATTTTACCCACTAACTTCTCCTCCTCCACTGATTCCTCAGAGCATGGTGCCTCTGTAGTGCTCTGTTCTGTCTGTCTTACGACATGCAGAAGATACTTGTAGTTCTATTCCACTCTCAAAAGTACAGGACTATAAGAGAACGTTACTGGACTAAGTCTGGGTATTTTTGTACACAAATATCTAGACCCAGAAGAGATATATATCCATCATTCATACGTCTGCCAGGTCGAGGAATGGAACTTAAACTCCGAACCAAACTGGAATGATGATCACTGCATCACGTAGCTTGCCCATTTTTTGAGTGATGTTGATAAGCATATTTTTTAAAATCCCAGTAAAGGACGGATTATCGTATCACTTGCTGATAAGATAACAGAAGATAACAAAGTACCTTGACAATGCGACGAGTTTTGACTAAATGGTACTTCAAAGGCTTATGACGTAATGTTTTTTCAAAAAGGAATGTGGATTAGGTTGTCTAATTCGGATTACGAAGTAAATAATGAGATGATTATTACCTTACGTACTTATTTTTATATGAAATAGTAACAAACGAACATGTAGTTCTTAATGGTAAATGGTAAAATGGTAAATGGTACTGCTACACTTGGGCATTTGAAATTAACTCAATTTTTTAATCCAAATAAGATTGCAGTGTTACATAAGATCGGCTACAGGTGCATTTATCTCCCTGTGGACTGAACTGGCTTAATGTCCAGCAGTCCTTCGTAATTAAATATTTAAAAGTTTAGATTCAATACAAATTAAGCAGTAGCAGAAGGATTTCCAAGTTTATAACCGTTAAAATATATTACTTTTATCAGTTTTTGTCCTAACTGTACCTTTTAAATATTTTCCATTATTACAACAAGTTCTAGATTTACTAAACTACTCACATACCACCACTGAAGTACAGTGGCGGCGTCAACTGTTAAATACAATCTCAAGTACAAAAAAATACAAAACTATAAAAACAAAAAAATACTAAGTGTCTATTGCGATCATAAAACGACATAATTTACTTTAAAAATCGTTTTTACGTAGTTTTTTTATTCTAACTACTTAAAGTAGTTAAATATTTTCAACATTATAAGAACAAATACAAGAATGAGATAATACTATTATTAACACTGATCTCAGCCACCGGCGGTGTGTAAGAAAGGCTCCGGGGGCTCTAAAAAACTAAGCCCTCAAAACAGTAAGAAGTAAAATGACACAACTTAAAAACAAATTTTACTACCGGTCACCATATCGATCATAAAGAACAAACATATCATTTACGTCACCTCACAAACAAAACATAACCGATTAGCGTTATCGTGAGCAGGTAAGTTCGTAAATGACTAAATTCTTTTAAAAATAACTCCATTTTTGTTACACTAATCTCGTTCTTATTCAATGGTGGCAACACTGCTTCTTCTATGTCGAGATTTCGCGCTCTTTTACATTTCAAAACAAAATTAGTTTGTTGTTAAAATTTCCATTGTTATTCGATTATGGTCCTTGTTTTTATGTGTTAAGGATCACTTAATACTTTTATAACGGCATAGTTTCACTTTTAGTGGCGGGGGTCGGTTTTGGTTTTTCATTTGACAGGAACGAAAACAGATATGTCAAAATATTTTTTATCTGTGCCGATTAGTCCAGGTATAACAGCGGAGTTGTGTGGGCGGACATGATTTTGTGGCCATTACTTAAAATAATCGTTTCATTTTGTGTTCTATTTTTAAATTATTGAACCGTGTTCTAATTTTTTTTTTTCGTAAGTGAGTCAAAGTGACGTGATAAAATTTATTAGGTAAGTAGTTTGTTTTGTAATACGATCACAGTTATTAAATATTTATCCTTTAGAAAAACGTAAAGCAAATATGTTAGACGTTTGTGAAATCTTACACGTCTATGTGAAATGTATGTTCGTTTTTGATAAAATCCCGGAAACTGATGTTTGAATATTTTTTTCATTTATCAAGTTTTGTTTAAATTCCCATAAATTATGTAAAATAAAAAACACGTTAGTTAAATATGAAAATATATAGTACTTATTGAGTCACATTAGATTCATTTTGATTCTAGGATTTTTATGTTACTTGTGAGCCACATATGAATAAAATATTGATGAATCAATTATTTATTACAAAAAATATTTACATATTTGTAACTTAACTATTTACTCAATGTCCATATGGACTGCATGCGATAACTGGAGGAAAGACTAATTACTTATTTTTGTAGTATAAAATGTTATGGGAGCTAGAAGCATTATTATAAAATTCACAGAAAAATATCGTAAAACATAATGATTTAAAGGTAACTAAAGTAAACGAGCCTAGCAAAGGGTATAACACCAGTAAGTAATCCGATCCTCCTTAGCAGAGGCTGTAAAACTAATATTAAGGCATAGTTTGTTACATGACGGCTCTACTTCAATTCAGAATCTTTTAAAACGAATCTTATGCATTAATCCAGGTTATAAACTGTATATGTGCCAAATTTCATCCAAATCCCTTCAGCTATAAGTGCTTGAAATAGTAACAAACATCTACCCATCCTCATAAACTTTATAATAGCAAGATAAAATTATAAGCTATAAGTGCTTGAAATAGTAACAAACATCTACCCATCCTCATAAACTTTATAATAGCAAGATAAAATTATAAGCTATAAGTGCTTGAAATAGTAACAAACATCTACCCATCCTCACAAACTTTCACATTTATAATAGCAAGATAAAATTATACTTACAGCTAAAATTAGTTTCTCGATAATTTCGCACCCTCATAATTCATAATTATTGAACAATAAACACTCATCCTTGGCTCCTATTTACATTAAGAATTGTGTCAACACAGTTTACAACGTAAATATGAGGTAGCCTCATTGTTATTGTGTTAGCGATATTCAAATTTTTTTTTCATTTGAAAACAGTTAATTATGTTTGTGAAAGACAAATGATGCGATCCTTTAGAGACCTAATGTTTAACAGAAACAATTTATTTTCATTACATTTGTAATTATAGTTTTTAAATGGTTTTACAATAATACTAAAACAAAAAGAGACAAAGCATTTCTAAAAAGATATTGAAGCGTATCGTGTTTAATAGATCATCAATAACTGGCTCACCAGTATCTGACATTTATAAATCTCGCCTCCTACAAGGATGCTATCCGATAATAACCAACATAAAAGCCTTCACATGCTATCACACATTTCGCCACCAGCGGTCACCCATCCAACTCAGGACCGTACCTTGTGTAGCTTAACTTTGTATAGCGATCTACATAAACCACGTCTCTGGTTAAATAACACAAGTACATTATATTATCGCGTCTATATGTTATAGTTGGTTAAATAGTATACCGCATAGTCAGTCGGCTTATAGCACAATGTATTGCGGGAAGTAGACCAATCAAACTGCATGTTTCAATAGCACATGTGCCCGTCGACCTTGTGCATTGGATTCTCGCTTGGGATCTGTACAAGTTATGAGAGATATGCTATTCATTTTTATAAGAATTACTGACGTAAGATATAATAGTGGTTATCGTACAATAATCACAACATGAGATAAATATAATTACTTATATGACAAAATTAAATTTTAAATTTAAAATAAAATTTATAATAAACAATATAAAATTGAATTAAGGATATTTTAAAACACAAATTTAATATACATACGCCAAAAGTTAGTTTTTTAGCGTAGCTGAAAAATATTGATTTCATTATTCCTATTCAGGGGAATATTAATTAATTGTCAACAAAGCCTTTGTATAGGACGTGTTTCGACTTAATACGAGAACTTGGTCCAAGTTAGTAGAGGTGGAACAGGAAATAGGAAGTAAATACATGTCAGTTTGTTACACTTACATTTCGCCTGTGTACTATACAGATTTAGTGTCGTTAAGATTAGGAATAAAATGCATATACTACGTCAACACAGCACCGCTCAACATTGCTATTATTAGGTATAAATATGTGTGGCGGTTGTGCCTCCGGAATCGAACTGCAGAGGGATACCACCTTCATACTAATTAACTGATGGACGGATGCACCTATGTGAAATAAACTTGATGAACTTGGCATGTATTTACATCCTATCTTAAGTGCCACGCGTCATATGAAAGTCGGCGCATAACTATTGATGGGCAACATACTATGTGATTCACATTCATATACAAATAAGTAGAGATATAAATATATATCTCAAGTGTAGCGGTGGTGTTTCTGCAGTCGAATAACGTAATAGTGCAATCAAATCAACAATACACAACATAGTAGGAGCTTATATTCCTTTGGCACATTAAAAATAATTAAAAGTATAATATTAGTTCCACTAATTTTAAAGTGTAGCTAGTAGTGGCGCTTCCGAATTTAATAACGTAATAGTGCAATCAAATCAACTATCAACTTGAGCTTGATGGTAAGAGCTTGTATTCTCCTGGCACATTTAAAATAATATTAGTTTCCGCGTATCACTCATAACTTGGACTAAACCCACATTAAATACAAACATTGTAAGTCCGGACGTTACACGTGGGTTCAATTGAATTGTGGAACAATTGGCGCGTATACCCCTGAAAGGCGTATTGATACAACCATTAATTAGTTTATTACATTACAGGGTAAGCGTCTAAGACAACAATAGGATTCCACACATGCCTTTATAGCAGATATGTTCGTGTATTAAGCTCCATTAGAGATTAATCTAAAGCGAATATATGTTTGAGAAATATTTGATACCTGCATTTCGAGGGTTCGCATAAAACAGGTATACACAACCTTTTAAAAGGTGTGGGCCAATTTAAGGATGTTGACAAGGTCGCGGGTCGTGGGTTCGAACTTCGGATTTGTATCTCAGAATGGCTAAAAGAAAAAAGTTTTGACCTTTATCTTACGTATGCGCCCAGGCAAAAGATCGATGAAACACCGTCCGACCGATTTGACGACCCGCGTTGCGGAGCGGTCACCATACCGGTCGGACAGCGAAAGGGTTCCGTGTTCGATCCACGGCCAGACAGATGTCTGAATGATGAATTTGTATATTTGTTCTGGGTCTGGGTGTTTGTGTATCCGTCTATGTGTGTGTCCATGGTACCCACGATACAGGGAATCCTAGTGTGGGCCTATGAGTGTAGGAAGCGTCTTTTCTTAAACAAATTTCCCAAAAGAGGTTTAACACTTTTTATATAATTTCATATATTACTTATCTAAAATTTTGCTGCTCCTATAAACTGTGTTACCAGCCCGACTTGGAGCTGAGACTACCCAGAGATTCCCCATATTACGTGCAAAGAGCAAATGTCACCTCATATTGACCTATGTATTGAGTTCTAAGTTCTAATTTAGCTTGTGTATTTGAATTTGCATGATTATAACACCTACAAACAGGAAACGGGGTATTGATTATAAAAAAAATAAATACCTGACTGCTTAAAAATATAGCCTATCTCACTCCCACAACCTATACAAATCCTACGAAACCTCCCCATGTGTTAAAATTCATTAAGCCGTTTGGGATGCACGGCGTGCCAAAGAATGAGACTTACCACTATCCGCTTACGAAAAACATTATCCTCTGCGATCGGGTAAAAACCTCGCATTTTTAAAATTGCAAATTTCTTCAATCCTATCCATCATTACAACGGCATTACGAACCTTTCACATAATTATATCTTCGCCACAACCTATCACGTGCTTACATTTACCCACTTTTCATCTATCTCACGGAAATCTCCATTCATTTGCAGTGAAAACCTATCACGTACAACGTACAACTAACAGTACATAATCGGGTGCTCTGACCACAAATTGAATCCGTGGTCTCCCGTACCACTTGAATTGAGCTCATTTGGCGAGGTACTCTGTAGTTAGGTTCTCTGTGGGTTAACGAAGTTTCGGGTCGATCCGAAAGTAATTTAGGCAAAAGTATCCGATTAAACTTCAGTCAAATTATATTTTTCTATTTGAAATTGTACTTCACTGCATAGTCTCTTCAATGATAATGTTGACTTGTAGTACACCGCCAGTCGCCAGCCTTGTGTCACGTATATTCAGAGCTAAAAACCTCGAATTCAAATAATTTAAAACAATATTCAACCTACTTATAGCGCCCCCTACTGGTAAATGTCATTATCGTTTTTCGTGCAGCCTGTGTACATTTATGATTTTTCAAAATAAGAAATAAAATAAGTAATTTATAGTAAAAAATATTAATTTATAACAAATATTTCAATTAATAATTTATAAAAGACGTAGGTGTAATATATTGTGCAGAAAAGTTACAATGGAAAATAAAGAAATTTGACGAAATTATTCTGAAGACTTGTACTAGGCGGCCATTACGAATGCCGTCGCAAATTGAAAATGTATTATTTTCATTTATTAAAGATAAGATGATAATCTTATATATTAATGAGGAATGACAAGGTAAATTTTTACATATATATTTTTCCAAGCAAAGGATTTTTAGATTACCATATTGTTCTGTAGCAAGGAATTTGACGTCTTATGTTCATTAACTAAGCTTGTCACCTATTTAGGTGATCTCGCTTATTTAAATCCTTATATAAATCTCGCTTATATAAAGCTATGAACATAGAAATAGGGTGCTATTTAGCCCCGTGCATGGGTACTAACCCGTTTATACTGAGTATTTACTCACATAAAAGAATCTACTATTGAGTAGAATATACCTAATGGGTATTCACCCGTTCAAATAAGGTTATGACCCTTACATATTGGATATTTACCTACATTACAAGAAATAGGGTGCTATTTAGCCCCGTTCATGGGTACTAACCTGTTTATATTGAGTATTTAGTCACATAAAATAATCTACTATTGAGTAGAATATACCTAATGGATATTCATCCGTTCAAATAAGGGACCCTTACATATTGCATATTTACCTATATAACAACTATAACAAGATACTACTATTAAGTAGACGGATACAACGGATATTCACCCATTTTAATAGGGTATTATGTCCTTCACATCGGGTAAATAACCTATATAACAAAATACTAATAATCAGTAGATAGACACAACTATTACCATCGATTGGGTGTAATGATTTTAATGAATGAACATTTTATTGAAGAATCATTCAGATTAATAATGTACATGATACAGGATATAGAGATGACAATTTATATCCTTTTGTAATACTCTAGAAGAACCTAAAATTGGTTTAACCATTCATAAGAATTTGGTATCCAGGTAGATCAGCATATTAAAGAGTAATTTACTAAAGGAACTATCTATCTATCTAGATGGTGATAGATAGACTAAAGGAAAAAATAGTTTAAAGGAAGAACTGGACCTCTAGGAACCTCTAGGAAACTGTGGGACGGATAACACATGATTAGACTTTAAAAGTTGCACAAGTCGCAGTTACTATTGTAGCTGTAAAGAGTCAAAAGCCATGCCACATCAGGCGAATGCTTACTGCTCTCGAGCATTTGACATGATTGTTTCTTAATAATTTTAAATTATTTGCCTTTATAAAGATAATTTGCTATCAATTATCTTATTACTGGTGCTGGTCATTTATTATGTATAATAAATAATAAGAAGAAATTTCATAGTACAAGTACTGGAACAAATGATCGGCAAAATGGTTTAAGAAACAATGATTGTTCAATTCATATATATATAGTACAATATTTTATAATAACAAATATAACGAAGATATTCACACTTCATCCTATGATAAACTTCATCCAAAAGTTTGAGATACTCATACCAAATAGGGTCATTATCTGACTTACAACAAGCCTCATGCACAAATACCTGTATCACAGAAAGGCTTGATCGAAGTTTCCTTTGGAATAAATCTTCAATCACAACAGATTTTTAGGTGAGTGGTTAATAATGTGGTCGATTATAATTATAATTTTAAAGACCAGTTGTAACAAATAACTATTGACCCAAGCTTTGCAAGTGGTTAGCTTTAAGAGTCTATCTGTATAAACACTTAAACTCATTATTCTCAAGGAATGAAGATTTTTTCAAAATATACTCTGTATGTGTGTAGAAAGACTACTCACATCAGTGGTAGCTAATTGTTTACTCTTAACCAATTTTTTACAATATTTTTACTTTACCAACACCTGATGATGGTGATGTTGGTTTATATTGAATATCTTGGTCTTAATCTTGAGCTTTAAATAAAGCCTGGCATTCCACTCACTACTTACTATTGTTTTCAAGAATGCATATTTGGATACTAATTCATGATTACCTTAAACAGTGTTTACATGTCTATGGTTAAATGGAAATTCTATGCATTTCAAGTTCTTTCCTTTGGTTTGAGCAGAACACTATATTTATGTTTTTACTAACCTTTTAAAAGATACAAGACCATACATAACTGATTAAGATCTAGGGACAGTGTGTCAGTTATATATTTATATAATATAGTTCCTATTTGAAATGTCATAATAATGGACAAGGAACAATAACAACACTTAGTAATTTAGGATCATAGACATAATAAGCTATATCATTCTTTAGGATTTATTGGTTACCTAAAAGATAGTTTGATAATTGGAAATAATACAACTGTTAAGGTTGTTCATTGTATTATACAAGCAATAAATAAATAAAAAATCAAATTGCTTTACCATTAGATAAAAGATTAAAAATCAACACAAGGGTGAAATATAAAGAAAAAAAATAAAAAAATATATATAATAATAATATTAAAAAATAAAAATTATAATAAATGCAAAGATAGGTATATATATATAACAATTTTAATAATGTTTATCAAAATACTATCCCTCTTACAGATAGATATAATTACAGGTGGTAGTTGTCATATTATTTTTATTATCGGGACACAATCAGTTATGTAACATATGGTCATTATTCTCGGTATTTTTGTTATTTGATTTAAATAACAAATCCGATCAACTATTTAAAGTTAAATGCAGCATTACTTGTGCTTAAAGATATTTTTTCAATAATCATCTTCAACACGGTGAAACCCTAATACGTGTAGGCAACTCCACAGTTATTTCATATAGAAACAGCATGGTGTTTAATACCCACATTTAACCGTAATATCAAGGCACATATTGGATTTATTGAATACCCAAAAAATGTTTTTATTTCCCTAATACATTCAATAATTTCAGAATGAATTTGCTATCACTAAATCAAGATTATACATTGCGAATTAACACTTTGAAGGTTTTTAAATAGATTTATTTACTAGGAAACCTACAAGAAGTATGACTTACATGTCATGACTAAGGTTATACTATTTAAATGGAAATATTCATTTTATTTCTAATAAAATAATTGTTGTTAAAGATTATCTCTGAACGGTTGGGGAGTTTGTGGTAGTATCTGGTAGTAGGTCCAGACAGTCCTACTACCAGAAAAAAAAAAAACTAGATCCATTTGTTTTTCGTCAACGCTTTACCCTGTATGTTACTCGCTTCCTCGAGGAGCGTTTCGTTTCTGTACACGAATCTCAAGATTTTGTTGCTCTACAAGCAATGTTAGACGCAATAATGAAAACGTGATGCTGGTGCTTATAATATTTTGGCCTAAACAGTGTAAATAACTAGATCTATCTGTAGACTGGTTACAATATTCTTTTCATTTTGATATATATATATCTAGAATTATTTTTGTTCTTAAAATGCATATTTAGGTTTTCTATCCTCCATATCCCAAGTATGCTATTACTTGGAATAGTTACATCTGATGTATAAATATTTTTAGCGAGTTAAGTGTAAAATATTATATATTATTTAGTGGAGATGAAGAAAAAATACTATTTACTTTTTTTGGTTATTGTAATTACTCATATAGTAAAAAGAAAAAAAAAAACAATAATAATATATGAGTAATATATATATATATATAAGTAATATATAAAAACAATAGATATCGTATATATTATGACGTTCACTTGGTGTAAGCCCGTGAATGCCATTATTACTACCGATTCGCCTACATCTGAGTCGAGACTTCTAAAAAGTATACATAAACATAATAATAACATTATTGTATATTAACCAAATTGCTTGTCGGAAGATATTGTATATTAAATTGCCACATTAATTTAAACCTTACTATAACCAGTGTTCAAACAATCTAGTATTACAATTATTTCATAGTAATCATAGTATTTGTCCAGCACATCCTTAATAAAAATTACCTAGATAGGCCTAGTAACACTTGAGAATTGCAAGAATAAGTTTATTTCTTTTATGTAATCTTATAATACAGTGACCTTCCAGACGACAGTTTCTAGATTTTATCAACCACGGAAGATGATGGCATTGATATATCATTTTTTACAATACATACCATTAGAGAGCACGCGTTACCACGCTGCTACGCTGACGTCTAAACATATGAGTGTCAGTTAAGACCCTCTTAGAAGGATAGCTGAATGGATCAGATCTAAGTTCAATTTTGTAGTAGAGATGTTACATCAAACGTATACTTGATAACTGTAATTAATATTTAAATAGATATATTAAATTAGGAATTTTAAAAATAGTAGGATTTAAATGTTTTTGTATTTTGTTTAATACGCTCGTTATTTTACAAATCTCTAAACATCTACAAGTCAACATTATCATTGAAGAGACTATGCAGTGAAGTACAATTAGAAATTAAACGAACTTACCTAAGTGAAGTTCCATTTCAATTGTACGAACTGCATAGTCTCGAAATGATATTATAACCCACCCACCCATACTTATATACGATAAGTATTACCCATAATATCATCTATGTTGTAAAATAATCGAGCTAATGAACTTACATCTTGACCCCAGGATCTCTAAACTTAATGACATTTACCAGTAGGGGGCGCTATAAGTAGGTTGAATATTGTTTTAAATTATTTGAATTCGAGGTTTTTAGCTCTGAATATACGTGACACAAGGCTGGCGACTGGCGGTGTACTACAAGTCAACATTATCATTTCGAGACTATGCAGTTCGTACAATTGAAATGGAACTTCACTTAGGTAAGTTCGTTTAATTTCTAATTTTCTGTCTGAGATTCTGAGATTTCTTTATAAAATTGTAGTCTTTATTTTATTTTGACATATAAGCAATATTTTTGTAAGGTTCCATTCATCCATGAACAAACTTTTCGACTTTATGATATTAAGTAAGAAGTAAGATTCAAAAATATTGTTTCCCAAAATCTAACCAGTTTCAACATGACCATAACCTTGACGTTAACATTGGGAGGCAACCACACCCGAGTTCTTTAAAAAAAGTTCTCAAAGGTATGTGAACCCTGGTAATTCGTACCTGACCAGCGCGTTGGACCACTTTTACTATCCGAGGAAACTCTGCAGCAGTGGGACAGTCAAATACAACGACGATTACTCAAATACCGACTAGTAATTCAGAATATAAAACAAAAGCGTAACTAATGGAATTACCAAACAGAATCCAGCTGATGCCCATTACTCTCTAGTGACATTCTGTGACCGCTCTGTGCGCCGCAATTGAGTTAACTCTCACTCTTGACCACATGTCAGATCGTAAAAGAAACGCGATGCGAATGTTCTTAATGAAGATAGATTTTTGATTTTATTTAAAAAATTCCATCCGTATGTACGGCGATCGAAAAAAATTAAAATGTTTAAGTATGTATGTGACACTTATCAAACATATACGTAATATAATCTGTTGTTTATAGTTGGGTAAAAATAAATATATAAAGCTAAATCTGAATTAAAAATTTCAAGTAAAAAAATTCAATCACTTAATCGTAACAGTTACCCTGCTTTAGTAGAACAAGTCCCTAACAAAGGGCATGTGTACAAAAACGTCAAAACTGTAAACATTCGCTAGTTTTATGACGAAATCAGTGAAAGTGGTCAGTATCACCTGTTATATCGTGGACAACAGTAGAAAGGAAAACATCGTAAGAATAGCAACATGCCTAAGAATTCGTTAAAAAAGTTTGTTGTCATCAACCTATACAGGTCTGTTGTTGGGCATGGATCTTCTCTCACAGAAACCTCCGTGAACTTTTTTTCTAAGAACTCACAGACGTGTAAGCTCCTCACAATGTCTTCCTTCATCCTTTAAAAAGCTGATAAAGTCTAAAACGCACACCTTCTTTAAACCAGAGTTGCATGCCTGGGATTGGAACCTCGATTCCCCGATTGTCCGAGTCAGACCAATGGTTTTTTTTTCCTTAAAAAAAAGCATTCAAATATCCTTAAGAATTGAAGAACATGAAACGTACCAAGTGTCTTCTAGAAGCCCCGATATTCTGGACAGCATTCCACCAAGCTGCTCTATGATGAAAAATTGTACAACTACCAACTTTCCCAATCAGCGCTCAGTCCACGAATAGCTCTGAACAAATGAAAACCCAACAAAGGCGTGGCCACTCATCCGTACATTCGATTAACTCTTGAAAGCAACCACTCTCACTCTATATTGGTTTTTCTCGCCAATCAACGGATTGCTCGAGAGTATTGTTGGATTACGTGAACAGTTTATTTTTAACAGTTATTTAAAAATCTCGGACCCCCTTGTGGCATTTCAAACCACAAGACTGTCAATATTGTGCTTCATCTTCAACTCACTATTGTCTCACTTGTTACATACAAATTAATCTCTTTTGAAAATTAGATGTAAAATCGTCTAAAACTTGGAGATAAGTATAAGTATTGATTTCTTCTCTCTAAGAGTCATGGAAACATCACTCTTAGAGCAGGTGATAAATATTTTCTTATGCGTTAATAGCATTCCGTGTTTAAGAACCCTATCAAGAACAAGACAATGCTACTTTTGGTATCGGCGATCGACGAGTTAGATTCAGCGCAGACAGAGAGGAATAATCCTCGCGCGGTCTCGGGCATTTTCTTTACGGATGGCGTATGCTCGAGCATGCGCGCGACCTCCTGAGCCTGCGCGAGTAAACCGTTCTGGGTTACCACTCTACAGTATACATGCCAGTTTGTCGCGAAAGTTCGTCAACGATGGTGGACTGGGATATGATTATAATTGCGCTTTTGGAAGAATGCGCTAAAGAAGATATGGAAGAACATGTTAATAAAATAAGGCGTCAGAAAGTCAGACGAAGAATATGGGTCGAGGAATGTTGGCAAGAAAAGTGTAGTTTTGGTGAATTTAATACACTGTGTACGACTTTAATAAAACATTCATAAGATGATACTAAACATATTTATTTTTCTTCGTCCATTTTTTTGTTCGATATGCAGGTAATACGGATTAAAAATCTAAATAAATGACGTTCTCCCTCTTTAAACTCAGTGACAACACTGAAAGTACTCTACTACTACACTACGTACTATGACGCGGGCGGCGACTCGATGCCGCGCGGGGATTCCCGCGTATCTTCGAGGATGCGCGAGCATTTTTTGTCAGGTTCAAGCATTTATGCACTTTATTTTGATGACTTTAAAGTTGATTTTCAATTGCTTTAATAAAATCCTCTCCGCTGCGCTCCTTTCTGTCTACGCTGACTCTTAGCTGCTTTTCGGAAGCTAGATGCAACAATCAATGCTATGCCAATTCGAGTGTCGGTCAATTTCAGATGGACCATGCAGTAGCTGTTCATAGACTGATGATAAACGTAACATGTGTGCTACGGTCGACATTTTACTTTTAAGGACTTTCCTTCTCACACATAAAATACGAAACCGTCCTCGTTATGAGATTTCCCATATTCCGGAACATTATCACTTCAGTTAATTCAAAAAAGGTGTAAAAACCTCTCATTCAAAGTCAGTGATGCTGACGATTTCTCTGATGCAAATGTGGTAATGGTTTATTATCAACTGCTCTTTTGCTACAAATATATTATTAAAAGGGCCTTTTTTCTTTCAAGTGGACAAATAGGCCTCGTGAACAAATGAAACCTCGACAAAGGCGCGGTCAGTCGGCCGTACATTCGATTAATTCTAACAAACTGACGCAGCTTTGCTTTTACGATAAACTGTATTGAGTTCGTTCTTTTGAAGTGTTTGTTGTTTTTGCAGTGAAATGAAATGATGATGAAGTGATTTCTATGGCGCCAGTGATAAATAGAAGTGGAATGATTTTCGTTAAGCAAAATCATATTATTTTAGCAAACTCTTTAGTATCTATATGGTTGTCACTTTTGCTTATATCTACTGATATCTCCATCCAACCCCAAATAGACTAGGATTCTTACCTAAATTCAATACATATGCATTGTCCGACCTGAACCTAAGTTAGAACACTTAATTTTAGGATTTGTCTTCCCACGTACTTCAAATCAAAACATAACATGTTTATTTCACTATTTATAATAGAACTTACATAATTTTGTTACAAATTAGTACAATTATTGGAACAACAAAAGAACCCTTTGTTACCTACCTATGATATGAAAAAAATACACAAAAAACCGACTTCAGTTTCACTACAAAGAAAAAAGTAGGTTGTCTATATATCTATCTACATACATGTAAAATTGTACCTACGTAAAAATCATTTCGATAAAATGAACAATTCGAAATCAAATTTGCAATTTACACGAGCAAACGCAGTGTTTCCAACGCGTTGGAAATTTAATTAAAAAACTGTCAAAACGTGTGTGCACAACTTCAAAAGTTAAACAACAAAACCAAAATGAGATGGAAATTTTCAAAAGTTATCTAGGTATATGTAAAGTTACCATGAACCACATCGAATTTAATAAAGTTTGAGTTAAAACTTTGAATTTCACAGGGTAGCGATTTCATTAATTTATTTAATTATATAATATTAGAAGGGTAAAAATCGAGCATGCAGCCTACCAGATTGCAAGCGGCTACTGTCGCCCATGGGCATCTGTAAACTGCAATCAACCCCAGATAAGATTAGATTCCTACCTAAGGTGGCTCACAAAGGGCCGCTACCACTAAGAACAACAACAACAAATGCTCCTTATTTGTACACCAAATATAAGATACATATAAAACAAATAAATAAGATAGCGTACAAAAAGGCGGCCTTATTGCTTGCAAGCGATAAGGACTAAGCTAGAATGCCTCGGGTCAGTATGGCACCTTATAAACCAGAACACAGCAGCGCTTAACACTACTGTTATAAGGCAGAAACAAGTGTGGCGGTGGTTCCGCCGGAGTCGAACCACAAAGCGTTCTACCACCTTCATATAACTACCAATATTAAAATCCATAAAACGACAGCCTGTTTTTTCGACAGTACATCAACATATATAAGGGTAGATAGCGCAATTTGCATAAACGGTGCTATGCTTTAGGGTTTAGGATGAAAGGGGTGCGCTCGGCCGTGGTTTCACAGTCGACTGACGCCGGGTTAATTTTACTTCAACCCCGTCCAGACGAGTTTAAACTACCTACTTACCTATGTTATGTATGTATGTTGTGACGTCATAGCACTGACATAAGCACTGCCGTTAATGACTTTAGCTTTTTTTTAATTAAGTAATTAGTAGTGTTAATATAATTTTGTCGCATTACGATGTTCATTTAATTATGATGCTAAAGGTGTTTAACTACTTATGAACGTTTGGGTGTATAGGTAATTTTGGTAATTTTGAAATTTATATTCTTTTGTAAACATTTTGTTAAGATTTCTCAGGTATGCAGGTTTCTTCACGTATTCCTGCGCCTTGAAGCAAGTGATAAATTATTTCTATTACCCACGTAACTGGAAAATCAGAGGATTTGAAACTCAGACCCCTCGATCAAGAGTTCGAGTTTCTTAACTACTAGGCTATCACTGCTTTTTTGCTGCCATCTATTCAATAAAGCAACTAAAGTATGGCAGATTACTTTCATACTTCACTTCTACTATGACATAACACGGCACCCATTAGGTATGTATGTACATTCCAAAACCGAGCTATTGGCTTTAGCTACACTAGCGGTGTCCACTAGGGAATGTAATCTATTTAGCCTTTGTGGAGACAGTGTTTGTCTGCAAACGGAGCTCTTGTTAATTCCTGTACATTTAGAACGTATAGAGGTTACGGCTGTGTATTTAGGTAAAATATTAAAGGGTTGTATACCGTGAATTATAGGATTCAGTCGAGCTAAATATGATTACCTACCTGAGATCGACCACAGACTCGTTGCTTGCCCTGAAGACTAAGTTGAATCGTCTCGGATAAATATGTCTACCTTACAAACACCCTTGAAACCAAAATACAGCAGAGTTCAACACTGTTGTTATTAGGCAGAAATAGATGTGGCGTTGGTACCCAACCATATCCGGTGTTCCACAAATAGTACTACTACTTATCAATTTATTACGCATTTACTAAACGTTAGTACTTTTCAAACGTGGGTAAAATATTGTTACTTATTTTTGCAAAGTTAAATACATATTCTAGTTATATCCTTTTCTACCAGCATTTTCCAGTTCACTTTTACGTGAGAATAGCTTCGTGGTACGTTTACTGCAAAGTGCCATATTTTATGAGTGATAAATGTTTTGAAATGCATTTACCAGCTCAGGGCGGCAAGGACTAATGGATTTTACGAAGTGTTTTCAGGAGTTAGTTGTGTAATGGTTGCACTATTTCAGTGTTTTCAAATTTATTTATGACCTGCTTTCAGCAATTGTCTTAAATTATACTTTCGTGTAAAAATTTTAAATACATTATTTATTTTCAAATTTAACATTGGACGATATGGGGTTATGTTTTCTGTATATTTTATAATTTCTTGATAGTATTATGTTCACGCTTACGTTATATTATTTAAATAAGAAACAAATCTGCCTGTCTCATCAATTGGAAAATGAAAAACTGATTTCCACAGATGCGTAAAATTCGCCTAAATATAGAAAAATTAGGCGGTAGCGAAAGGCCACGTTTAAAGTGTGATTTAATTTAATGTAACAAATAGTGATAGAAATTGGAAAATGAAAATAAAATTTCAAGATAGTTGTGATATGTGTCTTCATGACTTATATAAAGCTCGACGGCACACTCGGACCGGAGACAGCGGAAACACCCGACAACGCCGATGTATCCGACGTGAGCGGCGCTCGTAACTTTGAATCGCCATTTTCTAACCTTATACGATTATTATATTGAATATGGCAAAAATTCTGTTAGGTTGTCTATTATTCGTATTTAAGGAAACTATTGAACTGTTTTCACAGTTTAGGATCATGTTGTCTTCAAAGTATAACAGACTACGTGAAAATGAAAAAAACATATATAAAATATTTAATAAAATTATCAATAACAAAATGAATAGACTTTTTTGTACGTGTGTCATCTATTTCGCTGACCATTGTATCTCGATGACTTATATGTAACTCGGCGGTCGGCGGCGGAGGAGGAGACATCGGAAACACGCGACAACGCCGATGTAGCCGACGTGGCCGGCGCTTGTAACTTTGACGTTAAATGAACAATACGAACTATCGCCATTTTCTAAACTTTGTGATATTTTCCTTAGAAAATGGCAAAAAGCTATTTATGTGATGTTTTGTGTCTATTATTCGTATTTAAGGAAACGATTTAACTGACACTCACAGTAGTCACAGTTAAAAATTGTGTACACTTCTTAGTATAACAGACTACATGAAAAATTAATAAAAAATACCAAATACTTAATAAAATTATCAATAACAAAATGAATAGAATTTTTGTATGCGCGTCATCGGTCTCGCTGAACATTGTGTCACGTATATCAATGACCTATATGTAACTCGGCGCTCAGACCGGAGACAGCGGAAACACCCGACAAAGCCGATATATCCGACGTAGGCGGTGCTCGTAACTTTGACATTAAATGAACAATACAAAAAAACCGCTATTGTCTAAACTTTTATATGATTATTTCATTGGAAAAAGGCAAAACTGTATACATGACATGTTTGGTTGTCTATTTATTCGCACGGTCTAAGTAAGCAGACGATCGAATTGATTTTCGCAATGAAGTACTTATAAAAACGTAACAGACTTCATGTAGGTTTAATCTATGGGCTTAATATTAAAAAAAATGTAATATTACACTTTTATAATAAACGTTTTTAAAATATTAAAATAAAATATCAACAACAAAAGGAATAGGTTGTTGGTATCTATGTCATGTGTCCCGCTGACTATTGTGTCATGTGTCTCGCTGACTATTGTGTCCCGTGCCTGACCTATATGAAACTCGGCGCGCTCGGACAACGGATACACCCGACATATCCGATGTGGGCTCTAGTAACATTGACGTTAAATGAGCTGTAGAATACACTGAATAGACTTTCAGTAGAATAAAATAACATTTCTAATACCATTTTGAATGATAACGAGAAGTAACAGTTGTTATCACTTTTCAATCCTATTAATTTCGGAAAATTTTGCGAGATGAAAATAGTAGAACCTTTTGTAGTTTGAATTTAGTGACAACACCACTTCCTATAATAATTCTATCTAGGGTCGATTACAGAATGGCGGTAGTGGCCAGTTGCCATCAGATGGAAAGTATGCTCGTTTGCTTCATCTTATATATAAAATTCTCGTGTCACAATGTTAGTTACCGTACTCCTCCGAAACGGCTTTACTGATTTTCACCAAATTGCATATTCAGAAGGTCTGAGAATCGGCTACTATCTACTTTTCATACCCCTAAGTGTACCCGTAAGTGTACCCTTAACATTTTTTTGTTTATATGGCAACACAACGTTTGCCTGGTCAGCTAGTTTATATTATAAAAAAGTTAAAAAACAAGGTTATACATATAATAAACTTTAACAGCAATTTCTCAACCAAAACATATTATTACGCTTTCAAGCTGACCTTGTACATATAATGATATGAAAATTAAAATTATATTTAAACCACAAAAGCTACTTACGAGCTTCAGGCTCTTTAACGTTGAAAGCTTTTCCGAGTTGCATCGTTAAGCTCCACATTATTATGTATGTGTTGTTACTTATACGCGCTACATACGAATGGAATAAGGGTGGAAGTTAAAATGATTTTATCTACAATGTTAATGTTAGAATATAATGATGTAGATAGAATTATTATAACTGATCTTTGATCAATCCTTAGGTAATCTTTAAAATGGGGTGCTTCAACTCATACTCTAAAGAAGCAATGCAATGTTTAGATTAACAAATAGGATTAGCCCTACTTAAGGTAGGCTTGATACGTTGCTAGTAATGAGGACTGAGGTAGAATATACCTGATAAGTTATCTTAACATACCAATCCAGAACACAGCAGGGCTCAACGCTTATCAGGCAGATATAGGTATGGAGGTGGAGCTTCTGGAATTAATAGTAATAAACGCTGCTGTTCTGATTATGAGGGGCTCAACTTCGTACTCAGAGATAGCAACTCCCTTTAGTAGATCTCAAGGGTTGATTCCAATAATAATATACAATTAAGGTAGTGCTAATATACCACCAGAGATGCTCGTGTGTGTGTATGTGTGTACGAGTTTGTCCCTTTTCGGTCGTTGCAAACACATATTATAGTAAAAATTGAATTTTCCTTTTTATATCGTCCTTTTGTTGATGTTTCTTTTTATTTTTTCTCTTTTCGACGGTCCCTACGTATAAAGCGACATGTCGAAAACGCAGGTTTACAGGAGAGCGTAATTAAGGTTCAAATCATTCTAGAAATAAATCTCTATACAATTCTAAGAATATTTTTTTTTATAATGTTGTTATAGCTTTCGAAAGTTTGTAGTAGTATTTTTAAATATTGATTTTTTTATATTTACCAGAAAAACAGACAGATGACTGTTTCTACGTGAAAACGTAAATAAAAGCATGCCAGACAAGTCTGAGATACAACTTTATACGTAGGAAACATGAAAACTGTATTGATATCTTAGTCAGATTTTACATTAATGTCTTACTTTTGTAGGTTAGAAAAACAATAACATTTTTTTTGTGTACTTACTTATTATTTAAAGCGGAAAATATGCTTTTTAGACGCGATGTTAAGTTAGACATGACCGCGTTCATACCGAGTGGCGCGCTTTTTAAGACATCGTACAAAGCGATAAGTAGAAGATATCCGCATGTACGACACCTATTTCCTGTAATTGTTATACTTGTTCTCTTATACGAATGGTAAATCTAGTAAAATACATCATATTTAAAGAAAATTCTTATATATGCATAAGCGTATGGACAATCTAAAGCCGAATAAGCAATAAAAAAAAATTGCAATTTTTGACATGTCGCTTTATACGTAGGGACCGTCGTTTTGTTTTATGTTTTTTTTGTCTTTCCGTTATATTTCTTTTGTGTTTCAATTTATCCGAATAAAAATATTTCTTTCTTTCTTTCTTTCTATCTATTTGATATCAGCCAATAGAAATATTTGCCCTTTTCCATATATAGATCCTTAGGATATCAAAGAATATCGGGAATCCGTTAAACATCTCCAGAATTCCGATTTTCATACGTAAAGCTTTTAACAGTGAGTCTCTAAAACCCACTCAAAGAACACTTCCGCGATCTTTAAATTTGTCTGCTCTCCCAAACTTCCTTTCTTCCCCAATTTTCCCACACTTCAAATTCTTTCCCCGACCTTTTGTTTTAAGTGTGTCCTTATTTTATTATGGGTTGCCAGGAAGAAATCGCTTTTAGGTTAATGCATTGCTTACGTGATCCTATGTTTTCTTTTCCTTATCGTATCCTTAGATAAGTAAAATATATAGAGTCATCAGTCCTAAGAAGAAAGTGTAACCAGTTTTGAGAATTGAAATTGTTGCGTAAATACAGTGTTGCCAAGTCTCCGTTCTAGAATGTCCCTTAAATGTGTGAAATAGATACTTATTTATTTATTACGTAAATTACGAATTATTAGTTATTAATACGTAAATATTCTCTTAAAATGTTTTTTTTATTTGTCAAGAATTCAAACAATAAATGATAAAATCATCTTTTTGTGGCTTTATTCAATTTCACAGCGGTGAAGAATCTTTCTTTTTTGTTTATCAAAGATCCTATCTTATTTATGACGTACAAACAATAAATTATTCATTATCTATTTAATTATCCATCATCCATACCGGGGAATATTCGGTTAAATAAATAATAAGTTGTATATTGATCTTAATACAATATGTGCTTTATCTTTATATATTTTTCTTTTATGGGAGTCACACTTGGATACATAATCCTATCTAGAGTTGATTATATCAGTGTCCGCAATTAGTTGGCGAAATATCTCCGATACAAGATGACGCCAGATTCTGCTTATCAAACCGATATAATGACCATTGTATCCTTCTGATAGACCATCATTTGAAACATCAATTTCAAAAGAAACACATAAATATGTGAGTATGACAAGTTCATCAGCTATTCGGGCTTCATTTGATACGAAGTTGATATGAGAATAATGTTCTCAATGCTCTTGACAGCCCCATACCGTGCCGGTAATACATATTATATGTAAAACAGTAGAATAATACATAATTTCCTTTCTTATACACGATAAAACGAAACGAAGATTACAAATGAGACTTTTGATCTGGTATCGACATGTCTACTCAAAAAATAGGATGTAGTGTACAGAGCAGGTCATGTGATCAAAGTCACTGTAGGGTTACGCTGGTTATTAATAATCTATCTATCCAATCTACGAAACTTGTCAATGTCAAAAACTACGAATTTGTCAATTTTTGTGTGTCATTGTCAAATGTCATTATTTGGTAGACGGAACATTTTTTTTATATATTTATACCTAACGATAAGGCAGACGGGCTATCTGGTGGAAAGCAGCCACCGTCGCCAATGCATCGCCAGCTTTGAAGGAGAGGTCTTTTGCACCGCTCTTGAGGAGCCCCGTGTTATAGCGCACAGGGAATACCTCAAGAGAAAGTTCATTCCACATTTAAACATTTTATGCATAAGTTAAGTACATATTAGGAGAGGCCTCTGTGGACTGTCAAGGGTTCTGTAGGTTGTGTAGTAAGTGGGTCAAACTGTATTTTTCCAAATAAATAATCCATTATCTATTGTTCCAGATCTCCAATTCCCAATCGACGTATCAGGAGTCCAGAACGACCATCCGTTCCTGGATGCAGACTCTCTGCAGTCTCTCTTCAGGCGGCTGACTGCACTGAACAGATGCGCCAACATGAAGCTCGAACACCATCACCATCAGAAGAGATCGGTAAGTCTTTCTACCGTCTTAAGGAATACCGCAGACCCTGGGTACACAAGAATTGGGAAGGCTCTAAGGGGAATGGCTAGAAAAAAAATAGAAAAAGTAAAAAACCCACCACCTAAAAGTTCAAGAAAATATTAAATTGTACACAATATCTACGACGGCCTAAAACTTTCACGTACTAAGAACAAACCACTTCTATTGTAGCATTAATTTAATAAATGAAATAGGAAGCTGTTATATCTATTTGATTTCGTTATTGTATTGAAATAATAAAATTCCATGTTACAATACCAGTCGAATTGTCCCTAACTACCCTATACTTACCCTCGCCCCAGACAGACTTCACGAAATCGCCTGGGACGAAAAAATAAATCTAATTTGAGAATCTATCAAACTATATCTGACCATTGCTAAACTTTCCGGTCTTAGAAAAATAAAACTCAACTTAAACGCGGAAAAACCAAGTTACGAACAAATTGGCGGACAAAGGTGTTAGAGAAATGTTGGGAAATGGGTTTATACACACTGTCGTGTCCGAGATCCGGTTTGAAACTACGGTCCGGTTACGATCCGATAAGATTGTTGGACAAAAAACGGCAACAAAATATAAAAAAAATTATACATACCGTCGTCCTGATAGTAAGTGGGCATTGCCGCCCATGTGTGGGCAGTAAAACTTGGGCAGTGCCCACAGTACATGATAAAATTAAGAGCTCTACCTAAGGACTAACTTTGAATCCTTCAGTATAAGTATTTTTCCCTCACCACACCTTTCAAGCCAGAACACAACAACAATTAACATTGCTGTTATTAGACAGAAATATAATTATATTATTGTTTTGAATTCAATATCCAATCTGTATCGTTGTTATTTCCCTCACAACTAGAGTCGTAACTTATTTTACAACGCTGGGTCAATTACTAGTAAAATATGTTATAACTATTCAAATTGGGTATTATCAATTTTATATCATTAAAATAAAATAAACGCAAGCGAGTAAGAATTAAGATCTAATAGTGTGCGACCCTTATTGGACGAGCAATTTTGATTGAAAAAGTTTTCTTGTACAGTTGTTCTTCGATAACGAAACATCAGGTACAAACTACCCTATTGTTTGATTTATTTTTATAACCTTTTATATAATGAAATCGGTTTATACTTTACTGTAACATCAGTAACCACGATGATAATACATTTAAACTTAACCTCGGGGTAGTGTAAATGTCTCTCATCATCGTGTAGGGATGGTTTCGGGTTCGACCCCAGCGGCGCAAACAACTATTATGAAATTGTATTATGGGTGTTTGTGTTTTTGCTTATGGTTCCTATAACACGAATATTCTTATGTGACAAAATAAATATCATCTCGAAACAGAACGAGTCTTCTTTATTAAATAATTCATTTTCAGTATCTCTGTGGTCAAAAAAATTGGAAATTATTTAACGGATTGACTTGAAATATTCATATAGTTTTGTCTTTAAAACTAAATATTTTATATGCTCTGTATCCTGAAATTCCCATGGGAACGGACTGATATAAATCCCAATAATAAACGTTAGACTAAACCACAGTTTAGCACGAACTAATTTAGCTAGTAGAGGATAGAATTATTCGTAAATTACAGTAACTTTAAATGCGCCGAACAAACTTCCAAACAGACCACACGTTCTATGCATGTGACCTAATTAGAGTGCTACAAAATTTGGCACAAATTAGCTTGTTACGGTTAAACTTGCTGGAGTTGGTTAATTAGTTAATTTAGTTTTTGTGCTCTAAGCCTGATAAACAAAATGCAATATTTTAACACATGAAATATTTTTTTACGTTTCATCATACGTTATGTTAGTTGTAGTGGTTAAGGAATCTCGGCCTCTCATCCGGGGAGCCCAGGTTCTCATTCAAGACACGCACCGCTCATTTTTCAAAGTTATGTGCGTATTAGAAATTAATTATCACTTGTCTGAACGGTGAAGGAAAACATCGTTAGGAACCTGAGAGCTCGAAAAAAAAATTTCAACATTTTTGAACATTTCATTAACTTAAGGATTTTATAAGTGATGTGGTGATAAAAGAAAATATAAACACCAATCTATGTACATTAACCAAAATTTTAAATTGTTATTCTACTTACGATGGTCTTTGTAAATAAAATCCACACTAGTGTAGTACAGAACCCTAATAAGAGACAATAATAATATCCTGTACACATAAATTAAGTTTCAAATTATGACATAAGAATACTTAGGTAACAAGTATCCAAATAAAATCGACTTTCAAAGAACATAAATAAGAACATAATATTTAAAAGCAGCCATTAATATCCTATTATATTCATTGATGTTGTATAACATCCAATATAACGAAATTATAGCTTTTTAATTACGCAAGCGTACGCTTAGTACTAAAATATTATGTGAGAACTGGGTTCTGGCTATAAACTTATTTATTACTATCTTATGTCTGCGAATCGTCGTGGTGGTCAACATCTAACACTATAGTGATAACTAGTCACGTGATTTTTTATAAGCTTTTTTGATTTGCTTTCTTAGTTCATGTATTAAAGGGTCAAATCTTGCGACTACATTTAAACCACTTGCCCAATTGAGTTGAATATTAGCATAAACGTTTAGTTTGGTTGATAATCCATGTTTAGCTTAGTGACGTCAATCTGTGGTCATGGACATGGAATGGAGACGAATTATTTTTTACAACCCAAATCCCCATAGAATCAGATGAAAAGGTTTTTTGAGAAGAATAAAAAGGTTGTTGTTAAGAACTTTCGTAGTTTTACCAATGTTATGGATCTGTCCATATTACGGTGATACCACCCATGCTATCGGCCTCGTATTACCTAAGGTTGGATTTTGTTCAAACTTATGTGAATATTACTAATCATAATTTAACAAAATAAGGATCTCCATGAGAAATATAGTTTATTATATTATTAAAAGCTAGTTGATAACATAAAACAATAGAATACTGTTCGCACTTGCCCTAATTACGCTTTCGAAGTGTCCGCTACATTCAATTTGCGCCCCCATTTGTTAAGCGACGTGTGACGGGAAATACGATTAATCAATGGCTAAAAGCTTAGCGGTTTGTATACTGGAAATACGGAATAATATCATCTTCATTTTGTTATCTAAATAATAGATATTTGAAGGTAGATCTTTTTGTGGTTCAACTCCGGCGGTATCACCGCCACACATATTTAAGTTCCGCTCTGCTCTGTTCTGGTTTGAAGGTTTTTGTCTGTCTGTCTGTTATTCATATGTTATAAAAATATCATCATCATTCCATCTCTTTTCCACTACTAAACACGGGTTTCCTTTAAGAGCGGGAGTGGGAAGGTCATAGTCCACCGCGCTGGCCAAGTTCGAATTGGTAGACTTTACAAACATTTAAGAACTTTCCTAAGAACTCTCATGTGTAACATACTTACACGTATGCTGTCTACACTGTTGAAGCAAATGACAATTAAAATCTGATACAAAATTGAAAAATCAGTGCCACGTGTATGGGGTTTAAACCTTGTTTCCTCGACTATCCACCTGCTTCATTTTGGACCATCTATACCTTTAAAACTTTGACGATACGTAGAAAAGAATCATATACAATGACACTGCGTCTATATAGAGGCGCCTCTAGCGGCAACAAATAGCATATAACCTATTTATTTGCCTCGGAAATAGCCATATTTAACCCTTCTCAAATGCAAATGTACACTAACCTTGGAGCTTTTGAGCATTAATCTAATCGGACATTGTAATTACCAATTTATATCGTAAGGGCTTTAATTAGAACGAATTTATATATGAGTAATTCTGTGTAACTTATCTTTAATTATCCTTAGTATTTACCGTTATGTTAAAATTAAGGGTTCAAATACAAATTACTTGGTTGGATTACAATTTATATTACAAGCATATTGTTTTTGAGCGCAATAATACAAGGTCAGTCAATTAGAGTCTATTGTTTTTATAAAATGGAATTTGCAAGCAGTGATAGCCTAGTGGTTAAGAAACTCTACCTCTCGATCAAGGGGTCCGAGGTTCAAATCCCAGGTACTCACCTCTGATTTTTCAAAGTTATGTGCGTATTAGAAATTAATTGCTTAAATGCTTGCTTAAATCACTTGCTTAAATGCTCAAGAAAAACATAGTGAAGAAACCTACATACCTGAGAGATTTTATGAAAAAATCTTATCAAAGGTATGTGAAGTCTACCAATACGCACTTGGCCAGCGCGGTGGACTATGGCCTAAACCTTCTCATTATGTGAGGAGACCAATGCCCAGCTGTGGGACAATAATGGGTTGATGATGATTGTAAAGTGGCTTGCAGTATTTCTGCTGGTAATTCGTCAATGCTGTCCAAGAATATCCGTAACCTATAATATGGATGAAGGGTTTTACCTGAGGTCAATTACAGATTCGTTGCTCATAGTCAGCCGACTTGCACAGTAGGTACACACCCATCCAGCAAAATGTTAGAACTGTGTCTCATTAAAAATATGCACCATACCTCTCTACACTCTACCATGAAACCTCTCAACAAATCTCACTATTTTATTTTAAATCTAAAAACGCCGCGTTCATAACCGCGCTTTCCAAACGCCCCAAATCTGAAACACCGTAATATCAATTTCAAACATCACCGATCATACACAATACCCCATAATCGCATTACTTGCCATCGTTCAATCTCGCATCCGAGCGAATAAGTTTTTTGGTAGTTTAACCACATCACCTAACACCCAAGATATTCACTTTCACCTATTTCAAGCTTCACCGAATTTTGATAATACAGGCATCATTAGACCAACTAAACCTTAAACGGTAAGATGTGGCTCAATATATCAATTCTTTATGGAAGTAAATAAATATTTTGAAAGGTAGAATGAGTATGGTTAGACCGGCGAGATACCATGTCTACGCCTGTTTGCATCGTGATCTTTAGGTCGAAAGGTGTGAATATCGGCTGAATAACTTGACGTTACCGATTCCTCAGAAGTGGCAACACAATTGTTCTACATGGATCTGGTTACAGATGTCCAGCATGTCAGCGTACATGCATGGGATTCGAGGCATGGACTCTCAAATAGAAGGACACAATTTTAGACCTCTAGGCAAAGTTGCACGACATCCAGGGCGTTCCAACTTAGTTTTCGACTAACTTAACCTCAGGTAGGTATCTAATCTGGGGTTGACTACAGGAAATCTTTTGGCGGCAGTAGCCACTTACCATCAGATGGACTGCGTTTGCTACTTCCGTATTACGTAGCAAAATCATCCCACGTAACCAAAGTTCCATACTAACATCTACACAAAATTACTGATAGATAGTTGGTTTCTCATCTAAAGGTCGCCTCGGTTCGTTTACAATAACGCAATAAACAACCAATTTCAAGGCAGGCGAAGCGTACTAACCTCCTTAGCGATTTAAGCAGCGAAGCTTCCTAATTTTAACTGACATTTACGGTTTACGGTGGCGTTCGTAATTACTGGATTTTACGCTAAAAGCTGAATAGGTTTATAAAAGTGAAACAGATTTTAAAATGGAAATTTACGGCTCTCGCGTATCTGATAATTAAGCGAAAAGCTAATGGATTAGTTTTATGCCTTATTTTTTTCCTTGTGTATGCTCTTCGCGGTAGTTTTAGGATATTAGCACTCATCGTGACTTGAGTGCAGAGGCACCACCGCCACATGTATCTCACTCTGATTATTATCAATAGCTAAGCACTGGTGTGTTCTAGTAAAGTAAAGTAGTATAGGGTGTAGAAGCTGGTAAGAGATCCTTATTCCTACACTACTATACTTCTACTACGTACTAACTTAAGCTTCAGAAACAATACGTGGTTCTTCGTTCCGATTTTGTGATCGACTATAAGTGACCGTGAGAGACAGTGACCACTTTCCACTTCTTTATTGGAAAAAAAGATCCACTATGATCCACATTTGTTAATGCTTGTAGGAGTATTATACTAGGCACATTAGGCACATTATATATTATTATGTTTGGAATGTCACAATCACACCACTTTGTATCGATCTATACACATAACCGCAAATCGAAAACAGAGGCTATTTTGCCTTAACTAAGTATAAAGTTTTGCTATCGACTGTATCGACGGTGTTACCACACAATTGATTGTTTGAAAAGTTGCGGAATGGTGCATAATAGTGACGTACTTAATAGAGAATATTAATCAATATAAAAATCGTCATCTAAAGATAAACGTATATTTTGCATAAGCGTAAAGGAAAGGTGTTTATCAGAAGATAGAAAAGACTAGATACTCGTAGATAATGTAGGAACTGTGTTTAAATAAAATAAGTGTACTATTACAACTAATTATAAAATGTCCCACATTATTAGGTATGTAACTTACAAAATTAATGTTTATAATAATCAACGTTATAAATACCTATCTTGATTGAAATTACTGATTGACACTATTTATAGAGATAATTTATACAGAGTATTTCTAACTGTTCTAACTATTCTCAATTAAATTTTAAACCTCTTTAAGTAAACAACAAATTTTCGAAAACACAACCCATCACTAGCTACTAACAATGTTGTTTGACAGACACCGACTCGTGGGCGATGGATAGCGTTCAAAACGTGCTTGACATTCTTCGAATGGTTCTCATGCTGCATAACTTGGACTTGCGTAACGAGCTCGGCTATTTGAAAATCGCGTAAAGTGTTCGAAATAAGATCCTTTACATTAAGAAAGTTAATTTAGGTAAAATAATGTATTTGAAATGAAAAAGGAATATGTCAAAACACTTTCATGGTTACATAGAGGATTTTGTAAAATGTCAATTGGGCTACAAATAAAACTCGTATATATTTTGTGTTAGGTATACTACAAAATTTAAGTAACAAATTAATAGTCCTCTCAAATAAAGTTGTTGCTGCTGTACATGGACATCTATAGTGGGCTTCAAATAGGATTTTACTCCTTATGGTCGCCAATAGATGTGTTGCTCCTTTGTAGATTAAAGCGAATACCTCGTAAAAATTCTGTAACATATACCTTAAATTCAGATCACACTATTACAATACCGCAAAAAGGAAAAGTACGTAAGACGGGAAAAGACAAAAGGCACGGCAAAAGGCAAAAGAAGAAAAAACACGAAAGTTTCACCTATACTTTCACAGGACTAATTTATTCGCTGATGATACCCTCATTCAAGTTCTTCAGTAGCCCTCAGAAAATTCCTCCTCTAATCAACCCGTCCCGGCTGGCCCCGGCCAGACATTTGCATAATTTTGACCACTGCGAATTTCTTGCTAAAATTGAACAGCGGAGTATGTAAATAGTTAATTTACTTCTTCTACTCGTATGTTAATTTTAGACGTTAACTTCTCAAATAGCTATTTCTGTGTGATAAACTTTGTCATAACACTCATTCTGATTCTGCGAAAAATGGAGGCGTTGCCGCCTTGTTACCACCAGAAATTATTTAGTTGATATGTTATAAGCCTTATCCAGTCCATAAGTTCTTTTTTAACTGAAGAAACCGGTAAAGTATTTATGAATGAACAAATTTGTCTGAATATCATTGGTTTATAGTACTTTCGACTACGAATTAACTGTTAAATATTATAGACCCATTTAGGGACCTACATTATAAGTACAGGAATCATTATCTGCTCGTATTTGCCAACTAGTATTTTTAATAAAAACAAAAATCCGACTCCTTAAAAATATAGTGTGAACCCCCACAATTAAGACGACTATTACGACACCTCATATGTTAAAATCCATCAGCCACTTGTGCTGGACGGCATGCCAAAAGAACATACATACATATTAAGAACATACATAATTACGCTCGAAAAACTTTACCCTACATTACCCTCCGCGGTCGGATAAAGCGTCCATCGAAAGCGCAATCCCCCTCAACCTATATCTAAAGATTATCTTAATAACTTACAAAACGTCTTCTGATAATTCATCCGGTGATTTATTAACAGATATAAAACAGTTTATAATCTAAGCTCGCCGAAGCTTTTAGCGTTATCAAAGCTTTGTTAAGGCTCACCGTAAACCCGGGAGCCGTTATCGTTGGTGTTTAGACAAAATTGTAATAAACTAAGGCTTTCTGTAACGTTGACGTAACGGGAGGCTATTGTTTTCACTTTGAAAATAACAAATATGGTAGTCTAATGCATTTGAAACATATAAAACTGATGATTTCTACACTCATAAGCCTAGAATTGGGTAACGTAACATTTTCTTTATAAGATTGAAGTAACTAACGAGCATACAGTCCATCTTTTTTGTATAATATAGGAGCAGCAGACGAGCATGCAGTCCACCTGATGGTAAGTGGCTACTGCCGCCTATCATCTGTAATCAACCTCAAGATTAGATACGAGTAATCCTACCTGAGGTCGGCCTGTACATGTGCATATACTCCTGAGGACTAATATGTCTCCGTTACCACACCACTTACCACCACGGAAAAGTATATCTACTTTATCACATCTGATTGCATATGGTTACTACCGCCCATGAACAACTCCATATAAATCAGTGATATGTGAGTGCACAAGAAGCCGATAACAGATTCGTTGCCTTTCCTAAGAAAAAAATATGTTCGCCTTATGTATAAATCAGCAGGCATTTACCACTTTCAACCGAAACGCTATATGTATTTAACGCTCGAAATAGGTGTAGAACTGGTACCACCCCGATCAAACTCTACTGGTTTAACCCATGTAACTGTTATAAAAATCTGCTTCACTAAATTCCTTTAATTTCTATAGATATGTAGGCTATAAGCAAAATGGCAGCAAATACGCCAGGACACTTATTCTCATTCATGATTCCAATTGCATTGCCACCAGCGTAGCCAAAGGCCAACGACCTCATGAACAGGATTTAAACTGAAAATAAAAATACTAATTTTGCAATTACTGCCATCTTCAAATTATTTCGAGATTACGCAAATTCATTTGCCCGGTACATTCGGCGAGGAAACGGTTATTTAATCAAGTTATTAAAACATAATAAAATTTAATGAACAGGTTTTTTGATCGTGTTTTAATAGTTTTATGTGTAAATGTCGTTTCCGTAAAAATATTACTGTCGGCGACTGACTTACGAAATTGTATGAATAATTGTAATTAACTTGTGTTTTATGTCTGTCTGAATATGTTTTATAAGTTAAATAGGAAAATTATATTACGTAAGTTTTAAGTTTAGGATAAGACACGGTAGATGGCGCTATCGGTCACATTTATTGTATTTTATTCGAGTTTTTAGGTATTTTTATGAAAATTGTATTATAGGCTATGTTTTTGAGATTTATACATGTTTTATGTTTTTAAAGTTTATGTTATCTCCTAGAATATGTTTCTAGCTTCATATTGATGTAAGAATAGTAAGAATCTATTATGATAATTTTTAGATAATTAGGAATATTGACATGTAAAATCACGTAAGATGTACATTTTTGGAATATTTTCACGAATAACTTTGTAACTAATTTAGGTATGGAAATGTAACTTATGTAGTTAGATAGGGCTAATTATAAGGATTCCAACGATGTACGATACATATGTGTAAAATTTGGGAAATTAATAAAGAATGAGTGAAAACTAGGTCAGCCAAAGTGAAAATGACACGAAAATGGGCCTAAAAAAGCGCGGCTCTCTTTACGGTATTGCTCTGGGGTAGCTCAGAAAACCAGTTTTCCGGCCTTAGCATGGTCTCAGCAGAGAAGAATACGAAGAATACTCCTGAAGAAGAAGAAGACTCCTGAAGAAGAAGAAGACTCCTGAAGAAGAAGAAGACTCCTGGAGAAGAAGAAGAAGACTCCTGGGGAAGAAGAAGGAAAATCTGAAGACGGAAGCATTCCTGCGCAAGAAGAGGAAGTAGGGGTTAGGTCGGGATAGGGAAGAGGCTTTGGCTGGCCTACACTCTTGTTTCTATTGCACGTCAATTATTGTTTCTATTGCACGTCACCCCTTCCCCGCACCTACCCTCTCTACGGCACGGGACAGGCGCAACTCCCCGACGCGACGACTACCACTACGAGCGGGCTTCCGGCGCCGGACGGAAGAAGGCCGTCCGTACAACATCACGCCCGCACCCCTATACGGTCGCAGGTTAGGTGGCGGCGTGGCATACCACCACACCGCCGAACACACAGCGCCCCGCGACAACAGCTGGTCCTTCGAGCCGGATCATCGTGCTAGTCGTCATATCGTCGGGTTACTGACGCCGCCATGTTAATCACACGGAGCCAGAGGGGAACCTCGCCGCCGAACCAGTCAACTGCGCCCCGCGCCATGGAAAGCGCGCAGGGGACAACTGACTCTTCGGGGACATCGGGCACCGTAACTGAGGGTACGCTTACAACATATGAGTCTAGAGTCACTTCAGGCACCTTGGCAACTGTTCCAGCTGTTCCAGGTGTTCCAGCTGCTCCAACTGCTGCAACAGCTGGAACCCGCAAAACGCGGTCGGTGAAGTCGACGAAACGTCGGGAGATGGAAGCCAAGCTGGAATTGGCGCGCCGACAGCTGGAAGAAGCAAAGGCAGCTGCAGAACTCGCCAAGGCGCAGTGGGAGCTGGTCCAGGTGGAGAATGAAGAGTCCGAGGTCGAGGATGAAGACTGGTCGCATAACGCGAACATCCACACATGGGTGCAGTCGACGGTGGAGAGGATGTCCGGGGCGGGGCATCAGGGGGAGGTGTCCGGGGAGGGGCACCGACTGGGGGCGTCCGGGGAGGGGCGAGCCAGTCAACCTCCAGTCACTATCGTCAAGCCTCAAGACCAAGCGGAACCTTCAAGTAACGGGACCAAGGAATTGGCTGAGGCCATCATGAAGGCCATTAGTGTTGCTCCGAGGAATGCATCGCAACCTAACTACGTACATGAATTACCCGACTTCGATGGAAGAAGCGAAGAGTGGATCGCCTTCAGGACGGTATATGAGGACACCGCACCGCTGTTTACGGATGCACAGAATATGGCGCGGCTGCGGCGGTCAATTAAGGGCACGGCAAGGGAGGCTATCAAGAGCCTATTATATTCAGAGTGCCCTCCTGAAGAAGTCATAGAAGCTCTTCGTCGAAGGTTTGGAAGACCAGAAGCCCTGATCCTGATGGAACTGGAAAAGGTAAAGAATCTTCCTAGGATCAACGAAAATGCGCGCGACATCTGCGTGTTCGCCAGTCGAGTGAACAACACCGTCGCGACAATACGGGGGCTAAGAAGACCGCAGTATCTACACTCACCGGAAATGGTAAGGATTATCGTGAACAAGATGCCGGCGGTATTGCAGTATCGGTGGTACGACTTCGCCGCCGACGCAGAAGATCAAGATCCAGACCTGGTGCATTTAATGAAGTTCCTCAACAGGGAAGCGGACCGGTGTGGACCATACGCGACGCAGGAGACTACGCAGCAGCCGCGCCAGCCTCCCAGACGTCAATTCACGAACACCACGTCCGAACAAATAGAAGAAAAGAAGAGCTGTCCACATTGCCAGTACGAGCATCACCTCTTCGAATGTCGCAAATTTCTACAGCTGCCAATGAAGGAACGGTGGGACGTCGCTACCAAGTCGAAGATGTGTTTCAAGTGTCTTCAAGGACGACATCGGAAGGAAACATGTCGGCGTCCACCGTGCAAGACATGTAAGCGGTGGCATCACTTCGTGCTTCATGAACAACGATGGGATCACCCGAAGCCCGAAGAGAAGAAAGAAATTGCGAATAACGTCATGCTCCCGGTGAATACTGCAAGGACAGCGAAGGCATATTTGAAGATGGTTCCTGTTGAGCTATATGGACCGAAGGGAGCTGCCCGGATCCTGGCGTTACTGGATGAGGGGTCAACTGTCACGCTTCTCGACTCTGCGGTTGCAAGACAAATCGGCCTCAAAGGACCCGTGGAAGCACTCACCTTGGAGACCGTAGGTGGAAAGACCATCTCCAAGCAAGATTCAATGAAGGTCAACGTCAGATTGAAGGGAATGCACCAGACCAAGAAGAGAACCATCACTGGGGCCCGTACGATAGATGACATCAACCTGACGCCTCAGAGGTTGGAAATAAGAAGGATCGAAGAATGCGCTCATCTCAAGCCAATGTCGAAACAATTGTATTATGAAGAAGAGTCACCCAAGTTATTAATCGGACAAGATAATTGGGAGCTCATCGTGTCCAGAGCCACACGCAAGGGGAAAAGAGGTCAACCCGTAGCATCATTGACCTACCTAGGGTGGGTGCTACACGGGTCCGATGGAGCAGCATCAAGACCTGTGAACTTCGTAACCTGCGCGCACGTGTCTTCTAAAGAAGAGGATTTAGAAAAGGTCATCAAGGAACATTTCGCCGTGGAATCGTTGGGGATCCAGCCACGTCGACCGACCACAGACATAGAAGAAAGGGCTCTGGCAATTTTGGAAGAAACGACAAAGAGATTGGACAATGGGCGCTTCGAGACCGGCTTGCTTTGGAAAAACAAGGAAGGGAAAATGCCCGGCAATTACAAGCAAGCGGAAAACCGGTTAAGGAACATCGAAAAGAAACTGGATGGGGATCCGGCACTGAAGCAGGATTATGAAAGTCGGGTAAAGAATCTCAATAGTAACGACGCAACGAGGGACGTGCCCAAGGACTTCGGGAGCGGACACAGATGGTTCAATGGACCTTCATTCCTGGCACAAGAGGAGGAAGATTGGCCGAAACCACGTACTTTTAAGGCGGAGCCCACGGGAGAAGAGAAGGAGAGGTCAACTGTGGGGGCAACGAAGCCCGTTGATCGGCATCCAACTCCGAACCCAGTCAAGTTCTCAAGTTGGACTCGACTAGTGAGAGCGACCGCAAGGGTACTACAGTTCGTCGACCTGTGCCGAAAGAAGAAACACGCTGTGAACGTGTCCCGCAAGTCTGAGCGTCAAGATCCTACCTGGCAAAGAAATAAGAAGAAAGCCAAGGTAGCAATGAAGCCCGTGAACAAGAACACCCAAGAAAGAAGATTCATTCCCCTCGCACCCGACCAAATAAAAGAAGCCGAAAAGATCCTATTACGAAGAAGCCAAGAAGAGAGCTTTCAAGATGAAGTACGCTGCGTCAAGAAGATGAAGCCATTCGAGAAGAATAGCAGGCTTAAGAAATTGGATGTCGTCATGGAAGATGGATTACTACGACTCCGAGGAAGAATCGACGCGGCAAGACACACTCGGCAAGATAAGAAACCTGTGGTGTTAGACAGCAAGCACCACATCACCAGACTGCTCATCGCGTACTACCATGAAGAATTTAACCATGGTAACCACGCGACGGTGATCAACGAGTTGAGGCAGCGCTACTGGATCCTGGGACTACGGTCTGCGGTGAGGGCGACGGTTCATCGGTGTCAGTGGTGCAAGGTGTACCGCGGCACGCCACGACTCCAGCCGATGGGGAATCTCCCGCTGGAACGGTTACGGCATGGGGAACCGCCGTTCACATGCACCGCCGTGGACTACTTCGGGCCCATGAGCATCACGGTGGGTCGGCGTCATGAGAAGAGGTGGGGCGCTCTGTTTACGTGCCTCACAACCAGAGCCGTCCACGTGGAACTGGCAGCATCTCTGTCAACGGACTCCATGATCCTGGCGCTACGAAGAATGGCAGCAAGAAGGGGGATGCCGAAGACGATCTTCAGCGACAACGGCACCAACTTCGTGGGGGCCAACAAGGAACTTCAAGAAGCCCTCGCCAGCCTCAACAAAGAAGACCTCATCACCACAGCCGAGCGGATGAGCGTCAGGTGGAGATTCATACCACCTGGGGCTCCGAACATGGGCGGGGCATGGGAGCGCCTGGTCCGTTCCATCAAAACGGCCTTGGCGGTCACCCTCAAGGAAAGGCATCCCAAGGAAGAAGTCCTGCACACTCTGCTATTGGAGGCGGAGCACCTGGTGAACTCAAGACCTCTCATCGAAGCCGACGAAGACAATGAAGAAGGTGCCCTCACTCCCAATCACTTTTTAATTGGGAGATCCTGCGGCACAAGATTGGGAACATTCACCGACGAAGACCTCACCAGCCGGCGCACATGGAGGACGGCGCAGCGACTAGCCGACCACTTCTGGAGCAGATGGGTGAAAGAGTATCTTCCAACTCTGATCCCGAGAAGAGTCGACGCGAGAGCTGCCACAAGGGACTTGCAGTGTGGAGACACGGTCCTGATAGTGGACTCCACGCTGCCACAAGGAGCCTGGCCGAGGGGTGAGGTGGTCCGAACCTTCCCTGGGCCCGACGGTCGCACCAGGGTATTGGAGGTGCGCACTACGGGGGGCGTGTTGAAACGTCCCAGCTCCAAGTTGGTGCTGCTGGTACCAGCACGGCGTGATGAAGAGCAAGCGGTCGACGACACAGGCGGTGGAGCATCGACCAGCGAGCCAGACTGCGGGGAGGCGGTCGTCACGTCGAGCCACGAGCATGGAGTCGCCGGGCCAGGAGTTGGTGCTACGCACGAGGGGGAGGATGTCGGCGACTGACTTACGAAATTGTATGAATAATTGTAATTAACTTGTGTTTTATGTCTGTCTGAATATGTTTTATAAGTTAAATAGGAAAATTATATTACGTAAGTTTTAAGTTTAGGATAAGACACGGTAGATGGCGCTATCGGTCACATTTATTGTATTTTATTCGAGTTTTTAGGTATTTTTATGAAAATTGTATTATAGGCTATGTTTTTGAGATTTATACATGTTTTATGTTTTTAAAGTTTATGTTATCTCCTAGAATATGTTTCTAGCTTCATATTGATGTAAGAATAGTAAGAATCTATTATGATAATTTTTAGATAATTAGGAATATTGACATGTAAAATCACGTAAGATGTACATTTTTGGAATATTTTCACGAATAACTTTGTAACTAATTTAGGTATGGAAATGTAACTTATGTAGTTAGATAGGGCTAATTATAAGGATTCCAACGATGTACGATACATATGTGTAAAATTTGGGAAATTAATAAAGAATGAGTGAAAACTAGGTCAGCCAAAGTGAAAATGACACGAAAATGGGCCTAAAAAAGCGCGGCTCTCTTTACGGTATTGCTCTGGGGTAGCTCAGAAAACCAGTTTTCCGGCCTTAGCATGGTCTCAGCAGAGAAGAATACGAAGAATACTCCTGAAGAAGAAGAAGACTCCTGAAGAAGAAGAAGACTCCTGAAGAAGAAGAAGACTCCTGGAGAAGAAGAAGAAGACTCCTGGGGAAGAAGAAGGAAAATCTGAAGACGGAAGCATTCCTGCGCAAGAAGAGGAAGTAGGGGTTAGGTCGGGATAGGGAAGAGGCTTTGGCTGGCCTACACTCTTGTTTCTATTGCACGTCAATTATTGTTTCTATTGCACGTCACCCCTTCCCCGCACCTACCCTCTCTACGGCACGGGACAGGCGCAACTCCCCGACGCGACGACTACCACTACGAGCGGGCTTCCGGCGCCGGACGGAAGAAGGCCGTCCGTACAACATCACGCCCGCACCCCTATACGGTCGCAGGTTAGGTGGCGGCGTGGCATACCACCACACCGCCGAACACACAGCGCCCCGCGACAACAATTACTGTTAATGTAAGGAACAGGTAGTCGCATTTTATCGCTATAAAAGTTATGATGTCCTTTCATAAGCTATATATTTAATTTAATAATGCATATTAAATATGTCCGCTAAATATTATTCGGAGAGAATTAGTTGAATTTATCAAATATACAGTAAAAATAAAAGCTTAGTAATGACTATGCAAATATTTTCTAAGTTTCTCTTAACATTTATGTCCGCGACTGTCCACAATAGTCGTAAGAACTAGATCACATACCTTTTTTTCCATGATTAAGGAAAATAATGACTTAAATGCATTTAATTGTATATTTAAATGCGTCTCACAACTTTTGTATCATCTATCTCTTAATACAAAACCAATATTTTTAATTTTCTCAGAAAATGTAAGTTCACTACTCCACCTAAGTCGTTAACGTTACATTTGTATATTGCTTGAAAAAAAAAACGTTTTGAAATGAAACTTTTCCATTTAAATGTACCTCACAATGTCATCTCACAGTACAATCACAGCATTTTCTCGAATCCCACTTTTCTGCACAAAGCCAACATTCTCCCAGAACATTTATGTCCACGACTGTCCGATAGTCGTATCGGTGGCGATACGATCGCGGGTTTCCGCGCGTCATTCCAACAAATTGGATTCAATGGGCCCCGTTCAAGTATTCAGCGTTTAAATGGCCGTTTCTTTGATTCGGACTCCGGTATCGCTAACAAGCCTGTCACAGATCGACTAGTCTTATTGATAGCGCTAGCTTTTTAATCAAGACTAATTCAATTAGTATTACCGGCCTTGGTTGTATCACTACCAGATTAATTCAATTTAGGCGTACAAGTTTATTTTATAGGCTGGTTAAACTGTCAGCGAATAACGCTAACTTTATCTTTTGATGAATCATCCATCAAAAGATAAAGTAGCTAGCTAATTTTGATAAACGTCAAACCTGATTGTTTTCATTGAATGATTGATTTGGTATTCATGAGATTGACAATGATTAAAGGTGGGAAAACTCTTTGTTTCGTTGTGACGTCACAACGATCATATGTTCCACCCGTTAGTAATAATCAATGTTAGCCAATTTTTGCATAATACAGTTTGAAATTAGATACTTTAGGTAAACAAAAACTGACAAATTTCGATCTTGGCTTAAAACCAAAAATTGGTTCTAAGAAATACGATAAAATACGAGAAGGCACAAATGTAGATTTATTTTACGTTTAAATGAGATGTTTTCTTTTACTTTCCATTGTAACAAACAAAAAGAATCAAGAACAAAAAGCCTGGGATCAGAAAATTACTACACACCAAAGTGTAGAAAGTAAATTTCAACTAGGCTACCACAACAAATATGTGTTACATGTTTCTGTGTGCGTGCGAAAGACGTTCCTTTAATTTCCAAAGTAATTAAAACTGGTATCTTAACTTTGCTTTTAAGATAAACGATATTTTGCGGAGAATATCATAACAAAGTAAACTCACAAATAGGGTTCCTCACAAAAGGCACAAACCTTGATGTCTGAGACGTTTCTTGCTTTTGCTTTATTTAGCTGCCAACGGGCGGGTTTTAATTAAGTCTTTTGTAAATTAACTATATAAGTTTGGAGGCGACTGTAAGGAGATAACGAGGTTTTATAAAGAGACTGACTTTCAATTATATTGCAACAAAATTTTGATTCGAAATTAATTTTGATTTGATTTAGGCAATGTTAAATGTATAGGGTAACCGACTTAAACATCGGATCTAAAGGAATATTCAAAATCGAATAGTGTATTTAAAAGTCGCGAGTTAAATTAAAAGAGCATAATTAAATGTAATTAAAAAAAGCCTCTTTTTGATCACTATCGATAATGGCCGCTTTCTTCGGATTTTGAATCCGTCATTGATTAAGCTTTAAATCGCTATTAAAACAAATTATTTTACGTATTCGAAATATTTTTGAAATCCAACAATTTTTTACACAATTTGGCAGTATCTACAAACGTATAAGTATATTCGAAATAAAATTAACCTTATCCGTTTCTATACTCCCTTAATTGACTTTCAAAGGGCAAGTTAGCGAGACTACACCTTTTGTCTTCAGAAACTGAATTCGTTAAGAATTCTATTTCTGGAAATATTATTAATAGAAATTCGTAGAAATTTCGTTTTCATAGACGTTTATATTTTGATTGTATCTTTTTTCTGTTGGTTTAATTTGAATTTGGATAACTTATCTGTGTTTTCTCGGAATCTATCCAAATAGCAATTGTTTCCAGGCTTAATGTTTACGCTCACGTTTATTAAGTGTAACTTAATTACTATTACGGTATTATTTGATGAGTTATCATTCTATCAAACAATTTGGAAATCTAGACCTTTTCAAAGCTAAGGAGATAAGCTAAACTCTAGAATAGTATTTGACTATTTGTAACTGAAAATGATCAGAAAATACCTTTTTTCACATTATTCTATCATGACAGCCTTTTTAGGCATAGTTTAAATCGATAAAAATCGATGATGAAAGACAATTCATTATACAATATTCATTTAGTATTATTAAGATGATAAACCAATGATAGCCAAGTAGGAACCGACAGTTCTACATGTCTAAAGTTCCGAAAAAAGTGTCGATATTTGCAGTTACCATTTTTAATTAACATAATAATATTGTGTTTTAACAGAACGACTCCGATGATGAACAGTGTGCGTTGAGCGACAAGTGGCAGTATGAACGGAAGTCCAGGCGGTGGTCCAGGGTCGTGGAGATCACGCCACAGGCACAAAGAAGGCTGCAGGTTTGTAGATCATGTTTATAGTGTAAACGTATAAAGAAAATATTCATACGTAAAAATGGAAAAAACTTGAGTGCAGTCATTGTGCTGGTCTGACACGAAAATGGTTCTGGATTCGATTCCCAGTAGCGATTAAATCTTTATGTGTTAAGTTTGTTTTGAATGGATGTGTCCTTGGTATCTTTATAGCTTACATTAAATCCTAATATAAAATAATCAGACCAAAATTCGGTATTTATTCATTCATTCACAAGCAATACGACCTTATTAGCATAATACATTTTTTCGTCAAGTTTAAGCTTATTTACTATTTTCAATATATTTCAGAGCCCTTAGAACTCAGGCCGTACATTTTTTCTGTCTTCAATTTATTATCAACGTAGTAGTATCAGACTGCGTGGCGTCGGTCACAAACAATTAAACCCATCATTCACATCAATTAAAATTCATTAAGATTATGCTCTTTAATCATCGGTTCTAGGAATGTACTACAGGAATTAATAAAGACGCTATATTATGGGTCAATAAAAACAGAATCGAAAATTGGGGCACATCTGTGGGGAATTGAATCTGAAACCCCCGTCCACTTGATGGCAAAGGGTCATCAGAGTCTGTAATACACTCTCTAAGTAGGATCGGATTTTTGCCTAAGGTCAGTCTTAGATGTGTTACTGTGACATTAGGTTAGAAAGCATCTCTCAAAGCAGAGCAAAGTATCGCTAACACTTCTAATAAAATAGACAAGGCACATTTTTAATTAGTAATATATTCCAGCAACGCTGTATACATGTCATTATAACAGTTGTATTCAATGTAAAATATCTACTTAGTGCATCTTAAAGCGGATTTGAAAATATATTTCTGTATTTTTCAATGTTAATTGACGATTTATGTAGAGTTCACCACACTTAAGTCCCAATTTTAAAACTTAGGCTAGGCTTGGTAATCAATTTAATTGTTGTGGTGTTTCGTATGTTTTATTATATTGGCTAAAACGCATACACATACACGTATACGGCGTATCACTATGGCACGTCGCGATATCGGATAACTTCGCGATATCGCGTCGTGAAAATCTACGATGTCTATCGTAAAATAACAGGACCTCGTGAAAATTGATGATGCAATCGTACCTTATTTTATCTCAATTTTCCTAGTGCTAGCAATAAATATATGAACTTTTTCATGCCCTCAGTAATTGTAACCACAAGTTCTAAAACTTTTTTTCTTAACAGGTGATAGCAGCCAGGGCGTTAGCTGAACGAGAAGCGAGAGAGGCGAGAGGAGAGGTGGAAGATGATGAGGACGAGACCCTGCCCACCATCAGGGTGGGGTTGGTCGACGCTGACGGCCATTACACTGACGTGGAACCGGACTTGTGAGTATTTAATATTGGAATTAGTCGATTTGTGTAAGTGATCACTGTCAATCTCCAATCTCAATGTCCATTACCAATCTCAAATAGAATTAGTTGAAATTCTACTCCAAGTCAGTCACAGATGCATTGATTTTCTTACTTGAGTACTAATTTTGACACGAATTCAATTCTTTTTTTTTCGATCGAAAATGACAACGACCACGTGGGAAGACACAAGATAGATTGATTTTTAATAACGGACGTTAATCTTTGAAAAATACTTAAACAATGTTGACACTGCTATTGTACGGCTGAAATAAGTGGACCAGATAAAATACGAACGGTTTTCCCACCTTAACTTTGAATTCAAGCAAATGTGATTAATTAAAACAAAACAAGGCTGTAAAATCTATAAATTGCACTTATGAACGCGCATGTATACGAAGCCTTAGATCACCAAAAACAAAACAACATAAGAACGTGTCTATAAAACCAATCTACGTAAGTTCACTTTCCACTTAAGAGCCGTATTGTGCTCAGTTAACTATATTGTTAGTTAAAAATCAATCAATCTGACATTAACAAACGGACAGACAATGGTCGCTAATGAGAAGCGTAATTGGCCCTTGATTGAGCGGAAGGTGGTTTTTGGCTTTCTTTTAATATCTACTAGTTTATATTGACCTCTTATGAATATGTTATAAATATTTCGTTACTTTTCTTTTCTGTTGATCTTTTTAAATATAGAAGTCAATCACAGATAAGATTATAACCCCGCGATGCTGCTCCGGAGAACTAAGTTGGAACCCATCTAACGTATGCATGTCTCCCTTACTATACCCAAAACCAGAACACAGCAGCTTTTCACAGTGCGTGTATAAGGCAGAAATAGGTGTGGCGACGGTGCCTGAGGAGTCGAACCACAAAGGGTTCTAACACCTTTAACAAAATATGTAATTTAGTTTTTATACCTATTTGTGTTAGAGTGTTGAGTATTCTGGTTAGGATGGTGTGATTTAAAACAGAATTATTTCTTTGTAATAAATCAAACATGATCCGAATGGAAAATCCATTAGATGGAAAATCCATTCGGACCGTAGAATGGATTTTCCATTTCTATTTGGACCAATAAAATAAACCTAATGTAGTAATATTAACATATGTAATGTTTTCAACACAACCAAAAAATCGCACAAACCGTACAATCATACCAATTTAATAGATTGTCTTTTTTTCTCATTTTTAATTAGAAACTTCCATAGACTAATCGATGTCATTTACAATAAATTAGTAACATACTTATACTCTATCAAACAGATTCACTTTTGAAGTCAGCCGCTAGCCACTAGGCCATTAGGGCACAGGTCTCACAAAACGGTCAGTCATTGTCAATTATTATCTAGAAACTTAATGGCCGTCAGCTGATACCATCGCTACTTGAGGGTATCTCCGAAGTGTTATAATTGTATACTGGGCGCCTGTCAAATTTAATGGACCCGCGGTAGTCTGTCTTATTTCAGAGTCTCGGCTTAGGCTCTGTTTACACTGTGGTTATTATTCTAACGATTTATTATCTTGTCTATGCGTTAATAGACTTTGTAATAATCTATTAAGACAACTACAAGATTTTTGCAAAATAACTCTTAATAATCAATATTTTACACAAAACGTCTGTTCTTTATGTTTGCATCGTCGTTAACCCAATACTCACTACGTCTCACTGCTGGGCACGGATCTCTTCTGAGAATCAGAAGGATTAGGTCATTATCCACCACGTTGGCCAAGTGCGTTTTGCTAGATAACTTTCTATGAGGAATTTTCTCCAATTTATTAAAATCTTAAATTTTCCACAATAAAAGGCAAAAACCATTCCTATTCCAATTTTTATTCCGATAACTTTTATAATAATTTTATTATGGCAACGGTGATAATATTTAACTGGCCTCTTTATAAATAAAGTTTTACAATTACAACGCAATAAAGCTAAAACGGATTGACTGACAAACAACACGCCGCTCTTAGGTCTAGGAATTAGAAATTTCGCTAGCTTATATAACAATATTCAAATGAGCACTGAAAGGACTTTTGAAAATCTTTGACTTTTAAATGTCAGTCAGTGAACGCGCCTTAACAATCATTTGATTGTAGTGATGTACCGAATGCATCTCTGTAACGAATGTCAAATCATTTTTATTAATTTGTAATGAATAGGTCACTGTGTTGCAACTATTGTTGGTCAGTAAACTTTAGAAAACTACCAGATGCTTTGTTTTGTAATTTAACCTTTATAGAATGATATATTTATTTAGAAACAAATAGACGCCGGAACTATAACAAAATTAAAAAAAAATATCCGAAGAAAACACGTTAATGGGGTTGCTTAGCGCAATAGATGCTTGTATCGATATCACATCACATTTTGGCGACCTGCCTTAGTGCACGGTATCCAAAATTGCGTCTTAGTGACTGCATGAATACTACATCGCGCTCAAATGTGTATTATAAGTTTAGTTATCGCTGCATTTAGTTTGCGAAAAGCAGCTAAATAGTCGATCGCTGATGCTAAAAATAGGATGTCTGATGGGGCCCTAACATAGAAATAGGCGTGACTATGTTTCCTCCACAGTCAAAAATGTTATACATATTGATATCAGTCTAAGAAAAGCAATTTTAAGAGTTGTTGTGTTCCGCTTTGAAGGGGTGTGGTAAGGGAGACATACTTATCCGAGGCATTCCAACCTGAGGTAGAAGTCTAATCTCTTCTGGGTATCATTACAGATGCCCATATACGGCAGTAGTCACTTACTGGATTGGACATCAAATGGACAGCATGTTTATTTGTTACTTCTCCATTATATAAAAAGTCACTCACATTTACACAAAACATTGCCTCGTGTCTTAAGTCCAAATACGGAACTCGTGATGGACCTCGCGTTCAGCGGCATCTACAAAGCCCGTAATTACATTAACCAACTATTTGTTCTACTTACTATTTGGGCACTTAGCCCTTCACCTATCACGTTTCCATTTCCGATTGCCAAACCCAAGGGAATAATGATAGGCTGTTACTGTTAGGGTATGGTGGCAGTGTTAGCGAGGATCGATGAGAGGAGATACGAGTCCATGTTAGTTTAAAATAAGAAAGAGTTTTGTATCCTTCCTAAATAATTTAATCGAATTTGGGAAGTTGAAATACGGATTATGAAAATTAAATGCTGTCTAAAAATCTAAAGTAAACGTTTATAATTTTATTCGACTTATAAAATAACATATCAGGTTTTTTCTTAATTCAGTTGGCATTAAATACCTTACTATTTCTTAACTCCCTAAAAGCCTTTTTATGTCCCATTGCTGGGTATAGGTACCTCCTCCCCTGCAAAGGAAGATACCTGTAACATACTTCACCACGTTACTTCAATATTCCAATGATGTGCAGATTAATGGCTTACCCAAGGATGGCATTGGATGTTTTTAAATCGCCCATATGGCCTCCGGCGATACTTAGCGACTGCTATCTAATAACAACCGGAACTGACGGCTTAAAATATCCCTAATTTAAATTGGTAATTTAATTAACTGAATTATCAGATCAAACCTGAAATAAGAGCTTCAGGTTTGATCTGATTATTCAAGGAAAAATGAAACTTGGCAGGGGCACATCCGTGCCCCCAGATTTATTGGATTATTGTCAAATATTAAACTCAGATTATTAATTACTTTGAAATGCTTAGTATTATTTCTTTCTTAGTGATATATGTCTCCCTTGATTATCCAAAGTTTTATGTCCAGAAATCGGTCATAAAAAGTTTTACAACCTCCGTTACTGAAGCACTACCTTTACCTATTGCGTCAGCTCAATAACCCGAACGAAGGGCTCGTTTTTGAAGCAGAAAGCACTTAATGCACTAATAATTAATTATTATTGTTAATAGCCAAATTGACGAGTTAATGGCCTAGCGACAAGGCAGTGGTAAAAAAAGTTTATTCACACGTATTTATCAAGATAACGTTTAAGGCTGTTTAATTAATTAACGGAAACTACTAATGAGCTTACAAAGCTTTCGAAACGGTTCAAGTCGTGTGTGGTCGATTTATGGTTTTGTAGTACGAGGAATGTAACTTGAAAATTTGTAATAAATACATTTTATTGCTTTCGTTGTAATTAATATTACAATTTAGAGAGAAATAAATATTATTTAAATTTCGTTAACAGTTTGTAAATTTTGAGTAAAATTGTGTAAAATGATGAATAGTTTAAATTTACAATATTCTGACCTTTTTAAAATACTCTAAATTGATTGTCTATCATAGTATCATACATTTTCGTACGCATCCTTTATTTATTTTTTTATATGTCCTATGTGTGGAGAGAGGGTGTTGCATACTGCATAATATCACAGTATAAGGATATCCTTATACTGTGATAATATCTTACATGTTGGAAGTGAGTTGTTGCGAAGTAGTTTCTGTACTGTTATTTATGGTATCTATTTTTTTTTTATAATATAAGAGTAGCAGACGAGCATGCAGTCTACCTGATGGAACGTGGCTATTGCCGCCCATGGAAATCTGTAATCAACCCCAGATAGGATTAGATATTCCTACCTCAGGTCGGCCACAGATGCGCCGCTTCCCCTGAGGACTAAGCTGGAACGCCTCGGAAAAGTCCGTCTCCCTTACCACACCCTTCTTAACGGAACACAGCAGCGCCGAACACTGCTGTTATAAGGTAGAAATAGGTGTGGCGGAGGTGCCGCCGGAGTCTAACCACAAAGGGTTTGACCACCTCCAAACATTTAATAACATAACTATAACGATACTGTTTCTATAACACACTTACCTATTATCATTTACTTATCCCAAGTGAAGTATGACAAAATTTATCAATCTTTATGGTATAAGGGATATACATTAAATATCTAGAAGCTTTGCTCCGAGTAATTTGTTGGGATTGAACCCATGACTCCGATTAGAAGCCATTCTAATGCGTAAAGCGTCTGAACAGTGCATAAGCTACTTAACTAAATGTATGTGTGCACTAAGACCTAAATAGTATAATCATATGAGTCTACATTACTCACATGTATAACCTTTTTAAAGGTCTGGAATACAGTTAGGAGTCCAACCTCAAAGTCTCATTTTCCATGAGAATTTTCCATGATTTTTCAAAGAGAAAATTTAATGAGAAAACCTACTGGCCTAAAAGTCTCTGGAAAAAAGTTTCCAATGTATGTGAAGTAGTCTTAGTTTTTTTAGTTGGTTTATGTGATAGGCTATGGTTTAAATACATCTCGTTTTAAAAGAAAACCAGTGCCCTGGGATAATCAGGGGCTGACGCTGAATATATCGTTAAACATTTTTTAATTTCATTTTGTCAGTGTAACTTCCTATTTGTCCTTTAATAGCGGGGTAAAAGAAGTGTGTTTTTTGTTTTGATGGGTTTGGTCATGGTAGTATATAGATACTGAAATGATGCATGCCACTTCAGTCTTGAAGGATAGCAGCGCATCTGTGACTTCGGGAAAGATTTGGCTTACTTCAGAGCCACATACGGTGACTTTAATATATATATGTGTTATTGTTGTTCTAAGAGAAATTAATTGCAAAGTTGTGGTTTTTCATTAGTGTTTATAGCTTGAGTTATATCAGCCTATTCGTTAGAATACAAGCTATTGAACTGTTAATAAACCGTGACTAAAAAGTGTTCTAAGAGAATCACAGAGTGTTATAAAAGAAAATCACAATATGATCATCATGCAAAAGTTTTCGTTCAAACCTTTATTGCAAACCACATCTTTATTTTAGATTGCACAAACTGTTCTATGTAGTTAATAAAAGGGCGATCATACACAAATCACATCTTATTCTATTTACTTAATTAAAGGCCGTAAGTGACATTGACCACATTCATATTCATGTTATTGTAAAAAAACTCGTTAATATAAAAAGTCGTAAACACTAAAAACTCTAAACTCCCTTCAAACAAGAGTGTTCCGTACAAAAGACACTTCGGCGCTAAGTTTAATAGCGTTCGTCGTAAATAATTTGAATAGTATAACTTTTCGCTGAAAATTTCGGCCCTTTTACAGTTTTCAAACTTCGTCCTTAGGCGCGTTAAGGCCGAAATGTCCATAATGACGCAATTTACGTCAGAGATCTATGTTATTATAATGTCTAGAATGATACTTCTGCTCGGGACTATAAAAACCAGACTAAAATTAGTTTAATGACCACTGCCATTGCAGCATATGAAGGTGGTAGAACCCTCAGTCGTGGCATTGCCGTCACACCTATTTCTACGTAATAACCAGTGTTAAATGCTGCTGTGTTCTGGTTTGAAGGGTGTGGTAACTGTGTTAAGGGAAACATACTGTTACGAGGCATTACAGCTTAGTCCTCAGGGGTAGCGGCACATCTGTGGCTGACCTTAGATAGAAATTTAATCTTATCATGGGGCGATTACAGAGTTCCAGGTGGACTGCGTGCTCCTACATGATAATAAAAAAGCAGTAAACACGTAAAACAGGTTTAAACAATGTTTAATCGCTATTTTTTCTACAAAAAACGTGTATGTTGACAACATTTGGGTACTTTCCACAAATAAAGTGATGTTTGTTTATTTCAAAGACTGTAATAAAAATCACTTGTGACCAAAAACAAAAGCTTAAAAATACTCACGATTAATTTGATGTCAAGAAAAAACGTTTTAATACATTTAGGGAATTGTTATCTCCGTTAAAAATGATCTTAACCTTAAGAACAAATGTCCCATTACCATAAACCTCTAATCCCTTACAAAATTGAGGTTAAGTACGTTACGTTTGATTTTGGTCATTTTATATTAGTGATTACAAGTAATAGTTGAACTATCGATAGATTGTAGATATCGACACTTAAGTAAATAACAATAATTGCGATAGGGTTATCAATTATATCGATAGATCTAATGGAATCTTTTTAATCGATATCTTAGACTTGTTGATACTTTTGATAACTGATAATCATATCGATATTATCAGATATTAATAGGATGAATTGTTGCAATGGTGTCTATTATTTTGGCAACACTGTCGATTGTATCGATATACCTACTAATAAGTTATAAAATCAAACTAACGTCATTTCCAATTAAGTAAATAATATTATAACATTATTAGAATTTTTCATTAGATCGGAAATGACTATCGATAATAATGTTACTAATTTTCATCGATAGTGAATCTATCGATAGTTTTTCATCACTAGTATAAATACCATCCAATACATCCAAAGCTTACTCGATTCGGTCCAATACACCTCACTGCACCATTTCAAATAATGGGATTTAATAAATAAACCGTGACACAATTCATAGCGACTAATTTGGTATGTAAATACTTACAAATTGGTCGGCTTTATCTCATTTGTATGCCTCCAGATCTTTGCGTATTTCTTAGATGAGTAAAATACTTAGATTGATCACTCCTAACAAGAAAGTGTAAGCAGTTTTGAGAATTGAAATTGTTGCGTAAATAAAATTTTGCCACGTCTCCGTTTTAAAATGTCCCTAAAATTTCATAATTCTAAAATTTAGTAAATTCTAAAATTCTAAATAAAATTCTAAATCAGTTCTAAAATTTAATAAATAAGTATTTCAACCATTTGAAATACGTATTTATTAAATTACGTAGTATTAGATATTAACACGTAAATTTTCTCTAAAAATGTATTTTATTTGTCAAGAATTCAAACAATAAATAATAAAATCATCCTTTTGTGGCTTAATTCAATTTCCAGGCGGTGAAGTATCTTTCTATTTTACGTATCAAAGGCGTATTATGAAACAGCATTTGGATATTATAAGGCATCAAGCCTTATAATATCCAAAGATGTTTTGACAGAATTATCGTTGCATAATTAATAAGGTTTTAATCCAGACGATTAATAACAAATTGGTGTTGTGATGAGGAAATGATTTTACGGTAAAATATTTGTGTGAGAAAACTGGGGTCGTTCTTTAAGTTTTAATGCTTTATGTTTGCTTATTCCAAATTAAAACCATAAGTTTGTCCCATATGAGTTTTTATAATGTACTGATGCCAGCTTATAGCATCGACACGAAAATAAATCTTCCACACTGTTTGGTCTTGTTTCGATATCTAGGCCATTTTAAAATTGTAGATCGTATCAAAATTAATTATTAGTTTCTAAGAAAAGTTACGAAAAATACCACTTATAAAAGAGTATACATCATTTAATTTACAAATATATATGATTGTTTCAGATTAACGGTTCCTGGTCAGCAAATGATACAGTTACCAAGCGACAAGGAGGATGAAGAGGAAACGGGTACTCGGTTCAGGCGGACCGGCTCCGAGAGACTTCGCGACGGAGCCAAGGCTCTGCTGCGAAGGGTCGAGTCCCTAAAAACAAGGAGAAGAAAGCGGCAGAACCGAACAGAAGTCATCGTGTCGTCACCACATTTCCTAGACGTTCAGCAGGACAAATATCCTGATTTGAACTACATTGATATGACCCCAACCACGCCAACAGCATTTCCTTTCTCATCCATAACAGATTATCATTCCCCTGCGCACGCACCAGCCATCAGAACACAACCGCCATCACCAATGACAATCATGCCACCTTCTCCAATCGCTCCTTTAGAACAATCCTTCGTCCTAAATCCCCCTTTTGGTGACGATAGCTCCAGCTACGCATCAGACGGTAGCATGGGGTCTAGTAACAAAAGTTCTAAGTCCAAACTTGGTAGAGCAAAAAGGATCTTTCACAGAGGAATCAAGAGTGACGACTCCAGCGCACTCAGTGATTCTGAATGCCAACCAGCGAGTTGGAGGCATAATTATTATAAGGAACACAATACTCATCATAATACTGAAGTAAGTATTATCTAAAATCTGGATCTTATAGTGACCATGTTTTTCTTTTCGGAGTACGAATCATTAATGTAGATGAAAGAGCCTTTTCTTACAAAAATTTTCAAAGGCGCGTAAAATCTACCAACCCACATTTGGACAGCGTGGTACACTATGACTTAAAGACTTCTCATTTTAAGATCAAACCCTAATAGTAAAACAATGGCTTCTTGATGATGATAATGATACAATTTTAGGTGTATGTGGAACCAGCTTCACCAATAGAGCTGAAGCCAGATCCAGAAGTGCTTCGAGAAGTCCAGAAGTCTCCCGCACACACTCCGCATCGACGGCAAGCCATCAGGACAAGTTCGCTCAACCTGGGGAAAGATGGACAGAAGTGAGTTATTCTTTTTAACCTTTTTAAGGAGGTTTTATACTCGACCGTAGCGGTCGAATATAAAAGTAAGTTTGTAAGACCGCAATTTTCACAAAAAACAACTGATCGAATTTGAATGGGGCATTGGCTTTTTGAAAAGTTATAAAAGCGTGTTAATACATACATAATGTTGGATTTATCAGTAGCCGGTAGTTTTTCTTAGATAATGCTGGACAAGAGGTTGTGGAGGCTGCTAGCGTTGCTATAGGCTTCACATTTAGTAGTCAGTATGATCAATGATCACTTGATATGATTAGAATAAATATTTTTTTTTGGATTAGATAAAAATAGTGAATGACAGTTAAAATAACAATTTATAGATTCTAATGACAACGCGATTATTAAAAAGATGGAAGTAAAACAAGGTTAGATAGAAGTCAGAAAAAGTGGTTTTCGTGGAAGTAACACAACACGCGAACAATATCTGAAATTGAAGTTACACAAACATTTTAATTAACTTTAGGAAAGTTCACACATGTCTTAATATTCTTAACGTTAATTATTTGAACTTCCAAAAGTTCATTAGTGAACTTTTGCTCTCGAAAACCATCTCCCTCGCGCTTATTTATATAATTATAAAACAAAATAGAATCACGTCTGAATTAGTCTTATTAGTTTAGGAACACCTAACTTCGTACTCGTAGTCAGTGGCACGATTCCCAATTTGCCAAACTTTAGGGTAGGGATGGCGATCTGAGATCGATTAATCGAAGAATCGATCTTTTGAACCAAAATATCGATTATTTCCATCCATCACTGGAGATCGATTCAGTGAATCGATATTTCATCCTAGAAAATCGAAGTTCGATTTTTTCGGAGTTGATTGTTTGGCAAAGGGAGATCTCCCAACGGGCTAGGTGATCATGCCCGGGGAGCGGCCGTGCTCCGACAGTCTCAGTTCGGAGCTTGTATATATACAAGATGTTTAGAGTCTTCGATAGCGTGATTCAGCAGCGCCATCTTTTGACGAGTAGCGGGAAGTTGCTACAATTGAATGTGGTATAGACCCATTGTAGCTGACGGATACGTATTTCAGTGATTGTTCGGTCCGGACGACCTTTTTTCGCTAACTTCACCCTTGAATACATTGAAGGTCAATTTTTGGAAAATCGGATCTTCAGGCCTCGATTTTTTTGTTAATCGATTTATCACACTTCGATTCTTATCGATTCAAGAATCGATATTTTCGGAAATAATCGCCATTCCTACTTTAAGACACTTAATAAAGTTAGGGAAACCGTCACAACACCCAATTTTGGATATAAGTTTCTCTGTCACGCAAATCCACAAGGATTAGCACAAGCAAGATCCTCGCTTACTAAAATAATAATCATTGTTTGTCTGTTGACTTTGTACAAATGATGAATTGATAAGACTCTTATTAATTATTAATTTTTAATGTATAGTACTTTGTATCAATAAACAAAGTATGTTACAATTAAGATGATCCATCACGGTTAACATTTTACAGTTTTTTGAGCTGATTAAAATTCTTCCAAAATATTCGTATCAAATAGATAAAAAGTTATGTACAAATAAATTTTGAGAAAATGTTAGTAATTTCAATCACGATTTTTTTAAGTAGTTAAATATATTTTATATCGTTAAGCCGTCAGTCCCGGTTGAAATCATTCGATTGCTTATTAATGTTGGTACGAGTAGCATTATATTTAGCTAACTTCACCATTTAAACAGGTGTTATGGCACAGTTACGCATAAGATTATGTCTTAAATTAATTCACATATTGTAATATTTTCGAATACTCCTACAACCATGCGTAATACTTTTACAACAAAGTTTCAGTATGAAGTAAGTCCAACAAAACCCTCTGCGAAAACTTTTGCGAGTTGTCGAGTTGGCAAATCACTGTTCACTTTGTATAAGTGTTTCTTTCGAAGTTTCGACTGACGCCAGAATATAAATTAGATCTGTGAAAATTGTGTCCACACTTCTGACTGTTGTCGCGTCTTCTCTCACTATACTAAGGTCCAACCAGGGTATATTTCTATATTAAAAAGGCATGTAAGTTTCTATATTAAAAAGGCAATTAGTTCATGGGCTGTAGTCTATTTCAATAGGGCAAGAATTCGAACAGAAGTTGATAACAGATACTGTATTATCCCTGAGAATTTCGTAGAGAGATTTTCTGCAGTACCATTCTTTATTACTACTGTTATTGATTCTTCTCTGCTAGAAGGTAGAGATAAACGTTAGTACACGTTCTGTTGAAGGAATTATTGTTTAGCTTAGAAGAACAAACTATTTTGATGATTCAACATAATACATATATTCCATTTTAATATTGTTTGAGTAAGGATTTAATGGTAGGCTTACTGTCGGATATTACTAAATTGCTTGTACTTGGATACTGACAAAGTTTGTCTAGACCTTTGTCTAGGACTGAATAGATCAACATATTTAGGCTTAGTATTGTTACAACTTGTGCTTGGGATCGGGTTTAAGTTTTCGTATTAACTTATCACATTGAAATTCAATTTAGAGTTTATAGTTCGGATTATACTGTAAGCTCATCTATATTTACTTACAGTATATTATACCTTACTTACTAGTTTTAGTGTTTCGTTCAGGTCTAAATTATATCATCAGACAAACCATTAGGTAGGTATATCATATCCAATCCAATAATAATCAAAAGCTTATTAGACCAATATCTCCAAAATTGGTTCCAATTCCTGCTTTATAACAGTCCTGTAATGGAACTGATCTTATGCTAAATCGATGTGGTAAAGAAAGTAGACGACTCTCATTTGAGGTTAATAAGAAGTCTATAATATATTAGCTTGGTTTCCATTTCCACGTTTTACCAGATAAATAATGGTGTGTTCTCATTTAAAGAACGCATAAAGAAAGTGTTTTTTATATGAGGGAATTTATATCAGTGTAGTCTTCAGGGGAAGCAACGCCTGCATAGTCGAACTTAAGTACTCTTTACGTTGTCCATATAAATTCGTCGTCTATCTTTTGCGGTGCCATGATGCTAAAATTATCATAAAATGATCTAGATTCTACATACTACAAACACTACAAAATTAGTACAAAATCCCTAATAATTACCCTACTTCGAGTAACTAGTACACAATAACCATTACCAACTAACTAATCAGTGCTATCAATCAGACACCGAAGCAGTGATACATCATGTTGAAATCTTCAATTTTGCGCGCTATTCCGAAAGCGGGCTTGTAAAGGCTTTGCAGACTAATTGCCTCATTTATTCATTACCTCTAAAGTAATGTTCCGTGTAATAGTATGGGGAAATCGTAGCAACCACACAATTGTCTAGTTTTGCTTGAGAATAAGCAAGAAAATTTTATAAGCTGATAAAATACTACCAATTACATTAGCCAGCGACATGTCCATGTCTAATTAAAATTATAACAGCAGTGTAGCGCTACTGCGATCAGGCTTGAAGAATATGATAAAGAAAATGACACGAAGCGTATGAATAGCAGTGTTAAATGCTGCTGTATATCGCTGCGTATAGCAAGGCACATATCTGAAATGTACTAAGTTAGCCCTCAGAAGTAACAAGGACCGACCCCAGTTAAGACTCCAATATTTAGAGTTGTGACCACTTATAATCAACTGAACTGCTTTGCGACTTCCATTTCATATTTATTCAACGGTCTTGTGACCCAACACTATTCTAGTAAAATCTGGTGCTGGCAAAATAATTGTGGAACTAATTACCTTCAACCGACGGTTTGGTTTGAGTGAGACTCACAATTATGCTCATAAGAATAACCTATTCGTATGGTAATTTGGTGAGCTGAACTAATGCGATTTTAACTGGGGTTTCCTACGAGGAGACGGTTATTGAACTTCTGTATTAGGTAATCGGGAGCAATGTTATGATTATGTAACTTTAGGATGGTTTTTACATTGATGACACTGAGACATTCTAGTGTGTGATAATGATGACAGATTTAGTACGTTTTTTGGAAGTGTCCAATATTTTTTATTTAATTTGTTTAATGAGACAGATAATCTTAATCGTGAAATTTAAAAAGAGAAAACAAATCTCCTAATTCGATTTTAAACTTCATTGGTATTTTACAGGGTCCAAATCGTGTCGTATACTATCCTACCCTCTCCTATTTAAATCGTATTATATGTCCTGTCTTAATAACATTCTAAGCAGACACCACAAATTATTCAGTTAGCCAATCGATTTAAAGCATTCTCATCTTCATAGGTTTCGGGATAGAAGTTTGAAAAGGGACAAGTCAGCATCTAGGAGTTCGGAGCTGGACAGCAGTCCAAACTCCGCTGGCTCCAGGTCTCATGATGGAGACCACGATGATGACGATGACAGCCTTGACATGAAGACCAAAAAGTAAGTCGTAATTTGCTGCAACTTTTCATCCACTGCTTTATCATCTGCTGATCTAACAGGTTGGGCGACATACTGTGTGTCTTCAAAACGAAACTAAAGAGTCCATATTCAGTGGAATAACGTTGTTATATTACAACAACCTATTAGCCACACTCCGGATCCATCATCAAATCCGTGTCATAATAATATTGCATAGTTATCCCATTTAAATATTGCAAATTTGACCCGAACGTACATACATTGCAAGTACATAGAGATTCATCGATTGAATCCTCACTGGTTTTTTTACTATTAAATAATTCTAATATAAGTAATTTGTTTCCTTCTAGAAACAACATTCAGAGATGGTATTCCTTCAGAACAAGTGCGCTGAACGGAGGGCCCAAAGCTAATAATACTCTTCAGCCGGCGCCCAATCAAAAGGATCCAGAGGCATACTGTAAGTGATACTTACAACAATTTGAATTGCATATGATACTTATTTATACATTGGGTAAATAAGAGAAACTTCTAAGCACTTCGAAGTCGTTCCACCACAGATGAAGTAAAGATAGAAGTATCGTTTTATTGATAAACCACGTGACGCAACGCCATGATGCCTCGTCAAGGTTTTCTGCTTCAATTTCCGGATAGGCAAAATTCTAGACGAAACAGGTAAAGGCGTAAGGTGCAGAATATATTATAACAATGGCAAACAGCTACTCTTTCTTTAATGGTGGGTACAACACGGAATAAGAGCTTCAGTCACCATTACTTCACCCAAAATGTGGTCTGGTCACTTCTTTAGTTACATAAAAAATACTTCCTCATGACCATTCATCATATTCATTATATTCTCTTATTTTTAGTATCACGGCCAATGTCTTCACTGTCGTGTGGACAACTTCATATCTTGCGGAAGCTGGCACTACTGAGACTAACGGCGTGTATGGAGAGGTACTGCCCATCACATAAGTCTGGGTGGAACTGGGAACTACCGAAGTTGATACGGAAGATCAAGACCCCGGATTATAAAGGTAAGTTTTATATACTAATATCTTCAACCCATTTTTGACTCTTCACTGAGCACGGTCACTTTTGTTAACAAAAACTGTTACAATGTGTGGATTGGTGGACATCGCATACCTTTGTAATTTATTTTACAGAAATCTCAGGTATCTATGTAAGTTCTTTCACTATATTTTTCTTCATCGTTAAACATGTGATCAATAGCATCTTTTTTAAAAATGCATATAATAAAAAACAAAGATGCGGAATTAAACCCTAGACTTCCAAGATGAGGTGAATAAATTAATACAGGACATTTATACCGAACAAATTCATTCATAATTAACGACTCTTCATAATGAACCTTATTTTTCAGATAAAACAGTATTCGGCGTACCTCTAACAGTGTCTTTGCAAAGGACGGGTCACTCCCTACCAAAGCCTATACAGTGCGCTTTGAATTGGCTCAAAAACAACGCCTTAGATCAGGTATGGTTTAATTAAAAAATGCTAAATAATATAATGACTATAATCAATAATGGACGTAGACATCTAAATTTCAATAAACACAAAAAAATGCTTACATCATAAAAACAATTAAATCTAGAGTGCATACATCAAATATTACAATTTTCATTAACCATAGGAACCATAGGAACTGCATTTCCTATAGAAACACAAAAATAAACTATCATCGCCAAAACAATTTCAGATGGGTATATTCAGGAAAGCGGGTGTAAAATCCCGGATAGCAAAACTCCGTACCATAGTAGAGGCTGCTGGGGCTGTAAACGCAGCATTCGCTATCGAGAACATGAACACCATAGACCCGAACCAATCGAGCCTGAACTTCGACGGTGCGCAAGCGCATGATGTTGCTGATATGGTAAAGCAGTACTTCAGAGAGCTGCCTGATGCGTTGCTCACCAATAAACTGAGTGAGACCTTCATTGCGATATTTCAACGTGAGTATCTTGATGTTCTTAGGAAATATTTACTTTTGTGTAAAATTTAATTATTAAGGTTGCTTCTATAACTGCGATTTCATATTTGTTGAAAGAAAAGATTCATAGAAATGGTCAAAAGTTTTCTTCGTACCAAAAGCTTTCAAATATGGTAAAATAACTTGAATGCTTTCCTGCGGCTTATGTAAATCTTGCCCGATCTGATAAGTGATGTGACATTGATCAGTTAGAAATTGCATTGGGTATCCTGCAGCCACCTTCATCCATGCAAGTCGGAAAAGTGTAGTAAAATACGCTCCATTTCTCAGCCAATTGTGAACTCAAACCCAGGAGTGGCACATAAACATGTTGCAGTCACAAGATCATAACATGGTCGATAATAATGATCAGTTTCATCATACATTCTAAAAGTCTTAGACAAAATAATAAAATGTTTCTTAACTTCTTCGCCAGATGTTCCTGAACCATTAAGACCTGATGCAGTTCAATGCGCGCTGCTCTTGTTACCGGAAGAACATTTGGAGGCTTTGCACTCTCTACTCATATTCCTTGCAGAGGTATAATTAATTTAATTTTCAATTCCACATTTTTGTGCTAAATTTTTTTCAAAATTTTATGCGTGAAATGTGTCCCTATTTTTATTTATATTTTTTGTACTCCATACAAATGTATGATCCATAGAGAATTTAGATAAATATTCCATAACCTTTCAATGGTGATTGTTCTAATCTTTTTTCATTTATATTAAAGGTGGCAGAGCATTCAGCGGTAAATCAGATGACAGCATCTAATCTAGCAGTGTGTTTGGCACCAACGCTGTTACGACTGCATCACGCACCACCACAGACTGGCAGCACCAAAGAAGGCAATTCTAACAGGTAACTAACTATTTCCCCTTAAGCTACAAGCTAATCTTAGATAGAATTTCATAAGAACCAATTTGATCTTTTTCATTTTAAATAACAAAAGAACGTGCAGTTCATTTAATGCGGTAAATAGTCATTCCACCCATAGTCATCTGTAATCAACCCCAATAAGATTAACCTACTTGAGGTCAGTCAATGATACGTCGCTACCCTTATGGACTAAAATATAATGCTTGTAGTTGTGTCTATTTCTTAACCCTTTAAAAACTAAGCTACAACAGCGCATAAGTAACTGTAACGACAGCATAACTAAAAGAATAATCATTTTTTTTTTATTACCATTTTTTTATTTAACAGAAGTTTTTAATAAATTCCAGGATGATAATAGAAAGCGTAGCGGATCAAAGACAGATAAGTGAGAGCCGAGCAGCTCACGCTTGTCTCCTTCTATTGATACAGAAACACAAGCAGCTGTTCCTAGCGCCTGCGGATATGCTGGCGAGATGCAAGTTCAACTACTTTGAAGAGAGTGTACCTGTGAGTAACATTCAGTTTGAAATTAATAAGCGAATAATAATTGTTATGGCAAAGTTGGGAATAATTTTATATGTATACTAGTGATGATCCTTAACCATTTTCTTCTAATGTAGTTTTATATTATCTAGTGTGATTCACACTCGTAAAGTCCAAAAAATTCGAGTCAATTCGACAATTGGTTTATGAGTTACAAAATGAAATACAATACAAATAAAATAAAGTTGGTGGTTTAAATTATTATAATTAATTAAATTGATATATGTGTTTTAATAAACTAGGGAAAAGTATAAACTATTCCATATCGAACAAATTCCACCTCGAAAAGAATACAAAGCTTACTTGATATGAACGGTACTATTAAAGTTTGTATTCGTTAAGTGAATTTATGTGATTCCAGGTGGCGTTAGAAGAATTAGGAGCAGATTTCAACCAAGACTGGAAAGGCTTTCAGCAAGCCTGCATCAAAGCTTTACTAAAAGAAGCCAAAGAAAAGTAAGTTTTATTAGTTTCGAACATTTTTTTTCTCTTAATGTACTCGTATCTAGTATTTCCAAATTTATACAAAACTTTCTTCCAGATATTTCTTGTGCCTATAGATTCTTCTTATACAGAAATCTAACTGTTTTCGTGCTTTTTTAGAGTCTGTGGCCGATCGGGAAAGAGGTGAGAGATGGGTGTTAGCGCGATCTTCATCACTTATAGCTGTGTTTCTGTTCTTTACTGACGTTTCCATGAAATATTATATAAGAGTTGTAAATAAGTACTTAGATGCGTAGTTATATGAATAAAGTATCTAGAATTAACAGTAAATTCATGTTAGTTCGCAGTGATTCATTATGGTCCTATAAAATATCTTATATACAAGAATTTGCTGGAGTTTTAGTGTCTTAGTTTACTTTTATTTGTAGATAATAATACACTTCATATTATTTAATTTAAATAGCTAATCCTAAATCTCTCTTATATCTAATACATATCGCAATTTCATCAGTGCTCCTCGATGTCAGATTTTTATGTATCTCACTTTTTCAATTTTAGTATAGGGAAACGTTTTAATGCAGCTGCTTCTCAGTTAACTGCAACATGCCTTTAAATATATTATCTCTAACGCTACCCTACCTATAATCGTACCTTGCCTTTAATCCTATTCTGCCTTTTACCCCTCCTCGCCTGTAGTTTAACATATTTTGTTTTTGATCCTCGTTCTTATCTTGCTTTCATCGTATTCTACCTTTTACCTTTCCTTGCTTATAACCCTGTGCTTCTTTCAACATGTTCTACCGTTGGTCCTCGTTATCATATGTATCATGGGTCGATCACAGAATAATATAAAACTTAACTCTAAACGGTCGAATGTCAGTAAGGAACAAAACACTGTTTAGAAGACGTCACATACCATTTTCATTTGTAGCTGTATCGTGGCCACTTAGGTGGTACGTTAGTGTGATTTTATTTTTTTGATTTTTATTTTAACAATTAAACGAATGTTTTAAATATGGAAATTTAAAAAGATCTTCTTAAATATTTTCTGTATCTACATTTAAATTGTTTTAAATTTAATGACTCTAAAGCTTTTAATTTAATTTTTAAGTCAAAATTGTGGTTTTTGCATCTTGTCTCGACACGTTTTGGCACGTTCATAACAATGCTCGTATCCTCATTTTGATGTTGTGACACAAAAATTAATGAACAAAATTTAAAATTACCATCACCGATCATTTTAAAGTGAACAACGGATTTTTGTTCTATTAAAAATTGTCTTGTTTCTTTAAGTTTGTTTAATTTGTAATATAAGTTTATTTTGTTACATAAGCTGCATTTTGTATTTATTTGTCTATTGTATTAACAGGGTTTGTAAAAAATTACTTGAACAACTTCTTACTTTTTTCAATATAAATCAAGAACGCACGAAAATAATATTCTAAACAACTCTTCTCTCAACTCAATAACGCTGCAATATTGTGCTCTTAAGGACCACACCATTACGTAATAGCACTGGAAATCAACAAATGACAATATCCTGTCAAGAAAACTGGCCCACCTACAACAAAGCTGCAATTTCTTTCCATACAAACAAACCCATTAAAATCCAATGACAACTCATATGGTAAACCCGTTATTCCGTTTGGGCGGGAGTAGGTAAGGAATATGTAGGTAGGTAATATGCCTAAGGAGGTAATACATATGATAAGAAAACATACATACATGCATACATACTTACATACATACATTAAAACCCTCATAAAACGTTACAAGTACGTTCCTCAGTCGGGTAAAAATAAACCCAACCACAACAAATCCAGTCCTTCTTAAAACAAGAAGAAGGAATCTAGGAACATAAGAACCAGAACCACCCGCCAATGTGCCCGATCGGTTCCAGGAGCAGGGGCTGGATGTCGGTGTCTGGCGCGGCGCCGCACGTGGAGCTGTGCTGCAAGAAGGTGGGCGACGGGCACCCGCTGCGGCTCTGGCGCGCCACCACCGACGTGGAGGCACCGCCGCAGGAGGTTATGCAAAGGTACACTATCAGTACACTGATGGTAGAAGTCTCTGACGACCGCCTGGCCATGAGCAAAGTTAAATATCCTCTGGCCGTTATGTAAATGGCCGAATTAGAAACGTGATGGCGTTTTTTGTAGTCATAGACTTTTCAGATAAAAACTTTATGAAGTTCCATCGCGGCACATTAAAATCTTGGTGAAATTAGTAGGCTCATTAATTACAAAGTTTTCTGACATGATATTTGTCGACAAATAGACATATTTGTTGCTGTATGTTTTCACTCTTCCTTTTTCTCTCCCCATATTTGGTGGAAACTTAGTACAAAATCCACGTAGAGACACGCAACAAGAGAGACAGTGTCTAGAATCGTAGATGGACGAAGAGACCAATTAGCCGACTGGTTTCAGATATTTTCAAAGCGTCGATAAGTAATATCTGAACAAGATTTAAAGACTGCTGTTCAGTGGTATAAACTAATGCAGCTGAAACACGCTTAGTCTTTTCTTTCGAATAATATTTAAAAACTTCGTATTTTCCAGGATACTCCGCGAGCGGCACATCTGGGACGATTCGCTGGTGAAGTGGCGCGTGGCGGAGAAGCTCGGTACAAACGCCGAGGTGTTCCAGTACATCACCGCGTCCAGCATCTACTTGCCGCCGAGAGACTATTGTGTTTTGCGGTAAGTTTTACTAAAGTATTTATTACTACTAATATTACATCTTTTACAAGTTCTTTTAAAATGACCACCATACCATACCGTTCTAATTTTTTATTTTATTCTTTTATTTAATTTTACATTTTTTTTTATTCTATTCTAATCTGTAATCAACCCCAGATGGCATTAGTTATTCCTACCTGACGTCGGTCACAGATGCGCCGCTACTCCTAAGCTGGAACGCCTCGGAAAAGCTTGTCTCCCTTACCACAACCTTGAAACCAGAACACAGCAGCGTTTAACACTGCTGTGTTATGAGGCAGAAATAAGTGTGGCGGTGGTGTCGCTGGAGTCGAACCTCAAGTTCTAACACCTTCAAAGAAGATATAGTCCGCGCCAAACTGCTAGTCCGCTCTGAATATAGAAATGAATCGCGTCGTCATAGCAAATTGTATGACTACACCTGCTCGCAACAACTTCAGAGCGGACTAGCAGTTTGTTGCACTATATGTTAATACACATTGACAATAAACTTATTATATTGTAATGTACTATTCCAGGTCTTGGCAGCAAGGCGGCGGCGGCGGTGGTGGGGGCTGGTGTGCGGTCGCAGAGACGTCAGTCGCGCACGGTGCGGCGGCGGGGGAGGGCGCGCGCGGCGTCGTGCTCGCCTCGCGGTACCTCGCGCAGCCCGCGGGGAAGGGGCGCAGTCGCCTGGTGCACCTCGCGAGGGTGGATACTATGTGAGTGGGCTTTTTGTAAAGGGAGTTATGTGTGTTTGTATGTGTGTATGTGTGAATGATTGTATGTGGTTGTCTTTTGTTTTGGAGGGGAAAAGTAAAATTATGGATCATAGGTTCAAGGTGTAGGAACCCTGTCTACTGCCGCTAATGGATATATAATTAATCCCCGATAAGAATAGAGTACCAACTACCTGTGGTCGAGGTTGAGATCTTAACATATTTGATAATCCATATACTCTGATCCTACTAATCTAGCTGTACACACACTAAAGTAAATGTATATGAGTCACAATGAACTTTTGTGACTCATATAAATTTACTTTAAACTACAATTTTTGAACCGTACAAAATTTTCATAAAATTAAAAGTATAATTGATGATTTTAATTTTTCTATACTATTATTATTGTTTCAGGGGCCGAACACCAGAATGGTACAACAAATGCTACGGCCACATCTGCGCCCTCTACCTCGCGAGGATCCGCGCCTCCTTCAAACACAACACAGAGGGGCCCGAATCGAACGTATGATCCAAACATTCCACTTAAGCCCAGTCAATAGTGGGCTTAAGTACGACGTGGGACGTCACTGTGAACGCAGCCTTATAATAAGGCTAGTATAAGTTCCAAATGGAACAATGATATTTTAAAATTTATTGTCGCTAATGTAGTCTAAGCCTATTTTGTAATTTCCGACTAAAGTTAAAATGCTACTTAGATATTTTGTACCTAATAATCATCAATTGACTTTAGAAATCTTGATTTTGTGTACTATACGACAAATAAATTCTAAAGTAGTTTAACTGTCACACAATCTTTCAAATAATTTATCTGTGGAATAACTTTAGTCAGACATTGTAAGAGAGGCATTTTGGCTACTAAATTTCAATGTTTGATTCAAAAACATTGTTACCTATTTAACTTAGGCGCGTTATAATTATGTGTTACCCTCTATAAAAATAATAAACAATGATATTATTCATTGATAGTAGGTGTAAAATGATTGATAATAAGCGATTATAAATTAATTAAAATGCAATTTTAAAGCATAATACATTTTTGTCGTCTAGGCTAGATTTTTACCTACCTCTGCGATTCATGTTTTATTAAATCTTTTAGAAAACCCACAAAATGGGATCTACCAAAAACCTGATTTGTAGACATTTAGTTTTAATTAATTTAAGGTGATTTAGGTTTCCTCATGGTGCATTGTAGTGTACATATTTAATTATTACTTTAATTAATAATAAATAATAATTCAGTTGTGAAAAAATCACAATTAGATTAATGAATATTTTATCAAGCAAACGTAATCTCATAACATAATAATGTATTAAATATAAAAATAAATAATAGGTTGGCTACTAAGTTCCCGACATTTTAAAGGGTTTTGAGTAAAAATAACATTCAAGCTCAAGTCAATTTAATATCAATGAATATTGAACGTATAGTAACTTTGTTTTCATTGTAATGATCAGATCAGAAATTGATCATAATGATTATTCAGAAATAAATCCTAATTAAGTAGGAAAATATAAAAAATCCAGAAGAGCATAACGTGATCTTTCAAATCATTCGCCAATAATAATGATGAAAAATTTTTAAAACTAATTTTAGAAGTGGCGGGTTCTTAGTTGCCAACCTAATAAATATATTACCATACGTATGTAAAGTTATCATTACATATCACTAGTCATATGAATATATAGTAAATAATAAATATTCAGTTAGAACACATAATATAATAATTAATAATATAACCGTACCTGCCCTGTGTTCAGGATTATTAATTAAAATAGTATTATATTTTAGAAATGTTATCCGTATGTATTCGATTATATTAAAATGATATGATATGTACTTATTAAACCATTTTAAATATTTAAAGTATTTAAAATTCGAATAAATTGATATGTAAGACCCGCTCAATATAATGTGACAAAATTTCAAAGTAATACGGTATGTAAAAATCTAATGAAATATACCTGCTATTTTCAATAGCAGCAGTATTGGCATTGCTATGTTCTTAAGGGTGTCGCAGATATATACTTATTATAATTACACTAAGCATTTCAGCTTAACCCTGAAGGGTAACAACGCATCTGTAGCAGACTTCAAGTAGTATTTTATCTTGAGGCGATTACAGAAATATTTTAAAAATAAAACCGTAATGTTGATATGATTCTACTAAATGGGAATAGCTGAGTCTTCCACCCACTCAAAGAATCCTAAGTATAATTCAATGTATGTAATGTCGTAAATTAACAATTTGTTATATAAGTCACGTAATTATTGAGAGTGTTTATCGATGTTGTTAGAAGTTTCTTATTATTGTAAAAAAGTCTGATTGTAAATAAGTAGTTAGTTCAATATGACCATCACAATTTTTATCTATTATCTAGCTTTATTAACAAATTGTATGAAATGTTGCTAACTGATTTATTTATTTGCATTATTACTAAAAATGAAAATTAAAGATTATATTGTTATATTAGAAATTACATGATTAATATATTATTAATAAAAGCTCACATGTTATTGCTATTGCTAAATTAATTAAATGAGAAATAAATTATATGGCAACACTTCATATTAAAATTTACTTTTAATTCCTATTATGGATGCAACAATTTAAAGCCAAATATCACAAAATTAAAATAACGAAACAATTGTAAATATTAATTATAATCTATTTTAAATGCATTGTAATCTCAAGTAATATAATTATTATAATTTATGTGTTGTTAGTTACCTGTGAAATCACAAACATAATAATATTGGTGCCGATAGCTTTTAAGTGCAAGAGTGTATTTATTATATTAAATAGAAAAAAAAACTTTTCCAATATTATCTGTATTGTCGTCGTATAGAATAAAAATATGTATTGTCTGACCTAAATTACCCCACATCATACCCATTGTAAGACCGAAAAATATAGACTTAATGAGAAAACAGATTTGACATACATAAAGCAAGATAGAATGCAATCACGAAATAATTTATTTTACTCCAAATTAATTTGTATTATTTTATAAATGATATCTAGAGCCAGAATCATCTATATTTGATGCAAATTATTTACCATTTAAGTATATGATTTTGAATCTCACGTTTACATTTTTTAATTCGTAAAGAGGCCAGTGTTATGTATCTTTTAAATTAATTTTACTAGAAATTCATTTTATTGTTATAAACATTTTGTCAAGCCAATTCCCATTTTAAATTTTATCTAACTTTATGTATTATGTACGGAATTTTAAAATATTCTGTTTGGATAATTGCCCTTCTACTGAAGGCACTGTTTGTGTTAGTTGGTGGGACTGGCTCATTATAGATGAAGGCTCTGTTACTACCACGGTATGTTTTTCATTTCTATTGGTATTAGAAAAAGCATGTAATATAAAAACAGAACTTATTATTCATGTTGCATGGCTTTTATTGGAATGAAAGTACTTATGGCAGACCTTGGTATCTCTTATGGCAACACCGTCACTTTTTTACCATTACGATATATCATATCAATTAGAGCAAAAACACGTAATAAATTTCTATTTTTTTAATATCTTGAAAAATACAAAAATGGCACTTTCTAACTCTTGTTAAGTCTATGGATGTATAAAGTGGATAGTCATAGTATATTAAAATTTAAAAATATCTATTTATTCAAATTGGAATAAAAATGTATTCTTTAAAATTCAAGTGTACACATCTTTTATCTACCAATTACAAAGTCAGTATTTTCAAAGTATACACTTAAAACATTTTAATAAAAATATTTAAATGTAATAAACTGGTATTAATGTAGAAACAAAGATATTCACGTAATACTCCTGTATGTTATTGTGTAAAATAATATTAATTTACCTAAGTAACTAATGCATTGTGATTTATTCTTTATGAATTATGATATGGACCATTATAAGTGATGAAACAGTGCATGGTTGTTTTATTCTAAAAAACCTACTTATTTTCTACATAACATCTCGAAATTCTCACTTATTTGTAATCTATTTTAAAAAATATATGTCAGAAAAAAATACGATTAGGACATCAAAAGGTCACGTCAGCCAGTAATTCAGTAATAATTAAATAAGTTATCATATTATTAACTATAGAGGGGGTCATATCATGGGGTCATACTTCTAAAGAGATTCATATTATTAAGCGTCTCTTTCCTTCTAAAAGTGTGCGATAAAGTGTGAGGGAGACGCATATTATACACAAAATACAGTCTGTTGAGGGGCGACCCCGCAACTCGACAACAGATGGCGCTTCCTAATCACGCTGTGGTAGCAAGTTCCGCAAGTCATCCACAGATGACGCTACTAAAGCAATTTTTCTGCAACTCATCGAAAGATGGCGCTGCTTTACAATGTTATCAAAGTTTTGTCAACACCTTGCAATATGAATAAGTTATTTTTTAAAGAACTACACTTTTATACACCATGAAAGAAACGTCATTCGAAAGTCGTCGTGGAAAACGAAAAAATCATTCTTGTTTTATCTTATTATGCCTAGTGCGAATGGCGCAGAACTTAATATTGAATGATAGGTAGCATGTAATTTATAAGTTAAAAAAATATTGTTTTCAAGACAAGTATTTTGAAAATATTATAAGGGTTTTTAAAGAGAGTTTAGATCTAGACTAAAGTCAAATGTCTGTCGATATGTATTTATTGTTTTTATTTATTATATGTGTAAAATATCACTATTATTAAAAAAAACATATAACTTAACTTATTTTTCTTTGCATACATACGCTATTTTAGCAATTGGAAATTTTATAAAAAAAAACATCTTAAGTAGGTAGGTACCTATTGTGTTTTTCTTTTTTGTAATTGTAAGTATATACCCAGAATTGAAATTCCTTAAACCATATCTATTTTTACTTATGTTTTACAAAACCTAGAAAGTCACAATAGACTTTAATTATGATAACAAAAGCTATTTAAAGCTTTTGCGAGGTGCGAGCTTCGGAAATCTGTAAAGATTTTAAAAATTGCGTCAGCCATGGTGGCCCAATCAGAACAGGTTTAAGAGGAACCGCCTGTGATTGGTCCATTGGTAATTTTCAAAAAAATATCCTGAACGTTCCTACTTACGATAAATTTACATCGATTTATTGTGGTAAAGAGTTCTTATCAAATTTCGTAGATATAATTGTTACTGAATATTTATTTTAATATAATCAGTATATTAAAAATAATAATTATAATAATTACGCAATTTATAAGTAATTATGTAATAAAACTATTAAGTTCGTTGCCGTGTAAATTTGAAAACTTAAAACGGAACGTAATTCGCGCTACTTTACAGAAATTCTGGCACAAAAAGTCATTAAGTTGTCATTGTCAGTATTTGTCAGTTTGGAATCGGAAGTCGCAATGGGTGGTATTATATCACATTTTTTCGTAACAAGTAGTGTTATTTTATATTAAACACGCGTATTCTAAATACCCACAATGAAACACAAGTAGAATAATAAAAGTGTAATAAATCTGTGATAAGTCAATCCTAACGCGGCATTCTTTCAACGCTTTCACTATAAATTCGAAATTCGCTGTATATTTTCCGTAGAAAGTAGTGTTTCTATTTAAAACCACGATGGAGAATTTTAAACAAGATTCAAGAAATAAAGAAGAGGAAGCCAATGATTTATCCAAAATGGAGCAGAATGTGGAATTAATAGACAGGAAGGCGCCCTTATGGGTCTTTGGGTATGGGTCTTTATGCTGGAACCCAGGGTTTGATTACCAGCAGTCAGTGACAGGATACGTTAAAGGATTTTCTAGAAGATTCTGGCAAGGGAACACTACACACCGCGGAACTGAATCCAAGGTAAAATATTTTTAATTTTTCATAAAATATTCGCGTAAAAAATCACGCTTGTTTTAAAAATCTGCTACTCATTATTTATGACTTTAAATATAATGAAAAAGATTACAATTCAATTTAGTAGAACGTATAGCCCCATGGTTTTTACAGAACTTTATGAATTTACCATCAGAAGCAATGTCGGGCGCGCATCCAACTCATAAATTGAATGGATGGACCAGTAGTGGATAAATTCTATTCGCACTTCCGGGGTATGGAGGATCTCCAGGTTTTTAGCATTAAATATCACTAATTAATCTTTGGATGAATGGTGTTGAAGGTTTCACAAGCAAACAGTCTCACATTTCGCATACACATACATATTATGCTTGAAAATTAATATTCTCTTCAGTTTAGTAACAAAAAATGCCTTAAACATATATTATAAGCAAGTAAGTAGAGTAGGCAAAAAAAATAAGGTCTTCAGATAAACATATATATTTTATTATTTTTGACAAATCATTGGCTTCCTCTTCTTTATTTGTCTTCGAAAAAGTATCTAGCCTAAAAAGATGGCCTAATTACATCTAAGATGTTGTACAGAGGAGTTTCTCCACTTACCACGCCTATAGTGTGCATGCATTAGACTCCAGACATCCTCCAGTAGGGAAAAACCTGTGCAAAACATGATAACATAGAAAAGGGTTATAATTAATAATTCAATAAGTATTTCCTTATTGGATTTGTACAAAAAACTTTCTGTGGAATATTTGTGTCCATCCAATTTTCCATGACTAAGTACATTAATATATAGTTTGACCTTGATTGGCCCTTTCTATGTAAGAATAGTATGCTGAAAATATTGATATTAATCCTAATGATGTTAGTTAATTTCACAATTGCTTCATCTAACTTTCATAACTTCTTGAGTAAAGCAGCAGGTGTAATTCTCATTATACATTTACTAGCTGACCCGGCAAGCTTTGTACCGCCTCAAAATCTATTTATCAAATATATTTCATATAAAATATAGCCTATGTTACTCGTGCATGATGTAGCTTTCGAATGGTGAAAGAATTATTAAAATTGGTCCAGTAGTTGTTGAGCCTATTCATTACAATCAAACAAACAAACAAAGTTTTTATAATATTATTTTATAATATTAGTATAGATTAAGTGTTTATAATATTAGTATAGATTAAGAGATCATTCTCTTGTTTGCAAAATTAAGTATAAGGAAAATATTATTTTTTTATATAATATTATTCAGGAAGTTTGGCTGTTAATTCAACGAGTAATTAAGCTAAATAATAATAATTAAAAAAAACCATATACAAAAAAATATTGATCACATTTATTAATTATCTGTTGTCATAATAAAGTTAGTTAATAATTTGATAAATTAAATAATAACATACACAGTTCAAAGTTTCTAATGAGTTTATCCATAATCTATTACTCTGACCTCAATAATTATGATTACCATGTGTAGATATAGGTGTTATCTGTATAAACTTATTTGTGTACTATATCACACTGGTGTGTTCTGGTTTGTTGGGTGAACAAAAGGTGACATACTTATAACATTTATGAAATATTTCGACTTAATTTTCACAAACAGTAGTGCCATAGTGACTCGTTTCGAAATTACAAATACTTGAGTTATTTGTTAACCCTTTTTATGTCCTACTGCTGGGTAAAACGCCCTATGAGTATACTTCACCATGTGTTGGTGGAGGAAGAAAAGGGTTTCCAATTTCCATCCTGGGTTTTAAATTTTAAAATTGTAGCTATAAGGCCTTAGACAAGTTTAACTATTGCCTTTCAATTATAGCAACAAAACAGGCTTAACGTGCCCTCTGAAGAACGAAATCCCACTTTTGTAAAACTTTGCCACTAGCAGACACCCAACCAACTGCCTACCACGTCTAACATTGCTTAACTTTGTAGATACGATCTACATATTCTACGAGGCTATGCATGCCTCCTATCTGATAGCAAGCATTTTTCATAAATGGTGCCCCCTGAACATCTGTATACTTCTTCAGCCCGTGACCACTACTGCTGAACCTAGTCTATTTACTAGACTTCCACAAGTCCCGAACTCGCACTGTTCTCATCCAGCCTCTTCCCATCACTCATATAATGTCATCCATTTCATTGTCGGCCCACCTTTCTGTGTAATAATATAGTAAATGTTTAATAATTCTGTCTATGTAGAGAGCACTACAACTGAAGGGTTCTATCAGAGATTATGAATATGTTTACACAGATTAATTTTCCCATGAAGTAGGATTAAGACTAATGGGTAATCATCACGCTTGCTATAATTTATGGTATAATACTGCATTAAGAGTTTTATTGTCATGACACAATACTATTTGTGATTCATTAATCTATTTATAACTTAATTATTTTATAGCAATCTGTCATCATAAGCGTTATTGCATCATATTCAATAGTATTTGATTACAGCGTTATTTAAAACATTACATTTTATTTTAATCATGGTAAGCTCTTAAATATTCCACCAGAACGATTGGTGTGTGAGCTCAAAATATTTCATTATTTCGTAAATATCAGGATAAGGGTCACCTTAGTCACCTATGATTCATAAAAACTTCATATTAGACTATAGACAGATATTGCTTAAAAGAATAAGTTCCTATCTTATTCGTATAGAACTAGCACATCATTGTTGGTGACCATTGTGCCATGAAAAATGTAAATTATTTTGTTTAAATACTTCATTATGTATTATACTTTTTGTATAAAAACTAAAATCCCGATACTCAACATCAAAAACAAGCCGACATCCATTAATCTATTATGTTCACCATAGTACAATTCAGTTCGTCGTACATTTTAGATCTACGCGAATATAATGTAAAACATTGTACCACTTGCCAAGAAAGTGGAAAACGTCACGAAACATTCCAATTGGGCTGATAGGGCATCACTACAAATAAACGCGCGTACATAACGAACATCCAAAACCATTTTTATGCTAAATTAATCGTTATACTCTGAAATCGAAGACAACTCACCTACGACAAATTTTCAAACTTTGTATAACTACTATTTAAAAATATGATAATCTCGAAAGAAAGAAAAAAGATATAGTAATATACGATATATTACAAGATGACCATTTGATCAATAGTTTAAACATTACAACACAACAACAAAAATATTAAACAAGTTTATCAAGCTTTTTTTTATAATATAGAAACAGCAGACGAACATACAGACCAACTGATGGTAAGTGGGTATTGCCGCCCATGGATATCTGTAATCAACCCCAGATAGGATTAGATATTCCTACCTGCGGTCGGCCACAGATGCCCCGCTACCCTTGAGGACTAAGCTGGAACGCCTCGGAAAAGTCCGTCTCCCTCACCACAATCTTCAAACCGGAACACTACAGCGCCTAACACTGCTGTTATTACGTAGAAATAGGTGTGGCGGTGGTGCCGCCGGAATCGAACCACAAAGAGTTCTACCACCTTCACCTTAAGTATATCATGTTATAACTTAAAACTTGCACTGAAATTTGTTTGCACTCATTGGATTTTCTTCAAAAACTAACTTCAACCGTGTTGATCCTATACGAAACTTCCGTGTTTGTAACATTTCCGTAACACTGAAAATACAATGACCTGTTACTTATCATGCATAAAAAATTCAAAACATATTCCTCATGCCAACAGAATATTTATTAACGACGCGTAACCAAACTTTAGGGCTGTGACGTCGTGTTCCTATTTTCGTACAAGTTTAAACTCATGATCACTTTATGATGGTGTGACTATGTCATCATGTTCATACTGTTTTCAAACAGGTGTTCTGTTAATCGATATATCAATAATACGCTAGAAATACTCACAATAATTTATTATGATCATTTACATATCAATACAAATTAATTGCTCTTATGAGATCGCGTAATGTGTCTCTGTGATCATGTGAAACAACCCTTATGAGAAAATATAACGAATCTTAGAGAAGCGTATAAGGTTGCTAACTTTTATACATATATGATTAAATTTAATTTCATTTGTCTCTTCAATAAAAATCTTAATTATTTGCACATTTATGTTTTCATATAAAACTTTGGTGTATAGTGAATGGTTTTCAAGTCTAAAGGCTGTACGCCATGTATAAAATAAGTATTAACCGACTTAAAAAAGGAAAAATTATACATTGCCTTATATTAATTGAAGCTTTTTACTTGAAACGATATATATATCTCTTTATCTATATCTTTTTTATTTAAATTTTTCAATAGATTCTAATTTTACTTATTATTCTTGTTACAGCCGGGTCGTGTCGCAACATTAGTAGAAGATAACGAGGTAAGCATGAATTTCTTTAACACCATTTTAACAAACAGGAAACGAGTTCAGAACGCTTCAAAGATTTCATCCAGAAAAAATCCACGAAGAACTTAGGAAATGACATTGAACTCTTTTTGTCTATTGGGGAAGTAGTTCTAGGTTTATCTAATACGATCACAAAGTAGGAAAGGCGATAAGAAGCTATAGGTATATATCAAATTCCTATAATCTAGTGAAGGAAATTGCGATAACATTGACAAACTAACCAAATATACTCCTTATGTAAGACGCATTTTGGCATTACATCAGTATGATAGACATAGGTTTGGGTAAAGCTACATATACGAATATATGGAGTCAATTGTATTTACATCTATTACACCTGCTGTGTTGTGACACAACAGGTGTAATAAATGTGAATACAATGTGTCAATTTGCTCAGAAATATTTGGCGACTCCAATTATAAATGTCCATTGATCACTTACCATCAGATGGACTTTTTTTTGTTCACGAAGGGGAAATCTTCAAAAGGTACCCCATGTCGTGAGAGCGACACAGGGTTATGTGGGACTCTTACCGCACTAAAACCTCCCCGGTGGCCGTCCTCGGAGTTGCGTAGAGGACTCCGGGGATCTCCAAAGGAACGCAACTGGAGTCTTCTTAGCGTATCCGCTCAGGTGAGCTTCACGCTCGCCACACCGTCTGGTGCGTCGACGGTATGCGACCACACATACTGCCGTTCTTCCCGGGGCCGTTGGCCGGGCGGTTCGAGCTTCCACTCTTGCCACCCGCGACCCCAGAAGCCCTCTCTTAGTCACCTCTTACGACAAGCAGGGGATACCGTAGCCCTATTCTAGTCCCGAAACTACAGGGATAACCAGGGGATGTACTGCTTGCTACCAGCTGACGAGCTTCAATTTGATTGGTAACAAATTAAAATAACAATGTCTAAAATTTAGATTCTAAATAACAAAGTGTTACATGATACATCTTATTGTTAAAGTTATATCTAATAGTCAATATAAGGACATTATGGTACAAATAAATTTATATCAGACAAGACTGAAAAGATAATATTTAATCGAAACAAGTACTATGCAATCTATATCCTTTGATCGACCGAATCGTTCTCATTATCTATAATTTTGACCATTTCTCAACTCGTCGAATCTAATTGACCTGTTTCTTGTAACGAGCTAAAATTTCAAAGATTACTGGGTCATTGGTTAATTCGGTTATTTCGATAATTCTAGCGGCTTGCTTTGTTTCTCAATAAAAGATTTGTCAATAACGTGGTTCTCAAATTGTGCTCTGTTATCCCATAGATATGTTCGTCTTTATTTCCATATATGACGGGCCTGTGTGGCGGAGTGGTCACCCACGGTAGCGGAGTGGTACGGGTACGACACTCAAAAGGTTCGGGATTCCATTTATATTGTAGGTCAGAGTTTCAGTACTCGATTTTGAGCCCATCCATGGTCCTCACACAACACGGATTCAGACTCCAGTCAAAATCGTCCGGTCAAAATGCTCTTTAGTATTTCATTTTTGAATGTATAGAAGTCAAGATTGAAGTAAACTAAATTATTCAATCGACAGTAATTGCTTAAGGTTATAAAGCTCTGTATACTTTGATTTCTCAGTGTTCTCGTCAAGTGTGGTCAAGCGTCTTCGTAAGTAACAATATTATCTTCGCCTTATTTCAATCACTACACACGTAGTAATATAACTATAACTATGATCTATACCGACCACATTCATAGTTCGTGACAAGCTACAGCGTCATATTGTGGCGCACTACCCAGAGTATGCTACACGTGTCACTATTGTCATTATATGAGCAACTATGTCGCTTCCTTAGGTCTCACTCAGTCATAAAAGCCACGATTATTTCCTAGTTTGAAGATAAAAACACTTAATTTATGACCACTGACCTCTATTTTCCCCTTTCATTTCTTATTTTCACCCATGAGAGGATGTTTGTACAAAACAATGTTAGCATTTATCTTCAAAACCATTGGTATGATTTTAATACGGTTTTTATTAATATTTTGATGTTGACTATTAATGATTTGGTTGTTTGCTATTTTCAATAAGTTTATCGGAAGATTGTCACTTCGGCTTTCCCTGATTAATCATACGTCGACGCAAATATTTACTAGTTTAAAGGTCTTGCCTCCTGTCTTTGTTTGTTATTACGTTTTTTCGAAACCAGCGCATATACTGTAAAGTCTTTACTTCGCTAGTAAACAAATTAAATTAAAATTTCTTTGATTCTTCGTAATGCCCTAATTGACCCGACACCGATATTATTTTAGTACGCACCAATCTTATTTATAGTTGTTTTTTTTTTTGGAATGATTCCAAAATTGTCAATGACCTCGTGAGGCCTAAAGTTCTCAATCGGAAACAAACAATACAATAACAGAAAGTAAACAAAATTGTTAGTATAGCTATCTACTTCATAACATGTGGTACCCATCCTTTAATGGGGCGAACTCAAATACTTCGAGATGATAGAATTTTGTAAGATAAGTACTGAGCCAGTACTCGACCACATTTTTAGTAAAATTACCAAACTGCGTTATAAAATTATCAACGCGAACAGTTCATAATTTTTTGACGAAGTTTGGTTTAATCATAATAAAAAAATCTGATAACAATTTTATATATTTGGTAGCCGGATTTCATGGGCTGATATAACCATATCAAAACTGCCCATCATTATCATAACCAACAGTTTTCTGTCCTACTGCTTATCACGAGTCATCTCACAAAATGAGAATAGTTTAGAGTTAGGATAGTCTTCGTTGAACAATTACGGAAGAATAAACTTAACACATTTTTTAAAATTATTTTAAGATACCGGTCGATGATGAATATAATATGATATGTTAGGTGATAATGATTAATAGTTTTGTTATTAGGTGGCCCTCGCACTGATTTTCGAATGGTTCATTAGGTAAAATGTTCATGCAAATAAAATGTTTTGATTATCATTGATTTAATCACTTAATATAAAATACAGTGAGACAAATTCATTCATGTCATTGAACAATAAATAAGGTATGTAATATACATTATGCTATATGCATACATTCCATGAATCATATTATATTGGAGGTGCATAAGTAACACGTGGAATTGTTTAAAACGCACGAGTAATAAGATATACTGAAATACGATAATATGCTGTAATAGAAGACATGACCAGCGAAATAAGAGTATCTATCGCATGTTCAATTGTTCATTTTATTTTGATATATTTTAGTATTGTTACGTTTATTGTGAAAACTGTAAAGTCATCAAAATTTGGTTTACTGGTGAATAACAGTTATTTATCAAAAACGTAATATATTGATTTTTACTTTGATTTCGGTGTAAAAAACAAACATTTTCTTAATTAACAAACGGTTGCAACCGTACTCGGTGGGACCAACCACCGCCATCGCTTTTAGTTAAAGGTTTAATGTTGACATGTAAAAGGTGACATTATATGTTAGAGGTCAACTTTTACATGTCATACGTCAATCCATTTTGTGTGAAGAGTAATTGACTACTCACGGAGTACGTACTTTGGAACTTGCAAGTTGAATCAATTGCATCCGGCGATTTGCGAATTGTATGTGGTGTGATACGATCGTATGTATCGTAACACGAGGGGCGTCTGTGAGTGCCGTACATATGTTTGTTATTTAGATATTTGTGCTATTAACACAGTGTTAAGCGCTGCTGTGTTCAAGTCAGAAGGGTGTGATAAGGGAGACATACTTTTCCGAGATATTTTACCTTAATCTTCAGAGGTAGCGCGAATCTGTTGCCAATCTCCTCTTATCTGGGGTTAATTACACATGTCCAGGGGCAGCATTCGCCTCTTACCATCAAGTATACTGTATGCTTGTCTGCTACTTCTGTCTTATAAAAAATACCTATCTACTCAAAGTTAAGTATCAATTCTAAACGAAGTTGGTTGAACAAGTACAGATGTCATCACTACAGTGAAGAAAATACCAAGAAATACACACACTTAATTGCATACGATACTTGCATATATTGTTCGTATTATCAATAAATTAACATGACGCATTTTAATGGATGCAATTGATGCACAAATTCTAAAGAACACATTTTCCTTATACATTCCCCTTACGTTAATTTAGTTTTTAATACGATGTATTTACGACATTAAATGTCGCAATCTTCGTCATCCATTACTGTCCCACTGCTGGGCATGGGTCTCCTCTCAGAATGAGAAGGATTAGGGCATAGTTCACCGCGCGGACTGAGTGCGTAATGGTAGACTTCATATTTTGAAAACGTTAAAAAAAATATTGGGTATGCATGTTTCCCCACGATTACTTCCTACACCATTAAAACAAGTGATAAATATCGTTATATATTAAGTACGAGAAGTTATTTACCTTATTGTACGGAGATAAATGAAATAATTAATTGTTCATCTCAAATGAAAGGATATTCCCATTGGAAATTTGCAAACGGTACCTAGAAAATAGTTATTACCCAAGTATAATTAAGGACTATGTAGGCACTATGTTAATCCAAAATTTTATATTATTTTGTTTAGAAACTCTTATAAGGGTTACGAGGTAAGAGTCATTTATTGATAAAGGGCTCCAAAAACCCTTACAAGGGTTTCGAGACAAGAGTAATTTATTATTAAGGGCCCACCCTCAACAATAAGTGACTCTTCTTGAATACTAAAACTGATATGGAATGTATACTTTACAGTCGTATTATTTGTTATTTTATTATAACAATGCGTCCATTATTATTTCTATAATAATGCGCTTTTTATTGCATGACTCGTATCCTGTATTATGAAAAGGTCACTTGTTGATCAATTTTGCTACATAGATTATATAAATTTATTGCCAGCTATGATAGGTATGTTAGGTTTAATACTGTGTCCGTCCAATCGTCTTTATAAGCCTTAAGTACACGCGCGATTACTAATAACGTAACGTCACGCGTGGGGTCCAGGAATACCCCATGAGTGTTTTGTATCTATTTCCAATATGTTTTGAAAATTATCGAAATATAAATATAGAATACATTAAGGGACGTTTTATTATTTATATAATGCGTTTAATATCTATTATAAAGTAAGTTTATAGATGGTAATGGACGTTTTACAAAATAATACCTCTTTTGTTGGAGTATTTTACGTACCTACGTACAATTAACTAAATCGAACAAAAACAGACAACTTTCGACTATATTATTATTATTTTCCAATTAAATAGGAACCAAACCAGTATACATTGTGCAAAAATAAATCATTATAATAATAATAAAAAAGACAACACGTGTGCAATATATATATAACTAGCTATATCCCAGTGAGGTTCTGTGTCATTCTGTCGGTTGACATGATACCCTGTAAGTAATTGCCATTGAAATAGATTTGGAAACAGTTTTATTTTTGCAAGGTTCAACAAATAACAGTAATTTTTTAACATTGGTTCTGGCAAATATAGTATTATGGGCTTGGGTGTGATGTTACACTATATAAAGGGTATAATAAGGGTCTGGCATTCGGCAGACGGAATGTTTATCAAGCGTTCTAATGCAAAGGCGGACCCTCACACCTTAAACGTCTTCTACGTACCCAGACTGCACGGCGACTTGTGAGATTAATTAAGCGTCGCATTACGTTATAGTTATTTGACTAATGATAGTGTCTAGCATAAGGAGTCTATTTACTTCGTATTTCATTCGTTACAGTTCCTACTAGAATAGACAAGATAAGATTCAGGCATTAAATCCGTATAGAAAGTAGATAAACATATCAATTTTGTCCTCATTCAAGTGTAATGTTTGGGTGTATTTTTATCAGCTGGTCTAGTTGCATTGTCACGCTTTTGACTGATGTACATTATCTATACTAACAAATAAATTAAATTTGTATGTCTGTATATCTACACTTCTACTCGTACACTAATATTATAAAGAGGAAAACTTTGTTTGGTTGTAATGAATAGGCTCAAAAACTACTGGGCCGATTTTAAAAATTCGAAACCTACATTATCCACGAGTAACATAGGCTATAATTTATATGAAATATATTTGATAAATAGATTTTGAGGTGGTACAAAGTTTGCCGGTTCAGCTAGTAATTTAATAATTTGATAAAGTAACTGCCGTTTTCTAAGACTATTTCGTAAACTTACTCATAGGTATTTTAGATATTTTCTAGGTAGCTTTTAACTTAAACGTAGTCATTAATATTCCCGTCTCATAGACTCATACACAGACAGATAATGTAACCATAGTAAAAAAAAATAGCTATTGCTGTCCTGAATATCTGAATTTCTGAAGGCTTCTGATCTTCTATCAATCTATAGAGATACATCCAGAAATTTAACATAGTGTGGGACTATAATATTTTCTGCATTGATGTGGGGTTAAGGTTTGTTGGTTATTTTACACGTTAACCTACATGTAGAAAGCGTTATATTAAGGTTACTTTGTCTTAAGGGGCGATATGATATTTTAAAATGTTCTCTCACTAAGGTCGCCGAGTGAACCAAGAAAGTAACGGAAGAAAGCTCTTTCGGTATACAGATTTAAACACAAAGAAACCACGTGTTTTATTCTCGTATCCGCATATTACGGAACGAACCCTGACCTATATAAAGGAAGGACGCGTGATAAACTCTTGAATCTGCCAACTGTGACCAATCTTATTGTCATCATTGAAATGAGCGAAAAGGTCGTCCTTTTTTATATTTTTGAAAATATACTTCTCGTGGCGTATTAGGAGATATGTATCGGTATTCTCAGCAAGTAACGGAAATGCTGTGCACGGATTACGGAAATAGCGCATTACTTGTAGAATAAAATATTTTTTGACGTGACAACGTCTTATAATTCGATGGAGCCGGCTTCACGTACCAAAAAACATGACTCATGCGGCGTTACCTCGCTCTGAAGCGTTCCATTTAAGGCCTGAAGGGCAAGCGAGAGCGCGGAACGAGCGACAAAGAGGCACAATCAGCCTCCGTGTATTTACCTCCTTCTCTATATCCATACAAAATGTCTATCAAACATTTTTTTTTTTTTGAAAAATGCAACCATTCCATCAGTATTTTCTTATGACGTTTTCACGTTCAACTATCGTCAGTAAACCGACTTTACAGACAACCGATTTGTGGAAACGCATTTGTGACCAACCTGTAGTAGGGCTTTAATTTTATCTCGGGTTGATTACAGATGTCCATGGGAGGCAACAACCACTTACCGTCAGGTAGGCTGCATAGTCCCTTGCTACATAGGGTAGCAAGGGACTAGTTATAAAGAAAAACAGACAACACCGTTTAGTTACAAGTGTATAAGCTATAGGTTAGTACCTACTATGAGTCTTGATACATTACTATTATTACTATTACTTCATTACTATAATTAGGACTTAGTTATCTTAAAATCAGACAGACAGGCAAGGAAATAAACTGACAGTATCTTCAACTTTCACGTGGAATAGAATAACCCACGGGTCAGCTGTTGCGGAAAATGACACTGTTTATATTAACTACCACTAATAGTGTCTTATCAGTTGCATGATACCTAGTCGTGTTAGTTAGTGTATTGCCAGTTATGTACGTGACCATGTAGTTTTACAATTGATGTACATAACAAAGGCTATGTTTCCTTGTTGAACAACTAAGTGATTAAAATCAAGGGTCCTTTGAAATTCGACTGTTGTGGCATAATCGATTATTTCAGTTTCAAAACAATTAAAAAATGAATTTTAACAAAGACAGCCGACCGCGCACGATGCTCGAATCTCGACTCGCGCGCATACAAGCACACTCTTTTTAAGTAATGTATGTTGAAAGAGCGAGAGATAGTAAGAAATGAAAGGGGTTATAAAACTTTTACCCGTTTGCGGAAGGTAAAGTTTTACGCGTATCTATGCACGTAACTATTACAAATATCATTCTTTGGCACGATGTCCAAGCCTACGATTTGACGTACTTTAATATACATATGAGGTGTCGTTGGATTCGTATAAATTGTGGGAGTAACGAAGGCTATATTTTCAGTCGAGCTTTCGATTTCTGAGTTAAGGCGCATCGTTTCAAAACTACTAATTATCTATAATAATAGTAATTGGTATGAGTAGGAAGTCGAGGGCTTAAAGCAAATTATGAATTCATAAAACATAGATCCATTATATACAAACCTGTTGGCATTCCTCTCGCAAACGCGATTATATGGGATGAAGGTTAGTTACGTATTAGTTTATGTTAAGTAGGTTATGTGTACTAATAAATAGCTAATTGATGTTGTTGTCTGTCTGTGGTCGTAATATTAATACTATTTCCTGTGAGTATGATTTGTATGACACGGAATTAGCCGCTTGTGATGCTTAAATTGTGATTCACAATTTAAGGGGTGTAATAATTTATGTTTGGTAAAGTCCGCGCCAAACTTCTAGTCCGCTCTGAAGTTGCGCGCAGGTGTAGTCAGAGAACCACAAGCATATACTCCGTAGCAACAGTAAGGGCACACGCGCTATCTTCGTCCTGCTAATATCTACAAATTGCTATTGCGATCCAATTCATTTCTATATTTATAGTGGACTAGAAGTTTGCCGCGGACTTTACCTACCTACTCTTGGTTACATCTGAATTTGTCTGCTTGATGTAGTTCTAATATTTTATCCCCTTAAGAAGGTGTATACATTGTTCCCTATATTCTTACTAATTAAAATGTCTCCGTACTAAATTGTATGAAAATCTGTTCAGCGGTTTGGCTTTGAAAGCGTTACAAACTTTAGCGTTTGTAATATTTCTAATATTAACAATTTATTTGTAGCGATGATTGCGCATCAATAAAAGTAATTGTTGATAACAGTTGTTAATATAACCCGAACCGTTTATTTACATTTATTTGGTTGTTATTATAATGTTGATTGTTGATGACGTAATACGAAACATTGAGACATGTAAATATTACGAAAAATCTTGTTGCTATACGAAATGTAAATATTTATTACTTACATAACAAATGCGATATATGTTTTTATTTAAACTATATACCTACCTACCTGTATAACTTGTATTCAGTAAAATAATAATGATGATTCGAAGTTCAAATTCCCATGAGTGAAGATTTGGGTAGATATGACTGATATAAAATGTTAAGCAACATAAGGCGTGGTGAGGTGGATGGGTGAACACTAGTAGCCAATAGTCTTCTTCCGTCTATATTTTACCTCTGGCCTAAAGTGTCCTGTAGGTACTCCTTTTACGTAGACGTAGTCCCTTTTTGATAACCGATACCCTTTTTGATAACCTGTGATCTGCCCTTTGCCATCAGTTGGTATACTGTGGTTATTCTGTCAAAAATTTTATAATCGGCAACATTGTTTACGAAACTACAGTCATATGTTGGATGTATTTGTCGGAAATTAGCATTCACGGAAATTATTCGACAAACACGTTTGAGGGTTACGTGTGTTAGTCAACCACAAACACTGGACTTCTGACATCTGACCGGCCGCTAATAAATTTTATGAGGTGTATTTAACATACCTGAGGTCTGTTTAATTTGCCATTAATCATGAAATGTGTGGAAACCTTTCTGAGATGTCTGCATAAAGATAGAATAAATTTGTATTAAGTCCTTCTTCAGCCAATCCCATTCCGCCCCTGTCTAGCGTGATAGGTCTTATACTACTTGACCCTGTAATCCCGGGAATAGATTAGGGCTACGGTATCCCCTGCCTGTCGTAAGAGGCGACTAAAAGGTGGTTACCGGGGTTGCGGGCGGCAAGAGTGGGAGCTCGAACCGTCCAGCAAGCAAACGTGTGTGGTCGCATACCGTCGTAAACACCAGATGGTGTGTGGTCGCATACCGTCGTAAACACCAGATGGTGTGGGAGGACCCAAAAGTGCTCCCCCAGGGCAGAGCCCGATCGGGGCATCGCGCTTGGAGGACTCTGGTTGTGTTCCGTCGGAGATCCCTGGGTTCTCCAACAAGCGTTGAGGGTGGTCTCCGGGGGGTTTAAATCGTCGCTCCCACGTCATCGGGTACCTTTTGAAGGTTTCCTCGTAATCGAAAAAAAAAGGTCTTATACTACTTATTTTGAAGTCGTTGCTCAAAGGACAGAGGTGAACAATGATGAAACTTCCTTAGATTTTAGCCAGAAAAACAAATAAACAAAGAAATTTGGCAACGTAAATTTTTGCAAGGATTGCCAAACAAAAACATTACCATGAAAATTGCAAGCCAATTTCACGGTATCAAACGGTAGAACAATTTACGGTATTTTCTGTATTCAACCGCATAATTAACCAGGTACTAATTATAGTATTTGTCAACGTTTATTTCCCAATTCCAACACTGACGTCAGGTGTGTCGTAAAGTGATAAGTGTTGCGTTATTTAGAGGGACAAATAACATTTTTATTAATTTACACTTATAGAATAATGTTTTGTAGTATGAATTGTAACAATGAGAGTTTATTGTTAAATAACTAGTAATTAGACCTTTGTGGTTCGACTTCGGCGGCACCACCGCCACACCTATTTCTGCCTCATAACACCAGTTTTAAGCGCAGTTGTATTTGGCGGTGTGGTAAGGGAGACATACTTTTTCGAGGTGTTCCAGCTTAGTCCTCAGGGGTAGTGACGCATCTGTGGCCGACCTCAGGTAGAAATATCTAATCTTATCTGGGGTTGATTACAGATGTCCATGGGTGTCAGTAGCCACTTACCATCAGATTGACTGCATGTTCGTCTGCTACTCCTATATTATAAAAGAAAACCTAGTAAGATTCGTCTAGGGAGTACCCTAGACGAATCATACTAGGTTGTGGTGGTAGTAACGAAATGAAGCAGTTTTTGTGTTTCGGTGGAAACATTCCAACTTAGTTTCTATACATAGGTAATTTCGATAGGTCAGTGGAGGAAAACTTTTGTTGCAATAATAAAATGATCATACTCGGAAATTCCGTTTTCTTTGCACCTCTAAATTTATAGAAATTCTTGTAAATCCCGTATGATTCATCCAAGTATAAACCGGAGTCTTCAATGTCGTTGGACTGCGTTTATCAACTCTTTCGTAAGGCATCGAAGCCGAAGCGTGAATCATTTCGAGTTTTTAACCTGACATAAAATTACAAAGAGTTGCATGCTTCATGCGTGAGATTATTTCGAAAAATGCTGATAATTTAGGCTTTGTTTTAAACCGTGTATTATTCTTCGATGTTTAAACAAATCTACTACGTAATTATAACGAAGTGCATATGGATATAATATTTAGGTTAAAATTAATTAATATTCTTATAACGAAATCAAACTTTCAGTAAAGGACCCTTTATAAAAATACTGATAGATAATATTGAATTTAATTATCCATATTTCAATTATTTTAGTTGTACATACATACGTAAATTACTGTTGTTACTAACACTAAGTTTTTTTAGGAATCTACAGAAACAATAGAAGGTCGTAATTCCGTTGTACCTGTGCAAGAAACAAAAAATAAGTTAAAGTTTAACTTGTTTCTGGTAAACCCAAAATAAACTTGAAAACGAACGCAGTCTCACAACTTGCATCTATATCGGAAGTAAGACACCGGTTATGCCCACTCGCATGAGAATGTAAATTTTATGTTTTTAGGTCAATGCGAGATGCCAGCAAGTTATTGACGACCAAATGATGGATTGGTGTAAAATGTTACTTTCGAAATAATGTAATCATACATTGATTATTACATCTTCCGATGATTTTGATATTTAATATCACAGTCTGTCATTCATCATACTGATACGAGCTAGAGTTACAGGTTCAATCCCCGGCCATGCATACAATAACAACCAGTACTTGATATAGCTACGGTACCTGTTGAGCTGATTTTTTTTTTTTTTATAATATAGGAGTAGCAGACGAGCTTGCAGTCCACCTGATGGTAAGTGGCTTCTGCCGCCCATGGACATCTGTAATCAACCCCAGATAGGATTAGATATTCTTACCTGAGGTCGACCACAGATGCGCCGCTACCCCTGAGGACTAAGCTGGAACGCTTCGGAAAAGTCTGTCTCCCTTACCACACCCTTCAAAGCAGAACACAGCAGCGCCTAACACTGCTGTTATTAGGTAGAATTAGGTGTGGCGGTGGTGCCGCCGGAGTCGAACCACAAAGGGTTCTACCACCTTCAAAATTCATTATTCAAATTGTTTGAAATACGTAAATTTTACATGTAGGTAATATCTGATTTTGGCCAGTCAATCGGTCATTACAAATATACTGCATTGTTTTAAACTTGAATTCATTGGTCACACAATTTCTAGTTTAACAACACTTCACGCTATTGTTACATTAACGATAATGTTAACCTTATTCACAATTTAAAATAACACCCAAATCATAAAGAACAATACAACAAGTGGATATTTTTATCATTGCACCAATTAACTCACGTATGTTTTTCTCTTGCAGGGTATTACGTGGGGGAAGGCGTTTTTGGTCGCCGCTGACAACAACGCCGCCCTGCCTTATCTCTCCACACGAGAATGCCAGTTAGGAGGCTACAGAACCTACACAGTGAATTTCCACCCTCGCCCCTCCTTCCTACCTTCGACCAGTAACGGTAACAAGGATGCCTTATTATACATAGCTGTTCCAGAGAACAAGCATTGGCTCGGTGCAGCTCCCTTGCCCGAGATCGCGAAACAAATCTTAGAATGCCACGGCCATTCCGGTTCCAACGTAGAATACCTCTTAAGGTTAGCAGACTTTATGCGGGAAGAGATCCCAGAAGCTTTGGACGACCATCTCTTCTCTTTGGAGAGGTTAGTAAGAAAATTCGCAGCTGATATGAAAGTCTGCTTGCGGACTGTGATGGGAGAGGCATCTGTACCTGTGAAAGCCGAAGAGAAACCCGAAGCTAAAGCAGTTGTTCCTAAAAACCAATTCGCATCCAGAATACCCGATAAGAAGCTTCGTTGCGTCAACATGTGATTTCCAATTTGGGTTTTCTGACCCTATCCAGAGAGTTATCCAATTTTATGACAGTTCCTCTAAAGGATTTTCGTTTCTTGGCAGCTAATCTATTTCTACCTCCTTAAGGTAAGAGTGGAGATATATCTAAGAAAGCTTTAAAATGCCAAAAAGATTATCTATGCTTAGGAATTCTTATTCTATTTCTTAGGTTAAGTTTAATGACATTTCATGTGTATTTACTATTGTAGTTCAATTTTAAGTAAGCCAGTGACTTAGCTGGCATTTAAAAATGTTCCATACATCTTGCTGACCTTAGACTTTTCTAGACGATTAATTTGACATAAAGTCTGCATGATTAAATGTTTCAATCGATAGTTAAGCAAAATAGCCACAAATGACAATTACCTTCAGGAACGACTACGTTTTATTGCTTAGTTTAATACTAAAATTTAAAATATCAATACGGATATGGATAATAAAATATTATTGAGATTGTACAATATAAGTAAATGGACACACAAAAAGATAGCACGATTCAATTATATTCTGCTGATCCAATTTGTAAGCTGCTAAAATGCCCAAAGCCTTTGACGAATTATGGTTTTAGGAAAATGTAAGATATAGTGCATGTGTAATACGTCCCTGCATATTCTTGAATGTTCATGATTCCTGTTACGAAACAGTAATGGGTTGATGTCGTTGATGACGACGAAGTATTATGAATGCAATGGACGTAATTATGGCAGAAACTCACCACTTGTTTTGGTTACAAGAGTCCTCATTTGATAATATGGTCGCAGAAGTTTAATGCAAACAATACGAGCGTTTCCCGAGTGTTATTGTTATATCATATTGTTCTCTACATATTGTTATGGTCTACAAAGGTCCCTTTGACGTGAGAGTGTTGAATAGATAGTGTAAAGTCTTACACTTGTGTGGTCTTATCAGCTTCGAGCTCCACTTGCATTATTATTTTTAGTTATTAATAAAAAAAATCTGTGACACCTTTTAACATTTATCATAACTTTACGTTTACGTTTATAATGGTTGAAAACCGTAATTGCAAATACCGGATTTGTTTCAAAGCGCATATCGAATTTCATTCCATTAAAAGTCTTGTCAAATGTTTGCATTATCAGCATGACATTGATTGAACATGGTTCTCAAATAGGTTTTAAGTAACTTTTCAGAGTTTTCACCTAAATGTACCCACTGTTGCTGTCTTTAGTATGAAGTCTTTAGAAAAAAGAGAGTTGTATTGTATTGTAGAGTTCCCTTGAACCTTCTGATGCCGATTTCGGACTTAAAATCTATACTATAACAGTAACTTGTCATGTATTCAAGTTCCTATGCCAAGATATTGTTATTTGATTCAACGGATTTTTGTAAAAATGACTTTTAGATTTATCCGAAATTACGTTAACGGATTATTCACAACAAAAAATGAGAAGATTTTTAAATAAAATATTTTGAATTAACAACAGTCCCTGCACCTATTCATAATAAAAAAAAAACTATTTTTTCATAATAAAAATCTCTTTCATTTTTCCATTTTGTTTAATTTTGCCTAAGGGCTTTTCAGGAAATTCGCTTAAAGAGCCAAAAAACTGGGTCAGTATTGCATGAATGCAATTATAGTTCCATAGCATTAAATATAGTCGTGAATCGAAACTTGTTTGAAAGAATAAGCTGACTGTGAAGAGTACATGGTTTTGCAATTATCCACAGGGACCATACATATTTTCGCATATAACTAACCTATTCAGGTTTTATAGATTAGTTCATACAAACTAACTTTTGGAAAATGAGGGATTTCAATGACTAGTTGGGAATGAAATGGACTTCCAAAACTCATGGTTAATGGGTACTGCGGTTAATTTTAACCGTTTAATTTTAATTTAAAAAATAAGTAGACATTTTGTAATTGTATGAGAAAACAATGTTCGGATTGAATATTATCACTAATATTGTTTGTGAAATTTATGATAAAAATCGTGATAATCCCATGCTGTCTTTTCTATCTTTATCTTTCAAGAAATCGATATAATCTTTGTCTCTGTATAGCTAAGCAATTGGTATATAAAAAATTAAGATTATAACAGAACTTTTAGTTAAATAAAATAATTTATCATTAGTCCAATTTCTTTATCATAATTTTAGTAAAAAGGCTATGATGCACAAAATAGATGTAATAACCAAATAAATAAATAAAAGTATTATTTTTTGGATCTAGATTAGGTTAAGTTAATGTAAGTTTAGTTTTATTTTCTTTTGTGATTAAATTATGTTTATTTTGTTAATTAAATTTTGTTATATTAAAACATTATTTTTCTATAAATATTCTATCTGTTTGTGATAACTATTTCAAGATGTAACAATTAGTAAATAGATCATTAATATTAAAATAAAAAATGTAATTGTGACGTGTAACGTTTGATAGGCGAATTTTCTATGAGATTTTGTAACGGATATTGTAAGGCTATGCCATATTGTATTGACAAAATGTAATTAAATAAATATAAATGTATAAATCGATCTAGTGTTTTACATTATATACCCGTACGTTTTCAATTTCTTTCCTAAAAATCTGCCTGAGAAAATAAAATAGACACCTAGTAAGTAGAGTAATGCATCACATAAAAACAAAGATATATATAGTTTTTCTTGTTCCATGATTGAGATTTTGCAGTGTCATGTTACTATGTATTACTATTTTAAATCCCTTCTGAAACCATAATACCAAAATCTCTTTTGTAAAAAACGTAAATCATAATCGATGTATATTAGATGTTATCGCCAATACCTTGCATCTACGCATCGTGAAGTTAGTTTATACTAGAATTCCAATACAATTACTAGGTACGTGTAAGTATCTGGTCAGCACTTACCTTAATTGTCCTTGCAATATCAGGAACTAAACTATACAAAAAAAAGAACTTCAATTCGGACAAAACCACTCCAACTCGATATTAAAATTAGGCTACTCCGAAATACAAATAAAGAACTAACTCTAAATAATTCTAGAATACAAGAATATATTTTTGTTAAATAAAATAATCAAAAACAATAAAAATATAAATAATGCTCAAAACCGGCATTTGAACAAACTAGGTAGAATAGAATGTCGCGTTATATCTTAATAGTAGCGACATTTGTGGGAAATGATTGCAGTATTCTATGTTTACTATCATATCTCAGTCACTAGCGGCATCTGTTTGTAAAGCAAAATGTTTGCTAGATGGCGCTGTTAAGAAAGTTAGCTAGGTGACAAACACATTTATTCAGTATTACGTACAGATGTCGCTTAAAACAATAACTTAACCAAGAACTTATTTTATATTTGCAAGCTTACAACGTTCATTATAATTCAATTAAAGTAAAAACTAATCGAGAAAAGTATAAAATTGTTTTTTTTTTTATTTTGACAATATTTAATTATCTTGAATAATAAATACGAAATGTATTCCTCCTTTTCGAAGTCGATAATGGCAGTCAAATAGTCTGATAGATTTGCATATATTTAATTAATGTATTATTTATTTATCTCATGGAATACGACGAAGTTACCAGAAGTTTTGACTATTCAGTATTTTGCCTTTAGATAACAAGAATTTGGTAGTTTACATTGAAAATTTTATAAAAAAAGGAAAATAGGGTAGGTATTTATTAAAAATCATATATTGCACTCTTACTGCACTTTGTATTTTATTCGTCACTTTCTTTTATACAACATTAATAATACTTTCACATAGAAATCAAATATACAAACAAGATATAATAATATCGAAATCCGCACCGAATAAATTTAGTATTCCCAAAAATATAAAGGCGAATTTAATCTCATTTCAAGTTTTAATAATATTTCTAAAATATGAGAAATTACGCATTCACCTTTATACTGTCAATTCATTTTTCAATTTCGTAAATAAAATAAATACACTGAACATAAATTTTAAACATTTCATAATTCTTCCATCAAAAAAATATTTACACAGACCAAAGGGTAGATAGATAGACCTATTCCTAAAACTAATAATAAACACAAACATAATAAGAATAACTGACATTAACCTAATTAAGTACAAATATAATTTGGTGGTAAAATGCACTGATTTTCTACAATAATATATTTCTACTACTCCCTAAGCAATAGAGTAAATAGTTTAAAAAATCCAGTGGATTTAAGAAAATATATTTAAATATGATATCATTCAAAATACAATACTTTGATCCTAATAATTTAGAAATAAAATAATATCCATCGATATAAAAGATTATTATTAAATAAAATAAAAACCAAACGCAAATATGTGAACAGAGGTCGCTACTGTGATAATCATTCGTTTCAATTTTAAAGACTACATTTAAAATTTCAAATTGTATTGCATTAAAACGGTATGCTATTAGTAAATATACAGACTAGATCTTAACTCTTTTTTATTCTCTTTTTTCTTATGAATGATATCAAATCGTAACAAAAAGAGTCGACATATCTATATATAACTTTATCAAAAAAAATCTCAAAATATGAATACCTAAGAGAAATGTCAACTTAAAATCTACTTATTATATATTTTTCTAAAAAGGTAGAAAATATAAAAATAAGGCACTATAGAGTCATGGATACACTTTAGGTGCTGTTTCAGCCCCTTGTAACCTATGTAAACCTAGAAAACTAAGAAATACACAATAATACCTTTATGATACAATAATACGTACAAACTTTGGTACTTACACATAATTTATGTACAAAATTATTGCATAATAACAGTAATGCCATGACAGGAGTCAAATATTACTGCTACTAAAATTATTATGTTTTATCTACTCACGTACTGAATAACCATATATTTAAATCGCTAAATACGTCATGAATTTTAAAATACTTTTCGCAATATATAAAAAAAAATTGTGTAATCACAAGACCTTTTTGCCGATCAATATATAAATACACTTCACAATTAAAATTAAAATATTTTTGTTGGATATGCCCAGTCTCCATAATCTTCATCGTCGTAAGGTTATTTGCCAGAAAGTTAAAAATGAGACAAATTCTTCATTTCATATTTGGCGATTTAAATCCATATTCCTTATATACTTTATTTACAACTATAATAATATTATGCAATACTTTGTGATGCGATTTTTGGTACATTCACGAACAAATAAATACGTTAAAATTAACTAAAGAAAACTAGTGAAATAAAGCATTCGATACAAACTTGGTTGGAATTGTTTAATACTTTTATTGCCGTTTAACAAATTAGTTGTTTGATTTATTTCATTATTGTTAGATAGATATCGCAAAAATCAATGAAAATATTTTAGTTTCATTCCATGAATTAACTATTTCTTAGTTATCGAATTCTCGACTTCTCGATTTCCAAACTTTACTTCACTAGCTAATATTTAAATACAACTATGTAAATATTATGATGTTCAGTACATTCAATTACCAATAGATACAATAAAAATTTTCTACGTAAAAATAAATATAACGGCCATTCCATCCAGTATTACATTTTATTATTAAATATTAACTTCAATTTTTTCAACTCTGAATGAATTATTATCAATTATTCACTCATAAATGAACTGGTGGCAATCCTAATGTGGTATCATTAGATATCTAGCATTTTTTATTAATTTTAAACTGGCTGTCCCAAATAAATTGCAAACAACAAAAGTGTGATTCAACATTTTTGTTATCGATCCATTTTTTTAAAAAATCTCTCTAGTCTCTACCAATGACCGCAATTTCAAGATGGCGACTGTCACATAAAGGTTAGGTGGGAAAACGTAACATCGGCTACTATGTAGTCATTAAATACAATCACTTAATAATAATATTTACTTATCTAAAAACAAATGCTATTTGCTTACACGCACGTAATATTATAGAAAAATAAAGACATAAATAAAAAGATCCGCCAAATAAAACGTATAACTTTTTATATTTATTTTTTAAATAAATGACACAGGTTTATGAAAATTATGAATATATTTTTATCTCGATAATTCATAAATGTAATATTTTTAATGATGATTTTTATAACAATATCTTTACCGAGAAATAGTGTTATTCAATAGATACTTAATATGACGGAGTTTTTGGAAAAAAACATATTGATACATTCGTGATATGAATACTGGATATGAGTATTTACAGACTCTTAATTCGTTTTGTAACTTCTTTGTACAACAATAAAATTGATTCCTAGATAATCCATATCTTCACATTCACTATCTATGTACTAATTTCAGAGAGCTCTTTACCATATAACATGTATTCAAAGTTCAGATATCCATAAGTGTCTAACGATATTTTGTGTTCTCTGTGAATATTTACATTCCCTTCAGTTCGTACAATTTCTAGTATTACCTTATTTAAAACTTTTAAGTTTTCAATGAGCCTTAAAACATGTTTTATTTTAATGTTTGTGTTTCGAATTTCTTCAATGTAACTATATCACTATTAATTTTAATATCTTCAGTTATATTCTGAAATAATGTGAATGAATCCAAAGTTTTTAAGATATAGTATATTTTTTCCACTACATTTTACTAGGTGTTGATCATTCTCCAACAGTTTTTTTTTAATAAAAATAATTCTATGTAACGTTTTAATAATGTCGTTAATCATCGTGATAACACTCAAATATAGAGCTCCAATCCTTTACAACCTCAGAAACTTCAATGACTTCTAACTCTGAAGTCTCGTTCTCTAAATCTTATTTGATAAAAGGAAACTCGCTGTCGCTTTCATCCCCTGAACCATCGTAGCTGGAGGGTGGTGTGTCTAGCTGTGGTAAGCCTAGATCTAGATATTCTTGGTTTGCCGTAACTGTTAGTATTTTGTCTAAGTCTTCTACTAGTTCTGTGAAGGACGGTCGGTCACCAGGCGAGAAGGACCAACACTCTCGCATCAGCATGTATCTGTGAAAGAATAGTTGTGTAAACAAGGATTCTGGTGGGCTCTCAGTATTTTAACTACGGCAACATTACATGCGACATCATTTCAAAACTATATGTCGCACGTAAATTATGTCATACTAGTACATCATGGGGTACTGTATTCTCTAGAATCTAGAATACAGTTTACATAAATTACATACATACAGCAAGCCAATACAATTTCGCAGAGTTCATACCTAGTCCTTAAAACAAATATGTGTCTATAATCAACCTTAAATAAAATTAAAGTTTTATTTGGGTTCGATTGCAGATTTCTATTAAAGGTCTTAACATGAACAGTCCGTATGGTAAATCCACATTCATCATTAATTATGTGTGATTCTTCATTTCTTTTAGCTTTCATCACAAAATTTGTCTAATACTCACATCTCTAGGCTGCAACATGGCGGCTTCTCCATACGATGACCAGCGCTAAGGTGCTGATACATGTACTGTCCCGGCACTGTGGGGTATGGAGTACCGCCCAGGGTCATGATCTCCCACAGGAGCACGCCGAAAGACCAACTGGAATAAAAAAATGGGTCCTTTATAAACTGATTGGGAATAATTATTCAAACTAAAAAAATACTGGAAATTGGAGATCATCATAAAGATGAACTGATGAACATAATTTTGGATTCAATAACAACTGGAATTGAGACAATAATTTAAATACATTGATATGGCAAGGCTGATCTGGCGGAACAAAAACAGTACTGTGAATGACTCATTGAAATCTCCTTTTTACGTCGTTTTTTGGATTAGTCATTATTATTATTATTATTTGTTAGTTAACGAGGGTGAACCCTTCAAAAGGTACTCGGTGCCGTGGGAATGACACAGGGTAATGTGGGATTCTTACCGCACTAAACCTCCTACTCTTGCCACCCGCGGCCCTGAAAGTCCCCTCTCAGACGCCTCTTACGATAGGCAGAGTAGACCTGTAGACGGAACTACAGGGACAAACGCTATCTACTCTACAAAAATGTTGAAGAGTACTACTTACACATCAGTTTGCGTAGTAAACACCTTATGGTATAGTGACTCTGGTGCCATCCACCGCACAGGCAGCCTGCCTTCAGTCTTCTTGCGGTAGTAGTCGTTGCTGTGGACGTCTTTCGCGAGGCCGAAGTCCGCGATCTTCAACACGCAATCGTCTGATACTAAGACGTTACGAGCGGCCAAATCTCGGTGGATGCACTGGAAAAAATAGACATAGTTAAAAATAGAAGAAAATGATGTAGATGTACAAGTAATATATATTCATTAGACCCAGACATCGAAGTCTTCGTAGTGATCGCTTTAAGACAAGCTCATGAGAAGGTACTTATGAGGATATATTTAAAATATTTCGAATCTTAATAGATTAGAATATACTTATTTTACTCTAAATAGATCGGTAACTTTAAATTTTTTTAGGATATTTTTTAAATATTCCCTTTATAAATATTGAATTTAATGTTATCTTGCGATCATTGCTTGACTTACTGTTGACTTAAATACAGTACAGATTTTCACAATTTAAACAAAACGCAATTCATCGTAAATTAAATACTTACCCTTCTAGATGCAAGGTATTCCATGCCCCTAGCGACTTGATAGGAGAAGGATACCAAGTCCTTTTGAGTCAATGTTTTCTTCTCTTTTAAGTCTTCGTTAGGCGATTCATACCTGGGATAAACACATTACTTAATAATTTACGTTTTTCTTATTAAGTTCTTTCTTTATAATCTTATCGAACTTTAATGTCAAATCCTCTAAAATAAATTGGAAAGCCCGGTCCATAAACGAATCTAATTTAATGACATTATCAATCTCTTAAATACCTTAATAATTATATTATGTCATTAATTTCCATCATCAATTTCCTCTGAAGTTGAATAAGTCATTTACGTTTTTAATATTTTATCAAGTGGCTATTTTCCAAAGACTTTAACTGTAGATAGTTGAATGCGCCATAATTCTTTAGAACTTTACCAATCAGAAGTGTCTTTTTAATAAAATGTAGAACTTACCTATTTCCAGGCCTGTGATTTCTTAGATATTCCCGCAGATTGCCATTAGGAGCGTACTCCACTATGACGTAAAGCGGTCCATCCTGAGTGCAACAGCCCAGTAAGTTGATGATATTCACGTGTTTGCCGATCATCTTCATCATTTCCATTTCTGACACTAGTGCCATCATCTCTGCATCAGTGTGACCCTCTGAAAAAATAATATAATCAAATTATAAATGTGTAAGTATCTCAAATTTTAACCGATTGCATATAGCGTTTTGCAGTAGAGCCACCAAAACAAAGTTTATCTGCTTTCTAAAATATTATCTTTAAAATACATATAATCATAGTATAAATATATGTTCAGCTTATTACGTCTAAGGGAATTATAGACTTATGGCATTGTAAAGTTTTATTTTTAATCGTCTTCAAAGTGCTGAATTATCTTTTTGTAAATTTGGTACTTTTACTTAGGTTTTAACTCATTATGTCACAATAATATATTATCTCTATTAATAATCTTACCCTTCAACATTTTTACAGCAACAACAGACTGCACCCCTGGTTTCAGTATCCCGGTGCATTCCGCTTTAACGACCTTCCCGAACTCGCCCTCTCCCAGAATCTTGCCCAAACACAGCGACTCCCGCGGGACCTCCCAATCAATGTCGACCGGTAACTCGTACTCCGACATCATCATGGAATCACAAGTGTTGCTCTGGACTTGCTGGAGTTTTTGCTTCTCTATCTTCACCACTGGCATTAACTGTATGTATGACAATACATATTTAGTTATGTTTTTCGAATTATGTATGAGTAAGTTAAAAATTACGTGTAAAAAGTAGTATTATGGCTTCTTTATAGGTTCTTGATCTTTACTTAAAAGTGCCATCTTAATCGGTTTAACAATCTAAGGTGGAGCATAATATGTTGTTGTACAGCCGTATCTTATATATTTATTCTACAGTAAATATTTGAATTTTAATTCAAATTTGCAATTTAATCGAATTTGTAAATCATTTATATAGGTGACCATTATATCAACTGCTGTACCAGATGCGTTTACGGTTTCGACATTCCAGAACTGTCTTTCAAAACTTACCAATGCTTCTCCCGTAGTATTCGGAGATCCGTTCATTTGAGGTTTCTCCACCGTCACTTTCTTAGTCCAGTGCGTCACGATCACCGCCCTCGCGGTCTCTATCGCCAGCTCCTTCTTTATCTTCTCTCGTTTTAACTTCTTGAATATCATCACCACTATTATAGCGGCCACGAAGAACATAGCGCCTAGAACTGCTGTTAGGATGTTTATCAGCAACGTGTGTTTTCCGTGATCGAGTGGTGCTGATTCTGGAAATGCTGTAAATTTAACGTACTTGTGTAAGTTGTTAATTTTAATATAAATAGAGATATAAATATGGAGTCACCAATGGGCTTGCAATGTATAATATGATGGTAAGTGGTTACTACCGCCTGTAGACATGTGTAATAAACCGCGAATAGGCTCGACTTTTTGATCCCTGAAGATCAATTTGAGCTGACTCGTATATTGCATTACTGCCGGCATTGAACCATAAAGGCTTCTATCACCTATTTTTGAAATATTTATAATAGTTTACCATCTTGATTACCGCAATTAATACATAATTAAATTTAACTTTCAGTCTTTGTCCGATATAGGATAAATTATCAAGGAAGTACTTACATTCAACTACTGAAAGATATCCCTTAGCAGTCGTGTTGCCCAGCGTGTTGAGTGCCACACACACGTACCAACCTTCGTCTTCTTTTGTGACGTTGTATAACGTGAGTTGTTCAGGTTTGTCATTTGGATTCTCACTCTGTAAAATATTTTATTTTGTTACAATAATTAAATAACGATATACCATAGGTTCACCTCGTGGAACATTCGTGCGTGCAAATGTATCAATAGATATATAAATTAGATACATTTGAATGTCTACTTATATAGATTTTGTATATTTAAGAAGATTCGTGCAAAAGTCGAAACTTTTATTATAAATTATGGATTTGATTGAAATGGCTTTCCATTATATATCTGACCAAAATAAAAATAAAGATTATTATACTTACAAAACAAAAATTAAAGAAAATAAAGAAATAGTAAAACATGCTACAATAAAATAACTCAATTATGATATAATTAGTAAGTTCTTAATCAAATTTAGTATGTATACTGATATGTTACATATATCTTACACAGATTGAAGTGATAGAACCTCTTATATTTAACAACTATCATTTTAAAGAAACATGCAAACAAGGACGAAATTAGGATTTTGAAGAAAACGTATTAAGATCCTAATTCCTACATAATATGCATTTAAGGGGACATCGTGGACATCATGGAGACTCTTGGAGATCAGGAAGATTCTAATTTAGAGAGAATATAGATCATATCGATAATATAAATGATTACATATACATAAATTAATTACAAAACAATGTTCATGCATAGCTTTCACAAACGGAACCCACACACATGCGTTAGTCATACACCCTCACCGGTATAATTTTCTGTTCATCTCTATACACGATGGACTCTTTATCGGAGACCCCATTGTCGGTCTCATTATAAATGTATTCGTCTTTGGTGAAATACATCCAGAAGACGTAAGGATGCATGTCAGAGAGGAATTCGCAGCTAAACTTAGCCGTTTCACCAATCAACCTGGTCTGGTTGACGGCCCTTTGTGTCAGAACTGGCTTCGCGTATAGACGCTCTATGAACAAATTGTTTTGACTGTTAATCCTAGTTGTTAAACGTGTTGATAAAAGTGGGCAAGATTTTGATGATTAACAAATTTAAAAGTACAATAAAAATCACAATAATTGTTGCTAACATGTAACTAATTACGTGTTAGCTTCATTAATTCTGAAATCTAATTAGTTACAAGTAAAATTATCGTTGAAGATAATTCCATCTTCATTTCTCTGAGTAGCAACAAAATTAAATATATCTTTAAAATATTTGTTAACAAAAACCACATGGACCACCACCATACACAAACTATTTCGAGATATTACACCTTCACCAAATTAACATAATCACCAAATGTTATATTGACCAATTAATTAATGAAATACATAATCACACTAAACCGTTGTGAACTCTGAAACCGCAAAATATGAAAAAAAAAATAGATGGAAAATATGCAATTACATCTTGAAAATAAGTGATCATTTAATAATGATTGTGTTAAATGATCAAGAATGTTCTGTTACAAAGAAACTATTTAAGGGCTAAAGTTTTGTACGATTAAATTTCTTGGTTCATTTTCAAGATGTAAGTGAAACATTAACATGAATCCCATAGCCGTCTTATTTTAAACCTCGACCGTAGTGACCACCACCTGAATCAAATTCTAGACCTCTATTCGTGTTCCTGCTGGTATCGGTGCGTCACTTGGCCCCACGTCAACATCTCTCAGCGAGTAATTCATCGATGGTCTGATCCAGTACAGCAAGGGTTCTAGGTCCGATACCGGCGGACACGACAGCTGTACCGTGTCGTTTATCAGAACCGTTATGTTTCCAGGGTATCCTTCTTTAATGTAGGGTTTCGACGGGTATCGTTCTAAAGTAATCGATTATGGGATTTAACCATTTGTGTACTAGTAATTACTTAATTTAAAATTATTTTTGAACTTTTCATAGATAATGCACACTTCAATTAATTTAATGTTAACATAGATTGTAGGGCTTGAGAAAAATCATGAAATATTTTTTAGTAAACCCCTTTCAGTATGTTTGTGTATTGTTGTAAAGATGCTCACATCAATTTAAAAACTGAATTGTTTCTTCAATTCACCGATGAGTTCTTTTTAACTTATTGCAACTCATTCTTAAGTTTTATAGATTTCGACTTTGTGGTACTTATAGTAGAACATTGGTGTACAAAATAAAACTCACCTTGAACATGAAGCATGTATGTGTGATCGATACATCCCAGTTCATTACAAATGAGACATGTATAGTTTCCATTATCAGCTTTCGTCAATTCCTCGAGGGATATCGACCATCTTCCATAAGATGGTTGGAAATAAGACCTCGATATAGGCGTACCATTGTTTTTAAACCATGTTATATTCGGCGTAGGATTTCCTGCAATAGATAATAAACATTTAGATCTAAGTATAATAAAATGAACAATTTTTCAGACACTTGTCCGAAACAGATTATTTTAAGTAATTTGCTTTTAATATTTATTATGAAAATAAACATAACATTGATTATCACTATATACAACTATGAAATATTTCCAAATATTTGATATTTGTATATAATTACGTTAAAAATAAAGATCACTAACGTCTACAGTATTATCGGCCCCTATTTATCATTATACTAACATATGGTAGAAGTAAAATTTGAAATATCGTTATCACTGTAGGTAAATGTAATTTATTTCATGACGATTAAAATAAATTTTAATACGAGTCAATTTTAAAAAATAATCCTTACCGTCAACAGCGCACCTAAACCTGATGGAACCGCCAGCCGGCTTCATTTCCATATTAAACATTTTCAAGGGATGTTTAAATTTCGGTGGGAATTTCGTCGTAGTGTTGTCGACGTGACCGTAATTTTGATGCTCTTTCTCGTTCTTGTCGTCAGGATCTTCATCTTTTATATCGTATTCCTTATATGTGTTGTTTCGCGCGAATAGCTTTACGTCAGTGAAGTTTTCTTCGATTCTGTTGTTGTCCACTAGCGGAGAAACTTGCCGCTGCGGCAAAGGCTCTTGGACTGATTTCGATACATCTACATCCATTTGATATTCTAAAAAGTATGATAGTAAAGTGTAATAACAAAATTCACAAAGCAAATCATTTTGGGATCGTTGACTTTTAGTTGTATTATTAAGTTCCGGAGTTTAAAAAAATAATCATGCGACATACAGACAGTTCATATTACAATAGACATACGTTATAACAATAATAATATTTTAGAAATTACGTAACAAACAAAAATTATTTTGTTTAAGTATGCTAAAAAAAGGTAATAAATACGGCATTGAACCAAAGATGATTTTAATTGATTAAAAAAATAATAAAAAACACATATTCGTAGTGCTATAAGGTATGGTATATATATACTTACTTTGAACCTCAAGAGAGTACGTGTGGTTGATGCAGCCAAGCTCGTTACAGAGAACGCAAGTATAGTTCCCATTATCATCTTTCGATAGTTCCTCCATAACAATCCACCATTTCCCATACGTCGGTTGGTAAAGCCTTGTTATGGGCGTCCCATTATTTTTGTACCACGTTATGTTGGGCGTTGGATTCCCTGCGAAAGTTTACGGGATAATAAAACGCTTTTAGTTATTTCTGTTCCTCACTGACGGTTAGTGGAGGCTATTTTTGGTGACACGTCGAGGTGAAAAAAATGTTTGTTTACCCGCATTTAAAACGGGTTACGGTCATTGGTTTTTGGACGAGATGCATTTTCGTAGTTTGTTCTTATTACAAATAATAAATGCAAAAGATTGTTAAGCATAATATTAGCTTTTATGTGTTAACCTATTAATTCGTTCCATTTTTAAGATACGTATATTAATTATATAAAATACATTTTATTCATAAAGTCAATAAAGGAGTTCTCACCTTCACCTGCACACCTAAACCTAACGAAACTCCCTGCCGGCCTTATGTCTTTATTAAACATTTTCGTCGGATGTTTGAATTTCGGTGGATATCTCGCAGTAGTATTATCTACATGTCCGTAGTTCCGATGTTCTTTCTCGTTCTTATCATCAGGGTCTTCGTATTTGCTGTCATATTCTTTAAATTTATTGTTCCTCGCAGATCTTCTCATAGCACTAGTAATCTTTGCTTCTGCTCTACTATTTTCTAATGATTCTTCTTGATGCTGGGACAGTGACTCTGGCAATGTTCTTTGTATGTCTACATCGGCTTGATATTCTGTAAAAATATGCGGTTTTGTTATATTTTTCCCAAGAAAATGTAAAAGTATTTTAATGTTACAGTGAAAATCCGCGTGCAGTTTTATACAATCTAGTGACAAAATAAACTAATCATATTTTTAATAATGATAGCAACTCTTTTCCTTGTACCAAAATAAATGACCAAGATAACTTTAAGCAAGAAAGTGGCATCAGATATTATTTTTAAAGCGTATTAAATTAAAGCTCAGTAATAAATTCAATACTTAAAAACATCTATATTGCCAAAATTGATTGCCGGTCTTTAACCACTTAAATAAAGTCTTATACATTCGATTTTGTACGTACATAAATACATACATGCATACTGTTTTGTTAATATTAAACGTGAATGTATTTGCATTGAAATCCAAGGATTTAGCCCGTTGTTTTCACATCTGGATGGTGAATAAAGACGTCAATTAAGTGTTATATGAAAATAACTGGGAACTCTTCCAGACAAAACGAAGTAATTTTATTATGAGATATTTAAAATGAAATCAGACAGTAGTGATACGGTTAACATTGTGAGGAAATCTATGTTATTCAAAATTTTCTATTTGCAAATCAAATGGAACTTTTAAGAGAAGAGTTGTGTCGAGCAGTTCGTAGTAAAGAGATAATAATGTTGACTTTTATGCATAAATCTAAAATTTAAACATTGAATTTTCGGAACAATTTAATTTTTTGTCATAATACGATACCTTCTAAGCTATCCACTTCAAAGTCTGGTTTATGTTTGATGGTGATGGTCAGTTCCCTTTTCTTCTCTTCTCCGTTATGACATGTATAGACTCCTGCATCCTTTGCTTGAAATCCTTTTATCCTTAACCTGTAAAAAAGTTACAATTACTTAACTTTTTGAAATACATACAAACATGAACAGAGTTCTTTGTGATAGAACAGTTTAGTAAGGCTCATATTTTTTACTTCTTTTACTTTTTACCTAAAGCAAACTTACTAAAGGATACCAACTACCTTAAGAAAGTAAAGATACCAACATATCTGTAAACAATTTTATTGTAGTATCTCTTTTACCCTCTCTTGTTTTTCCATGAGATGTATTCATTGGAAAAATCTCCACTTAACACACGATTAAATAAAAAAATTACAAGATTAAAAAGAATTTCGTCGTAAGAACAAAACATTAAATTGATGTATACCTACCATTAATTTGGGGAGCGTGAATTATTATCATCATTTAAATACCTGCCACTTAGTATAAAATGCAATGGGAGTGATCCAAAGGTATAAAGAAGATAGAATAATAATTTTAGTTGTAAAGTAGCCTCAGTCGTGTAACAACAGTTTTATGTCTTCCATCAGACAAATGAAAATTAACGATCAAATATATTATTATCTATTACGCACGATCTGTTTCTACTGATGCAAATTTCTTGGGCATATTCCAAACCATCTTCTACATTAGTAAATAAATAGACTATGAAGTGTTTGTCTGTATTTTTTTATGAAATCGAAATGAACGTCCAATTGATCTGATAGTATGTAGAAAGGTGCGATCTGGTGATGCTCATGGATATCAATAGATTATGCCTTTCTACGGTCGGCCACAGATGCAATGCTACTCTTAAGGACGAAGTTGAAATATCTTGTCTCTCTTACACTTCAGACGAGAACACTTAACGCTGCTCTTAAGTATTCGTACCGAAAAGGATTCTATTTGTTAGAGTCTTTATGACTTTAACATAGCATTCCAAATCTTTCTTACTTATTCAAAATTAAAAGATTTGCCTTTTAATTTTTCTACTTACAGTCGTATTTTGAAAGTAGTACATCCTATATTAAAAAAACTGATTTATGATTACAATTAAGTTCATAATTTTTATAAACTTTTATAAAGATAATATCCAGAATTCCTCCTAAAAATCGATAACCTCAACCCACGCTTTTGTAAGTCCGCACATTTAACAATAAGAAAAACGGGGTTTTCATTCCGTTCAGAAATTTCGCGATCGATTTAGACCAAACTCGGTCCCATAATCCATGATTGATGAAGAATGTTTTGATCGACAGTTTGTTTTGAGATGCCTCGAATAGCACCGAATACTATATGGCCGTTGCATATGAATTAGTGCTGGTTTTCAACGTCTCTGAATAGAAATACGTAAATATTGATGCAAGCTCTTGTTGAAATTGAGTTTGTGTTGAATTTCCAAGTATTTTGAATGCTATTGCAACTTACATCTATACCCTAGAGATATGATTTGAAAATAATTCGATCATAAATATGGATTCATAATATAACTAAGGAGCGAAGTCCGAAAGTTTGAAAGTCCGAAAGATGTTTAAAACTTAAAAAAATACTACCATGAGTTGTTAATGGTTCATAATTTTCCTCCCTATATCCAGACTATTGCATATTGCTATTGATATGATATAACTACCTAACCAAGATGATAAGGAATTTTGTGGCTTTGCTAACAACCACAAATTTGATATATATTATGTTTTTTATCTTTTTTCCTGAATTTAGTACTTCTCTGTTCGTTTGTTACTAAATCGAAGATCGTAAAGCTATAAGTTTATGTGCATGGCGATTCAATAATTCGCAATTGTACGCGTGATGGAGAGGATACATAAATTTTTCTGTCCGTGGAAATAGTCCGTTGTGATCATTTCGTTGCATTTTATATAACTATCAACTATACTATGATTAAATCATTACATCTTCGAGATATAATCAAGAACTATTATAATGGGTTGAATTTAAATAAAGTACATATGGATAATTGCAAAGTTACTTGCTAGATATACCTCTCCTAGTAAGGAAGATTTGTTGTACCTAGTTATTGAACTTGGTTAAGTTGGGCAATAGCAAGGACAGATTTTCTATATGGTATCAATATCTATCATCCATTTATTAGTGCTTAAAACTTCACTGCTGGATATAGACTATGGCTTGTTGGTGATCTCAGTATATCCATAATGTCTTAGAGAATGCTGTTACCTATCTTCTGAATTGGGGTTACTCCTGTCATGATGTAACCAATCCATTACTTCTTTATGCCAAAAAATACGATTAAAACAACTTACCATTGTCTCTGCTGCGAAATTCGGTTCTTGGTCATGGTGTCCAAGGGTTTGCCGTCCAGGAACCATCGTATGCTCTGACCCTGGCTTCTGGGCTTCAGGCCACATGTCAGCCTCAACCGCTCATTGGTTCCCGCTTCTATCACTGAGAAGGTGTCATCTGTAACAATAGACAAATTGTTTAATTTAAAGTGTAGTTTTAAAAATAAAATTAGTCCTGATCTACTCACAAACGGCTAAACAAACTGTCGTCGAAACTATTATAGAATATATTTTTGGGCTACTTGTGTAAGGAGCTTTCTGGGTTGAAAGGTACACGATACATTCGCTGCAGATTTCCCTAAGGAATAATTTCCCATACATTAAATAATAAAGGATTTATAATGCAAATACGCATGTAATAAATATTTGTAATAGTTGGAGATATCAGGTAGCGTTATAAATTCCTGGTGGTCCAGGTTCAAATAATATTAATCCGCACCTTGTGAATGGTCGATTGTTACCAAAACCCTCATTCTCATTTATAGAAGAGACAGTGTAGATGAGTTAATAACGGTTAGATGAGGTACTTGGTATTCGAATCCTGAACCTCCAGAAATTTCACTACGCCGTTAAACTAAGTTTTCAAACCGTTACCTGCACCCTATCCTCGTTTTACAGTGTAACATCCCGAAATAGTGTTTGCAACGGTACACCTGAACGTAATAAATTCGCTCTAAATATATTATTTCAACACAACCATTACAAAATATTGCCGTGGAGTCTGGAGTGTTCTGGTTAATGACCATTACTATATTTTCAGTACCATTGCATGGTTTAAACATATTTGTGGCGATGGTACGATGGCGGAGAAAGGTACGACCTCTGCAGGTATTGTGGAGAAGCTTATGACGTCACACTTGATTACTGAGTACTGAGTTGATTTTTTTACAATATACCGTATATTTAACAAAATACACAACAAAAGACTAAGATTGTGGACACAAACACACACACAAAAACAAAAAAAAACTTATTTTTTCATATTTTTTGCGTAAATTAAATAAAAGGAACACGTCCAATTTAGTGTTCATATAATACAAACTGTAAAGAAAATGTTATCTATAGTAACAATTATTCTATCTACATACTTAACCACAATTAATACGATTCGGGACTATATTAAGGATCCTGTAGCTATTTGAGTACTATGAACAAAGAACAGATGAGATACTAACCGAAATCCTGCCTTTTTAACCGACTTCAAAAAGAAGGTGGTTATCTTTATTGAATATAATCTTTATTGAAACAAAAGTCATACTTAAATTACGTAAATACACAACACTAAAATAGCACTAAACAGCGCAAAATAAAGTCATAACTCCGAAAAAAGTATAAAAAGCGATCGAGCATAAAAATCAATTGCCTAAAACGTGCTCCACATGGACTTTTGAGCACTAAAAATACTGGAAATATGTTCCACAAATATTATGTTTACCCTCGTAATTTTGTATCGGTTATTTTTGCCATAAGTTAAGTGACATCCCGCTTGCACTTATGCGAATTATTTAAGAGAAAAAGAGATACCACAACGCCGTTATTTGCTATAAGTTTTTATTGGATTCGTACTGAAATTTGAATATCTGGTCGTTATTATTAATTTCGTAGGATGTCATAACTCCTTATGTTACATATTGATTATAAGCAGTTTGTTTCATAAAATCGCTTTTTCTTATCCACAACCTACTCAGATATAAATAAATAACTAGGAAACATACTCATCTGATGTTAATAACTACAACTGGCCATGGTCATCTTTAATCAAACCCGGATAGAATTGTGACCCTATCTGAAATCGACAACGAATGTATTACTACTTTACTACCCATTAGGACTAAATTGCAACACCTCGTGTAAAGTGTTTCTTCCTTGCTACAGACTAATTCAAATGCCTGTCATAATTATTTCAAACCACACAAAGAAATAATCTTAAAGGAGTATTAATGAGTGTAATAACTATTCTTATTTCGGGAGGTTAAAAACTCGAGTAAATAGTTATCTAGAGTAGGCAGAGGTTAACTAACATCACATGTGAATGTGACTAGTAATGAACAGAATGCACAAAGTTGCCATTCTTAGGGCTGGTGCTCGGGTGAAACATTAACGGCCTTTCAGATTTGTGGCCTGTGAATTATGACTTCGAATAGTGATGTGCCTTAATAAATAAATGAGTTATCGACATCTACTTTTTCAATTAAGGTAAAAGTTAATTCAATGCTGTAGACTTCCCTTTTTTTAAATACTAGGTGTATTTTGTTGATAAGCTTGATTTTATATTACAGATTTATTAACAATAAAAAAAAAACAAATCATTTGCTGTTTTTTACATATTTGGTAGACAAAGAAATGTGTAGATTATGAAAAAATAAACATTTTTACTAAAAGTTTTAAAAATCATATCAATAAATTGGGAATATCAAATATTTTAACACTACCAGGAACAGGTACTACGACAATTTTAATTTTATACTTTGTTACGCATTTTTTGTGACTTAATAAAAAAGTTATAAATATTTAAATCTTCCAACTGAACACAACAGTGGCTCCATCAAATTGAACTTACTTATCGATATTAGCCTACACAGCACTATCCCTTTTGCAAACTTCTCAAAGGTCGATTTAGTGGTTGCATCTGTCGAGCAGATGTAAACCTGTGAGCCCACGCCCGTGGGCCAAAAAACTTTCTCACTCAACTTTTTGTCAAAAACAATAGCAAGCCTCGTGTGAACGTAGACGTGACATTTTTAAAAATTTTCGATAATTTTATTCGATCGATAAGTTTTGACTTATTTTGACGCCGGAAGGCAGAGAGGATGTGATGTCCAAAGGTGGCGAATATGTAATGTCAAGCCTGAGAAAATTAAATGTCATGCAGGTTGTGTGCCTCGATCTTTGATAAGTAAAATTACAAAGATACTTCACCGCCTTGAAATTGCATAAAGCCACAAAAGGCGGATTTGTCAATTAAGTTTTGAATTCTTGACAAATACAAAACATTTTTAAAGAAAATGTACGTATAAATAACTAATACTACGTAATTTACGTAATCAATACATAAGTATTTCAACCATTTTAGGGACAGTTTTGCACGGAGACGTGGCAAAACTTTATTTGCGCAACAATTACAATTCTCAAAACTGGTTACACTTTCTTGTTAGGAGTAATCTATCTATGTACTTTACTCATCTAGGGGCTCATCATAATGTATTAAAGGGCACAAACTGCGGCATTTGAGTGATAAATGATATTTTCAAGTAAATGTATCTAAAATGCATTTTTTAGAGCTTTGTTGATGCAATAAATCTAACGTATATAGCAGGATTTCGGCATTCATTAAATAGATTTCTAACTATGCAGTCCATTGATATACTTGCTGTTAAGACATTACCGTTTAAAGACAAATAGGCTAATATTAGTTATCAAGGATCATTTATTTGCACTGTCTTTGAAAATATTAAATAAATGAAATGCCGAAAATATTTAAAAACCTATACATGACCCTCAATATTTATAATTATATGCCGCCCAATTCAAAGAAAGCGACCCGACGCGAGGTCGCACTGAATTTATTAGTGTGTATTGTTCTGAATTAGTATAATACCTCCATTATTGGGAAGATAATATACCCCACACCACGCTAATAACTAACAAATTGAGACATTTACATACCAAATTGATCCTTATCCTAAAGACTTATGATACATTTTCACTTCGTATGTGACGGAGGCTGTGTGGTTTGGTGTACGCTTCAAATCTGATAATTAAGCCCATACCATTGTCTTAGGAGTTATTTAAATAAACAATTGAAGTACTTATTGTCAAGTCAGGAATAACAGTATTCAAGAAAATCTTCGAATTAATGTTACTTATAGAAATTATCCTCCCTTTCATTCTTAACCGCGTATCATTAAGTTCATCAGTTATCAGCTTTTTATAATTTTATAATTTCTGATTACTAAGTTTCCTATCCAAATTGTAAAAATTTGAAATAATTCTTCCTACAACACTATCATTCTGGACTCACTTATCTAACCTACTATAATGAGGATGTTCATCCTCAAAAAATAAAACAAAATTGGAAATAAAGTGTTTTCACACTGTGTGATATATCGGAATATTTAAACCTTCATTCCTTTTTTACACCATGTAGCTGACTGAAGCATTAAAACAGTTGAATTCGATTCCGCGGCTGAACGCAATCTAACTACTAATCTCCTCGTCGCCATCCACTAATCGTCAAAATGTGATGCAGCATTGATGCAATCGCCGAAACGCGAATCGCCAATACTACAAATAGCAGGTCCGCTGTATACGTTAAACCATAATAAACCAGTTCGTACCGCTTAAAAGCAGATAGGCGTGGCACTGATTCCACTACAGTCGAACTGTTAAGAATTTCACTGCCTTTAATAATGTAATTAAATCGCTTCGGACAGATTAAAGATACCAGTTAATAATTAATGCTTATTTTTGCGTCGCTCGGTCATATAAAAATGAGGCGATTGCATCCGATAAAAACTCGAATCATTACTCGTTAACGTTATGAATCGATATTTCATTTTAAAAGTCAAAACAATTAAGACGTGTTATTTAATAATCTCAATGATAACTTTTAGAATTTTAAAAGGGTTCCCCTTTTAAAATTCTAAAAGTTAAATCTACTTTCGACCAAAGTACTTATATGATGACAAACTATGATTTCAAGATGGTATATTTCTTTATTCGATTGAAATAGTTGGGTTTAATAAACAGTGAACCTTTTTTTGTGTGTGGGAATTTGAAACGCAACTTCAGTTGAATTATTAGCATCTGTCACCAAACAAATTGACAATAGAATCGTATCGATATAATACTACGCTAGATTAATACGCTTATAATTCGAGAACAAGCGGCGCTTACCGCGGAATGGGCTATTCGTTTGCTATTTTATGTGGTAAATAAAGTCAAATTATAAAAGAATAACAATTTGTCCGACTGACGCGACCGTCTCATTACCGCAGACAAATTACAGAGAAATATCTTTGTTATTTCAGTTAAGCTATAGGAACATTGTTATCATTTCTAGACCAGTGTATGTGGATAATTTACGTATTTATTTTGTAAAGGATACATGGTAGGAATACGATTTAATTAATCTTCCTGAAAATGTAATAACATTTGATTTATTCTTAACATCTTGCGGGTCAATAAACGCGGGTCAGTAAACAAATGATGAAGGTACAAAAAATCTCAATCATTTAACACTTTTTTATTATAATAAAAGCATTTTGAATGTACATAATATATAAAGACAACATTACATTTTATCTGGCAAAATAACTAAATCTACGTAATTTACTTAAAAGCTGAGCGCAGATGCATTATCATTGTGACTTTAATTTTAAAATACAGCTGCAGATGTTATTTTGACATGAAAATTTAGCCAAAATTATAGTTTAAATGGAAATTCTGATGAAATCTAGCGTTAAATTGCAGATTTTATTACTTATATTTAACACTGGTGCTATTATTTCATTCTCATGAAAGTATATTATAAAGTCACATAGATTTTCTTGAATTTGAAACAACTTAATATAAATTACTAAGTAGTTTATCTATGTTTACATTATTACGCTGAAACTTCTTTATATAGAGTTTTGATATTATTTTAACACGTTGGCCAAGATGTAAAATTATAGCAGCTGTTCAGAAGCCTAGAAATATCCCAAAAAATGTCCTGTATCTCACTAAATACCTAATTAAAAGATCAATGAACTTCAGACAATCATCCGCCATCCTAGACTTTCGTGAAATTGAAACATTTTATCAAGAATATAGAAAAAAGGTGTATGAAAATCAAATCTTTTGTGTTTCAATGTTGTATGGGTTTTTGATAGCTTGGATGTGATCCAATATTCTGTTTGTGGGCGTTTAGAGTTGCTGAGAACATTCTGCCAATCATATTTCGAAAGCGACGCGATCTCTAATATAGTTTTATTTAATTTCTATTTGCGCGGTTCCGCTTCACTCAAATTCTGAAATTTTATAGCATGTTATACTAAAATTATATTTCATTTCTTTGGATAATGATTTCTTGATGGTAGAGTCGGCATTACCCCTCGACATACTAGGAGAACATACATTACTTTTGGTAATAAACATTTTGTTTGCTGGAGAAATACAGTAAGCCAGCAAAAAAAGTTTCAATTACTTTTCGGTTATACGCAATACTTTAAAATTATTTCAAAACCATTACTTTATACAGTCTGTATCGATTTTCACAAGTACCAATATTTAATTTTATTTCTTCTTTTTTCATTTACATTTTACGCTATATATTTAAAAGGGTTTCTATTGGTCTATCTGTGCATATATAAATTGTATTTTAAAGTAACACTTCTATTTAGTTTCACACTGTATGTAAAATGTGTAATAAAATTATAACACATTACCTCAACATCATTTTACTCAAGGTCTTAGTTTGATTGACGTAAGACTAACAAGTTTCATATGAAAAAAATCCCGTAAAATCCGCATCGGCACCCAAACAACAATACAACAATCTACACCCAGTAAATTTACTACACGAACGCACTACACACACCCATTTCTCATACAAACTACGTCGTTTGTCTCTTCTCGTGATATTTATTCACACGACATCACATCTAACTCATAAGTTTCTTTAATATCATATAGCTTCGAATATAAGACGATCTTATTTTTAGTGTCGTTGACTGTTTTATTAGGACGGCGAATATGATTTGTGTTTGTAAGAGTTCTCGTCTTTTTGTTAGCAAAGGTCTTGTAGTATTCATCTCGTAGTATTTACGTTTCGCGTTTTATTATCTTTATCTTTGCTCGAATTTTCGTTCACACGAACTACTATAACGTGAAGAAAATGAGATTTTCTGTGCGTCTAAAACTCACACAAATACGAGTAGAGAGACGCTCGACTACAAGATAGTTAAAGAAATTTAAAGTCAGATGTTTTAAACTGATACTGTTTTGCTCATCCACGCCTGAATGTTCTCTGCGATAGTTTATTCAATTACATTTACCAACAAACTTTATTAAATTACACTAAGTTTACTGGTATAAGCAAAATATCTGCAGAGAAAACTACAAATGTTGAAAATGCATACATTCTCAATGGCTTTTTGTACTTTATCAATAAAAATTTACTCTCTTTAAGTCATTTGCTTCAGATAAACTCATATCAGTGCATTTTCTATTTATACAACTGCACAATTTGCACACATTTTTACACATAAAAAGTTTTAGAAAAAAAAATTCTAACTCAATGATAAGTTCAGGCAGATAACGAATATTAAAGTTCAAGGACATCGCTAAATGGGATGGACCTCACAGAAGTAATTTGTTACCCAAAGCTAAAGGAAATTTTGATTATCGTTTAAGTACTCCATTGACATAGGTTAATACAAAAGGTCACTATTCACCAATTTGACGACTTCCGGTTTCCTACGGACGGACTTGTAACTTCTCAGAACATTAACAGATGACCGATAATATACTATAGGAAGGTCCTTGAAGAATAACTAACTATTATTAGTAATTTTAGTATAATATTTTATTTATAAGAACATAATAGTATAATGAATATAAATATGACAAAGAACATGACATGACAGATATACTTAGTTCATTCATTTAAAACATGTGAATTTTACCTAATTTAAATATTATATTCAGATTAAACATAATTCAAATTAGTATTTATACAAAAACATATTATGAGATTGCACAGTAAATAAAATTTAATGAACACTTAAACGGCAAAATTACATCCAAAAATGCTAACACTGAAGTCATTAAAACATTACACGATCTAAAAGAAGCAATTAAAAAACTGCACGCAAGACACAACGCGTGAAGTATCGATGTCGGTTCTAAAAATGATACTGCATCATTTGACAAACGAGTTTGCGGTTTTAAAAACGCTTTACTTCTCGACTACCAGCCTTATTATCCTAAAAATAAAGAAGTAGCAAATATTTTTTGAACAGCAGATGAGCTTGTCACTGTTTTGAAGGTGTCGCGTGACAACGTCACATCGGTTTTGGCGTATGACTTTTGAAAATAGCACCGTTTCCTGTGTAACTGATGGTGTAATTTTCTGTCATAACTAATTTTATTAGACGAGCTGAGATGTCCAAGAGACGAAAATTGATAAGAGTCGTAAATCAGTGGAACAAGATATATTTATGATTTGCGTAGAACGGTCCTGAGAGCGACAAGAAAAGTGACTTCTGAGAAACTTTTTTTGGATAGAGGTGTTGTATATTTATTAATATTAATGAGGTGTGTTACTATTAGTTCTATTAGTAGTTGCTACCTGAAAATAATATATTTCTTTCTATATCATATGTAGTATATTTTTATAATTTATTTTAAGAAAGTCTGCGATTTATTATATGTTCACAGTGCAAAGGATACAGTGCTTACATTGTTCGTATTTAACTTTTACGACGTTTTTATGATTTCTGGCATTCAGTGCAATTGAATTGCGTTAGTTACATTATGAACAGAACCACCAATAAAGATCTCAGTTTATCAAAAAAAATCCGAGAAGCATGCAATCGTAAAACATCCATCAAGACACAACCAAGGTCTGATTAGCCAACAGACGGAAAACGTTGAGTTATGAACATTCGTAATTGTGGGAAGTAGACTTCAAAAGCGAATTTTCGGTAGGAAGCTATTACACGACCTACACAGAAATGTTGAAGATGAAAAGAAATCTTTATTTTTAATCGCCACAATCGTAGACGCGACCGGAATATAAAATAGAATTATTAAAAAGGCGACAACGACGCATCCGCTTCCTCTCGTAGTCGGATTTCGGTGGCAACGCTCCGGGTTCCGTGTCCCAAATAACCGCTGTTTTGAACAGGGTTTATATGCTTTCGACCTTAATAGGATTTCACATTTAAGGCTTCAAATGAAGTACTTTATATTTTAAACCTGTTTTTAACTATCCTTTTAGACTGATTATATGAAGCAAATTGAATAACAGATTGTAGAAAGTAGTATGTGACATACGATCAAGTAGTATATTTGATATTAAAGATACTATGTCTTGAAAAATATAGTAGAACACATTGAGGTATTACGATTTAGTCATCAGGGACAGCCACATGTTTTAAGATCGGGCTTAGGTTGGCCACCTGTCTTATTTGGCAGACGACACTGATGACTTAATATTTATTAGGTTACGGTGTTTATGCGTATATTGCTCCAATTGCAAAAGAAAAATGTAACCGCTCTTGCATATTTAAAAAGGTATCCTTGACTCAATGTTAAACTTATGTTCCATTCGGTATTTGGTTATCACATCCCTTATATTGTATACCCGGTTGGTAACAAATACTGCAGAAAATGGGAACTATACAGTTATAAATTGATAACTGTAAGTGCATTTCTAGTTAGCACTACAGCTAATCACTGATACACCTTAAACGTAAAATTACGTCAATGCTTTTAGTTTTGAGTTCCTTGTTTTTTAGAAAGTTCGTGAGTAATACTATTGTTACGGTAAAGCTCACTCAATAATGAGTTCTTATCAATTTATATAGGTTCTTTAAAGGCACAATAAGTTTGCCACTTTCGTATTTCTATCTTGTATATTTAATACCAAATGTCTCGTTCCTTGTTCTTACGAGTGTTTAATTTGATTCTTATAACATATTCGTCTTCAAAGTCATTTAAGGTATCACAAGTTCAGTTTAACACATCATTATTTCTATACCAGTCCTCTCACCTTTGTTCAGTAACCTTTTACCTCTCTCCGTCTTGATCTTCAGAAATGTACAGAATATTAAATCTTGCAAAGTATCATGCATTAACACGCAAATATTTACGGTCACGGAAAAGTCGGATCATATTTCACATGAAACGCGATATCGCTATGTAATTGGCAACCGAGTGACATTTGCACGCAAACACCTCTACTGTAAGTTGTAGTTATGATTCGAGTATGATCAAAAGATGCACCTTTTAATCTACCTTGAGATGCTCTGATATCTGTATGACGTATGGGAAAGTACTTTTTTTTGGTTAACACTGAATTTTCCATTATTAAGACAGTATCCATATTATAAAATTAATTTCAATTATCCCAAATAAATAGCCCTCAGCAATTACATTTTTTATGATATGTAATTTATGGAACACAATCACAAATTAAATGCTGTTCTTTTAATGAAAGTATTACTTTTAATTTTTTCTATTCACTAGTATAGTTGCACAACAAAATACGTGTCGTCTTGTTAAAATATTTTTTTGTCTACTGCGTGTGTACGAAGGGTCGACAGCCATCTTGCGTTTATTTTTAGAGGTGCGCGTGCGCCAGTTTCTTTTAGTTGCGTTCAATTAGTTTGATTTGTGGGAAATCGATTTCACGGAACTCACGCTCTTCGGTCGCACGTGGACCTTATTACTCATCTTTATGATCTGGGGAAGTCAATTATTCATTTATTTTTCAGGCAATTGAGAAGAGATCATGAAAGAGCGAAGAAGAGGCAGCGGATTGATGTTGGTGAAGGATACCTAAATTAATTTCACATTTTGATTATATAGGAGATATACATATATATAAGGTGCTATATTACCGTTATGTTTTATACATAGCTGAGTAAGATATGTTTAATACCAATGATATACAAAATCTACGCCTTGTCATTAAATCCCCTTCTTTTGATATTAGATATAATACAATAGAAAGGGATAAAATATTTCATAACCACTAATATTGAGCGTTCCTGAACATAGACAGAAAGACTAAATGAAAACCAAATTAAAAATTTAAATTCAGATACGCGCGAACAATTAAATACGTCACCGGTGACAATTTATCCAAAATGTAAACAACTTAGTACCTCTTGATTTACACCTCATATATTACTTGCAAAAAGCTAGGATTTATTCTAACGGCGCGCTCTGAGGCATAAATTCATTCGAGCGTCGCATAATTGGCGTCGTCTCATTAGATCAGCCCGAGGCAGATTCGTGTCGCTTCCTCAGTTGTAGGTGTCGCTTTAATTTCACTTTCTGTCGCGTCCAGTGTTTTATTGTTCGGGCCAAGCAGATCTCCTTGACGGATGCCCACTTTAGATAAATGGGTACGATGTGGCTCGTGCGACGTAAGTGGTATAATTGCACGTTTTTTGCTGAGCATATTTCGGTTTTATTGCTTTAAAACGAGACTTAATCAAAATGATAAAACCTATACGTATATGTCTGTAGTTTTCCAGTTCTTATATTTGTTCGTTCCCTACCAACATTACGATATTAAATCGTAAAAAATCTTAAAAAAGATAGTATGTTCTTTGCAAACGATAATTCATCATAAAAAACAGGATAACTTGCTTGAAGACGCATAGTAATTTTTGCCGCAAAAATGTCTTCTTAGAGATCGAAAGGACGAGGAAGGTCGTCGGTAATAAAATATTTATGATTTCTGTAACATTCGATTAGATATCTATAGATATTGTGCTACTGTTTTATAGGTCATTTAAGATTTAATCCAATCTACCACTCACGTAGACTTCGGTTATCTGCTTAATAACATAAAACCAGCACTTCCTAGCAACAACTGACGTGCATAACCATTGGCTAATAATATCATCGCAAAGCAATTTTAGTACGTTTCATTCAGTTTCAGTTTCCTTCCGGGTCATCTAATTTAGCTGTCGGCACCGAATAACGGACGGGTAGGAAACCATTAGTCACGGGGTAACTTCCCGGGGCATTACGTCTCAGTTCGATGCTAGATTTAAACCCCGAAGTTAGGAAAGATTTTGGCAGGTTAATTAAAAACTGTTTCAACAAATTGTTTTTAACGTAATTGTAAGCAAATAATTTTAAAGACATGATACTTGTTACACTCGTACTACTTATATTAAGACCACCCGTATCGTAAGTGTCGTGGACACATACGAAGAAATACAAAAACAACCAGATTCAGAATGGAAATTTAAATTCTGGAAACCTTTGTGTCTCATTTCGGCATGATAACTAAGCCGTCAGGCGGGTTATTATTAAAAAAATGAAGTAATTGCCCAAATTAAAAAAAAACATCATATAAAAATTAATACAACTACATTTATCTTATCACAAATGTGTCCTGTTTATTACCAGTAGGCACTTTATAATTAACATGTCTTGTTTTAATATCCTTTACGATCCTATTAACATTGAATCAGTGACAGATTAACAAAAAAGGCGGACAGGCAGATAATTATTTTACACTACTGCAACTCCTTTATTTAATCCAGACAAGGAAAACTCGCAATGTTATCCTTATTGTTGAGCATGTTAGAGTTGGTTTTGATAAATTAGATTTCGTACATAATCCAGAATCTAATATTCCAAGCCATTAAACACAATCACGAGGCATGCAGATTAACGATACAATTTTAAATCAGTGCCGACGTAAGATCTTGTCGAGATAAGCTTACAACGTTGATTAATTTCGCTTTCCGAGCCATTGTTAACTGCTTTCTCTTGTCTCGTGTCGTTTACGGTAAATATTGTGATTGGACCTCACAGATTGATCTTTAAAGTAAGTAATGCAAAAATACTAATTTAAATAACCCTGACCATCGTAACATCGTAAATAACTTTAACCATCGTGGTAAATTGAATATAAGTACCTGGTAATATTTTTTGTACGAGCTTATAAAGTAAGTAGAATTATTTAATACCACCAGTGAGCCGAAGAAGATATCTTGCCACAAAAATATATCATTATGTCATGAGACCACTTGTTGAGTGCAAAAGTATACAATATAATATAGAAGATATAAGATATTTAAACAATGCATTAATCGAATATAATTTCAATCCATTTATAAACGATGAATAAGAGGAAAATCTTTATTACACCAACAACAAACTGCACTGATCCGTCATCTTTCGCGCGAATCGTGCGCCCGCGCACCGTGTTCGGACCACTTGCGTCATGACAGCCAAACAATACGAGATCGTTTGTTTATGTACGATTGTTTGGCACTGTAGGCGTAGGTCAGGCGCCAGCTTTAACACGGAAAGGAACTAATTGTTCGGAGATGAGCGTTGAAGACAAAAGCAATGAATACAATAGAAATTGTAGGGATCGCAAATGAAATATGAAAGGCAGGAAGTTATTGTTTATAACTGTACTTTAGTACAGCTATGAAATTTCAATACCTACTTTAAAAATACAATTTCTATCTCCTTGCACTTCCCTCAACGTTATTGTTTCAATTATTTCTTCTTTCGTGATATTACACGATTTTCGTAATTACAGCTATTGTAGAATATCTAGGTCCTTCATAATGCATGCAGTGCTATCGCATAGTCACAATACGACTTTTTATATATCTAAACGATCTAAGGTTATTGTTGTACCTTAGCAACGATACCACATGTTTAGAGAGGCGAAAACGCTTTCATTATCTAGACGCACGGCTGTATGTCCAGCCAAATTCAGACATAATTTTCCCCGCCTTTTAACGCCATTCATCCATCGCTGCATCTTCATTTTATTTAGTAACAATACTAACTCACAAGAGTTATGTATAGCTCTGTGAGTTAAGATAACTATTTATATTATTTTTTTGAGATTCAACTTTGATTAATTCCTTTGAAAATGTAACTTTGTATCTCCCATACGTTTTTTCATTTGCACCATACGATTTCCTTACCGTTCCTCATGTTTATTCAAATAGCCCTACAACAGTCCTCCAGACAATATTTATGCAATTGTCAAAAAGCGGTTATCTCACCACGTCAATCATACAGGCGTTACCAAATTCGTTGGCATTGCGTATAACTGTACTAGTGTGGCCGATTAAATGTAATGTATGCCTTTGTATTCAATGCGGACCTCAGTGACACCTCCATACACGGTGGCCTCCAATGCATAACAATATGCAGTTATATTATTAATATTGTATCGGATTGGATGACTATGCTGTGTACTTATTGGATCGTAGATATGTTTGTATTTCTAGTTTTTGTTTTGTCAATGTGATTTATACTTCTACATCAATTGTAGAATTGAAATTATCTGTATTTAGGTACCAGATATTTTTAATATACATACTTACTGACATGTGCCACCAATGCTATAGAAGCAAAATCCAATAAATGTTCGCACCCTTGTGCATTAATCAGATGTTTCAACTTCATCTTATAAGGCTACAATGCGATTGTGACTGATATAGGCCTCATTTAGGACCAATAAAGATTAAGCTTGTGATTGATTCTTGATTGAAGTGTCCAATAGTTACTTAACATAAGGTGGGTCAACATGACCTTTATACATTATCTAATCTAAAAGGGAACACCTTTAAAGAGAAGTTTTGTCATTGTAATTCTACTAATACTTCTCATTTGAAACTTTGTATTACATACCTGCATATTTATTAAATGATATTTTATAATAATTAATCCCTATTGCCTAGTGGAATTCAACGGATGTTAGCGAACAGTTGTTTACAATTCACCATATTAATAATCGAAATATGTCTATTTTCTGTGTAAATTCCGTAGAGTGTGCCGCACGTGTTGCCGAGAACCCGTGAAACTAATGCAAAGATTAGGTATTTCCGTTTGTCCGTACACTCCCGCGCATCTCAAATGCTTAGCCTGTGACTCACATTGATCTTAGCGAAGTAGACACGCGGTTGGTTAAGTAGAGCGTATTAGAACTTGATGTTAATCCAGATTGAAGGGTTCTGTCTGGTCGAGGAATGAGGAATATTGCGTTTGAAGGAGACGGCAAGATTGATTCAGATTTCCGTGATCTTAGATTAGAGAAATGCTGGACAAACTTTATGAAAACAGAAGCGACTTCAATTCCGCTGTATGATGGATTGTTAGAAATAAACGAAGGCGTTGGACGGGAAGTGAACAACGTTGCTACAGCTTGGGATATTTTGTCTATTCATATATTTCCGTAAAGACATTAAGTACCTACTATTAAACGTAACGAAAAAAAGCAAGAACAAGCCAACAGAAAATGTAAAGAAGAACATTTAAAAAAAAAAGATAAATAGAATGTAAGAAAGACGAAAATCTATAAAGAAGATATCATAGTGAATAATTGATTTACAGTATAATTTATTATTCATCTAAACTGAGCATCTTTTTAAGAACAATATCTTTGTCCTCTCAAAGTATACACAGTTTAATTTATCGAAAACAAGCAAAATCGTGAACCGTCGCGTCACAGATGAGTTCATCTGAGCGTCTCATTACTTTGGTTATTAATGAAGCACGCTTAACCGCAACAAAACTATTGTAGTAGAAAGTTTCCATAAAACATTTCCACTGTAACTGAGTATGACCATACTGACCATTTTTATTTTACTTACAAATGGGACACCTTTGTTGTATAGGCAATTGTAGATAAAAATCGAAAATATATCGAACTTTTAGTTCAGTAGAAGTCGACGGAAATGACATCTCTTCTTTGGGAAGTCGGTTAAAAAGAGAAATGTCACACTACAAATTTTCGGTGTAAAATGTGCTTAATTTTCAATTTTTGGTAACTTATTTTGGAAAATGACATTTTACTAAAACGGGATATTTTCGCGTTCCCGATTTGTTCTTTGGGACATCGGGACACAATACCCGAATCGAGACAGTCCCATTCAAAAAGGGACGTCTGGTCACGTTATGAGTCACCAGTCCTTCAAAACGAGACGCCGGCCAGACTCCACAGGAACAACACGACTGTTGCTTACTCACGTCGCATGACCAACACTTGTCATATTGATAGCCATAAATAGAATAAGTCTGTGAAAGTTTTATGGGTTTGCTCGGGAGGGTGGGATGTCATTTTTGGATATTCGCTCTTGATGTTGAAGTCATATAATTGGTATCAAAATAATAAGAGTCGAGTATTCAGATTTAGCACAAAAATCATATACCCGAATATTTCTGGTATTCTGTGGTTCAAAAGTTAAAAAACGCATAATAATCAAATAAAACTTATTTTGTGTATTTATTATAATTTTCAAGCAAACTCATCGTAATACCATCGCGTTTTCCCGCATAAAGAGAACTCTCTAGATAATTTGAAATTGCAAAAGTCCCAGACGTCGATAAATACTTTCCACAATCTGTCTAATTTAGTTATGTTATATCGTAATTGAATTAATATGTAATTAAACAACAATACATCCCTGTTATTTAACTGCTCCTTAAAATTTCCTATCTTTACTTAACCTCGATATTACAACTACTCCAATATTTACACAGATTAAAAATTCTGTTAGATCAATAATACGTAATCCCGGAAACGTATGCACGAAGAATTTAGTTTCCTAATTAGTAAACAGTTATTGAGAAAGGATTTTCGGTTAAATGGGAATGTAAATGAATATAGATTTCTGTTCTGGATCTTTGTATTTATACACTCGTACCTACGTGGTGTAGGCTTACAGGATATGGCAGAAACTATCATTAAAGAACAATAAATTAAAAGTATGAGGTACATTTTTCAATGACCCGGGTTTGAACTTGGATGCCTCCGATGTAGTGGAACGGTAAACTACCACTGAAACATGCGGATCTCAAGAATATGAATGACTTTTAAACGACTAAAGATTAGATACATTCTCATGTGAGATATTTAAACCATTGTGATTTGAATCTAAAAACGTGATGTAGGTACATAATATACAGCAGTTTACTAAATATTCACATACAGATTCAAGATGACACTTAAACACTTTGCACTCCCACAACACTTGTCTTGAACAAGTAGAATGGAATTCTCATCTACAACGACACTATTGTGTTCACTTCGACTTCACTTTGTTTCAAGTGGAGAAAAAGTTCTTAAGCCCAAAGCAAACAGCGCTGATTTACTTTATTATACGTGAATGCAATACATACATTTATAATCATTCAAATCTTGTTTATATAGTACTTCGACCATAGAAAAAGGAGGAAAATAACAATTTAGGATTAACATCAAGTGCGTTGCATTTTCGTTTATATAATTTAATTGAAAGTATCAACATTATAATAACATGTGAATATTATTTTAAAATATTTAATATCTTACAGATATTATATTTTATACTTCAGTCCCAAAAAAAATTTTGCGTATAAATATTCCAGTTATCTAAAAAAATATATAATTATTATGATGTAAATTTTATTTTTGTAAAAATTATTTCGATATTTTTTATGACTTAACGGTAAGTTACATGTAAAATCCAGTAGCATTCCAAACAAATAAAATTGTTTGAAGAACAAACGTGGTTAAAGCATTGTTTGGTGATCAATACAAGCACAACAACACCATTAAACCACTTCAAAGGTCCATAAGTTTTGGAGTACCGCTAGAGCTTTTTAAAAGCTTTCAAAGGGTTGGTCTATTTTTGTAAGTTATGGTTTTCTTCTACAACTTTGAAGTTTACCTGCGTTTGCTACCTATGGCTAACCCTCATAGAGTACTTTAACCTGTACATAGTAACATTAACTTTCGTTCGTCACTAATAATCATATTTAACCATTTTTTGCCAAAGAAAGTTAGACATTTTGTATCTTTTCTTCTTAACTCAATTTGGAGCCACATATATGACATATGTATATATTAACAATACTTAAACTAACGAAAGTTTATGAAAGCTAAAATAGTTATTACATTTTAATAATAACAACACAAATAGCATGATTGATTTCTACCACCTTTCACGACTAACATAATATAAGACAGGTACCTAATAAAAACTATTTTACCTAATAACAGTCATGTTAAGAGCTGCTGTGTGGACTGGAACGGAGTGTTATAGAAAAACTCCTGTACAAGGAATTCCAACTACTAAGCGAGAACAACCTCAACAACCTTTATAGAAAAATATTGTTATTTAAGATTGAAAGGAATTGAGAATCTTTAAATTTAATACGAAATTCGAACCCCACAAACATACTAAGCGTTTACCTCGGCGTCGCTAAGTAGTTGCACTTACAACTGTTCTCTGCATTCTCAAGTGATGGACAAACATAATTACGACCACGGCGAGTGGAGCGCCACCTGCCGTATTTATCTTGACTCTTGACTTGTCTTGTTTGTCAGTCAACGTCATACATCCATATATAAAACATAACCAAAACGCACGGGTGTACGTTGGACAAATTTCAACGATTCCTATTGAATGCACTGGCCTAGGTACGTATATAAATTTTCTGCGTTTTTTTTCACCATCTTTCCACCTATTATATTTTACATAAAAAATATATCGAGTACAGCGCTAGTTAGTATTACAGCGACATAACCCTTTATTCATAAATAATAAATTTTGTTAGATAATCATAATGAAAACGTAAGCGCGGCTGCTAAAACTGTAGCCTAAGTTACTACCACAATTTAGACAAATCCAACATATGTTAAAGTCCTTCGAGTCGTTTGGGATGCAGCGCCTGCTTTACTGAGAATCGAACCAAGAATAATTTATATAACCAAAATCATAGATTAGATCATTTACGAATGATTATATTTCTCCGCACTTTTTCTTCTACTTTAACTTTAACTGCGCATGTTGGCATTGTTCCGCGTAAAAATCACCATGACAGCCATAAAACGACTGTCAGAATTGTCAGCGTTGTAAGCCATTTAATGGCTTCCTTCAATTACAAGGCGGTAAGATATCTATACTTATCTATGATCAAAATCTAGCCTTTTTAAATTATAAGGCCTTGACGAATTTGATTTCAATATTAACCCATTTTCTTAAAATAATGAAATTTCAGTATAATTAAGGTGCGGTTAAATGTCAACATTATTATTGAATGGTTATAATATTGTTCGTTGTCAAGTATTTACTGAAGAAACGATTCGATTACAATATACGCTCAAAGTGACACAAAATAAAAACTACTGTATACGCAATGTACTGTATATACAAATCTAAAAACTAAAGTGCACTGTCTGGCTTTTTGTAGCAATAACCAAAAAACTTTAAAGGAATCCAATGAGTCGCAATTATCTAGATAATGATCGTTAAACTGAGTTGACGCAGCAATTTTTGAAGTTTGAAATCAGTCGAATACTAAGTTTTATTCTGTATGCTTCGAAATATCACTGATTCTTAACTTTAGTGCATGCATCTATTTGAAAAAGTTAGTAATAAATTATTTGCACCATATATAATTTTAAGTTATAAAAAAGAACACTATAATGTTTATAACGTTGAAGAAAAATATCGTGAGAAAAGGTGCACACCTGGATTCTTTAAATAAGGTATACCTTATATTTAAATATAAGGTATACCTTATATTTATACATCTTTACCACCATACCACTACGGATGACTATGTCCTTAATCCTTTATAGCCTAAGGGGAGACCTATGCCCAGTAGAGGGACAGTGATGGGCTGACGACATTTTTTTTTAATAAGCTAAACAATCGGGGATTGTTATACCTTTACTTCTGATGCTTCTCAGCATGTACAATTTTTGTTCTCAATCTTTTATGCAATTATCTTTTTGTTATAAATAACATTCAATTCAACTTTGAGCACAACTGCCCTAAATTGCTCTAAATCGACCACAAAGTACAGTTACACAATGCAGACTAGTAAAAAATTTGGACGCGGAAAAGGATGCTAACTCTATTACCGACGTCATGGTGCATATAGACGACCCACAAAAAATATCGATTCCATAGTTTTTTGTCCCAAAAGTGGTTGAGCGCTGCAATTATTAGATTGCATTACTTCCTTTATTGTGTTTTATGTAATAAAATTGTAATAAGTTTTATTAGATCAATTTCTATTTTTTTCAAAGTCAGCAATGCTATTTCTATAATAAGTACTTATCTACTGTTTTCATTTTTCTTTCTGTATAATTTCTATAAATAAATATATTTTATTGTATTCCTTTTTACAAAATACACATTTTACCAAATTTTATACTCTTTTTTTTAATTCTCAATTTAATGTATTATATTTAAAGGACAATAATATGAACAATTGACGAACATATGAACAGACGTTAAAGGTTACGCCAGACTATAGTGTTTCAAGAGAATGCTTTCGGAAGACAATTAGGAATGACAAGAATGTTCGAACAGAATTTCTATACAAAGAACAGTACTTGCACTGCATTGTTTATCCAGAATGTTGCTGAAACGGCACTCAAAAAAGAAGCCTAGCGGAATTTCTATTTAAGGAACTAAACATTTCTCCCAGCTCTGTCCGTATTTAGAGCTTACTGGGTTCAAGGGCAAGGCAGACTGCATTGTTTACGTGGAATGCTCTTGAAATTTAACTAAGGGTTTCCATCGTATAGAATTTATTAAATTACATTACCACATATTGATAGTCTAGTAGTTTAAAATTCAGCCTCTCATTAAGAAGTGGAAATATTGTGAAAATTTTCCAATACGTTTTCAGAGATGTGCGAATGCAACCAATTCACTTGATCTGTTTAAGGGTAGATCCGAGTCCAGCAGTTTAAAAGTACAACTAATTGAAAGAATTAATGACGATGACCAGTCACCTAATATTATAAATCGAGTTACAATAAAACGCTTGACTTCAAGAATATATAAACATTATCAAAAATATATCATTATAAATATCTTCACAGTAGAAAAGATTGTCAGTACATTTTCTGTACACGAATAGATTTCGCTCACTCACTACGCATCTGTTGAAGCTACCACCTGAAGAACCAAACTTTTATAGCCAGCTGGCCCCTTTAGACTATTAATGAAGTTCAAGGGCGCTAACAGACCGAATTGTTTATGTAGATTGCAGTACAGGCCAACATTCACTTTAGTTATGTTTCAATCAATGTATATTTAGCAGGAAGAGTAATTGAAATAGGTAATACAAAAAAGAAGTATCAGAATTAGAAAAAAACTGATGACGGCAGAAGTGTGTTTGGGAATCGAACGAGTATAAAATTTGCAAAAGAAATAACAAAATATTGAGAAGTTTGTCAATTTATCGCGAATGTGTTCTTCCAAAGGTTATTTATGTAAAGATACAAAAAGGTGAACTCAACCTTTCGAAATGTATATTGGAGCATACATTCAAAAATAAAGTTTGGAAAATCCAAAAGTGCACGACTCATAATGCTCATTTAATTATGAAATATATAAAAAAAAAACTTAAGTCGTTCAAAATTAATTGCCATTAAAAGAAAAAAAGAAAAATATAAATAAATAAAAATTTAAAAAAAACAGCTGTACTAGGAAAGTGATGCACAGGCGCCCCTGGTGGAATAAAATGTACATAATATCTATAGATATAGATATATCACCATCCATGTTAATTTTACATGGATATATATAGATATACAGTCTTGTAGTTTTCGTTTTTTTATTAATTGCAATTAAACGACACTGAATTAATTAATCATTCGCATTCAGTGACCTACAATCGTCGATTAGAATTTTTTTAAAAATTTTTAACTCAAATGATGGATTTTTTCACAAGTTACAGTGTTTTCAAGTTTCACACATGACGGACAGGAAAATTTTTTGACCTATTTTGGTGTTTTTTTCCAATTCTATTGCAGTAAATCAATTTTTAAAAAGTATGGAATTAATCTCCATTAAATTATCTCGACAATAGTATGCAAAATATCTTGATTCCGTGAACTATCAAGGCTATAATAATAAAAATAGCCGCCAAAATGAAGCGAAAAAAATTTTTCGATCGTAAAGCACTCTCTGATGCTTCGCATCATGAGTCGTGCAATAATTTGTGTGGCTTAAAAGACACACACACATACATTCAAGAATGATGCCAATTGCTTTCAATACAAAGCAGAATCTCGGATAAACTCATACTATGAGCTGATTCTGAAGGGTGCACTGAAATATATAGATATCCTTTGACTATAAATACAATATTTGATTTAGAAATAAATTTACTTATTTAGATATATTTTAAGCAGTTTCATCGTTATTATACAAAAAGTTGTTTTCTAAACAACATGGAATAGAGCTACAAACTCCAAACCACAAAACGAACCTAATAAAAGTCTATCCAATAAAATGTGAATAAATCCATTACATTTCCTCTATTTGGCATTAGTTAATGTAACGTCTGTACAAAGAAATTTAGTTACAAAACCCCTGTTTTCCTAGTAAAGCGAACCGTAGTGAAATGTGACACGCACTGTTTATTATGAAAACAAGGTTCCCGGTAGAATGTTTGAAATGTTCCGTGTAAAAACGTTTGGGCTTAGCGAAATCGGTAGCTACCTTTTCGGGCTTTGCTAATACGTATTTGGAGTCGTGATAGCTTAGTTCAGAATTTGCCTTTCACGCTTGGATTTCAAAATCTAGACCTAGATTCATTATCACTTGCTTTAAGTGAAGAACACCGTTGTAATGAAATCAATTCCAATTTCTCTACCAATCTGCACTTAGATCGTAACGTGACAGTCTTAAATGACGTAAACTATGGCCTAAATTATTTACGTTCTGAGACGGGACCTATATTCAGCAGAGAGACAGTATTAGGTTGATAATAATACATACTTTGCTACATATAAATAGGAAATAGGTATGCCATCCGCTTGAATTAAACAATTATGTTATATTAATAGTGAAGCCCATCTGTTAGTAACCAAAACCATTTTTTAAGTCAACCATCGACAGCCATGAGTATTGATCATTATCGTCTAGGATATATCTACTTCAGTTTAAAAAAAGATAACATATTTCATAAAAAACACAGCGTGGAATGTAATATCATAGCAGTATGATTCAAAATGCGCAAGAAAACAGTTAATCTAAAACTCTTGTACCTTAATCACCTTCACACTTCAGATTGGCGTTTAAATTTTTTACGGCCATTTTTTGCGTAACTTGACACGATGTCTTTTTAACGTAAACAAACGGAGGCAAAAAGGCTATAGCAATAAATCTGCAGTCAAATGTGATTAGAGGAATGCATAGAGCGGAATAGGTACTAGATTTTGTTAACATTTTTATGAACATTAAAAAATGTCTTTGTTTTCAAACAGATTTACATTTTTTTAGGAATCATATAGGTCAAACAAGAAACAAAAAGGAAAAATCAAATTTTTGGTCATTATTTAAATATTATAATATTCATCTACTTGTATATTTCTTGTAATGTGCGTATAATTTTAATGTAAAATACAAGAATAACAATGTTCTTTAAGCATTAAAAATATGTATAACTTTTAATAAACAAATCCTTTTTGGTCACAATCAATATCTTACGACTAAAGAATTCTATGAGTAAACCTTCAATATTAACGAAGGATTCAATTTTGATGATTTCTATTTACAGTTAGCTACTGTACAGGATTCCAGTTCTAGGCCTGCATATGGCGAAGCATTCGTGAGAGAATCGTAACATATACGCCGTAGCATTTCTTTGTGCGCGCCGACGTCCTGACACCGCGCAAAAAATCGCATCTTGACGCTTCGCTGTGATTTGACTCAAAAATCTTTTTAAGGCGACTCTTATAAATTGTATGTTCGTTTAACTGTTTTTAATGGAAATTGGAGAAAGCTTGACTTGCTTACCGTACAAGGGATAATATCAAGTTCCTCATATTTAAACATGTGACTATATTCAAAAACAAGTGTGATATTGAAAATCATTCCGATGATACTAATACCCAATCGAAGTAAAACATCGCATAAGAAGCTTTTGAAGATTCAACTGACTTACCATGGATGGCCTGAATAATGGGAGATTTCACTAAAATACCCTTAACACACTGACACGAAAATTCAGATTTAGGCTGATCACTACTAATTAGTCAGTGCCCGGTAATTGGTAAAGAATCATATAAATAGCTGGTTAAAAGAGAAAAGCGAACGACGCTAATAAATCCCGACAGATGCGTCCAGAGACATAATAAGACAAATTGCGGGCACATAAGGCGTCCCCGCTGAAATTCAGCAAAATGAATAAGATCCCTTCGACATCTGGGTACCTGCACCGAAATACACCGAGATATGGTGGAATATTATTCCTAGAATAGCAGCAGACTGTAAAATGAATACAGAGACACCATGTGCCTTCAAAAACTTGCAGGAACAAAATTAGCGGTGCGTTCATGACAGAACGGATTTCCTAATCTACACTTTATATCCTTGTGTGTGAGGATTATTGTTTAACGAATTCAGAATCTCCTTGACAGAACTTGGTAAATGGTGGTAAGTGAATCATTTGTCATTCGCTTTTGACCGTGTTGACGTTGCGCTTCGCCCTTTTGCTAATGGTCTTTTGGGCAGAACCCATTTAAAGCTTAAACGGCTAAGCTTCGAAGAATTTTTGGAATCTTTGAAGTATGATTGCAAGCATTCTCACGAATTGCTGCCATCTTCATCAAGTTACACTTTAAAAATAAAGTGAAACTTGATGAAGGCATATAAATATCCACCAACACAAAAATAAAATCACTAACAATAGAACCACTATTTCCATTATTCTAATAATTACCTAAAATCGATCAGTATAATTAAAGCTTCTGGATACCATATCATAAGGAAAATGGTTGCGGTTAATTCAATCACTCATAAAATTGAGATGGAAATTGCAGTTTCCATGATCACAAATATAGATCGAGCTCAATGAACTGCAGCTCATATCATAGCGTAGCGTAGCAAATATTTACTAAAGGCAGCTGCGCATGCGCAGGTCGTACAACTTGCCGCGAATACATCAATGACATCGCTTAAGCTTTGAACACAGTAGACCATAAAACACACAAGAAACTTCGCCTTGTTTTGATAGAGGCGTGTGTTTGTCTTACTGATTTCAAATGCCACTATAATTTATTTGGTATTCATAGACGCTTCTGAGACCACTTCGTGATTGTAATATTGTTTGATATGTATTTTAATATATATAAATGATGTGTCACTGTGGTTGTACGCAATAATCAGCCAAAGTTATTTGTTTTCCTTATCAGTTGCAAGATCATTGCCCGGGTCCACTAGAATTTTAAAAAATAAAACTGTAATTGAAATTGAATATTGAACAACAAGTATAGTTAATAGGCAACTTAAACAATATCCCAAGACATCTTAGAAACATATATTTCTAGAAGCCCTAAGAGAAACCAAGCGAAACATGTTTATGATAAGCGAATCCGCCTTAAGACAAATAATATAATCTATGACTGATTGAGCCGACTGATCACTGACCACCTCGTATATCCCTCAAGGTGAATTTATTGTAGGCAATATTTTAGATGTCAACGATTGATTGCAGAAATGCGAAATTTATATACTGACGATGACTGACTTCAAACCTTAGTGAATCGAAATAGGGTTTGTGAAGACATGTGCAAGTATGTTGGGTAATGTGAACATGCCTTGTAAATGAGTTATTGACAGTTGACTGAAATTGAAATGAACAGCTGTATTGAAATATTATATCACGCAGTTATTCGCTACTGCTTTGCTATTTATACGTGAGGAACATTCATGTTGAGATATGAGCATATTTCAATATGCTCATCATTTAAACTTAAAGGGTATGCCGATGCAGGTTTACCATGAAATGAAGATGCAAATCTTATATATATAAAATTCCCGTGTCACAATGTTAGTTACCGTACTCCTCTGAAACGGCTTTACGGCTTCACCAAATTTTATATGTATATTTTTTCATACCCCTAAGTGATAAGGGTTTTTCACCCTTAACATTTTTTTATTTCAGTTAGTGATACATAAAAGCCAGCTAGAGTTTATGTCAGCTAGTGATATATAAAAAGACATAGAAATAAATGACGAAAGCAATCGTTGTTTCTGATTTTAAATGAAAAAGAGACATAGCAATGTAACTCAACAATGCGTTAGAGTCGGTTATAAAGAGAGTATGTATAATTTCGTTAACGTCGATAATAATTGACAATTCATTTGCAATAAAATTACCATATTACACCTTAGTTTATGGTATAGTTATGAGTCATTAATCTGCTTAGTAATACCTAATAAATTTTACAAACTTCAAACAAGCATTATTGAGTAATGGTGCATTTAATCCTCAAGTACTTGTACGTTATGACATAACTCTTTGATTCGATTAACTTTCGTTCGATTATGACCTTTGATAGCGAAACATAAGGACGACAATTCTATAAATATGGTAATTTATGGTATTTCGGACTCGTTTGTAGAGAAAATAACTATAATTTATGACGTTTATTCACGCGTACGGGAAACCATGCAAGACCTGACAAATTTTCCAGACGTTATGAGCCGAGGACTATCGGAATGATTTGTTGTTCATAAATATGATTAATACTAGATTCTCCATTCAAGTGTTAGTAATAACTTTGTCCATTATCGAGATTAGCAAGAAATAATTATTTAGTACTTACGGTTATTAAAAGACAGAATGTAAACCCTTTGTAACTACTAACTTTGCTATGCTTAACGATAATTTGTTAAGTCCTCTATGTATCAGCCCTTTCACAAAGATGACATAAAAAACCGTCATTAAAGATTTATTACATTTACAAAAAAATAATATCCCATGACACTGAAGGAAGTCCAATGACACTGAAATGAAAACCTTGACCAAATGTTGCAACTAGGACAGTTTACATAACTCTTGAACAACTTACATCAGACGTATAGGTCTAAGTTCATGAAATATCTTATTCATAGAGTTGGTAATTTTGGCTATGAAGCAGGTTATAGATGTAAGTTATCGATTCTATATATATTTTTCATATGTATCGAAAAGACTGCACGATATCCTTTAAAAGGTTATTGTTATTGAAAACTTGTTCTGACTTTTAGTACCTAAGTTGATTTCACTGAACGTAATTATGACAACGAATGAAATATGCATCCATTTAATTTTTAACACCCTTCAAACCTAAACGTTGCTTTTAAGCTTGTCTTTTACTTTATGGCTTTCATTCATTTCAGCGATAAAATCTTCAATCTCATATCTTTCTTTATTCTTTCATCCTTGACGGTTTAGTCATGATGCATTCCAGTCCAGTGGCCATTTCATTCCCAGTCTATTTTCTTCCAGTTGTAAACTTTTTATTGTATAACTCTTAGATGGAGAGCGAAAACTATTTATTTTCCTTCGACCTATAAAATGTTTACGACATTTTAAGCGTCATCTCCACATCAGTACTTCGATACACTTCCAGTACTAAATTTGTTTGCTTTCCACTGGGTTTTTATAGATGTCAAACGAATTATGTCCTATTTAATAGCTTGTTCGTGTTTCTAAGAAAACAATAGAATGCGGTAGGGTAATTGGCTGGTTGTAAAATTTGACGTAAATCTTATATAACGTTGGTTTAAAGAAAGATAAAGATTGTGGTGACATACATATGAAGCTATTTTGTGTCGTAAAACAGTAAATTGGTATACACGTGCGGTTGATCAAAATTACTGTTTCTATGTTGAATTTAAAGATTTCGTAACATTTGAGATATAAAAACATAAGTGACAAAATAATATAAACAAAATAAATCTATACTTTCAGTCAAAGAAGAAAAAAGAGTTGTAACATAAAACAGAGAACTAGAAATCGCGAAGAAAAACTAAACAGAACGAAACGAAAGTCTTCATTCGACTAGAATATTGAATACCAATACGCGACGGAAGTCGGCGCTCTTTAGCCCAAGACACAAACGTGCATCCTAACAGAATACATCATATCTCGCATCAGGACGTTAGTTGCATGTGCAATATGCTGGGAAAATCGTGATTATTCCCCAGTCGTGACGTCCTTACGCAGCCTTGGAAACTCTGATATTCACATTTGTATTCAACAAATGCGAAAACTCTCTCACAATAGGATTAAGATTACTTTTAATATCTCTAAGGGTGTTGTTTTACTATCAGCAAATTTAAAACAAACGATGTTTTCGGAAATATGGAATATTTTTTTGATGAAGCTTTTGGAATGGTGGTAGTTATCTTCGTGTTTTAATTCCAACGATTCCTACTACTATTGCTATTTTGTGTTAAGCTGCGGTGTAAAGTAACAGTTTACAGCCTTTTAAAAGTGTAAAGTGTTTGGTATGAAAAGTGTCGTAGTGCAAAAGCATGTGAACTTGAATTTATGACTTATCATCTATGATTGATCTTAGATAGTCAGGATCAACAATTCCTATGAACACTTTATAGGTTCTCTTTTTGTCATTATATATGCAAGCTGTTGCTACCTTCACTTTAATTCGAAAGTGAAAAATAACCTTCCTTAGTAGTCCTTAGTAGTCTGTAGTTTCCCTAACCGTGGTGTGACGGACAAGCATTACTTGCACGCATATGCAACATACGTCGCATAAGTTCATAACTTTCAGCCTATTGTCATGCAACGACAGTGTATATCACGTTTGCTTATTCCATTAACCGACGACATTGAAAAATTAAAGGCACGATACAAAAGCTTTAATTTATTCAGTAAGTCTTGTGTATTGTGGAGTAAATAAGGAATATATGTAATTTAAATGGCGGTTATTTGAAAAAGATTAATTGATTCTTTCATATTCTTGATTATATTTGTTACATTTTTAAGTAACTTTTACCGCCTATTTAGAATCATTGATTATTTTCTGTCCATCTACTAACAGATTTATAAATAGCTAAATAATAATAAGTTTATTTCATCTCACTTCTTATTATTATTCCTAGTATGAAGGTTGCAGAATTAATGAGGTTATATTACTACTACATTGTTGAAGACGGTTTTGTCTGTCTTTGATGTTGAGATAATTATGTTTCTACGGATATGTAAGCACTATTTATAAGACGCACATGACTGCGAAAAATATGCCGTCTCTAGATTCGCACGTAAGACCGTAGAAATGTGTGTCACGTGAGTACCACTTTTATTTTACCGAAATGATCTTCGACAAGCTAACATCAAGTATTTGAGAGAAAGAGAGCATGTTTACATTTAAGATATAAAAATAGAAACATATTTCAGAAAACTAAGAAATTCAATTTAGAGGAAATTGGAAGTCCCAACGTATCTTTGCAACTTCCTTATCATGTTTAGACAGATTCTTGGCGCCATTATCCGATCTTTCCGTTTTCTTAACGCTCTCGACACATATTTCTTTAAGATCCCTATCGAAACATATGCATTTTTATTCCATCATAAATCTTTATCGGAATGCATTCAAGATGATTGTTTGTTTAGGACCAAATTGGGGTAAACACTCCGGTCGACGATCGCAGAATGTCATCAATGTAAATGTTTACATTTCTTCAGATAAAGAGAGTATTTGTCGAGCTCTCGTAAAACGTGATAGCGACTCAGCTGTCAATCTTTACATATAATAAAATCGTGATATTTCTTTACGGAGCAAAAAATTAAGAACCACACAATTATTTAACTTTAATATTATACTTTTCTTAAATATGTAGGTGAATTTGTCGGATTAAATAAGGAACTGCTACTGCACTATATGTAAAAATTCAATTCATGTCCAAGTAGAACAATATCCTAAATACAAGGGACGCTGAATGAGCCATAATACCTATTGATTATTTGCTGCAAAGCAGTAGTATGATAAGAGCTAGATAACCCGGGCACTTCCTAAAACAGTACAGAGATACTTCTTCATGGAATATGAATTACGGACAGGTACAGGTGTCTTTACCCTGTAAACTATACGTATAGAGTAATACTAAATCTTTGGCCACTCTTATACTATATGGATAGTAAGAATTCATTTAAATACTAAATATTTCGCAACACCAGACATAACCAGAAACAGACAAGTCTAAGACAGCAGACAATGTCTTATTATTTTATTACGTAGAAGAAGCGAATTAACATAAGCGGAGCTGATTGGTGTACACGACACATGAATAATTAAATACGACGTCTTGGCCACTCACGACCAATGACCGTAGAACTGTCCCCACCGTAGGAAGCACCAAAGTTATTTGGAGGTGAGGAGTTGAAAAGAAAGCAAAGGGTCTAATTAGAGTGGTCATTATTATAATTGTCTTGACATCCGGCGGGTAATGAGGACCAAATGAGAGGGTTGGAACCAACAATCGATTTGCCCGTGAAGTAATAATGTTTTCCGCTGAGATTCATATTAGTTTTGGGGTGCCTGAATATTTTCGAATTTTGGTACGGTAAATGATCCGGAAAATCATTAAGAGTACTTTCTTAAAACAAATTATTTTTATGTACCTACTATATATCCTATTTCAACGCTGACAGTTATTACTAAACTTCGGTTTTCAACTAATTATCAATTTACTTAATTGACTCTTTAAACAAATAATTATCTGGTTTACACGCACAAGCAGAATATGATACCAATATATGCCGTTCCAATGTAGTCCTCAGGGCTAGTAATACATCTACGATCGGCCTTTGGTCAGTCTTTTTTTTTTTACAGATGTCCATGATTAATAAGGACCACACAACATAAGGTGGACTGTAAGCTCGTTTTCTTTTTACCTGACTACGGAGGGTAATGGGTTTTCCGAGTGCATGTATGTATGTATGTATTCTATATACTATTCTATAAACAGCTTGATAGTTTTTAATATATGAGATGTCGTTGGGTTCGTCTAAATTTCGGGAGAGACATATGATATATATTTAAGCAGTCAAGTTTTGTTTTGTTTTGCTTTATATAATTTTGTTTTGTTGTGTTTTATATAGTAATTGTCTAGCCTATTAATAGCAAACAAATGTGTAATACTTGTTATAATAATTGTACAGTCATAATCATAATAATAACAGTGTAAGTGGGACGATAATTAATTTAAACAAGTGCAATAATAAATATCACCATTGTGTAACCAAAGTTCATATACAACGCTGTTATTGTCAATATTATATTAATTATTACACCTAGCAGATAACATACCAGACTATTAACGCGTAATATTATATTATTAAATTGTTACGATTTATTATTATTAATATTACACGAGATATGAAAAGATAAATATCTAGGAACCCTAATAATTAAACTATTAAGTCTGATAGAAACATGATTTGTTTCAATTCGTACACAAGCCTTAAGTTATATAACAACACTAGCTGACCCGGCAAACGTTGTGTTGCCATATAAATAAAAAAATGTTAAGGGTCAACCACCCTTATCACTTATCACTCAGACTGAATATGCACATAAAATTTGGTGAAAATAGGTAGAGCCGTTTCGGCACGGAGGAGTACGGTAATTAACATTGTGACACGAGAATTTTATATATAAGATTAACAACACAATTGACGCCTGTTAATATATGTTACCTTTATATAAAATAAATGTTACCTTTATCAACATTTGAAATTGTTGACAATTTTTCTAGGCAATCATTGTCAAATTTTGAAGTTTGTTAGGCAAAGATTGGTTCATTACTTATAAGGTAGATACGAACAATAAAAAATGTAGTAACAACGATAGTGATAAGTGCTGTGAATCATTGAATTGTAATAAAGTAATAAGGAGATATCCCGCCTACGTTTATTCCTGTTAGGATCTTGACACAGCTGTGTTGTTTAAAAATACATATAATTTATACATAATAACATGTATTATTGTCGACATTAATGTTAGTGGACTCTAAAGATCTTTTCTTGTATAGTTAATATATATCTGACTTTCTGTTAGTATACTTTTTTCTTGGTATGTAGTGTATATAGTGTCTATTTGAAAGGGGGTGGAACTTTTTGAAGTTAGCGTCATATTTGCACATCATTGGACTGTCCATCATTCTTTGTAATAGATACACGTTTATTTATTTACTTCGTATTATTTGGTGGATACCTAATACATTTAACTATAACTATGGGCTATCTACGCCTGTTAATAATAATCAAACTTAACCAATTTCTGCCTAACAATGTTCGAAATTTTGTAACATTTGGAACATGGGTAGGCAAAATTTGGTTAAAACTGATTATTACTAACGGGCGCTAGAAGACAAAGGACAATTTCTTATGCGTAGGAACGGTAAAAATATATTAGGAACGGAAGTGTTATTTTTATAGACTCCTAATTGGTCATTGTACATACATATCGGCAACTTGCAAATTGACAATACGCTTTTCCGATTGCCAAAAATAATGCTTATCCAATCTTATCATATATTTCATTTGTATGCGTTACACGGTCCATTAGACTTTAAATTCTCCGCATCGCTTCAAAGATTTTTGTTAATATATCAAGGAACGATGGAATAGGAATACATAATTAGTTATTTCCAATTTATATGGACAATAAAAATTCAAGGAGTGTGGTGGCCCATTGTTAGGTTTAGGATATAGGATTTTGATGTCCTAATACTCAAATTTAGCAATGTCTGCATACTTAGAAGAATGAAGGACTTCCTCAGTCAGACTTCAATTTACAAATACGTCCGGTACATGATTTGAAAATATTTTAGATTATATGTACTTAAATACGTCCTTCTTTGAATAAGAAATTGAAAAAAAAAACTTCATTTTAATGTAGGTACTTAACATGTTTTTGCAGGGTACGCTTTGTGTCTGTTATCTGTATGCATTTTGCCTTTACGAAGGTCTATGCATGTCCATGATAGGATATTTCCGGTATTTTTTGGCAGTTTTTGATAAAAAATCTATGTGTTAGCTTTTTGAACCCGTCAAGTGTGTATGTTTTTAGGTCGCATCTTAAAGGAATTCTGGAACATGGAATAGGTACTGTATGACGTTATAAAAAAAATACATAAATATTACTTCTTGTCTTACAAATCTTCTAGTGAGATTCAGAAGACAGTGATATAGTCTCTAGATAGTCAATTAACCATATTTGATTAATGTTGCAATGATTATTTGGTTTCCATAGCATTTAATATTAAATTTTAAAGAAAAAAAACTTACCCAAAACAATGTCTCTGAACGCATTGTCTCTGGCTGAAGCAACGCTCGCCAAAACAAGTACCAATGTGACAGCGATTGGCATTTCGCGCCAAAACGCAACGGCGCGCGTCATGTTTCACGACTCAACTCCTCTTATTGGGATCCATTAGTTTCTGGAACAATGAAATAAAGTTTTGAAATTCTATACTTTCAGTTCTGTAAAGTCGTGTTTAGATCTCGAAAGCTGAATCGTGGAGAAATATCAAGTAAGTACAAAAGTACACAAATCACAGTTGTCTCAAAGTAATCAATCCATCAAGATTGCAATTATCGAGTTTCGAACTCATATTGATAATTAACATAAAATCACTAAACTCGGAATAGTTATATTACATATTTACCAGTAAGTATATTTTTGACAATAAAATTCGGATGAGTACTTTTCAAAATTATATCTACAGACAGATATCCTATCGAAGAGACAGAACATATTTTAAACATATTGTATAAATAAAAAAATATATTTTGAGACTACTGAGAGACGGCCATTTCATTTATTCCTATCGATGAATGTTGTTTATGGTTTCATAACATAAAATTATTTTAATCTGTGGAATTCCGTTTTTTTCTTTTTATTTCGATCTAGCACAAATCCATGATCCCAAAACTGATTAGTGGACATTTATTGCACAGATAAAATATATTTTAAATCCAGATCTACAAGAAAATGTAAACATGCGAATTTATTTACAAATATTATAAAATAGTAAAATAAAATTTTATTACCGCTAATACTCATTAATCATATACTAACACTTTAACAAAATATGTATTACGAACATTAAAATGAAATTCGCAAATGATTCAGCAAACTAAGTAGGACATTTATTTTTGTACTGAACTCATATAAACTTGTATTTTTCGTCTCAAATATTTGACACGCGCTTATTAAATGTTTGTTGAAACAACTTTCCAGCGGAACATCTGTAACAATTTCCGAAAATAGACCTACTTACATACATGGGCAATAAAATCTAATACGTAATGCATAGCGTTGCAATGCAAAGCTGTTCCTTTAATATACAGGGTGCATGAAAAGTAATAAATGTCAAAATGTATTCCCTTTACTGCCCGCTTGAGAATTTGAAATAAATTATTCTCTTCTGCTTGGCCAATTTTTAAGACGGAAACATTGTTAAAAGTAATAAAAGTAAGATAGAAGATGAGCTGCACAGCAGAATGGCCACTATACTGGTCTGCCAGGATCCTGTTTCCAAACCTTAGCATGGCTAATATTTATATGATCGATAAATGTGTTACATCTGGGCCATTATGTATGTCTATATCTATGGCAATCGAGATAAATGAAATCCTGGTGTGAAGTTACATGAGCGGCTGTCAACTGTTCCATTGCTGGGCTTCGATCTTGTCTCAGAGTGAGAATGATTTAGACTTTAGGCCAGCACGCTGACTAAAAGCAGATTGTTAGTAGTTTACTAATACCTACACTAATGAATGTAAATATTTTTACCATTCGCTTATTACCCGACTGCCAAGGAAGGGTTATTGTTACATTTTTATTCATACAAAAATTTAGTTGTTTAATGGAAAATATAGAAAAATCTTTCCTAATGGCAAATTTATTTTCATCAAAGTATACGTTGGCCGTAAAACCATCAGTTGTTGACGACGTCCGTCGATTAATTTACGGCTTTAATGTATTGTCATTAAGATCGAATTTGTAAGTGGGTTTCGCTATAAAAACGACAGATTTAAAGAAGTCCGCATTAGCTGGGCCGAGGAAATTTTTAATGCATTTTATGCATTGAGTAATTTTAGATATAATTTTCTCGCTCGATCAGTTGGTACTCGGCCGAATGCCGAGGTCGTTGGCACCGTATAAAATTAAACATTAAAATAAACAAGCATATAAAATAACTGGAGATTTGATTCACCGGTGAACGGTGAGAAGGGGTTGATATTATAAATAATCTCGGTGTCATGTTCGTTTAATGAAGGAATTTTCATTATTGTGCTTTCGGGCCCTCACGCTCATGACATCCGGAGATGAGGTGACAAATATTTTAATTACTTTTAATATAAAATTATTTTATGTGGAAGAACAGGCAACAGCCATTTGTTGGAGGGATGTTTAATAAAATCAATCTATTAATAAATTTACAGTGCGAAAAGTCTAAAGTACGAGGTAACCCATTCAAAATTCACAGGAAGGGAAAGAGAAGCTTTTCAGGGCTAATACCTAACGACTAGTATACTAGTATACGTATATGGAACCCCTTTTAAATATTTCTTAATTTACCAATTTCGACAAATAACTACAAGGCGAACATACTGCATAATAATTATGATTTATTCCGAAATCCTCAAAATATGATGTAGCAAATTATTCTTGATTAAAATTACTGCAGATTATTGTGGTTACCTTACAATCGAACTACTAAAAGTTTTATCTTTAACATAACTATCATTTTACTATAGTTAAGACTTACATTTAGTTGAAAATTTAATGTTTCATAATTTCTTCCTTTCTTTATGTCTCACTTTTTCTCAGACCTCATTTAGTTTCCTCAATAATTTTCTACACTGGGCATCTGGAGTTTTGTTTATGACCGACATGTTTTTTACTTTCCATAAACTATATCGTATGGTTTTAAATCTAGGTAAATTACCAGCTACAGATTTTTAATAAATATGGTATAGAATTATAACTTTCTTGTCGACCTTTTGTATGTCAACTTAAATATGTGAATGAATATCGAAATTAGGCTTGGATGTACCCATCATATTATTATGTACTTTGTTTAAGAGTAATTGAACATTTCTGTTAGCGCTTGGCTTTGACTCTACTTTTTTAATTTTGTGCAAATTACTTTAAAATATCAGTATAAACAGTAATATATGATTACTTTTAAGTCGGTAGAACACCGCCACACCTAGCAGCCGTTGAACTCAAAATAAAACTTTATTTCATTCTAATTTCTTGCGATGAATTTTAATTGACACAGACAAGAAAAGGACAACCGAAACGAATTTTAATGTACCATAAAATTTTAGTCATTCGTTTCAGGATGTATCTAATTCTTAACAGCTAATAGTTCCTTTTCAACCTTACGAGTTTCATGCATCTTCTTAATATCATGATGACGTTGATTACAAGAGGCGCTAATAAAACCCCCTGAGAAACACCAAACACAAATAGATGCAACTTTATGAGTTTTACGACGCTTCATAAATATAAATAGATTAGTCATATAAAAGACACGTCAGAAAGTTTTTTAACGGCTAACTCTGTTTAATGTTAGTTTTCATTAAACCATATAACACGTGCCTGTAGGTCGTATATCATGGTGAAGGGTTGGCAGCCATATTTAAAAATGGATACATCAAGCAGTTTGAGGGTTAGATTACTTTTTATTGTTACACCCTCGTACTGAAATAGACCTTTCAACGGTTTGTTTCGGGTGATTTATTCTTAACACGACAATAATTTAATCGTCGGTATATAAATAATTTATAAATTGACAATGACAGACTTTGCTTTCATACTTTAAAAAGTTCTTTACACATGGTAAAGTTTAAACGTGTTAAGAAAATCTACAGAAATGAACGTTCTCTAAAATGGTCTCAAAGTTGAGGAGTTTCCTCTTCGGATTCTGAGTACGGGTTCCTTACCCGTACTCAGCAGTAAAGTTTCAATTAATTTTACAGACATACACTATCAATAAGCATAGTATCCAGTTGGTCATGCTCAATTCATATTGTCACATAGATGAGAACAAATGCTCAGAAATTATTTCTGAAGCTTAGAAACACCATTATAAAAATATTAAGCTCTATATTTTTGCTATATTATGCTGACTTATATTTACTATTGAATTAAGAAAAATTTTGTCTTATTTACTTCAGTTTATTACAACATTTGCTTTTTTAATTTAGTTTAGGTTTAATTTAATCGCACCTGTTAAAATATAGGATCTTGAAATACTTTAAATATTAAAATCTTATTTTCTTAGACACATCTTTATTTCTTTAATTATTTGACAAGAAGAAAAACCAAAGAATAAGAACACACCAAAGAGTTTCGTAACCTACGATGATACTTTTTCGATCATCGTAGATTACTACTATTTTTTTACAAAAATGAAAATTATAATATTTGCTTATTTTCAACAGTACCTATATTGTAAATTAGTTATAATTAAAAGTTATATTTTATAAAAAGAACTAAACAGTTGAACCGTTATTGTAAGTAATACCATGATCGGCGTTATGTTAAGATGTATGTTTTAGTAAAACATAAACAGTTATATAATACGTCGCCGCCGACACCAGATGGCGTGTGCCGCGGTTTTTACGTGAATATTAGTAAACAGTGTTTTACGTTCATGTACAGAGTGATCACAAACTTTAAGAATTCTAAATACTTCGTTATTTTGAATAAATGTATTTTTTTATTCAATTTTAATTTATTTTATAGGTATATTTAATAACTCCTTTATAATCCTTTATACTTTTAACTCTTAAATATTTATCAATCCAGCAATAGCAGGTATGATTACTAATAGTATAATATAATACGCGTAATATAATATAATACGTCTATTGAAAATAAAAAAACAAAAATTGTATGCTTTAGTATCACTTCAAATAGTATTTAAGCATTTATGTATTAACAAACTTAACCATTACCCACTTACATACACTTTCATAATAGGTTTTAATATAATTTGCAAAAAAAAACTAGTTCAATGTCCTTACTCATTCTAGCCACCGATTGTGGTCTTAAACGTTTGTTTCATTGTTTGTATTCAACAAACGTTTAACGGAACGTGCGATTCGGAACTAGTGCACCAAAATAAACAGTCAATTATAGCTGCATTCGATTTAACCGCAACCGAATAAATGCTTACCGCATTAGTAGAAGCAACCGCATTACACGAGATAATAAACATTGGCACGACCGCAAATGATTTGACAGACGCGTGCGATACGTGCACGTGTTGAGGGCTTAACACTTGACAACTGGTCATTAAACTGCATATTATATTCATATATTCAATGAGAGTACATCTCTTTATGTTTATATTGTAGTGACGTCGCCACAACCCTGTTCAGCGCTGCAGTGTTCTGGTATGAAATATGTGGCAACGAAGAAAATATTGTAATTATGACGCATCCTAACAATATCTTTGAGGGCAGCCAGCGAGACAGACAGTTTTTTTCTGTAAGACTCCAACCCTATGTTTAGAGATGATTGAAGAAGTTTAAAAGAGTGGCCGATTGCCATTGAATATTTGAAAAAAAATACTTAGATCTGGATTTGAAACCAATGTACACTCACGTAAGGACACTACAGTGAAGGATACAATTACGTACGAAGGAAGAATACAATAATTTCGTCGTGTCACGGCAAATTCGTCTAAAACATTCGAATTCAAGACAATTACAATGTAAAAGAAGGTGGTAGAACCTTTTGTGGTTCGACTCCGGCGGCACCACCGCCACACCTATTTCTACCTAAGAACAGCAGTGTTAGGCGCTGCTGTGTTCCGGCTTGAAGGGTGTGGTAAGGGAGACAGACTTTTCCGAGGCGTTCCAGCTTAGTCCTCAGTGGTAGCGGCTCATCTGTGGCCGACCTCAGGTAGGAATATCTAATCCTATCTGGGGTTGATTACAGATGTCCATGGGTGGCAGTAGCCACTTACCATCAGGTGGACTGCATGCTCGTCTGCTACTCTTATATTATAAAAAAAAAATTACATTGACGAATAAAAATGCAAAAAAATCTTTTTATCACGGCAAGTTCGTCCGAAGCATTCGAATCCAAGACCTTATATTGGCAAATTAAAAATACAATAATTTCGATCTATCGCAGCTAATTCGTCCAAAGCATGTGAATCCAAGACATTTCATCGACGAATGAAGAATACAATAATTTCGTTCTATCACGGCAACTTCGTCAAAGCATTCGAAGTTGGAAACATCCTGTGGGTGAGCGCACGTGCGCGTCACTTCCGCCGCACCTTCCCTCGTAGCCCGTAGCTTAAACAAAGATCGCTTCAGTATACTCCATCTGTATTATTTTGTGCTATAAGTTGTCGAAACGCGATTCGTCGGCGAAATGTCATTTTCTCGATACGTCGAGAATATTCTGGTTTAAACGCGCTTAAATTATGTTGATTGAAATATGATGGTATATTTGTTGTAATCATTTTTAACCAATGTTTGCCTGCCAAGTTCGACATTTGTCAATTTTTCCTACCTGAATTTGTTGATGGGAAAATTTACCATTAAGCCATTTTTCGTAAAAAAAAAATATATCTCTGCTATTGTTTATCTGTAGTACATTAAATATTTTTTTTAATAAATCTACTAATTAGATGTCTTTAAATGCAAAATTTAATATTTGTTCAAGTATCAAGACAACCTACCTTTACCTACATTTTATGGTATTTGCTGCTTAATTTCCTAAAAAACATTAAAGCTGAAACATTAAAGCTAAGTGGACACATTTTCGGTCAGAAAAAAATTATAATATTTTTTTGTATGCAATTTTCTATTTATGTTTATTGTATATTTTTTGCCGAATAAATTATTTTCTTTCTTACTACATGGGAATGTGGATTAAATAATGTTAATATTAAAACCCATAATTTCAATTCATGTGCAGTTTTATTTTACTTTACGTAAAACCATAGGTATAAAGCAGGTGTTATTTTAAAATAAACCTCTCAACGACATTCTAAAACAAAAATAATAAATCTTGAAAAACCACAACGATACTAAAAACACGAAAATAATGTATCGTAAAACATACTAAACAAACATTATTACATTACTTGTAGCTGTATGTAACTTTTCATGTACGAGATCCCACGCAGGACATAAATAACACGCATTCATCTATAAAATGGGACAACAAGACAGACGAGATTGATTTATTTTTAATACATCGCTTGTAAAGGATTAGGCTTGAAGTGGTAAGCACACATGGGTCATTCTACAGACGCTACTGACTATAATTTCTGCATTAATTAAGCTATTTAGGGAATGGAGACGTCACTTGATTTGCAACGCTGAATTATGGTACATTAATTTACTTATGTCTCATTTAGAAGATTGGAAGTGTAGACGAATATGCAGTCCACCTGATGATAAGTAGTCACTGCCGCCTATCAACATTGGAAGGTGGTAGAACCCTTTGTGGTTCGACGCCGGCGGCACCACCGCCACATCTATTTCTGTCTTCCAGCTTAGACCTCAGGGGTAGCGATGCATCTGTGGCCAACCTCAGGTAGAAATCTAATCTTATCTGGGGATAGGCGGCAGTAGCCATTTACCATCGAGTGGACTGCAAGCTCGTCTGCTACTCCTATATTATAAAAAAATCTATAAGTAACTCCATATAGAACAGGGACTCTACCTAAATCCGATCACAGATGCCTAATGCATTGCCACTCCTTAGAGCTAAGATGGTTATGTGTAAGTTAGCCAGCTTCACGCTAGCAATTGGTGTGGATAATATCTCCCCGGTCGAACAATTTATTTCACTTTCCTAATTCAGTGTCTCAAAAGTTCCATAATGCTCATGTCACACTAGATCTACCTGGTTTATAATAAATGGTACCTATTATAATTATCATATTATGCTATGGAGTTTCTATCGCCGTTTATACTCTACAGAAAATAACGTTTGGAAACAATGTCATTGTTAAGTATCTGTGTATATTATTTTAATTATCATCGTGACAAACAAGCTTTTAAAATAACTTTACAATTTACAAGTATGACGTATGTTCAGTTACTTAAATCGAAAGTCAAGGGCCTAACAGCCTAAGGGCCTGAACCACATTGCCCCAGAAGAAATAAAACGTCTTGTGATAAGAATACGTCGTTTTAATAAGTGGGAACTCTAGTACAACGAAATGAAATTAGCTTCTGTAGTTAACACTTAGGGTGGTAACACACGAGCGAAAGTGAGCTAAAATACAAGTAAAGGTCAGCTAAGATACGAGCGAGAGTGAGTTTTTTTTTTATAATATAGGAGTAGCAGACGAGCATGCAGTCCACCTGATGGTAAGTGGCTACTGCCACCCATGGACATCTTCAATCAACCCCAGATAGGATTAGATATTCCTACCTAAGGTTGGCCACAGATGCGCCGCTACCCCTGAGGACTAAGCTGGAACGCCCCGGAAAAGTCTGTCTCCCTTACCACACCCTTCAAACCGGAACACAGCAGCGCCTAACACTGCTGTTATTAGGTAGAAATAGGTGTGGCGGTGGTGCCGCCGAACCACAAAGGGTTCTACCACCTTCAAAACACACGAGTTAATACACAGCAGTTCATCAACAGCTGAATATCGCTCGTAGTTGCTGACGACTGGCGGCGGTAGTCGGCGGCTGCCGCGAACAACAGGGGGCCTACCACCATCAAAAACCGTCATAGTTCAGTAAAGTTTTATTTCCTACTTAAAACAGTAAAATATTCCGTCATACACAGTTAAACAAACTTAAACCCTTATTCATTTTTCGCTTATCCATTGTATAAAAGCAACTAAAATTGTCATATTTTGCTTAAAAAGTTAAATTTCGTGCAAAAAAAGGAAAAGTATGATTAAAATAATATTGTTTTAAGAGATGGTAGCAACCCCCCAGGCCGCAATAGTCGACCACGATCGTTGTCTAATACCTCTTGACGTCTTGACTCGAGTTGGTTCTCGATCACTGACGACAGACGGCAACAGTCAGCAACAATTGTCGCTTATAGTCGGCGAAGCCCATCGGCATGAGCTGTCGCTCGTACTTAGCTCGCGTACTCCCATGACTATTAGTAAATTCTGACGTCACAAACATGATTGTAGAATGCACAAAGATTAAATTATTAGCTACCTAATATTGGATCTTCGCAAAACTACTTCATCTTATTATTTCAAACGTAATAATATAACTACATAAAACGTTTTGGGCTGTTGTGAATAATTCGTTGTTTTCTACGAAATTAGCGATTACTCACCCCAAACAATCATTATTTATTGCTTGCTGGGAATGGTCTGGTTGTACGAATATTGTTCATGACTTCTTGAAAGGAGCTTACATTGAATGTTGTATTTCTTTGTCAATTTAGGCATACGAAGTGTGGTAAAAATAAAACGTAAGATGTACATTCTTATGGTTTATTTGCGACCATCGATACATATATTCCTGTATTAAGTATAATAAATAAAGCTTTCTACGCTTATAGCCTCACGAAAGGATTATTCATGTGCCATGGGTAACCACAAAGACCAATACACAACATGTCCAGAACAGAAATCTTTTTCACCATTTATTTCTAGCCGGGGATAGAACCTGGAACTGATTCCATGCCATACCGGTGTGGTGACGCGCCATACCGCACCATAAAAGCAGCTGTGTTCTTGTTTATAGAGTGTGATGACGCAAAAATAGAAATTCTAGACGTTTTAGAGTTACAAGAACAAGCCTACTGTCTCATTTCGAGTAGTTACAGGTGTCCATAACCTTAAGTATTAATATAACATCAGCTGGACTACACGCTTCTACTACTTTGTTACACTGTAGGTAATTTGACTGGCGAGGCACTGTAGAGCACCTTCAACACGTTTAATACATGCGAATTTTTGAAACGTACTCCGTATTTAGTAAAACATCCTATCAAAATATTCCAAATTTATAAGACTTAAGACTAAAAAATATTCGAAGCCCTTGAAACTAATTTGACTAAACAACGACGATCATTAACCTTTATTACCTACCTGTACGTTTACACTATAAAACTTCCTATACACAATGTCGGTTTGAAAAATCAGTACCTATCCGCCATTATCGGGTCATAATTCTGGCTTGTTTCTATTTGGGCTAAGATTTTGCAGAGCGCACCGACGGACAGAAACCAGCGGTAAGGAGCATTTACTCATACGAGTAAACTCGTCTGATGGAATATCATTCTCAAAGCTCCACTAAAGCAGGGATTATGTAATAGCCTGTAATAGTTAATACACTGACTATATAAAGAACGGTTGATAGGATAAGGATGGGCTTCCCAATTTTCTGTTTCTCTATTTAACATATGTAAATATATTATGTATTTCCTCACAAGTAACACTTAACACAAATTAAATACCTTAACCATTAGATTTTGAGACGAGAATGTACCTATTCGTGGGATGGTAAGGGCTTAAGGGGTGGATGACTGAAAAATAAAGTATCAAATATCCAATTCAAAGATGTGAACCATTTAAGTTACAGTTATATTTCGACAACTATATTTATTTAAAAATTAATAGTCAGATAACACTTATTCGGAAAACATTTACAAGTTCAATCAAGCATGTCATATCTTACTAACTCATATCGTCTTAGTACTCGCTCCAGTATACACTACGAAGTAAACGCAGCACGGACCGGTGTACACAATCTACAGAAATAGCACGTTGCGTTAAAGATTTGACCGATCGCGTACGTACACAGAATTAGATTGTCGGATAGATAGCGAACGCGGATAGATTGCCAATAGATTGATAGCCGCTATTTTTCTTCGCTAAAACTAAAATATAAGATTGTAATGGTTCTACTGTAATATCTCCAGCACTATTTATTTCTATATTATAACAAAAATGTTACAGTTTCTAGTTCAAAACTCGTCTTCATTATCACCGTCAACTTATTGTTTCGGTATATATAAAAATAATGAAGAATAAGTAAGGTTTAGGTAATAGTCCACCATACTGGCCAAGTACTGATTAATAGTTATTTGCAGTTACTGTTATTAATAGTTATTTACAGCTCAACCACAACTTTTTATAGAACTCCTAAGTGTAATGTAAATAGCTTATTAACTCATAGTGTATTTCTTCATTATGAAAACATAATTACAGTAATCAATTTCTAATACGCACAAAACATGAATAAATCCGAGCTATGTTCAACGTATTTAGGAATCTTAGTATCATCATCAACCCATTACTGTCCCACTGCTGGGCACGGGTCTCCTCTCATAATGAGAACGATTAGGCCATAGTCCACCGCGCTGGCCAAGTGCGTATTGGTAGACTTCACATACCTTTAAGATTTTTTTTATATAAATCTCCCAGGTATGCAGGTTTCCTTCACCGTTTTTAGCAAGTGATAATTAATTTCTAATACGCACATAATTTTGAAAAATCAGAGGTGCGATTTGAACCTCGGACCCTTCGATCGAGAGGCCGAGTTTCTTAACCTATAGCCTAGTATCACTGCTTTTATGAGAAACCGAATCTTAGTATGAGAAACCGAAATTCATATTTACTACACTTTTATGGTGATGTAACAGTTTAGTTGCGTTTATAAAATATTTTATAGCAATTTAATTTTTTCTTATAGTTAATGTAACAGTTAACACAATAGCAATAATACGATCTTTGTACTCAACTAAATACACCCCTATATCACACTAAAACATATTCCCACATTACAAAATAACGCAAAAACCCACATTATAACGTTAATACCCTATTCAAAATGACATAAAGCATTGTTATTTGGCTTTATTGGGCAAAAAAACTTTACACTAAACGGATAAATATTGGAAACTTCCTGAGGGTATCTCCCCACTTCGCCCACTTCGCCTATTATCGCCTTGTATTGCATTTAAACTTTTATAAATGGAACATATATTAAGAAAATGACAAAAATAACTATCATTTTATTTTAATGGTTAAACTCGCTTTTATCTGTGAATTATATTTGAACATAATAATAATATATTACAAATATGTATATCATAATTTATTAGGAAATGTTTTACCCGTGTCAATTGTAAGGGTATATTTTCATCAAAGAGATTATATTGTACTTTATTATATAGTATATATATGTATGTATATGTTCTATTGTATAGAATAAGATTTCATAGAATGGATTGTCAGAGAAAATAAATAATGGAGTTGTTTTTCAATCTTTTATTATATAAAATAGTATTTCAGGAATAATGAGCTTACACAATGAAGGGTCTATTTATTATTTATTGATATGATTTGAAAAAAAATATCACCTTTTTCACGATGCCCATAAAATATCCTTTAAAACATTCGGAAGTAAAAGCTAATTATACATTCATGAAACTTTCTTATTCCACAGGCCCTTTGGAAATGTGGACTTGACGGTCATACAAATGAACTAAAATGTTTTTTGTTACCTAACTACAATGAGAAAAGCATATGCTACTACAAAAATATATAAAGCTTATTAAAATTTTTTTAATTAGAATATGTATTTTGTTGGTTTCCGACTAACGCGGTATGCTAATATCAATTTGCATACAAAGGATCAAAATTTTACAATATGTATTATAATGAAAGGGTCAAATGTCCATCTTTTGTTGGTAAAACATCCGATAAGTTGATTATTAATAACGTGCGTAAGCCGATTTCTCTTTAATAAATAGGGGAATCCTAAGTCCTTGGTCCTTAATCTCCCCTAGAAGTCGACCTATTGTCCGAACAATTTGTAAATGGATAAGTAGCATCAGATTTACTAGTGACGTCACAAACTAAACAATTCCTAGTATCGATAAATATACTAATATAGAGTTCGCAGAAAGTTTATAAATATGAGGTGTAGAGAACTATGATACAGGCACCAATAACGTATGATGATCAATAAATAGAAATTTTATCGTGCCAAGTAATATCGTTTTCGGAGAATAGTGGAATTAAATCGTTTACGGCTATAATAAGTAAATTTATATTTTATGAAAACACATTTAATGCTGCATCGTAAGCGCTTGCGGCAATTTCCTCTGATTTGTGCCAGAAAATAAAAAACCGAAACTCCATCGATTCGGCTAGAAGCGCTTGCAAGCCTACACAAACCAAATTAAACATCCAACTACACGTTTCAGTTTGTAACGCTTGTTAATGTTTGGCATTATTCGTTCTGTTAATTTCATTAAATATTTAACGTGGTATTTTTTTAAGTCTAGTCCATACAAATAGACAAGTAGACCAAAATCACAATCATTTTTTTTTTTTTTTATCATGCAAATAAACTCGGGGCTTACAAAATGGCAGTTATTTTGAAATTATAAACAAACATATTTACATTCATAAATAAACTATGAGATACTTTGCAATTTAACGATCTCAGTATTTACATACAATTTGATATTTTATAAATGGCTGATTCGAGACTATAATCTACGAGTATAAGGCCTACTTGATAATGGACATAAATTATTATTCGGCTACGAGTTATTACATCCATTGTAGTAACTTAAAAACAATTTACCATAATCATTTAATCCATTATTTATATATCCATTAAATACGTTTACTAATCATGTAAATATGTAAAATACTAAAAGCGTTAAGTTTTTTGCGTAAAGGTATAATAAGTATTATGTATTTATTCCTTCTTCCAGTATTTTCTTTGCATAGATTTAAATGAGCACAATATTATTTGATGCAATGTCAGTGTATGATATGTTGGTCCATGTCCAGCGTCTTACGTCTTTATTTCTGATTTATCCTAGCAACATGATTACGTTGCATTCGTCCTATTAATAAGTTTGTAAGACAGAATAAATTATTTAGCTTACTTTAGTCAAAGATGATGATGTTAATGATTGTTTTAGGTAGGACTATTGTTTCAATTAGAATCCTTCCTGAAATAGACCACGAATACATTGCAAACCCTTTGTTCTAGTAGTCCTTTATATATGTCATCTACCCTTTAAATACAACAGCGCTTAACATTGTTATAAAACAGATATTAGTGTAGTGCTGCCACGGTTTGAACCACAAGTTTTATCTTCAAATTTCCATTTATCGATAACTCAAGTGCATCACTACTGACCTGCGCGGGCGCAGGAATCGTTATTCAATTGGGCACGCCGCGGCCCATAACGGTCGCTACTATGTGTTACGTGATATGAATTACGTTTTGTGTCCCCGTGTGACAGTTGATGGCAATTGTCGAATACTTTGACGATTTAGTTCGTACTTCGAATTGTGATTAGGCCTCTCAAACAAGTAAGAGATTGTACAACTGTGATGAAATCACTGCCATCAAATTGTGTCTATTAACAGCAGTGTAAGCCACACCTATTTCTACCTAATAACAGCACTGTTAGGCGCTGCTGTATTCCGTTTCGAAGGGTGTGGTAAGAGTGACAGACTTTTCCGAGGCGTACCAGCTAGGTCCTCAGGGGTAGCGGCGCATCATTGGCCGACCTCAAGTAGGAATATCTAACCCTACTGCTGCCCATGGACATCTGTAATCAATCCTCTGGGGTTGATTACAGATGTCCATGGGCGGCAGTAGCCACTTACCATCAGGTGGACTGCATGCTCGTCCGCTACTCCTATATTATAAAAAAAGCGCTGCTTGTGTTATATTGTCTTATAGGTGTAGTAAAGAAGACATACTATACCCAAGACGTTCTAAGTTAGGAGAAGACAGGCTACGGCAACCCTCAGATACGACTCTTATTATACCTTGAGTGGATCTTATATCAATATCAATGAAGGGCAGCAGTGGCCATACATAGGTCCATAAAAGAAATCACTACTTAAAAGAGACGTTCTACTTTTGTCTTTACACGTAGCCAACTTATTTATGATTTTCGAAATTACTACTGTCCCATTTTAAATAGATGTACTGCAGTGGTCACTTGACTTCAAATAATTTGATTATTCCTTCATATACGTTATAACTTTATAACGTAAGTAAAAACAGACCACTTCAAAAATAATAACTTAATTGGATTGTTATATGATATTCCGATTCGTATAATTTGACAAACATTCGTCAACGTTGCCCACACATCGCAAATCCGTCCTCACTTCGCGAAGCAATTTATTCCTACTAAATTACTCCTTATGTCAGGTAATTACGAATTAAACGAGTTTATCCACGCTGTTACGCTGTCGGCGAGTCGATAAATATGTAGTGATTTGTCGAGACAACATCCCTAAATATATTGAGATAGGTTTAAAGATGGCGTTCCTGTATATTATGCATTCGTTAGTGCTTCAATCGGTACCATTAGTATGTGTTTTTACGTTTTTTATAAAAATGACTGTTTTTGTATTTGTTTACGTATACGGAATGTATCAGAACTGATTGTAAATTTATGGGAAATACGTAAAGAAATACAAAAACAGTATTTTTTTTTTAAATGTAAAATCTCATACTAAGAGTACTTACTAGTAGTAGGACTCTTACGTTTTATTTATTCTAATCTGTCATGTTACCCGTATCATTTTCTGTTTTATACATTACATGTCGTGTTACATAAGACAAACTTGATTAAATAAAAGGTAATAGAACTAGTATGGATCGGCCGGGGAGGTACCACCACCACACCCATTTCTACAGTAAAGCTTTAGGTGGAATAAGGGTTTGGGTGGAAGGTTGTAAATATTGGCTGCCTTACAAAAGAAGCAGCAATCTTTGTTACCTAAGCGTTTGCCTTGCCTTTTACTTTTAAAACCTCTGTTTTATGTAGAATTGGTTACAGATTTTCATGGCCAGCAGATTCCACTTACCATAGTAGCCTGCTAGCTCGTTTGCTACTCCCATCTTATGTAATATACAAAATATTTATATGAGACTTTACGTCATTACGTGATTGAAATTTTACTTTCGTGGCGCCAAAAAATACATAAAATTTGAATTACGTTACTCCTAATACTAATAATCACTAGCACATAATATTTGCTGTATGGATTCTATAATATACGGATCAACATTCCACAACGATACAAAAATATCGCTAAAAATAAACCACTCCAGAAAATATGCATTACTGACCATTAGCGATAGATTGGTACCATCACTGCCAAGCCAATACTAGTTACTCAGATATACGGCCGAAATACTTCATAAAATCAGTATTAATATTATATAATAGTATCAGCTAGTACTAACTCTACTGTGGTTTGTTAAGATTATCGAAATAGAATATTATTTTTAATGAACTATTTTCCTTAACTATGTTTAACGAGAATACCAAAAATACTATCCTACTTTTAACCCAGCAATAACGAATGTAGCCGGTAAATTTAATACATTGTAAAAATTTTAAGTGTCTATCTGTTACGGTTTAAGCGGAAGAGCCCTGTGACAGACGGACAGACGGACAGACAGCGGAGTCTTAGTAATAGGGTTCCGTTTTTACCCTTTGGGTACGGAACCCTAAAAACTATGCAGAAAGAGGACATATTATGGAGATTTTTTTATATACCCGGACCTTCAAACAATTTTAGGAAATTGTCACTGATACAAATAAGACAAGATCTTGGATTGAATATACGCGGACAAACTGATTTTTACTATATTAGTTGAGGCATTAATAGGCAGTAATGATAGCACTAAAAGTTCACTTCAATTAGACCAAGGCGGTAATGAGCTCGCATAAAATTTATATCAAAGAGATTCAGTGATGTATGTTTTTCGATACTATCATTTCATACCTCGAAATAGTTGCAAGGTCATGATCATGAAGCATGTTATGTTACATACGATAAGTTCGTATCTTAGGGATGTAATACAAAAAAAATGTTAAGTTCTGTACAATATAGAAAGAAAGACGTTTTCTACACTCACTGTCCACTTTGATTCCCTGTGTCGTGGGTGCCAAACCCAAAACAGTACCCTTACCATGAGTTTTCAAAACATCCCACAATTTTATGTGACGTTTACTCAATCCATTATTCTGTTCCGTGTGCTTCAGTAGACTGAGTTAACGTAACAATAATAAGTACTCAAGTCTTTTTGACTGCCTCACATGTTCGCAAAAAAGAGAGACAAAACATAAAGCGCCATTTTGTCAATTTAGACATTTAATGTTACGTTACTGTCACTATAGTTCTGATACAATCCGCTAGGGGCGCTGATTGGAATTTGTATAGGCAAATACGTAAACAAATACCAAAACAGTCATATTTGTCAAAACGTAAAAACTCATGGTACGGGGTAAGGATACAGACATCCAAATTCATCATTCAGATGTCTGTCTGGCCGGAGATCGAACCCGGCACCCCTTTAGCAAATTGAAAATTGGATCAACGGTGTGGGATGACTTATTAATGTTCATAAAATTCTATTCGACAAAGCTAAATAATCCTGTCATACGAAAACTAAAAATGTGATAAACCACCACCTAATGTGACACCTTTGACAAACGTTTAGCTAGACCCCAGTTTAATTCAGAGATAAAATCTTGAAGTATAATCGCTATTTTCGAAAACTAATGCATTCGTTAGTGACAGGCTTAATGGGGATAATATTTTACGGCCAACAACAATACCTAGTACCTACCTACGCTGATTTGATCGTATCAGAGTAAATGGCGCCAAGATTGGCATAGATTTACTGTTTGGAGACAGTAGGCAAAACTAACATACCAAGACCGAGTAGGATAGTATCTAGATTTGACTTAAAAAAAACTCCAAGCGTAATTATGTAGTTCGGTCATTAGTGTTTGTAACTGATGAAAATTTCTTGTGTATTCAATTTCGTGGATGCACAGCCTTGCGTCTAGATAATAGAAGTTAATATTAAAAAAAAGGAAATAATGTAACTATCTATAAAAGTTAATAAAATTTAAAGGTTTGCCTAAGATTAACGTGTAATTAAGATTTTCTTAACTTATATACTTACTTTGCACGATTATTTTTACTCTTTTATATTATGTATGTTAAAGCAGTGATAGCCTAGTTATTAAAATTCGGCATCTTAATCAGAAGATACGAGTTTCGAAACCCACCTATGATTTTTACATACATATCCTACCTCGATATATAAAGTAAGAACTCTCTGAAACACAGGCTCATATATAATAATTTAAGAAGTATGATAAATTCAATATGACATCACCCAATTTGGTCCTCAAGAGGAGGAATAGATTAGGATACTGTTGTTTATACGATTGTTGTTACCAGCCTACACTACACCTATTGCTGAATTATAGTGATGTGCTCCTTTATTCTAGATTTAAGGCTCTTGATACTCTAATACGAGGTATTTTAATTTAATTTTATAACAGTGTCAAAATATTATTGACCAGGTTAAAGGCCAAAATAAAAAATTACTACATAATTTTCTATTTTCTAATTTGCACATCTTTTGTTTTTGAAGCAGATACCCACTATGAAACTTTGTATTTGGCTTTCTGGATAAAAATAATGAAACACTTATTTCACTGTTTTTGGAAATTCTACTTCAGCCTTTTTAGTGCAGTCGGCTTTTTGATTTTTTAATTAAATTACTTGGATAACTCGGCGAATGATCAGAATCGTGTTAAAACATTCGATCGCGGAGTTCCCTTGAAAATAAATGCAGTTTTCACAATGTAAACTAAGATCGAGTGTTTTGCTAAGAACCGATTTTCGTTTCTAAATATAATTCTGACGCGATTCCGCGTACACCAGATTTTGACCTTCCCTGATTTACTGCCAGAACAGACTTTTCTTAACGTATCTATGGGAATATGCATAATAGTTACTTAGCAATATTTTTACTTACACATTTTAGTGATATAAATAACAATAATATAAAGGGATAGAATTATGCGCGACAGCGTATCAAATTAATGGCGGCAAATTGTCTAAATTTATTATCCGACTTCGAATGGTATAGTCCGCGTAAAACTGCTAGTCCGCTCTGAGTATAGAAATGAATCGCGTCGCCATAGCAAATTGTATGATTAAACCTGCTCGCAACAACTTCAGAGCGGACTAGCAGTTTGGCGCGAACTATTTTTTTTTCATGTGTATGTACTTACATATATATGTAGTATATGTATTTATTGTTCTTTGTTACGCCCTACAGCCGTTACGGCTTGACTTATTTTAACATACGAGTACTTATTTATTTGTTTTATTTTATTTTATTTAGCTTTGTCTAAATTTTGGGTATAATACAAACTAAATAAATAAATTTATCTTCAAAGCTCATTGAATAACTAAAATGAAATAAGAATAGAATTAGCAAAACGAGCATCTGATGACAAAATTTTCAATATTCTAGATATTGAAACTCCGTTACGGTCTACAAATCAGTACCCTTACCATGAGTATTCAAAACATCTCATAATTTTACGTTACGTTTATTCAATCCATTATTCTGTTCCGTTTGCTTCAGTAGACTGAGGAAACGTAACAATAAGTAAGTGTCTAAGTCTTTTTGTCTGCCTCACATGTTCGCAAAAAAGAGAGACAACATAAAGCGCCATTTTGTCAATTTAGACATTTAATGTTACGTTATAGCGCTGATTGGAATTTGTAGGGGTAAATACGTAAACAAATACCAAAACAGTCATATTTGTAAGAACGTAAAAACTTATGGTAAGGGTATAGAACGCTTAACACGGCTGTTGAAAGCAAAAAGATGTTTCATTGGTTCCTCGTAACATGAACCTTTAATGAAGTATCAAAAAATGAAAAACCTAAACCGAATACCTACTCATTCCTACATTCCCGGTTCAAATCGTTTCCCACTTGCCATACTCAAATTATATAAATAAAAACATAGATTCCGGCGGTCAAACAAAAATAAACTCCAAACGGATATCCCAGGCGCTTAGCTAAGTTTTATTACTACATCAGAGAGTTTGGTTAAAAAATATTTTACGCGACCACACATCGCATTGGGTAATGTTAACTATATAAGTACACTCCGGATATGTTAACACATGGCTTATTTTAATGTGTATGAAAAGAAGTTTCTATGTACATAATTACATACGTCGAAATATGGGCTGTAGGAAATTTCACGAACATGTCTTATGTTCGTTTAACTTAACATGTCTTATGTTTGCATGGAATGTTTTGAAAATACCTATTACAGGTAAAGAGAGGTAAAAGTGAAATTTGCTAGCGGTGAATGGTATTGCAGTCAAAATAAAGAAAGGAAAATAAAAGAAGCTCACCTAAAAACAAATTACAGGTGGTAGTCAAAGTTGACACTCCTTTGAACAGTACCTGCGGACAAAATAATAAAAAATATGTTATATTGTATTACAAAGTAATTATTATTGCCCCCAACAAATTCCCAGCTTCAGTACCCACATCCAATCGTAGGGATTCAGAATCCCATTATACGATTTTTTTATAATACAGAAGTAGAAAATGAATAAGTCATCTGATGCTAAATGCCTACTACCGCCCATGAACATCTGTAATCAACGCTATATAAGATTACGAGTTCTACCCGATGATCAATTATAAATGCATTGATGACCTGAGGACTAAGTAGGCATACCTCGAATAACTAGACGCTGACCACTTTTATGTCTATCTGTAGACTGTCTGTCTAACGGCTAATTAGATAGAAATTGTTTCCAAATTATCCGAAACCCCTTATATCATACTCAATAATGTAATTTTATAAAACCATAAATTATTATACCTAGCAGTCCAATCCAGGATACAGTCAAACACGAATAAAATTCTCAGAAGGAACCTTTTGTTTACAATTTCTCCGTACTCAAAAACATCCGTTTTTAAAACAGAACAATGACTACCACAAATGATTTATGCAGAAGTTCCATTTACCCCAATTTTTTACAATATCCAGACGCCCATATTCCGCTATATAGGTCGTATGAAAGTAAAAATGCGGTCACACTATGCATGAGAATAAAATATGCATAGTTTTCAATAGCTGTGTCCCACGCTTTTAAAACAGTATCTATAGTGTGGCCTCATCCTTAGTAAATGATCTATCAAATAAACAAAATACTAATATAACACATCCAGTTATTACATTTAATCAAACAACCTTTTCATCTTTAAAATGTTGATATGGAATTTTTATAAGACTTGATGATTTTAAAAATGTTTATACATATAGAAAAAAATCTCTTTGACTCATTTCTTTATCTCTATGTTATTTTCTTTTTGGCCTGAGGCTTACCATCAAAAAATAAGATAATCTTTGAAGAGCGGACTCTACTACTATCTAGTAGTCTGAAGCTGACTATTTTTTTCATATAAATATTTTTTTATAATTTTTAAATCTTCATACCCGAAAAGCTTCTTTCTCCAGATCCCCCAAGTGTGACCTCACCACAACTCTACAAACAATAGGGGCGTTGTATGGACTAATACTCTAGATTGGTTAACTCGAGTCGAGTGGCTCTACTTGATAGACTCTACCATTGTTTATTTTGACTTGTGTAGGCGGACTTTGTTGAATCTTGAATGCGTGATTTAGCCAGTTTAATACTTCGTTAGAAAATTGTAAGTTTATTGTGAGGTTAAACTGAATTTTCATATGATTATGTTACAACGCTAAGGATACAACGCTTAAGGACATAAGCTCACAACGTCAGTGACTCTGTTTTGAAGTGAAGAACGTTAATTTTTGGAAGGTTAAATATAAGACGTTTTCCTTACCTTGATTTAGAGGTAGAGTAGGGAAACATAGGATTACTTATATATTGATAATATATCTTAAATTCTTAATAGTCCCAAAAAGCTGTTAGTTTAATCAATACACATTTACTACTTATTTTTTTAAATATTTAAGTGTCACAAATTCAAAGAAGGATACAAAACACCAATACAGCAACTCGAAACGCCCAATAACTAACAATATACTAATAACTTTAATGTTTTTTTATATAAATATCATAAGTCAAGCGGACTATGTTTATTTATAGTTATTGAACTGGATTTAATAAAAAATTCACATCGTTCGCATCTATTTTTATACCACAACAATTTTTAACAAAGTTTACAATTTCCCTTATTTTCCTTATCTTCGAGCATTCAATCATTACGAATTCTATTCGCTCCCGCATATTTTACGCGCGACACATTTTTTGAGCGGTTCCCAGAAGGCTTATTCTGGATGCATCGCGCAGGCTTCCCCGGGACGCGAGCGTACCGCATCACAATCGTGAGATAACATCTGCGACCAACGTGTCGTGTTCACACCTCAGGGTGTTTATTGTTGCTTGGCAATGATTTGTAGTATACTATAATTTTTACAATAGTATGAATAGGACACGACAACACGAAATTTTGAAATTTGCATGAATTCGTAATTCCTTTCTAAATTTTCATTGTTACGTATCTTCGTGTAAATTTAAGGATAAATTAAAGATTAATTAGTAACTAACGACTGATATATCTTTAAACATTCGATAGATGTAATTTGACATTTGTGTCATCGAAACATGAAGTAGCGAAGAGCGGAATCGAAAACTAATTCGGATTTAATACTTCGTTGGCGAATGTACCTACGGAATTTCCATGTGTCAGCATGAAGCACCATCCTCGTAGGACAGACAATCAATAATATTATAGACCTAGAAAAAAATGGAGGAAAATAAATACAGTCACAATGTGCTAGAAATTGTTCGTACCGTGGTACAGACCACGTACCATCAAGTGTTCCACATAGAAGAACAAATCAAACTTTGCTTCAAAATGACAACACAACAAATATTCATCACAAAATATATTTATTAATAAATGCAGTTTCACGCACAAATGCTATTATTATCCCCAAAATCTATTATTACCCGTGACACGATTATTAAACGACTATTATCGTAATTCTCGCAATGTTCCCGTCCCAATTCCGCACACCAAAACTTAAACACGACCGTCAATCGTTCGTAACGAGACAAGATGCCATTAGCATTCTTCACGTTCATTACGAATTCTCGTAACCCGCTGTGACAGAATTCTTTCGTGTTAATCGAACGGTTTACAGAATAGGGACTCGAATTTACAAATAGCTGTTTGTTTACACGTATGAATTGGCGAACTGATTTTATTTTAGGCCGTATTTTAAGTAAGTTTTTCTTTTTGGATGTAGAGAATGGTCATGCAATTCATCTGATGGTTAGTGGCTACTGCCGCTCATGGCTGTCTTAATCAACCCCAGATAAGATTAAGGTCCGACCTGAGGTCGGCCACAGTTGCGCTGTTACTTCTAAACATTAAGTTGGAAAGGCTTAGATAAGTATGTCTCCCTTACCACAACCGTCAAACTAGAATACAGCAGTGCTTAATACTCTAATAATTAGACAGAAAAAGGTATGGCGGTGATGCCTCTGGAGTCGAAAGAAGGGTTCCACTATGTAGTGTGAATGCTCTCTTTGTCAAAGAATCTGTTATGTCTAGGGCACATGAAATATTATGTTTTATGGATTAAGTGTTAAGTGAAAGTAACTTAAATATGTAGTTATGCAAAACGAATGGAAATAGTGAAACAATACATTTACGTAAACCATTTCTGTACTTCACATGCAAATGTAGAATGTTAAGAATATGAAACGATTCATACACCATACTATACTAACAGCATAGGTGTCAAGGGCATAAATAAGAACAATAAGAAAACCAGGACAGATGGATTCATTATTTGGTCACAAATGGAGATTTTTACACGTAAATAAACTGAATTTGATGGTTTCCACGCAGCGGTAGGACTCTCCGTGGCTCAAGTCCTTCAACATTTCACACCAAGACACCAGTGCCAAGCAACGCTGTTTTCTCTTTTGATTAATGTTATAAAGGGGGCTTTAAGTCCTAGCCCTCGCGGTAGCAACGCAGTTCTGTTATATTCAGAGGTGAGCGTAAAATTCAAAGTAGAAAATTAGTATAAAAACCAAAAATTCCCACTGCTTCAAAATGTATATGTGCCTATTTCTCCCACAATTAAGATGAATCCAACGACAGTACTCATATAATTAAAGCCGTGAAGCCATTGGACCGGAGGGCGTGCGAAAGGGTGAGAGACATAGTGTAGAAATACTTAGTACGAGTACATATGATCGAAAAACGTTACCGTCCGCAGTCGACCAAAAACAGAGCAGAGGGCAGAATTATAAAAGAAAAGAATACAAAGAAATAAGCAAAGATTGACTAAGCAACACCGGAAGTTTATACAATGTTTAATAAGCCCAAGATAATTAAAGGATGCGATTAACAATGCAGTAATGCTAACGGTGCGCACGGCATTGCTAAGACGATTAATATTTCCATCGCGTTGCGTACTGCGTATCCTAGGGCTAGGTAATGACGTAACCATATCAAAATACTAACTGTATTGGGTTCCGGTGGCTTTGTATGGAACTCAATCAATGTATAATAGGCTTTGAAGGTGGTAGAACCTTCTGTGGCTCGACTTCGGCAGCAACACCGCTATACCTATTTCTGCCTATATAATTATATATATTCTGCATAGCACTGGTATGTTCTGGTTTGAACGGTGTGGTAAGGAAATCTTTTCCGAGACATTCCAGCCTATTTCTTAGGGGTAGCGGCGCATCTGTGCCCAACGTCAGGTTATCCCACTCACTACAATATTTCTTGTATATGTACAAAATAATGTTAGTCACGCGTATATTTATACAGCTTCTCAAAATAAAAGTGTTTTCTTATAATAATATGGCGCTCCACGGATTTCTGTTCGGAGTGTCCCAAAGAGTCGGTGCGTCATTGTGGACGGCCAAAGTGAGTCCATTGTACGCGAGTGGACACTTATTAGGATATAGGGTTGTACCACGCTTTATAATTTATTTATATTATTTTAATTTGTGTATTTAACGCCTGAGGACTGAGCTGGAACGCCTCGGGTAAGTATAGCTCCCTTACCTCACGTTTCAAACCGGAACATAGCAGAGCGACATTGCTATTTTTAGGCAGAAATAAGTGTGGTGGTGGTGCCTCCGGAGTCGAACCACAAAGGGCTCTACCACCTTTATTCCACAATTTGGTTGCATAGAAATACTAACTTATGACTTGGCGTAATACATGGGTGGTCCATATAACGTTATGTATAGTTTCTTAATACTTTAATCAATATTAGCTTATATTTTAGTCATGCAGAAATTTTGAAAAATGCATATAAATCTATTTTTTTATTGTAGTGTTTTAATATTTTCATGTCATCAATTTAATTAATGTATCTGAGAATTGAGAAATAGAACTATTTTGAAACCAAGTAAATTACCTACAAATTTAAAATTAGACAACCCTACAGAAACTATTTGTCATCGATTGTGTTTTTAAAAGAAATGATGTAGCACTACCAACTGGGTTAGTAGTGACACTAACTGTTAATAATGAGTGCAATTCTTCACTAAAATCAACAATCTTGAGCCGACCACATCAGAAAATTGATGAGACGAATCTCTATTATACATAGGATGTCGTACATAAAGTAGGCTATTCAAAGTAGTTGCAAGAGCACTCGTATAAAGCTGCCCATGCATTAGCAAATCACCACTCCATAGACAAGAGTTACTTACCTACTTTTTCCAAATTTTAAGTACCAAACGAGCAATTTTAAGTAGCAAAGTCTACCTGAAACCTAGACCTCGCAATCACTTCTCAATAAGATTGAAGTTCTAATTGAAGTCGGTCACAGATGCGTCGACTTCTAAGGACTAAGTTCGGACGTTTTTTATCTATGTCTATCTTACTATTGCTTTAAACTAGAACATAACAAACCTTAACACTATAATAAGGCCAGTAATGCGTGTGTGTGTCCCCTAGTTGAATCCGAAAGAGTTTTGTCACTTTTACATACATTATAATTGAAAGCACACTTAGGGGCTGTTTCAGCTACCTTATAGACCTAACTACCCAACAAAATGTGAGCAAAAACCAAAAAGGCACCAAAAACCAAATCAGAAATCAATCTTGCCCTTCACAATTCCCCACGAAAAAGGGACCATTGTTTCCGAGCTAGCAACACTGTCTTCGAGTCAATGACTTAAGACAACCGGAAGCTTCGATAATATTCCACTAGCCACCACGAATATAGATGATTGACTGCAATAACACTACACGTTGCAGTGTACTCGCTCGCACGTATACCATTCCACGTGCGCTAGACAAGGTAGGAAGATAGCCAATAAAATGCACTTCACGTACAAGGAAGTGGGTATCATTTGTCATGGCAATAGAAATATTAATCGGCTGTGCTCGGCGATATTTTTGAATATTCTATGAACTAGTCTTTCTATCTGGCGCCCAATGCCATAACAATATCCTTGGAAGGCTATTTCTATGATAACACATTTTGTCTAATTGTCTGGTGACAGTCTGATTTTCTTCAACAATATTTTTGAATATTTTACGAACTAGGCTTTCTCTTTGGCGCCTGTTGCCATAACAGTATCCTTATAGGGCTGTTAGTATGAAAAAACAAAAATGCATGCAACTAATTGTTTTTTTTTGTCTATGGTTTTGTCTGGCGTTACGATTCATAGATACTTTGCAACTTCCGTGATTTGATTTCTGAAGTTTGACAAATTTTTCCTTCCGCGTAACGGTTTTCGAAAACAACATTTTAGGTAGAAACTTTTTATATTTTACGTATTTTTTTTAAAAGAAAGAGATCCTATGTCATTTGACGATAAAAAGAATATTTTTTCAATAACTATTATAAAACCGTAATAATAATTATGGTGAATATTGTTGTATACAATCGTTAATTTTTCCACTTTTTGAGTAGTTTTTACACTCTAGCAACATTATGATTGCCAGTGGCGCTCCTGGCATTAGCACAGAAAAGTTTATCGGACCATAAAGTTATTTTTTTCGCTACGACCATCTTTATCTATGGTTAAAATTCCTTCCTTTCAGCATAGACAATACAATATTTTTACAGACAATTATTTTTAGTCATAATTAATTATCCAAGAGGGCAACAGGTGGCGCTACGTAGATAATTCAGCCAAGATGGCCACTTATCTTCACCGTACCACGCTAATAAATTATTTCGCGAACAATGCCTGAGGAAATATTTACAACAATTTTATGCAACACGTTATACAATAAATAACGATGCATTGCAAATTGATGGTAATCAATTGTGTTTTACATGTAAATGGATATAAAATGGCGGTTTGCACTGACAACATTATGTTTATGGCAGATAGGCATACACTCGGAGAAAAAAGAAAGACAACGCATTGTACTCGTACGTTGCACTAAAAGTTTAAAACATAACTAACTTTCGATGCTCGAGTTCAATATAATAATGGTTTCAGGATGCTGATGGGACTAGTCCATCAGGGATGTTTGCAGAAGTTCATGTAAACTGTTTTTATACCATAATGCGAAAAAGATGCAGCTCCCTGATGTACCTTGTCCGGGATAGCTCCAACAGTATCCTGAAGATGATAAGCAATAGAGTTGACTGTAGTTATATATTTCATTGCAGCCTTCTACATTGAAATTTTTTAAGTATCAAATGTAAATGAGTCTTTGTAACTATAAATAAATAATTAAATTATTATTATAACTTGTTCTTGTGGGATTTATAGTGGCGTGATAGTAAATATAATAATTCTGAACTGTTTATGTGAAGTCAAATACAATTATTGCCCTCTTCAATAACACACGATGGCATTTTTTGTTTTTTTCGTACTTATTAATATAACAATAACTTAACGATTCATCTAAATTTTTTTCATTATTTTGAAAACTGAGCTCAATCGTTATTTTTAAATTGTATGACTGTGTGATACGTTTACCCAATGCAAAACGACAGAATTCGTTATAGGTACTTCAATATTTTAAATTGAATTTGGAAATAATATGTCGTCTAAGGTCAAATACTCGTAGCTTGTTCTCGCGGTGCAGTCTATCTACCTTTTATTGTCTGAGGTTTAGTTGATAGTCATACGTGTTTCCCTTGGCTGGGATCTGAGTTTGACTTCCTTTAAATCGAAAGCCCTTCCGTTTAAAGGTTGGTAAACTCATTTAAATGTTAAATGTTACTAGTATTTGTACAGAAAAGGACGTAAAACGTATGTGATGAAAATATATTCATTCTCTTGCGTTTATGTAGGACTGACCTTTAAAAATATATTTTCTTTTTAACATTTCAAAGAGTAGGTATCTCACCTTTTTGGCATACCTAGCAGTCCGTTATTGTCATAGATATATTATATACACTATTGTACACAAATAGATATATTTTAGGCGGCCAGTGCTAAAATATATATTAATTAGTAAACTGCTGCTCATTAGCAAGGGTTTATTATTGGTAACTGACGTAAATAATTACAATAAAACAGTATTCTGTGATAAAATTTATGATCCATGATTCACTAAGTAGATGAAATAAACGATTTTTAATTTTTATATGCAATTATTTTAAACCCGACAATTCTTTTTTTTCACTATGACAGATTACGTAATAAAACTAAGGATTAAAACCATAAATAATATAATAAAAACAAATAAGGATGTGTAATATTAGGTTCGCGTGTAGTAACAAATTCAGTTTTACGTGAAATCCATTAAAAAGTAATACAGTATAGCAACAAAACAGAATTATTAGCATGCGAATATCACGAAAAATACTCTTAGCCAAATCTCTTCAACAGGACAGTCTTGCTGTCGTCGGCTTTAATTGAAATTTATTGCGTCTCATGCGATCGAAACGTGAAATGACACTTGCCGCGTTTCTGAACACACAATACTCAATCTTATTGTCGGTTAACTAAGTCTTATATCGAATACTATGTTTTGACAAGTCCACTCCGTTTCTTCGTGTCTTAATATTTATTGTCGTTGAATTAGGGATGTTCCGTAATAGAAATTATTGTTGAAATACCCGAAACCGTAACCGAATTTTAAAAAGTTTCGAATATTTTCGGATAAGAGCAGACTCTAAATGAGAACCCGGTATGAAAAGTTTTCGACTAACCAAGTCGTCGTCATACTTTACAAATATAATATCATTAACTACGAGTATTTGTATTTTAGTACGCGACAGCCTAGGGTAATAATTTTCGAGCGTAGGTTCGTATATTTACATTATATGAATGTATCATATGTTGGCAAGACCTGCAGCTCAAACAACTTAACGAAATTTAACACATGTGTTGTCGTTAAACTCATCTAAATCGTAGAAGTGACATAAGCTGTTTTTAAGCAATCGGTTTTTTTTACCCGAATTGTATAATAATACTTAAAAATCCTAAAAATGCAACATCCGTGTGCGAAAATATCAGGCAATGCAAAATAATTTCATATCGGTAACGGCAACCGAACCCGACATAATTTAAAAAATCCGTACCCATATCGAGATCCGAGATACCACATCCATACATCCCTACGTAGAACAATCGAAGATAATGTACCACTCATGTGATTTGAGACAATCACTGAACGTATTCGGTTTATTAAATTACCGTCTGAACGCTGTTTACTGTCTGTTTTGATTTTGTGACCGTAGATAACAGGTTTAGCTTTATATCTGGGGTTCCCAACCAGTGTCTGTGGACCACCAGTGTTCCGCAGAAGCTAAATTATGGTCCGCAAACAATTTTAAATTTAGAGGACCCTTTATTAAATTTAGCCGTTTGAAAGTAAGTGATGATTTGCGTGTAACTTTGAGTAAGAATGTTAGTCCTAGGATAGTTGAACTTTGTCCCTGTAGTACCGGGAACAGAATAGGGCTACGGTATCCCCTGCCTGTCGTAAGAGGCGACTTAAAGGGGCTTCCAGGGTTGCGGGCAGCAAGAGTGGGAACTCAAACCGTCTAGTTAGCGACCCCGGGAAGAACAGTTTGTGTGGTCGCATATCGCTGTAATCAAATTCAAATTTCAGTTTGATTATTACATTTTATTTTTATTGTACCTATATAGTGGTCCCTGCTTACAAGAATGTCATAAAAGTGGTCCTGACCTAGAAAAGGTTGAGAACCTATGCTTTATATCGACATTTATGACCTTTAACCGAGGAATCCGCATATAATGGCATTTATAAAGCATTCGATTTTATGCCCAATGTGGGTGTTTATCCTAAGGTTTATGATTATTTAGACTTAAGGCTATAAAAAGGTTGGGAATCACTTGTATTGTATATTGGAATTATCTTGTATTTGTTTATATAAAAACTGTTTAGATTTTGTAAAGTTATTAAGAATTAATATAATCGTTTTAGATACAGAATCTCATATATTTTTTATAAGGCTATGGTAATTTTTATATTTATTATGTTCCTATTTGAAAATTAATAAGTACCTACCCTTATTACAGTAATGGTAAATATGAGAAGAACAAAATTAAAGATTAGGAATAGGTATATTTTTTTATAAAAACAGACAAAATGGAAAGATAAAAATAAAATTGTTTAAAAATAGTTATCAGTTAAAAGTCGAAGTAATTCTGCAGTTCAATAAAATTCCATCAAAGATTTTATTTCATAATGTCCTTTTAAAACGTGACGCGTGGTCTACATATCCATAATTGTCCCATTACGAGCCCATTTTGAGGTCACTCGGGTTGATAATAATGGGATAATGTTCTGGAATGCTTTTACCCGTAGATGGATATTTTGATGGAAGCTTTTTAGATCGCAGTTTGCTTTTTCACTCTTATAGCCAACCATTTCAATAGCAACCCATATGTTTCTTATAAATGATGATATTTGTAAGAGTTTGAAAATAGACACTCTTAAATCGTAGAATGATGTTGTAACGCCTTTATCTGACCTTTCAGAGCTTGCAGAATGACCCCAAAAATGTTTAGAGGGCATGTATGACAAAAACAATTACACGAGGCGATTGGACTTAGGACTCTTATACACGAGCGACAGCCCGCGCCGCTGACCCCCGCCGACTGTTGCCGCTTGTCGTAAGCAACTGCTAGCTAGAGTCGGAATCGTCTGACTATCTTACCGCTCGCTTACAGTCGCTCGTATGTTTTCACCCTAATTCAGAGGTAGCATCTCGTAACGCCTCTGCTTCCGACTCCAAATAATATTTTTGATTTTATATCCCTGCCAGTGACTTGCTATCAGGCGGACTACAAGCTCGTATCGTCATCGACCCATTACTATCCCACTGCTGGGTACGGGTCTTCTCAGAATGAGAAGGATTAGGCCATAGTCCACCGCACTGGCCAAGTGCGTATTGGTAGACTTCACATACCTTTGATATGTTTTTTTATATAAATACCTTACAGGTATGCAGGTTTCCTCACTATGTTTTCCTTCACCGTTTTAAGCAAGTTATAATTAATTTTTAATACACACATAACTTCGAAAAATCAGAGGTGCCTAGGATTTGAACCTCGGACCCCTCGTTCGAGAGGCCGAGTTTATAAACCATTAGGCTATCTGCTTTTTATACAAGTACGTATGCCACTTCAATAAAAAAACTCTTTAGAAAATAACACTATTCCCCTTCCAAAACTGATATGTGACAGGTTGTCGGCATTTCGAGCCACGACTACCTTTAAACTATAATTAATTTAATTGCTCCATTAATTATTTCCTACGTTACAGACCTAACGGAAGCTGATAACAGCGGACGCAGATAACGTCAGGAGATGACCTCTCGCAGATCGATCGCATCCCTTATTTCAATGTCATGTGTACTTGCCATTTTCTCATATAATGCATAAATGCATTAAGTGCAGTTTTTAATAATAAAGATGTGGCAAAAGCATGCAGAAACAGAGATGTAAATTCATCATTTAGATGTCTGTCTGGCCAGGGATCGAACCCGGGACCCATCGCGCGTCAGACCAGTATGGTGACCGCTCCGCTACGCGGGTCGTCGATAAACAGATTTATTACAGCAAACCACCAGTTTAGGGCGCACTTAAACTTTTCAGACCTTTATTAATTTACAATATCTATATTCGCCTTTGTAGCTGCCAACGTTTTTGAAACCTTATTTAAAACCTTTTGCCCGCGGGTTCGCTCACGATCAGAGAAAGCTCTTAATAATAGTTTTACCTATCCCTCGGTAACTGTACTTTTATTGGAAAATATGTGCCTAATGACCTTGTCTGTGCGCTTAAAATGTGTGTACAAAATTGCAAGGCAATCGGTTTTGTATAGTCCGCTCTGAACATAGAAATGAACCTGCTCGCAACAACTTCAGAGCGGACTAGAAGTTTGGCGCGAACTATACTTAAGACGTGAAAGCGTAGCAAACAAAGAAACTCACTTTTGCATTATAATATTATAGTTAGGATATCTCGGTTAAGTTATAGTTAAATCCTCGTGTGTTTCTTTACTACCATAAATTGCAAAACACACTCGCATATAAAGCGAGGCTTATTTTATTTGTCAAAAAGGTCATTCTTTCTGCTTATCCCGGGTCATTCTCCTACCCTTGACAATAATATCCCAGATTACGATCATTACTGCCCCTCCCGTTGCTCGTAAGGAATAATTTTGACGTTTCATACCAAAGATTTATCTTAATTCTTTTATTTCTGTGTGAATTTGCATATGAATGTACGCAAACTCGATTGTATACTTACACGATTTTAATGCATTCGAGTTATCAAGTTACGTCTCTATTTATCCCAAGTGCCTTATTTTATGTACATTATGGTTCAGATTATATTTGGTATGATAAAATCATTTATTATTATGTATAGGAAATGACGTATGTATGTGATAACATAATTGATGACAGTTAACTTGTTAAATTACGATTTAGGGGACCCATTTCAGACTTTTTAAATGATATAAATAGAAAACATTGGTTCTGTACCAATGTGATACTCGCAAGAATCCCGATTTGAATCCCGGCTTGGACAACGCGAGATAGAAAGGTTTCAATTCTTGCCTCAGTCTAGATGTTTGTCTACTCATATTTTTTGTGCCCATGGCTTATTCAAATGATATTTTTTTAATATGAAATTTTCCAAACATCATTAAAATAGTAACTAATTGAATTAAACATTAATTTAAGAGGGTTCTACTTCATACAATTGTCTTGACTTAAACCAAACCCATGGTGGCTCTACAGCTAAGCCAATGATGTAACGAGGAAGGGATCCGCATGACGTTTGCATACAAGTATGTCATTTGAAGATATAATTGACTTTGTTATGCAATACGAATACACTACAGACGGTATAAAAACTAATGTTACGTACAACCGTACATACTAATCAGGTGACGTATATACATTTGGTTGCATTAAAATTCAAGGAAATTCATTGAACTTATATCGAAGCCAAATGACTTCCTATGTAAAATTATGTAACTATGCCTATTTTTTATTTTTAGAGACAAACTTCTATGGGCCACGCCTTATTTTATCAAATGATTTATTTATGAGATCACATTATTTATTTATGTAATTTTTCTAGATTAATCTTTTCAGAAAACTCTAAATATTAAAATTTCAGTAAAAGCCTCAAAAAGTCGGTTCACGCGTTTGTAAGATTGGTACCTAAATAGCACTACAAAAATATTATTAAAAATGTTTTTGATAATTTGATATTTGACAATAAGCGATGCCTATGCGTTTTCAAAGAGATTTTGAGTTACTAACAAACATTACCCCTTTTATTATAGAACCTTTAACTATCTACTTTATTAAAATAAAGTATGTCTGATTGAGTGTTCACTCAATCTAGAAATAACATTACTTAGAAAATCATAGCAATTCCTTAAACTACACTTATAAGCACCAAGAAAATATTTTCGAAATTCATCCCTTAAGGCATTAAATAGATGATTAAAGTTTGTTATAAACAAATCATCAATACCTTCGAAATGGAAATAGCTTGAAAATATCCTTCAATATTTATCCAAATCTCCTTATAGTTTCTAGTAAGATCTTATCACAATGGAGATAAGTTCAAACTCCAATAACTCTATAGTTAAACCATCATAATTTACTCCAATGCTTTATTACAAGGGAATAAAGTTAAAATTTCAACTGAATAAAGATATAAGTGTAGTTTACCAATCATAATACAGGGGGAACTCCACGGAATTCAAGAATAGAATTGTCACTTGAGGAAACTAATTTAAGCTAGACGAAATTTAATATTACCGTACGTTATTTAAAAGTAGTAATAGCCTTGAAATTCGGCCTCACACGGTCCGGGGTTTGAATCCCAGATACCTAGATATTGTCGAAATTGTGTATATGTGAATCTTTAACCAACTGCATATAAAGACGGTCTACCTAAAGCAAATGTACTGTCAATCCTGAGGGATAAAATCGTTACCTCAGATGTAAGTCAGCGACTACACCTTTCCACCAAGACGCAAAAATAATTTCCGCCTGTAGTATTAATTGTGATACCCCCGGGCTATAATCACTCTACCACCTTTGATAACCTACTAAAAAGTACATTGTTGGCGTAGCGAACTACCTCTGAAATGAGATCCCCGCAATATGTTAAGTCATTAGACAATTTTTATAATCCTTGAATTAAGCGTCTTAAGTACTGTATGACGCAGATATTAACTCTATGAAACTCTACAAACTACAAAACACTTCAACTCAGAAAAAACCCCGAGAAAATTTTTCACGTCATCAACGGAGTTGGAAACCTGAGACAAAAAATAATAAATAAACACACTGCCAAACCACTGATGGTGTCGAGAACTGACTCAAACGAATTAATCTATTTTCGCGTTTATTGAACAATAAAACCATATTATTATTCTACTCAGGGTTGCCACTCTTGGTTTTGAGAAAGTAAATTATTTGAATTTAAATACATATTTTTTGAGTCTTTTTTACTATGTCTATATAGTGATGAAGGGGCACCGCCGTCACAACTTTTTTTATGCAGCATGCAGTCCACCTAAAGGTAAGTGGCGACTGTCGCCCATGGACATCTGTAATCAATCCCAGATAGGATTACATTTTTCCTGAGGTTGACCACAGATACGTTGCTACCCCTGATGACTGAGTTGAAATGGATAAGTATATCTCCCTTACCACTCCCTTCAAAGTGCAAGACAGCAGCGTTTAACACTGCTATTATTAGGCAGATATAGGTGCGGCGGTGGTGCCGCCTGATCGAACCACAGACGGTGGTATCCAGGTGGTAGAACCGTCTGTGGTCATATATTATTTAAACACTTTTTATCTTGTAAATTATTTTACTTATCTTTTATTGGTAGCCCTAGCTGCACTCTTTTAAAGCTTTCAGTGACGCTCAATTTCACGGACCTAATCAAATTTATGGACTTTCGGCCGCTAGTATGTATAGTCTATGATATTTCGGAATATCTGGGCTAGTACGATAACATTAGACTTACTGTTCTGTAATTTTAGGTCCTTTGTGGTATATGTAGATATCTTGCAATACTCGATATGTTATGAGGAACGTTAGATTTACTGAAATTCATCAATGATTGTCTACGTCGGGTAGACAATACCATAACGGTCTGATGCGCAAAGGATTCCGGGTTCGATGACTGGCCAGACAACATCTGAATTATGAATTTGGATATCTGTTCATCCACAAACACACAACGAGCACCCACGACACAAGGATACGAATCCTAATACGAGTCTGTGAGTGAAGAAAGCTTCTTAAAAGGACCCAAGTACTTGGGTGGTGGAGGACATTACAAAAAGATCTTAATGTCGCTAAATACTCGTAAATACTTAAAATCAAGTCAAAGACCATATTAAACGCTTCTCAAACCATTAAGACAGATAATGTAAAAAGCCACTCAATTCCCAACTTTGATCATCTTTGATCACCGTTGATCAAAGTGCAAGCCACACAAAAATATCCAGAAGACATTTATTTTTTAAACTTCCGAGTAAAATGACGATAAACCCAGTTTGCGTAAACGTTTTAACCTAAATATAAAATTACTGAATTCCATATATACTTATACTTACTTATGTACGTATACCACTTAGGTATAATTAGATTTGGATGAATCGAAATACTTTAATTATAAGCGAGTACTTGCTCCGCCAATAGCTCCAAGCGGGGTATTCAGTACCTAGCAGTGGGATATTTTTTTAAAGAACCACCAGATGGCAGGGGTTTACTATCACCAATGAACATCTAACCAACTTCACATAGAACAGGATCTTCCTGAGGTCGATCACAGGTGCATTGTGATTCCTGAGGACTGAGATGTTTTCATTGATGTATGCAGGTTGTATTAACATTTAAGTAGCAAGTAAACAAAAAATAGTCCACCGGATGTTAAATCTACCACCGATTAATATTAGGTATATATAAACATTAGAGTAAATACATCGCTAAGATAAGAACCCTATTCCAAAATAAATAAGGTCTCTCACTAATTTTATACAATCAACACCAGATAGCCTAGTTGTTAAGAAACTCGGCCTCACGATCGAGGAGTCCGAGGTTCAAATCCCAGGCACCTCTGATTTTTTAAAGTAATGTGCGTATTAGAAATTAATTATCACTTGCTAAACGGTGAAGGAAAACATCGTGAGGAAACCTGCATACCTGAGAGATTTATAAAAAAAAATCTCAAATGTATGTGAAGTCTACCAATACGCACTTGGCCAGCGCGGTGGATTATGGCCTAATCCTTCTCATTAAGAGAGGAGACCCGTGCCCAGCAGTGGGACAGTAATTTTTATAATATGTAATCTAATTCTGAAATAAATGATTATTATTATTATGAACCAGATAGGATAAGAATACTCCCGAGGTCGACCATTACATATAAATAGGTACATAATCCACACAAACAATTATAAAAGGTAGATAATGTGCTCTACTAAGGCATTCACCTATCAATGTTTAGTAACCCATTTAACCAGAGTCAACGAACCATCTATTTACAGATGGCGTCTGCGGCCGATTTTTTCTGTCACCAACACATTAATCATCAACCTCCATCCTCCAGCCAGTGTCGGCTACTATTCATATAGTAGTAAAAAAAAACTCTTTGTAGTAAGAAAGCTTTCGAGTTTAAACAAACGCTCAGAAGTTTTTAACAGTTCAAACTATTTCTATTCTGCCCTATTTCTACCTAATCACTGTGAAGCGCTTAGGTGTTTGCATTTGATGTGCTATATGAGATGTTGCAAGTCCTCAGCGGTAGTGGTAGCGGACCGACCTGTGGTAGAACTCTAATCCTATCTGGGTTTGATTTATGACGTCCATGAGCAGCAGTTGCCACTTATCGTCAAATGGGCTTTACGCTCGTTTGTTGCTTCAATTCCATTAAAACTATGGCGTAACTGAAGGATAAGAGTAATTTGTAAGTATTGCGGTGGTGCACATTCATTAGTCATTTCTTTATATTCTTTATTATATTCTTTATCCTTACTAATATTATAAATCCGAAAGTAACTCTGTCTGTCTGTCTGGTTGTCTCTTCTTCACGCCCAAACCACTGAAGCGATTTTAATGAAATTTTGTACAAGGATAGTCTGAGACCCGAGAAAGGACATAGGATAGTTTTTATCCCGGAAATCCCACGGGAACTAGATCTAAGATCGATTAATCGGAGAATCGATCTTTTGGACCCAAAACATCGATTATTTTAATCGATATTAGTAAGGATGGAATCGTAAACTATGCAGTTGATCAAGTGATGATCTTTAGCAAAGTTGAAGTTACGAATTTTCAGTTTTATGTATGTTATATTATTTTCTTTTAAACGCGGGCGAAGCCGCGGTCATAAACTAGTTATCACTAAATTTACCACGACAGAGGCTAGTTGGGGTCCATTAAACAAAAATACACATAGTTACGCAATATTTACACAATTTAAATTTCAGAAACTGCGAAAATCTGCAATAAACAATCCCTCTCCTCCTACCCATCCATAAATAATAAAGTACTGGAACCACAAAATAACTAAAATAATAATGATTAATTAATGTAGACTAAACTAACTTGTAACTAACATTAGCCGGTTTAAATCAGTCGCCGGAGCAACAATAAAGAAGCAGCAAGAGCTAACTCATTAGGCGTTCTAAATTAGTCGCCAGTATAACAAAGGACTTAAAGGTATGGTATTTATGGTTCATCTGTTCCACCGCCACACATCGCCTGCCTTATTACTACTTGCCATATTCTAATTAAAAGATTGTAGTAAAATATTTATTTCTCTGCGCCACCTTAATATGGCTAATTGAAACGAAAATCGGATTACATTGGATTGTATTGGAAGTGGCATACTACCACACAAAAATACATAGACATAACTAGAGATCTAGAAGAAATATTCAATTCGTTGTAACAGATATGACACGCAGATCGTAGCCTGGATGGGAATCGAACCCGGATCTGCGTGTAATCATCGATCTGTTTGGTATAGATAAACTGATACTGGTGACCACACAATATCTCGAAACGATAAAAAATCTTAATAAGGACTCCAGTATAATGTTCCCATTTTTATTAATACTTAATTTCATAAGAATACTACCTATAAATATGTATAAAAACACCCCAACATTCAACATTTACAATTAAAGCATAAAAAAGCATTACTTGAGTCAATAATCCGCATTAATTTTATTTACTACCCTGCCGTACTAACTACATACAATAGACAAGCGTTTAATGAAGACAGCTGCTTTAGCAATAGATTAGGAACATCTTCAGGCCTTTTTTGCTAAGGAACAAACCACGTGCAAGGCACACGTTATGCGTGACCGTCGGGACAGCGGCAACTGTGGAGCGGCAACATTTTTTTTTTATTAACGTTCATCTTTTCATAAACTATTGTTTTTGTGTTTGTTTCTTAAAAGAAGTGATCTCATTAACCGCTAAACGTATTTAGATGGAACCTAACTTAAATATGCGATACAATTTATGGAGGCAATTTATCAAAAATCTAATCAGAAAACTATGAAGAATTTATGAAAGTACGGGGTACGTCCAATGTAACGTTAAAACAGTTGTAATTGTTTACAGTTAATGGAGAAAAATATTTAAAGATAATCTCTCAACAACTGTAATTACTTCTCAAAACAATGATCGTTTACTCAGTAGTGTGCATTAAATATAAAACAACAAATGTAATTAACGAATTCCATTTATAAATGTGTTTATGATTATACCGTGCAAGACAAGTTATATTCATATTATTTTAAAATAAATATTTTTTCAACACATATCTTGACGACTTGTTAGTTTTTGTAAACATTTTTAAAATTTTAAATATGTTTATTTTGTTGATTCATGCTCAACCTTGTTTAGTTAGTGTCAATTAGAAGTTATTTATTTAATTAAACCCTGACATACATATAAACCACCACAAACTTTTAAAGTTTACTTAATAAAATAGTTTAGGCGTTATCCATATTTATTCTTTTTATTAAATTAATGAAAAATAGTTAACTAAAAAAAACTATCTAATGCAAAAAACTTAACCAAAATATTATTAAGCCAAATTTAGAATTACAAATAAGTAAAAATCTTTAAGTAAAGTAAAGAAATATAAAGTAATGTGTGTGCAGCAAAGCATCTCACAAACATTTTTCCAAAAAAAACTATTACAAAAATCTTATCAACAATACTAAAACGACTCTTATGTCTCTCGTTGTTCTGTTAGCAACAAAAACACATTGTTCGCCACGCGGTGTGCGTTACGCGGGATGAATGCTAAGGGATCACTACCAGCCTTGGACCGCCTTGCTTGGGACGCTACATGTCCCTACCACGCACTGGAAATACAACACTGACTAATTAAGTTTTAAAGGAGATAACTGTAAATGTCACAAAATATCTGCGAATATTTATGTCATACGAGTACTTTTTGAAAAATAAGATTCTATTTTCTATTAAGGGGGTTACCTTAACTCCATAAATATTATCTAAGCAATCTACTAATGTTTTAACTAACAAAGATCGAAAATAGACAATTTGCATACAAGAATAGTTAAATTATTTATATAATAATTATTATATTATCTTGTAAGGAAATCATTGGATAAATTCAATTAATAACGGACATTAGTGGATACATCTAAAATTCCTTGTAAAAATGGATGAAAGTACGGGGTATAAATGCTAATACCTATATAAGGAAATCCTATAGATTTTTTTCTTTTTCTAGACTAAACGGTTTAAGTGATAAATTGTATGTATCAATTGATGGACAGACTTATTACAGTTAAAGTTTTATTAAATAGAAATTGATTATTAATAAGAACATTTTTTTATATTTTTAAGTAAGCTTTATACTTAAAAACTTTAATCTGATGCTTTTGGGAAAAGATGTAAGAATCAAAATTTATCTTCGCCTCCTCAGAGACGCCAAAAGAAATACAAAAGTACCTGTACCTACAAGTACCTGTGTAAAAGTACCAAATATTTTTCTGATACTATACGTACAGTCGTACACGTGCACTATATATTTTTAATTTTTCGCATTAAATCTTTCCAACACCATTTCCTACAAACCTGTATAATTTGACATACATAAATTTTGGATAAGATTTTTACGTTCCAATTTTATAAATATAAACTTATTCGCGGGTAAAACCACAAGTATATTGTAACCACACACAGATACGTCAACTCTACTCATTTGTATACATTGGTTTATTCGTAGAAGGTTGCGCTAACGCTACGCATTTTTATCGTAGCACCTGTAGCCATAGTCAAGGTGTAAACATTTATTTATACTTTATACAGTGTGAGTATATAAAATGTGTTCACATTTTAATTTAAAAAATATATTTTACAACACTTAGATTTACTTTATTTACATGTTATTTTATCCTGCTATTGTTTACACGTCATTCGTTACATTCTTATTCAATATCATAGTAAAATTAAAATTGTTTTGTAAAAGGTGCACAAATATTTGAATAAAAGGACAACTATAAAAAGTAACAACATCTGCCCAGAACAGGCGGCGTAGTAGCGTCTCCAACTATTCCAATAATCCGCAGGATTCTCGCTAATCGTGATTCATAGATATGAAACTAATTATGTTTTCATACACGCCGCCGGGCTATATTTAATTATATCTTAAAATAACACAAATCCGCTTACCAGCTTCTGGGAAGGAACACAATTCTCGCAGACCATCCACGTCACGAAAGATGAACTAATTGTCACTTACTAAATGGTCACAAAAAATTCAATGCATTCACTTCACTGAAGTCACTTCAGGTGATATCGAAATCGGATTTTCAGACGAGCGCGCGACCCGCGTCCGCACTTCACGAAGCTCGGGTTAAGACTGAAGATAATCAGGAGCTTTCAGCGTTGCGCGTGCGCCGGGCGGGCTACACGCTATATATTTATCCCTCTCGTGTGTATAGTATTAGCGTGTATTGTTTTATTTCCGTTTCGCTCTAACCGAATGTCGTTGCGTGGAAATTAAGAAAACGCAACCGCTGCCGTGTTACGTAACGGTGATTTATTCCGTCGTTTGATTGATGATTTTTATGTTTTCGTCTCGTTTTGTTAATGTTGGCGTATATTCAATTGTACTGTAATTAATGGTTTTGGACTATTGTATTGGAAAAATTGTTATAATACGCAGTAGCTCCAAAGTACTCCAAACTGTATAAAATGGTATTCATATTAGGAGTGCTACGTGATAATTTGAGAATTGTAACGTACAACAAGAAATTTAACAAGACGACAACCCAAAAAATATAAATAAACATTGACTGTTCTTGGCTTCCATATACAAAAATACTTCTATATACAAAAGTACATACAAGTATTACAACGATTTATTTCTAATGAAGTAATCTTGCGCTTTCAAAAATAATAAATCATATCCATTCATATAATTTAATAATACAGCAACGCTGTCACAGTTCAGTGATTAGTTCCCACTTAGGCGACCGGGGTTCAAATCCTGGGATACGATTAACTGTGATTAACCTTTTATTTTCTGCGTAATTATTTGTAAAGTGCATTAGGAATAAATTTTTACTTAATTTAATATAGAATTTATCGGAAAACTTAGTCTCTAAAAATGCTCAGAGGTGTATGAAGTCTATCAATTCGCTTAGCCGGTGGGCCATAGCCCTTCTCATTTTGCGAATAGACTGTCCAACAGCGGACAGTTATGGATTAATTATGATTTATAACTACCTCATTATAATAATACCCATTCCAATAATCATTAGAATCACGTCTTCTAACGAAAAACATTATCATTTACGTTGTATCCAGCAACAAAATAACTATTATATCATTTAGCACTAAATGTGAACATTAAACAATATCCTAGAGCAATGAACACGGTCAAGGAAATGAGTTTCCTTCATTCAGTTCGGCGAAAATGAACTAATGACTGTTTTGTGTACTCGGTCAAGAGACAGTAGATGCTATAAGGGATCTAGTTTCCTGGTTTTGAAGAAATAAGTTTACCAAATGTGAATCAGAAGGATGCAACTTCATGCACTTGCATATGTCTTTAAAATAAGACTGAAGATCTAGGTGAGTTCGGCCACTAATGTTTTACTACCCCTGAGGACTAAGTTTGAATGTATTATGTATGCCACGAGATTTTGTGACGTTTTTATTAAATTAGATAAATATCAGACTTGTAGAACCCTTTGTGGTTCGACTCCGTTGGTACCACCACACCTATTTCTGCCTCATAACAACAGCGTTAAGCGCTGCTGTATTCTGGTTTGAAGGGTTTAGTAAGGAAGACATACTTTTACGCGATGTTACAGCTTAGTCCTCAGTGATCGCATCTTTGGCCGAACTCAGGCAGGAATATGTAATTTTCTCTAAGGCGGCGGTAGCCACCTACCATTAGGTGAATTGCATGCTCGTCTTCTACTCCTATAAATTTAAGACTAGTGTATTTTCTTTTGTGTTTAAAATATGTTATTCCAAAACAGAAATTTTACTTATTCGTGTAACATAAGTAGGTATACTTGTGAATTTAAAATCGATAGGAAGCGGGTCGTGCGCAAACATCAATCAATCAATACAGCAAATCGCAATAAAGTATTTTTTTAGATCACAAAGTTTATATTTCGCTATTTGACTTTTTCGTATCAAAGTCCAAAGTCGTAAAGATGTACTATATAATTTTCTGTACTTAACTGTAAATATCTAAATGGAAATTAATATAAAATGTTACTTATATTTTTAATAATATGAATCTTGAACACAAATAGATTCTTGACCTATACATATTTTTACGGAGACGTATTCTTGTATATTCATAATCGATACCTTATTTGTACTGACACAGACTTAAGACCATTTTCTTTCGTATTTAAATTCAATATGTTATTCCAAACCAGACACTTATTTTTACTTATTCGTATCTCTATATATGTTTTTCTCTATATAAGTAACTATATGTAGAGACATAGAGAGTATTCTTGTGTATTTAAAATCGATAGGAAGCGGGTCGTACGCGGCCATCAATCAATCGATACAGCAAATCACTCGCTGGGCGCTACAAATTTGTCGCACAGCCACGGCAACTACCCGTTTCCTGTGGCCAGCGGTTCTTAAAGTTCACAATTATTTATAATTTAGGATGTTTTTTTTAATAAGTTTCATAATTTTAATAATGAAACAGTAAGGTTGAAGGTATGAAACGTGTTTTTAATAAGTAAATTCGATATTTAATAATTTGAGTATATCAGCCAAAGCTGTGCCGCACTCCTTTATATGAGACCAATGAAGTTCTATAACCTCCTGAATGGATGAGTAAATTTAATATACGACACGTTTTAAGTTTCAGTTTTGGGGATATAAATACTACTTTATAAATAGTATGTGATTTTTTTTGTTATTCAATTCTAAAAATTATAAAATCGCATCTATTTGCCCTAAAGTATCAATGACTAGTTAATTTAAAAATATATTATCCAAAAGATCTTAAACGGAGTTTAACACGAAGCTTTTGACCTAATGCCTATCACATTACACATAATACATTTTAATACATTAAACAAAAAATAAACCTTTTTAAAAACAAGCTTCAGAGCTTTGACATTTCAGTATTTTTTTATTGTAGCCATCATAAGTTTGAGAGCCACACACGCTAAGCTGTGGCGCGTGCGCTCACGGAAACGTTTTTTCTATGCAAGTATTTTTACTGATTTTCTGGTGTTATTGAAAATACCTCACTTGATATATTGCATAGTGGCTCGTACTATCGAAAGACAACTACCGGTTTAGTCATTAGGGAGAATCTGTATAGTTAAGCTCAGATTGACACATACTACTTAACTTATGTTTAAAAAAAAGTAAAATTAAATTACTTACCCTTATTGTAAAAAAAAATTTTAACAAAAAAATAATACCGACTTCTATGTCACTATAAAGTAAAAAATAATTGAAATAAATGTTGGTTTAGTACATATTTCTGAAGTCGGCGCTCAATATATTTCGTTTGATAACAGCGTAAACAGCGTGTCCAATATGAGTGTCCAATCATGTCGATCGGTCGCGGCATCGTGAAAAAATCGCCGAACAAACAAAAAAAAAATATATATATACGGTCGAATTGAGAAACCTCCCCCTTTTTTGAAGTCGGTTAAAAAACATAAAAATGTTTTTGGAATCAAGTTAGGATTGAGGACACGTCGTAACTCAAGTGCAGTGTTATCACTAGTACCCTTTATTTTTACGAGGGGGAAACCTTCAAAAGGTACCCAGTGTCGTAGGAACGACACGGGGTTATGTGGGATTCTTACCGCACTAAAACCCCCCGGTCGCCGTCCTCAGCGTTGCCAAGAGGACTCCGGGATCTCCTACGGAACGCAACCGGAGTCCTCTGAACGCGTTGCCCCTTCGGGCTCCTCCTAGGTGAGCTTCAGGACTCACCACACCGTCTGGTGTTTACGACGGTATGCGACCACACATACCGCCGTCCTTCCCGGAGTTACTTGCTGGATGGCTCGACCTCCCAATCTTGCCGCCCGCAACCCCGAAAGTCCTCTTTTAGTCGCCTCTTACGACAGGCAGGGCCCTATTCTAGTCCCGGGACTACAGGGACAAAGTTCTACTTAAGGCACAAATGTACTATAAGTAAATAACTGTTATATAAACTTATATTTACTAACTAAATGTAGGAACCCTTAAACGAAGCATTTCAAGTAACTTATTCCTGAATTAAGTCTCCTATCTTAGATACATATTTCGACAGTAAAGGTAAACCATATGTTTAATTTTTAACACGCTTTTATTAGCTTCAGACGTATGTATGTTGGTATGTTGGTATGTTAGTATGTAACGGAATCTTTGAACATGATTTTAACCCCCTTCAAAACGTCGGATTAACTCGAAATTTGGCATACTTATTAAGGACCGATGACAATTCAATATTTTAAACATTAATAGTTTTGTACCATTGTCCTTATCAACATCCTCTGGATTAACGATTTTCGAGGCGAGATTTTTCAAACACCTTCAGCAAAGTTCATCGCAACTTTAGATTGCAAATAATTATTGCTATTTAGTTTCAATAGGCGTAACTTTTATATCGTGATTTTTAGTTTAGAAAATAATAATGTTATTTCCCTATAACTCAAATGTTCTGAAACATATCTATAATGCGCTCTTGTAGAATGATTTTTAGGATTCCGTACTCAAAGGTTAAAACGAAACCCTCTGCGGTCTGTTCGTCTGTCGTTGGGCTTTATCTCTTAAATCGTAATAGATAGACACTTGATTTTTTTTACAAACGATGAATAATGGTGGTCGCTATAACGAGAAATACTAAAAATTAATAAATAATTATAGTTCAAAAAACTAAAAAACACGCTTTTATGATAAAATCAACTAAAAAGTAGAAAATAATTTTCAATCTAAGAATCAATTAAGGAACAGTAAATAGTATAATTGTGGAAAAAGTGTGGGGTGCTTTTCGAACCTGATAAATGGAGCCTTTTGGAGGGCCCTTTTTGGAGGGTCTCATACTTTTCGGACGAATTCCAGCTTAGCCTTCACAGGTAGCGGCGCATCTGTGGCCGACCTCAGACACAGATTAATAAATAGTTACTACGTAACCTCAGGTACGAATCCAATCTTACCTAGGATTGATTGCAGTTATCCATTGGCGGCAGTAGCCACTTACCATCAGGTGGACTGCATACTTGTCTACTACTCTTATATTATAAAAAATGGCTTACATATGAGACGAGCATCTTAGTTCTCACGGGTGGCATAGCATTTGTGATCAGTTCCCGGTAGAATCCCTGTTTACAAAGAGTTGGATACAGATGGCCATAGACGGCAGTTCTCACTTACCCTCTTCGCTACTTTATTGTTAAAAGAAGCCTAATAATAGGCCTAATAGCACTAAATGCTATAAAATTACACTATCGTAATTATATTATGTTAAGAAAATTTAATAATAATAAACTTGTATTTGAACAAGGATCTATAACAGCTAAGCCATAAATAATCTAACATGTTATCAGCGATATAACGAACTAATCGACTTCGAAGGCATATCGATATAAATTGATTATACGGCGCCACCCTCAATAAAATACAGGGGTAGGTAACCATAGGCTAGGGAGATATATTAATTTAATTAATATACGTCTGTCTATGCAGTGTGAGTTAGGCAGTAATAGCCTAGTGGTTAACAAACTCGGCCTCTCGATCAAGGGATTCAAATCGCAGGCACGCACCTCTGATTTCAAAGTTATGGGCGTATTAGAAATTAAAGGTGAAAATCTCAAAGGTGTTTGAAGTCTACCAATACGCATTAGGCTAGCTCCGTGGACTATGGCCTAATACTTCTCATTGTGAGAGGAGACCCGTGTCCGGCAGTGGGACAAAAATGGGTTGGTGATGAAAAAAATTAATTAAGAAATACATTTTATGTAAGATAAAAAGGTTACCAATCCCTACTTCAGAGTTTACCCAGTGGCTATGGCTATCACGATAAAATCAATTAATTGGTCCCTATCTTTATTTATGATCAAATGTTAATTTAGTCGCGAACTACTCGATGTAAAACGATACTGTAATTACAGACACAAAAGATGGGACACTTATAAATAGGAGACACGTATTTATATACGATTATGTCTATTCTGTTGGGAATGTTTATTTACATATTTACAGCGACAAATTTCATTCATTTTCAAGATTTAAAGTTATGACCGAAATAATTATAAGAAGCGTGTATTTTCTCGTATGAAATAATATATAAATATATGTTTATGTAATTCTAATTGAGCAAACAACCAATAGATAATATAAATGCTATAAATGGATTATGAGTTACATTGGCGCGTACGACTTCGTTCCACTCCAAAACATTACTGTTCCCTCACGCACAAAAAAAAAGTAAATACTTATAACTTCTTATTAATTAAAAGTGTCAAGTACTCTTGTATTCTGCTAAAAAGTGAGGAAGAGACACTTTCACAAAGCATTTTAACTCTGCTTCACCTGAGATTAATTGAATAGATAGATTCATTTTAAATATATTCCAGAACAACTTATTACCAATTGCTTTTCCTCCTCATTCCATTTTTATTGCTTCTTCTTATTTACTGCTATGTTAAAGCTTTTTTAAGGTTATGTTGGTTTGTCCCTGTATTTCCGGGACCAGAATAGGGCTACGGTATCTCCTGCCTGTCGTAAGAGGCGACTAAAAGGGGGCTTCCGGGATTGCGGACAGCAAGAGTGGGAACTCGAACCGCCCGGCCAGCAACCCCGGGATGGACGGCGGTATGTGTGGTCGCATAACGTCGTGAACACTAGATGGTGTGGTGAGTTTCAAGCTCACCTGGGCGGAGCCCGACGGGGCAACGCGCCAAGTGGACTCCGGTTGCGTTCCGTTGGAGATCCCGGAGTCCTCTACGCAGCGCCGAGGACGGCCACCGGGTAGGTTTTAGTGCGGTAAGAATCTCACATAACCCCGCGCCGCTCCCACGGCATAGGGTACCTTTTGAAGGTTTCCCCCTCGTCAACAAAAAAGGATATGTTGGTTGGATATGTTAATATTTATTTTGATGCAAACACAGACACATTTATTTCATTTATATATTAGGTACAATAGATATAAAAGACAAAATCAATAAGACCACTGGAAAAAGATAGTTGTAATAAATATCCGTTCCCTATCAGTACTTCAATGTTTTAATGCGGTACATACAAGTAAGGTGTCCTTTCTTTTGGACTCCTTCGGATTGTCGTGTTCCGAAGGACATTCGAAGGCCGTCCTAGAATTTATGAAAACTTTTCTTGGACAAATTCCGAGAACTGTTTGTATCTCGATTTATTGACCAATAAGTAATAAATTGAAACAAATCTTACTGAACGTGCTGCCAGTGGCAGTGTACCTACCATTGTAACAGTAAGTTAAACCTTTGCACCCCCTGAGACTAGAATAAAATAGAAGTAGAACAAAATGATCCACATGGAAGTTAAACTGATACAATAAAAAAAAACTGAAAATGATAAAAAAAAATATGACGGAATTAATGAGTAGAAAAAATGTACCATTATTAAAATACAATTAAGTGGTCAACACATTTATCCAAAAATGAGAGAACGGACCAAAAATCCAATAGTCCGGGATTTTCTCATTTTGTTCGTCAGCCATTTATCAGATGGCGACCCTACATCCCAGCCATGTTCCATGCTTTACGATAGGTAACCCCGCCCACGCAATCACAAGGATTCTTATTGTTTTATTTCATTATAGTTTATTGCTACGCAAAGATTTACTTTTTTATTTACCTGATACCACATGGCGAGACAAATGCGACTTGATCTGTATATTTTTTTATATATAGATACTGCTATATATATATATATATATATATATATATATATATATATATATATATATATATATATATATTTAAGTAGCAGACGAGCATGCAGGCTACCTGATGTTAAGTGACTATTGCCGCCCACGGACATCTGTAATCAACCCCAGATAGGATTAGATATTCCTACCTGAGGTCGGCCACAGATTTGCCGTTACTCCTGAGAACTAAGCTGGAATGCCTCGCAAAAGTATGTCTCCCTTACACACCCTCACACCAGAACAACGTTAACGCTGCTGTTATGAGGCAGAAATAGGATTTTCGGTGGTGCCGCCGGAGTCAAACCACATCTTCTGATTACTTGCGCACGATAATTAATTAGTGTAACCGTGGTACAGCGATCGTTGTACCGCTCTACCACAAAGGGTTCTTGGTTTGAATCCTGGCCAGGCAGACATATTGTTCAATTTAGGTTGCTATTTTCGGTACAGGAATACCTGTCTTTTTGGGTGCATGAAACAGGGAAACTTATTGTGGGGTTATGTATGTTGATACATAACCCCACAATAAGTTATTGAGTTTTTTTTTCCTAAGAATTTTCAATAAGAGTTCTCTAAGCGATGTGCGGTCCATGAAATTTGAATATACCCAATAGCAACAGTCAATGACTGAAATATACGAATAAGTCAGTGAAATAATAAATAGAATCAATAAAAAAATAAAATAAACCCTGAAAGAGTCTAGTCACACTTTATTTCCTTTCACGCATATTTAATTTCTAAAACACATATAAAATCTAAAAATCAAAAGAGCCTGGTATTTGAACTTTGGACCCTCTGATCGAAAGGCCGAATTTAAACCATTACACTAGGCTTTCACTCCTTTTATAACTTGTTTCTATTTATATCAGTACGTTACCACTTCAATTATTCTTCTAAATCCTGTTACCTTTAACATATGCTATCTAGCTACCCTTAGCTGTAAATACCAGGAAATAGCTACTCCAAGATGTCTCCGCAACAGCTCATAAATGTACACGCTGCAATGGAACCGATTTATCGATATTATAAACTTTATGAGCCGAGCATTCGATACCTCGGTAAAGCTTTGTTCAAACCGATGAATGGGTTACACGCTTACTGAGAATTGATTAGTTTATTTTGTTTAATATACATACCATGCTTGTGTATTAAACGAAAAATTCTGGTTTGAAAGAATGAGGCACGTAGGAAGCGTTTCAACTTTATAGGGATAGCAACGGATATATGTAGTATGAAGTACCTAGACTTCATACCTGAATTCCTACTGGACTCGCAACTTATTTCAAATTATAGATTTCTATTTTGGTCTTACATTTAAAAGAGTACATGGTCATTTATTTACTACAACTTTTTCTTAAAAAATAATCTATCAGTTAAGGTGTAGTTAATTTTTTAATTGTTGTTCGAGCATAAGTTCAATAGGTTTAGTGCTTCATGTTTTTAATGTATTTATGTATTTAATCCCTACACATTAGTCACGACATCATTCAAAATAGTGTCTTCCGTCTGTCTTCAAACTTTGTTGCGTAATTCTTACAAATCGCTCATAAGTATCCGCCCCGACCGCGTTAATTCGACCAGAGCTCGAATCCCAAGTAGTTCTATTGTCGCTATTGTGTAATCTCTTTCATAATCTATTCATGGCTCGTAAATAAACAGGACATTAGGCGCGAGATGTATTTCTATTGGATTATATTTCTGGCTATGAATCACAGCAACCAGTATCGATTATTGATAATGGCTGGATCAAATTCAAATGAAGGGTACCGTTTTGATCGTTCAAGTTTATGTTGTTAGTGTTATGATACAACTCAAATTTCGGTTATTAAAGACAAATGTTGTTTGTTTCGAAAGTTAAAAACTAAAATATTTTAAATTTGATATTAAAATTCTTTGATTTCTGGAATACAAAGTCGCACTGGTCATAATTTTAGTATGTTCTGCTTTAATAGGCATACATAGATCAAAAGTGTAATATAATATGTCGTTATTTCTGTTTATACACATTTTGTATAATTCTATATTTGCAAATAAATTCTGTTGGCTCATACAAATATTCATAAATTACAAACAGACGCGTAGGTACTATTATTTTATGTTGACAAATAGGTATTTCAATAATTAATAAACTTAATTCTTAAATGAAACAGTGAAAATAAAACATTCCCAACTTTTTTGTCATTTCATACATAGGTATGTAGGATTATTTCTACGATTATAATTCCATTAAATCTACAATGAGACGCTAAAAAATTTGCCAATAGTTCATAAGATTAACAGGCAAACCATTGTACTCATGTAAATGTACATTAGACACCTTATAATTCAGAATAGCAGTGATAGCCTAGTGGTTAAGAAACGCGGCCTCTCGATCGAGGGGTCCGAGGTTCAAATCCCAGGCACGCACCTCTGATTTTCAAATTTATGTGCGCATTAGAAATTAATTATCACTTGCTTAAACGGTGAAGGAAAACATCGTGAGGAAACCTGCATACCTGAGAGATTTATAAAAAATCTTAAAGGTATGTGAAGTCTACCAATACGCACTTGGCCAGCGCGGTGGACTATGGCCTAATCCTTCTCATTCTGAGAGGAGACCCGTGCCCAGCAGTGGGACAGTAATGGGTTGATGATGATGATGATGATGAATTCAGAATTAAGAGCAAAATGTGTAAAATACTCACATTTACATGTATACAAATTTTCAAATGATCTAAAGTAGGAAGCATAAAATAAACTACAGGATTAAGCATTGATTCGCTACTTAAGATTATACTAATCCTTCTATATGACCAAGTGCAATAGTTTGAAACATTCTCAACATATACCAATAATGTAAATGTATCTACATATATAAAACGGCAATGTATGTCTGGGGATATCTAAGTATCTGTTCTTTTCATTAAACTCACACTCAGGTGTCAACTAATATTTTACTTTTACAATTTTAAAATAATTTAATTTAGAGATTTTTATTGCCTTTACATTAAAATAAGTATACACTTTAATTAAGTAACAATTATACATAATATATCTATCTATTTACAAACTTAAAATCTATATACAATATACACAAAAAATATAGTTTAAACAAAAAAAGAAATATTAAAACTTAAATAATTAAATATAAAACAATGAGTCCAAATCACTGCCTCCCGGTAGAGTCCCAAGAATGCTGGCTGCGTTGCCGCGTTGTATGGCCAAACTTAATCTTTGGCCAAAGTACGCACCAGCTCTTGGGTCTCCAGAAACGTCAACCAGACGCGACGACATTTCTTTGAAGAACCGTCGTGCTTCTGGCCCCCACGGACCCAGAGTCTCTACCGCAAACGGCACAAATATGTAGCTATCCCCCAAGGCTGCATATTTGCGCCGCTTCACAGATTCAGCCGCCTCTGCCGCACCTCCTGCATGCGTCGAGGTCACTGAAATATGGGATGGAGCCAGCGTATCCACGCAAGTCGCATCCCATACAAGTGACCTCCCCTGTTTCCAGGGAACGAGAGTCATACCGTCGGGCCGCTTGCCATCATCACGTGCAATACCATTCGGCTCAAGGCAAGCCGGCACGTTGATGGTAACAAGGGCCCTTCGGATGATATCGTTGACACACGCATGACGCGACAAGCGACCAGCACTGCGGCGGCAAGACAGTCCGTGGTGGCCAAACTGGCTGACATTTTCACCACAGAGACAGCGATGTGGCTCATTTGTTTTCATACCTAAACGCAGGCAGACACAAATTGAAAATGATATATTATCAAAAAACTTACCTAAATTGTATGATGGTAAAGCCTGCAGCCAAAAACCTGACTCTTTTTCAGAGACTGCTAAAAGACGAGCCCGCTCTGAAAGATTTTGTGAATTGTCTAAAAGTTTTTTATGGTAAGATTTACAAATGGGCTCGTCCCACAATCTCTGAACAGTTTTGTCATCAGGAAAATTTTGCCCTGGGCAGGCCAATGTCCAGGCAGTTTCGGCTTCGTTCACATAAGCAATTTCAAGATTATTAAAAGCCATTTTATGCAGTATCTTGTCAATTAAACTTTGTGTGCTATGTGAAGAAGCCAAAAACGCCGGTAAGGATACACTGGAAATTTTGCGAAATTTTTAATTTTTAATAATTTTTTTTTTTAAGTTTCAATTTTAAATATACTTAACGCATTACAAAATGGCTATCTACGAGTTAACCTGCTCATATATGAATATCATTATTTATTCACACACAAAAACTTAACTACTTCAAAAGGACTAAAATATCAATAATTTCAATACAATGTGCACTGTGCACTTCCAAAATAGGTATAGGGTGTTTTTAAACTGCAATTTGGTACCTACCTAAAAACTGCATTCTGCATTACTCGTTCTTCGATAAATAAACGAGAATTAACGAGAACCTTAATCCTGATAAGGATAACTGCACAAAATTGTTATAATTGTTCAAAATTTTGAACTGAACTGACCGTTCAAAGTGGATAAAAATCAAGTTCAAAGATTTCGTTATATACATAAAGGCCAAACTAATAAAAGTATGGTAAAAAGTTAATAATATAAGGTACGTATTTATTGTTTGATCAATATATAACCTTGCTTATTACCTTCTTATATCTTATTTTATGTTTTATCTTAAATATATACCCACCACGTGCGTTCACATGCGAAACCTAGTATCCTCATAAAGCAGAGAGCAATATACATAAATATCTTTCGCGGCTCGGCGACGCGGTACGCAAGTAACTCTACAGATTATGCCATCTACGCACAAACATATCTTCTTGTTTACCAATGATATTTTATACCATAGATAGGTTACATGCCCACTAAACAACTCGAAAAATTGAGAGACCCGACATGGCATTGACAGTATTGACAGACACATGATCATTTTCCATTTTACTTACATATTACTGTATAGACGAATAATCTATAAAGGACAGAGCTATTGGAAGACTTGGATAAAAAAGACAACTAGTGTTTGCCATTACGTTTCAAGTTTTATTGAGCTTTACGTAAAAATCGACGTAAATTTTGCGTCTCTGTCACTTCACTTGTGGAAGAAATGAATTGTCTCTTTCTTGTCAGTTACGTAATCATGGCGGACCAAACACGAAATATAATCAAAATATAGGTAATAATTTCTCCTCATTTACTTGTGATATGTGATTCCATGTAGCTTGTTTTTTTTTTTGCACAATTTGTACATTTTGAGGCTTAGAAGACTAAAATCATGACGTTTAACGTGTGCAATGTGCTTACGTGTGAATTACTACGCAGCGCGAAAGCGACTGGTGTCGAATTACACTAATCGGTGTATTTTATATGTCTCAAGTTTTGCCCGCTAGTAACTCGTCCTTAGTTTATATCAATGTTATTTACATACAAACCTACATAGTGGGGGAACTATAAACCAGCGCTGATTGACTGCTGGCGATTCTACGTCGATAAACCGATTCGCACAAAACAATGTCCTACGTTTATCAATTTGTAATTCGTTTTCGCATCTGTTGTATCTATGGTCGCTGTTTACGGTAGGACAAAACGATAGTTGTAAGATTAATGTTGTTTTATTAGTATGTAGTTTTATAAGTCGTCATCAAGCTATTATTGTCTCATTTCTGGATACGGATCTCCTCGTAATGTGAGGGGCTTTGCCGTTATTCACCACGCTGGCCTAGTTAGTAGACTTCACAAAACCGTGAGATTTTTTTTAACAGTAATATACTTGAGAAAAAGATATGCAGTAAGCAATAGATTTGACATGGAGAAAAATGTTTAATTTACGAGTTTTAACAGTCTTACTAGCTAACGAGTTTTACTAGCAGTGATAGCCTAGTGGTTAAGATACTCGGCCTCTCGATCGAGGGGTTCAAGGTTCAAATCCCAGGCCCGCACCTCTGATTTTTCAAAGTTATGTGCGTATTAGAAATTAATTATCACTTGCTAAAACGGTGAGGGAAAACATCGTGAGGAAAGCTGCATACCTGAGAGATTTATAAAAAAAAACCTCAAAGGTATGTGACGATCCGCGTGGCGGAGCGGTCACCATACCGGTCTGACACGCAGAGGATCCCGGGTTCGATCCCCGGCCAGACGGATATCTAAATGATGAATTTAGATTTCTGTTTCTGGGTCTGGGTGTTTGTGTATTTGTCTATGTGTGTGTCCATAGCACCCACGATACAGGGAATCCTAGTGTGGGGCTGTGAGTGTAGAAAGCGTTTGTTTGTTGTTTGTTTGTCTACGAATACTAGGCCAGCGCGGTGGACTATGGCCTAATCCCTCTCATTATGAGAGAAGACCCGTGCCCAGCAGTGCGACAGTAATGGGTTGATGATGATGAACAGTCTTACATTTCGATAGCTTGTAGTTAAACAGGATAGAAAATCTGTGGAAAGGGTGACAATGTCTACTCTATAGCCTCATACATTTAACCTCTTTATTTATTAATGTTCACATATAACAATAATTGTGCATACAAAGGCAGAGAAAGAGTGGATTTGCAAAAGTTGATGAATTAGTATTTTTCTCCAATATTTTTTTTGTATCCAATTAATTTCTGTACACATTTGAATTTAACGTTTTTATTAGAAAAGCTCTATAACCTACTTATTCAGACAAGATATTGTAATTTAATCCTCAAATATAACAAACATATATATTTTTATACCTTCTCATATTTCCTTACTTCGCATTAGATACATTTGCCGCCGTGGGAAATCTAATTATTATCTCGCGTGTCAGCTAACGACTTTATAATACTGATATAGTCAATTGCTCTTAATAAGTACAGCCAGCAAAATAATTCTCCAACCATACACCATTTCCACCTTAGTATGCTGAGGTAATAAAGGTTGAAATTGTATCGAAAATGTTCACAATGGGAAAATTGTTTTGCTGTCTGTACACAGTAGCCGGTACCGTCCGCATAACGCGTAACTAATGACTTCCTACGCAACGCGCCTGTCTGTCTGTCACAACGTGTATCGGGAGCTTTTGACGGGGCTAGGTTATTGTGGAGTATTATAACTACGATTAGATTATTTTGAAAAGTATAAATATCAATTTCGTATTTTTGTAATGTCACAATTTAAGTATTGCTTGAGTTTATGTATTTTTTTGGAATATGAAAGCCATATAAAACATCTTTTATGTGTCAGTTATATTCATAAAAAAACAGAGGTCGTTCTCTCGGGACTATTACACGTCATGTTACCCAACTTTACAATAGACGTTTCTACAAGAAAATATCCAGTATTAAAATTGTGACCCGTTAACAATAATCGTTTCTAAAAATAAAGATAAACTTTAAAGTAAGTGACACTAATGTGCCTATTAATATAGGGTATGTTATTTTCAATTAAACCCCCACACGAGTCTGTATTCTGAATTTCTATTTAGAACATAGGTATTTATTAATATTACAACCCGACACAAATCCGGTATAAGACAATATAAAAAAATAGGACTGCATTTAAATAAATTAAGCCCGTTCCACACTTACTTAGCCAACAGGACATCGTTAAGAATTGGCCTTAGCTATTTCCACAGCGGATACCTAGCCAAAAAAAGCATCTATATTCGGATTTGAAAAAATTTATACAAGCCTCGGCGAACGGATGCGTTCAAAGCGGCACTTTTTAACAATTAATCGCTTCCTTAGCCGACACTTCCTAGTCATGTAGTCGCTGTTAAGAGATTAATTTGTAGTGAAGCTACATGGTCTGTATAAAAATATCTTACGAGTGTCTGTTGGGACTATTGTGTGCGTATTTAACTTATGTATAAATAGGTGCCTATTTTTTATTATTGATATAAGTACATAAGCAAGATAAAGGAGGGTCAATGAGATGGGAGTGGTTTTTCTTTTTTATAGTTGAAGAAGCCAGCTCCCCTTGATCGTAATTGGTCACCCTAGACATCTGTAACAAACTCCATCATCTACCTAAAGTCGATGACAGACGCGTCGCGAATCCTGAAGACTAAGATAAAAGACTAAGGTCGCGTTATATTATAAGTCAGGCTACATTCACACCTTTCTACCGAAACTCAAATACTTCTTCGACTTAGACATACGTGTAGCTGTTTACCTCCCCTGTCGAGCCATATTTAAGTTTATATTTCAAATGATTTCTGAATATGATTTTGATCAAACACTTACTACAAGGTTACATACTGATTACATACTGCATGGTTTAAAAAATATATACATATACCATCATACATATTTGTAGCGGATTGTTGCAAAGTAGTTTTAATCTTAACTTTATAGCATGGATTTCCGTAAAGAAACGCCTGATACAATTAACTAACTTATTACAAGATTTTAGTTGCGTTTTAGTGCATAAGGTTAAAGCTTAGAAAAAGCAACAGTGATTCAGTAGTCAATTAGTCAAGTATATAAGTTCCCCATAACTGTTGTTATAGGACAGAAATCGATACAACGATAGTGTTACTACCATCGAACCAAGAAGAGGTCTACCAACTTATATATCTGTATCAAATAGAAAATAATATTTTGGATAGTGTTGTAAATATATCTTTTTTTTTTGTCGAGGGGGAAACCTTCAAAAGGTACCCGACAACGTGGGAGCGACGCCGAGTTATGTGGGATTTTTACCGCACTAAAACCCCCCCGGTGGCCGTCCTCTGCGCTGCGTTGAGGGCTCCGGGATCTCCAAAGAAACGCAACCGGAGTCCTCTTAGCGGGTTGCCCCGTCGGGCTCCGCCCAGGTTAGCTTGACGCTCGCGACACCATCTGGTGTATATGACGGTATGCGACCACACATACCGTCGTCCTTCCCGGGGCCGCTGGCCGGGCGGTTCGAGCTCCCACTCTTGCCGCCCGCAACCCCGGTTGTAAATATATCTAGTAGACATATTATCACTCCGCTCCATCCACATACATTTAAATTGCATACCAGCTCTCCGTTTGTATGCATGTGATGTCAAGTGCAATCAATCATTATCGATATATGGAACGTCCTTCAACACCGATATCGGTCGATGCATTGTTGTACACTAACAACCGACAGGAGCTATTTGCTATATACTCATTACTTGCTTGTATTTCGCAATGTCCTGGTGAATCACTTGAATGTTGTCTCAATACTATAATAAAAGATAAGTTTTTTTTTATAATATAGGGGTAGCAGACGAGCATGCAGTCCACCCGATCGTAAGTGGCTACTGCCGCCCATGGACATCTGTAATCAACCCCAGATAGGATTAGATATTCCTATCTGAGGTCGGCAACTGATGCGCCGCTACCCCTGAGGACTAAGCTGGAACGCCTCGGAAAAGTCTGTCTCCCTTACCACACCCTTCAAACCGGAACACAGCAGCGCCTAACACTGCTGTTATTAGGTAGAAATAGGTGTGGCGGTGGTGCCGCCGGAGTCGAACCACAAAGGGTTCTACCACCTTCAAAATTTGCTATATACTCATTACTTGCTTGTATTTCGCAATGTCCTGGCAGTGACTTGAACGTTTGTCTCAATAAATAAAGGGTAAGTAGTAAAAATGATCATTTTGCAATGATGACTTCATCATAATTAAATTGATTTGATAACAGCAGTGTATTCTACGGTATTCTAGTTTGAAAGGTTTACTTAACAATATTATACTGTCGTCCAATCCGGGATTTCTAGCTAGGTGGCTAAAGCTCTTGCCGCTCGCCAAGAACGGCTGGATCTACCCTAGAAACCCCCTTCTAACTATAAACAGGGAATACTGAAACTCTATTCTTGTCCCGATACTAAGGGAATTTTTATATTGAGCCTTACTAAAACAGATACATTTTCTGCCGTGTTCATAGGATACCTGTAACCTTAAAAAAATCTATGTTTACTTCATAAAAATAAAAAACCCTGCGAGAGCACACAAGCTTCTATCCTTAATTTAATAGTATCATAGCGAAATATTGGATCTCGGCAACTATACGCACATTACACACGCAAAGAGAGAATCACCAGCGCGAATCCGTGTAAAATCCGCCAAGAATCCGTCGCGTTTATTTCTGAAGGCACGAGGAAGCGGAAATGGGTCACTTGCATCTCTTGCATCAGTTGCATCTTACCCGTGCATCGCTTGCACGGTTAACAACATTATTAATGATGTACGAATGAATGCAGTTTCATTATCCTTCCTTATAATGATGAATGAATAGTTTCATCATGGCTTCTTCATTATTCATCCATCGGATTAGGATTATAGTGGAGGTTCGCAGAGTTTTCTAAAGTCCAACTAATAGTTCTAAGTTCGATCCCCGGTCATTCATCTGAAATGACTACTTTCTATTAAATAGAAAGTAGTAAATATTAAATAACCTATTTAATAGTACTTTCTATTAAATAGGTTAATTAAATTATTCGTGACAAATGAATGCAGTTTCATTATCCTTCTTGCTAATGATGAATGAATATTTTACTTATAGTTTCTTCATTATTCATTCATCTGATTAGGTTTATAGCGGAGACTCGCGTCGCGAAGTGCCATAGTGGTCTGTAACGTCCCAAGTTTGATCCCAAACCACTCATCTTAAAAGTAAAACCTTGATGAAGAAGCCTAGTAGATATCTACAAGCAAACAAATAGTTTAACGTTACCTGAATTATTTTTAGAACTGACTTAAATGGCCATTATTTGTAAAATCGAAAGGAACCCACGCTATCCGCCGCGTCTTTACAAATTCAAATTCATTTTGACCTTTTAAAATTCAACCCAAGTGGCATATTAACTCAGTATCTCGATTCCGATCTCGATTTGCCGACATATTGATGTATCGGTTGAATACTAAAGCGATGACAATGGCGAATCGTTTTTACAATTTTGGGCACCGGAACAGTTTTACAACCGGACCTCGTTTGCAATAGCCCTTACCTTTATTACGCATTGTTGGCGCGCAAATCGACGACCATTTTGTTTTATTGGCACGTTATTTAAGCAATTGATTGGTTGCACCTGTCTTCTGTGTGACCTCATCAAATACGAGGCAGGTAGTATACCTAACAAAGGGACTACCGTGTCGGCTTCGCCCTGAACGTCATTTTAAAGGAGCTGCACTATTTCGTTAATAACTGTTTTAATCGATAATCCAAATGCACGTCGATATAAGCATATACAACCACAAAGCTCATAGACTACCTACTTATATCATTCTAAGATGGAACGCAACATATTAGTCTACTCGCCTAACTAAACTAAAAATCGAAAAAATGCAACTGCTCTGATTTGAAGCATAAAGGGACTATGGGCCTTTACACCATTACTTACACTTGCGAGCTTTTTATATTATGGTCGTAGTCGTAGCACACGACCATGCAGTACACTTGATTGTAGTAGCAACTACCACTCTACTGGTACCTGTTATCAACCTTAGATAGGATTAGAATCCCACCTGAAGTCACCCACAGATGTGCTACTTACTACTCTTGAGGACTAAGTCGGAGTGCTTTGTATAAGTATGTCTTCCTTACAACCGTCTTCAAGTACAGCAACGCTTCGAAAAGTTCTACTACCTATAAAAGTAAGACAAATGTCGCAGTTTATAATTCAATTGCAATTCCACCTTAATGTTTGTAGTTCTGTACAAACTATGCAAATATTGCCTGTAATTTATCTGATTTTATAGCGTTCTCTCTTCTTAATCTTGATCAATAAAGCCTCAACATAATCGTAGTATTGACCCTACATGATGTTACTTAAGTGGATTGTACACTATCCCAAGATATTTTTTTTACCTAGTCCAACATTTAAACTGCCTATATTAAAGACACCAATGTTTCATATATGCATAAGCGGTCGACCACTTATATTTCTTAGACAAATAATTAAATACCTTACAAGATGTATCTACTGTTTAAAGCTAACCCGGTTGTACTCGTATAAAGTCACGTTAGTTAGCTTTAGTTAGTTAGTTAGTTAATAGTCAGTTAGTTAGGCTTAGCTTTAGACATAAATAATACGGGGTAGTGTAATATGTTCAATATTAACCCAATACTGTCCCATCGCAGGACTGGCATGAAATAGAGTCGTCTGTACATAACTTTATCTACCCTGTTTTCTTAGAACGGCATTTAGGTATTTTTTTTCATGGTTCAAAGGTCTTCAATCAAGAACGCAGCAAAAATAAGTATTATAATGTTCTAAATAGTTTTGCCACCTTAAAAGTGCTGGAAAATCAATATAAAGAGTTCTGCCATATTGAAATCTGTCTTCAAAGTACTGAAGCCGTCATGCATTTAATTATACTTTTAAAATCGTGTACGTATAATATGCTATCCATTTAACATCGGTTTGCTTCGTCAATTGTCTTGTGATCGTTTTAATCGAATGCAATTGTCCCGATCTGTCTTCTCAGAACGGTTTGATGGCCCTTGACATGTTGTTTTCAAACTCACTGAGAATTGCATATTAAACAGATTTTTTAAAGCACTAAACAATACCAAGAACAATCAAAACAAAGACTATACAATTATATGGTTGCAATAGACCGGAGTTGGGAGAAAAAGTTTGATCTATGAGTTACCAATTGGTAATAAATATTTGTATGAAGTATGAAGCGGGATAAATGTTATTTTATGATGTTTTTTCAATGTTCGCTCTATACCTATTTAATCTCGTTACACTTATTTCCTAATCCACTTATTTCCTTCCTTTGAAAACACGAAGGCTAATTATAATTATTTTTCACCATACACATTGGAACAGCGTGGACGAGTACAATCCAGGTTTCTATGTATTGTAGGGAAAGACACGTAACCTTTGTTTTGTTATCGAGGGGGAAACCTTCAAAAGGTACCTGGTGCCTCGGGAGCGACACAGAATTATGTGGGATGCTTACCGCACTAAAACCGGTGGCCGTCCACGGCGCTGCGTAGAGGGCTCCGGGATCTCCAAAGGAACGCAACCGAGGTCCTCTTAGCGCGTTGCCCCGTCGGGCTCTGCCCAGGTGAGCTTGACACTCGCCACACCGTCTGGTGCGTACGACGGTATACGACCACACATACCGCCATCCTTCCCGGGGCCGCTGGCCGGTAGTTCGAGCTCCCACTCTTGCCGCCCGCAACCCCGGAAGTCCCCTTTTAGTCGCCTATTACGACAGGCAAGGGATACCGTAGCCCTATTCTGCTCCCGGAACTACAGAGACAGGTAACCTAGAACCTAGAATGCACTGTGCAGCTATATTAGGATACCCAAGTGTGTATCTAAAATAAACAACAGTGTACAATATAACATACAACTAACAATTTTAGCTCGAATATAATAAAAAAGTTAGCAAAAATAAAAAAAATCATGGGATATCCTTAAAAATAAGGAACGTTAGGTTAGGCTAACTAATAAAACTATGTTAAAGTCATAGATTAGTAAAGATTACTCACGCCTAACAAGAAAATGTGCCCAGTTTTGAGAATTGAAATAGTTGCGTAAAAAAGTTTTGCCACGTCTCCGTGCTAAAATATCCCTAAAATATTTGAAATAATTATTTATTTATTACGTAAATTACGTAATTATTACGTAAATTAGTTATTTATTCGTAATTTTTCTCTAAAAATGATTTTATTTGTCAAGGATTCAAAAAAAGAACTTACTAAAATAAGCCATTTGTGGCTTCATTCAATTTCAAGGCGGCGAAGTATCTTTACTAATCTATGGTTAAAGTTATAATTATTCTCCTTCCGTCTGATAGAAGCATGCCAAAGGAAAATCGAAAATCACTCAGATTGACAATATTTAATTCGGTTCCGGATATGCGCGGGCAGTTGTAAAAATAATTAACGGCGACGAGGGTTCCCGAATCAGACTTAATTCACTAAAGAGATTTCAGTTTTATAGTTCTCCAGTAATTATATCGCTCCATTAGTTTTCACGTCTGATGTTGCAACAAAAAATATTTTTCTACTGACGTCGTTAGCGTCAGTTAAACTGGTTTTATGAGCTTTTATATTTAGGATAACATATAAAACAGTTTTGTATTGTACCTAGTGGACTGTAGGCGTTTATAGCGAAATTGGTTTCTGGTTGAGTGACTTTTTGAAGATACCCCAAATTCGGCATGCCATTTCGGATCTAAGGTATGCCAAAGGTGGAGATATACATAAATACGCTCGAAGAACATTACCCTCCACAGATAGGTAAAAATAATTGATAGAATTCATACCAAGGGTGGAATAGGTGTGGCGGTGGTGCCGTCGGAGTTGAACCACAGAAGATTCTACCTTTTGAAAAGTAAAAAGTTTGTAGTGAAACAACACGAGTAGGTATAGTGTATAGTATTGTATTGTATTCATGAGTATAATCATTTAATTATTTGTCGGTAAGGATTTCAATATTGAATGTTTACATTTTGAAAACAACGCTTACTGTAGGTACCTATCAGATATTAGCGTACAAATATTAATAAAATTTCTTATATCTCATTAAAATTACAGTAATACTCGTAAAGTTATGTATATTGTTCTGTAGTTGTTTGTATACAATATGTACGGTGTAATAGCTCGTCTCCCGCATCAGCAAAGTGCGCCAAGGTGACGGAACGTAAACTGAACGATTTGTTCTCTCAAGTCTTGGCGCTTAGGGTAGTGACCTGTCTTTAAATACTATCGATATGGTAGCGAAGTGGCAATTATTAGCGGTCTGACAAGTAAATGGTTGAAGATTCGTGCCTCTTATGGAAACATCTATGATGAATTTAGGTTATCTGGATCTCTTCTGGATCTAGGTGTATGTGTATTTATGCGGGTTGTGGGTGTGGGTTAATTAACCGCATCTTTTATATACCATTGATGGATCTGCACCTCCACTCCAATAAGAAGAAGGATACCACAACATAGTGACCAACCCAAATTGAATGTATTTAAACCCTAAGGCATATAAGATTTAAGGTTTAAGATCTTTATTAGTTTGCTCCATGAGATGTTAATTAACTTACTGAGAAAATAAATTTATTAGTTTAATGCGAATGGTGAAAGCGCGCATGTTATCTCTAGCGTTCACCCATACAACTGCGACCGCGTCTTTATAATCCTTTTTTAAGAATGAAGTAGCAGACGAGTATGCAGTCCATCTGATGGTAAGTGGCTACTGCCGCCTATGGACATCTGTAATCAACCCCAAATAGGATTAGTTATTTCTACCTGAGGTCCGCCACAGATGCGACGCTATCCTTAAGGACTAAGCTGGAACGCCTCGGAAAAAATGTCTCTCCTTACCACACCCGTCAAACCACAACACAGCAGCACTTAACAATGATGTTGTTGGTCAAAAATAGGTGTAACATCTGACGTTGCCAAATCGATCGGTTATGCGAGGTGCCACGCTACAGATTAATAACAAATAAATCATCGATAAAAAGTTACAGGACAACACTAATTCTAACCCCTGTCCTGCACATTAAAATCGTTATTCAATTGACCGTCTCGTATTGTAGAGCAATGCCGGCATTTTAAATTGTTTCACTATACTTGTACCGCGAGATTGTTCTAGATCAAGTACCTACTAGACACCGACATTGGGTTGAATTTAGGTCGTGTTAGGAGGGAGCAAATGTTGTTTAATACAAATGGAAGAAATAAATTGTTAAATTATTTGAAGCTAGTAAAATCTTGTAGTGCTAGAGTCCTATACGATTTGACTGCGGCGACACCCCCACCACGCCTATTTCTGCCTAATAGTAGCTGACAGCACCAGTGGTAAGCGCTGCTGTGTATTTGAAAGGTATGATAACATACTTTTCCTAAGCATTCCAGCTCAGTCCTCGGGGGTAGCTACAGTAGCTCGGGGGGTAGGTAGGGGGTACCCCCCCTCAGTGGCCGACTTCAGATAGGAATCTTATCTGGGGTTGATTACAGATGGCCATGGGCAATAGCCACTTATCATCAGGTAAAGACGAGCATGTCGTCTGCTACTTCTAAATTATAAAAAAATATCATTGTCTTAGCTGATTAAATAAATTTTAATCCCGTCTTTAATCAAAAAAACGCACAACACAATATTAGCACAATGTCGAGTTGTGTAGAGAATAAAGATGATTTGACTGTGCCTACTACTGTAGTGCCTACGTCTTAAAGATCTAGATCTAGTTCTAACTGCCTGTGACGTGGAAATCAGGTCACATTTAGGGCTCCTGCTATGATAGATTATATACATTGATTAAGGATGTAGTTTGATAGATGACCTAGATATTGTGGGCTCGTTTAATAAAATAGTTATGTGCTCTGAAGTTAAAAATATTTCTTACAAGAATTCTTCGAAAACGCTACAAATTGAGAATTAGCTACAATTATTGTTATGCAATGATTGTCGCTAATATGTACTCGTAATGCTGAGTACAAGTCTCTGCTACGTCTGCAGACGTACACCTGGGGGACTTCAATTGAGGGAAGCCACACTTCATCATGCTGCTTGAATGGAGATTGGTAGAGAAAATACGCTTTAGCGGCCTGCCCTTTATGATTTTCTTGTAACCACACCCTACCAGAACACAACAGAATTTAACAATGTTGGTATTAGGCAGAAATAAGTGTGACGGTAGTACCTATAGAGTCGAACAACGAAGGGTTCTACCTCCTTCAAACTGCTGTTTATGGTAGAACGGTTACAATGCACATAACCCGTGGCTATATGATTCAGTATATTCAGTACTAATTAATCTAGAATAATGACAATTACCAGAGATGACAATTACACATTAAATTATTACGAAATAAATTTACAGCGACCTTAAATAAAATTTAACGAACGATTTTCCCAAAGTGCGCCATATAAGCGCAATTAGCGTTAAGGCGAATAAGAAAGAATGCAGATACATTGTTTCAACTATTTAGAGGCACTTAGCATCCAGTCTGTAACAGTGTGAGGTGTTCGCCTTAATTAGTTAGGTAGACCGCACAAAAAAGCATTACCTATATGAACATGGCGATAACCGATGCTTGTTTCGAAAAAATAATATTCTCTGCATGTAACAATTTATTTGTGTGAGCGTATGTGTTAATTTTTGTTTACTAAAAATCAAATTGCGTTTATTATGACAGTCGTTGACTGATCAGTTGATGTTTTGTGGTGTAAAAAAGTTTCGTATTTTATACCTTTATATAACAATCACGTCTGACTTAATTCATCAGTTCGAAAAATAAAGCCAAATATCTAAAAAAACGATATTATAAATATAGGTATAGTTGCTTCGAAATCAAAACAATATAACCATAAACCTAATATTATATCCATTATATCCTTGATAGTCCTTGAAAAACTTTATACAGGGTGAATTTTTAAAACGGGCTTTCAGGGCCAAATCCGAAACGATAAGGATTAGCGAAAAATGCTGAAAGGAGTTACGAGGCTGATTTTGATAAAAACTAAAACTGCATCATTACTTTTTTAAAATATTTTATTCCTTAGCCGGGAATCGAACGAGTTGATTTTGAAAAAAATTACACCTCTATATTATTCCACTATCTGATAATGTCGCTTATAAGGATCAAATTCTGGGAAGTAATGTTATGTGACAAATTAAAGGAAAAGGAAAATTTTGAAGAAAATACGTATTTTTCCATACATTGGCATACTAATCCTTAAGGATTATACATAACAAATGATTTATGTATAATTCTTTAGAAACATACATAAGTCATACCATTGAAGAATTTGTTGGTTAATCTACTAATTATTCGATGTTATGACCATGACATACGGCTTAGTATGAGAAAGTAATCGTTTGGCAAATAAGTTACCGCCGTTTTTAGGATTTATTTTTTAATGAAAATAGATAACTGATTAAATAGTAAATTCTTATTGTTTGTTATTTACAATTTCGTTTCAACGTTAAATATGATTTTCTATATCTCTTTTTTTAGTAATCACTCGGATTTGACTCTAAAAAGTAATTCTCGCAAATTGTCAACTTTACATCTGTATTAAACGAAACTCCGCCCATAGCTAAGTCGGACATAAAAATATAAATTATTGGGAAACAAAACGTCCATTTCGAATGTTTAGAAACATTGAGCCAAAAAAATGTTAATACACAAAATATTTAAATTGATGAATGGCGGGAACTTAACTGCCAAATTAATATGAAAAAATATGTATTTTCTTAAATTTGAGGCTTTTCCTTTAGTTTGTCATTTATCATTACTTTCCAGATTTTGATCCTTATAAGCGACACTATCAGATAGTGGAATAATATAGAGGGTGCATTTTTTTTTTCAAAATGAACTCGTTCGATTCCCGGCTAGGGAAAAAGTTATTTTAAAAAAGTAATGATGCAGTTTTGTTTTTATCAAAATCGGCCTCGTAACTCCTTTCAGCATTTTTCGCTAACCCTTACAGTTTCGGATTTGGCCCTGAAGGCCCGTTTTAAAAATTCACCCTGTATATAAGCCTCTTCCAATTTGTCCGGTTTTCGGCTTTTCTGATAATTGTATAAACAGAAGTTGATATAACATTTTCCAATAATTCCATTAAAATCAATACATTAACAAAACATTTATTAACTATAGTATGCGTTTTTCCTTGATCAATGATAATTTTTATTATGTGTATCGGAAGTAACATCCAATAGCGAATGAATTATTAATCAACTGATTGCAAGAAGCACACTCAGCTTCGTAACTGATTTTCATAGTTAAGCAACTTCAGGTGCGGCTGAGAATTGGATGGGCGACCTCTAGTGGCTATACATACGCATTTCCGCCCTTTGGAAGGCAAGTTAAGCCGTCATTCCCGCTTGATGTCATAACATCAACCATCCATAAGGCTACCATCCATAGGCTTGTCGGTAGCCTTATGGATGGTTTGAATCTGACATGACTGGCTACTGACCCATAGATACCTATGTACCTTTCTTTATTTAAAACATTTAAAGAGGCGAGTTAGATCGTCTACTACTAACCCTGACACCTAAACATTAAGTAAGCCTCCTCTGGAGATCCCGTAGTCCTCAACGCAGCGTCGAGGGCGGTCACCGGGGTGGTTTTAGTGCGGGAAGAAACTCCACATAACCCAATACCGCGCCCGCGGTACCTTTTGAAGGTTTCCCATTTCATTTCATACGATCCCATTTCCAATTTCATAGGTTTCCTATTTCCAATTTCATACCAGGAATCATTGTTAGAATATTGTTGAAATCATTGGACACGGTTCTTTTCCAAAAATGATACATTGTTGGAAGAGACCCGTACCCAGCAGTGAGACACAAATGGGTTGCAACCGATTGCGCAACTGGCATTTATTCATAACACGAAGACAGACAGCTTAAGCAAACAGCATTAAGCGCCAAACATTTGCATACAGATTACCTATGCAAGTATTACTTATTCGCCTACTACTGCTATTACTAATCAAACGTAGTAAATACTGCCAAAGAAATAGTATTGCATACTACATACCTATGTACGAGTTCGATATATACCAGGGTCTAAGACACAAAAGTGTTCCCAATTCGATCCGGCAGAGGTCGACCCATAAATAATGACGTTTTATTTTTTTCGCGATGTGATGTTTCTATATTCGTTATCGTCGTATTTTGTATATCTTATGTCTATGACATAAATTAATAAGAAGCATTTAAGGCATTAGTCCACCGCACTGACCAAGTACTTATTTGTAGACTTGACTTTTTTACAATTTTAATTTACAGGTTTCTCCACGACTTTTTCCTGCGCCGTTAAGTCAAGGGATATTTTGTTTACGCACTCACATAACTTAGCGCCCCTAGCGGACTGTATCAGAACTGATTGGAAATGTGTGAGAAATACGTAAACAATTACACAAACAGTCATTTTTGTAAAAACGTAATACCTCATACTAATGGTATATACCCAGCAGAGGAACAGTAAAAGATGTAACCATTAAAACCTATTCTATAACAAAACTAAATTTGATCATACCGGAAACGAAATCGACAACTTTCTTCAACGATATCAATCAATATCGTATCCCAACAACTGTCAATATCCCATTAACAAATCAATTTAATTAACTCTATAAATACGTAATACGGTAAGCCGTTTGAAGTTTTATGGTGTTCTTTCATCCATTGATCGGTTTGCGGATTCCAATCGATCGATCTGATGGAATCACAGTTGTGTAAACAGAATTCCTTTGTACTTTATTTTTATCTTTCTTTAATTTTCTTGGGTTAGTTCCTATTTTAGGGTTCGCGGAAGAATAGTGATGGTGTACTATTGTTTACGTGGAGATTATGTTTCGTACTTACCAAGTAATATTGCACTTAAAACCAACAGTCTCAGTTAGCAACTTGTAGATATGCAAGATGTTGAGAAAACTTCTATGTAGTGTGATTCAGAAACTTGACACCCGCACCGCCAAAAATACCTAAGTACACTGCAAAAGTTGCTGCTTTAATTTATTTAAAAAAATCCACACATTTGTAAATACATATGGCCAGTAGTCACAAATAATTATGGTATTTTTTTACTCTATCATCAGCCCATCATCAGCTGGGCTAGTCCGCCGCACTGCGAATTGGTAGACTAGTACTTTAAAAATCTTTTGTTTCGATTTCTCAGGCGTATAGGTTTCCTCACTACGTTTTCCTTGATCATTAATTTGTAATACGCATATAACTTTAGAAAATTAAAAGTGCGTGTCTGAGATTTAAACATAGGACCAAGAGACCGAGTTTCTTGACCACTAGGGTATCACTGTTTTTTTTACCAAAATATTATATATTTTTTAATTCTTTCCTAAACAAACAGACCAATAAGAAACGTCCCCCCATTTCAATTCGTAGAACTCGTAGGCAGCCCCACTAATATAATCTGGCGCAGATTTGCCCGCCCGGCTGAGTGCCTGGCTTAATTACTGCATATCGATTTATGTGACTTATGCCTACGTAAAGGTACACTCCTATTGGATCTTTGTTATTTGTTTTAATTTCGAAGGTAAAAATTCGGGACACTTGATAAAAATAAAAAAGTACATTAATAGTTCATCAATATTTGCACACACAAGAAGGAAAACTATTCAAAAATAATACGTCATGATACGACACAACGTAAACACAACACACGTAATTACGAAAAAAAATATTTTTTTCTTCAAATCTTACAATATCAGCCAGCCAACCTCACGGTTTTAATTTTTTAATCTGGGTTTTTTTATTATTAATCATTTCTCCTAAACACCCCAAAATAATGACTATACGGTTTTATTAGGTTTGTATTTATTCCAAAGCACTGTTTCTTAGGGCACCTTCGTACCTCACAGTAGGTTCCCTTGGGTCAGCCGCAATCCCTTTTTTTTTTTTTTTTTGTTTACGAGGGGGAAGCCTTCAAAAGGTACCCAGTGTCGTAGGAGCGACACGGGGTTATGTGGGATTCTTACCGCACTAAAACCCCCCCGGTGGCCGTCCTCAGCGTTGCCAAGAGGACTCCGGGATCTCCTACAGAACGCAACCGGAGTCCTCTGAACGCGTTGCCCCTTCGGGCTCCTCCTAGGTGAGCGTCAGGTCTCAACACACCGTCTGGTGTTTACGACGGTATGCGACCACTCATACCGCCGTCCTTCCCGGAGTTGCTTGCTGGACGGCTCGACCTCCCAATCTTGCCGCCCGCAACCCCGGAAGCCCCCTTTTAGTCGCCTCTTACGACAGGCAGGGGATACCGTAGCCCTATTCTAGTCCCGGGACTACAGGGACACAGCCGCAATCCCTATATGACATATAGATGGTCAGGTCTCAGGACTCTGGCAGTAGCTGAGTCCACGACCTTCTCTCCCTCTAGCGAAAGTGGACGGTCTATGTCACTTCCTGCCCATAGTCTTCTTGTCTTGTTGTTAGACTCGCCATCGAAAACCAGGTGAAACTGTACAGGCCACCAGTAACTACAAAATTCGAAAAAAAAACTGTCTCTTACTTGTTACTATGAAAAGTGCATTAAATTTGTGCATATTTATTGAGACACAGCGCCGCCTACAGAACTTCTGTGATACCTACTTGCAGAAGTTTATAATTAGTAATCAGTATTTATTGCATAATACAGGTGTTTACAAGGTGTAGGTGGCGGCCTATCATATCTGCCTTTGATGCAGATTTTAATGTTTGACTATGCGTGTATTTTTTTTATTAGAGAAAGCTGTAGATACCAAGTGGAAAAAACCCTTTCGTAGATAAAGGGATTCGAGTAATTGCTCCATGCGTCGGTGAGTTCTAAATTTATTGCGAATAAATTATGTTAATGTGCGAGTTGCATTAAACGCATCACAGTTTGCAGTTACAATCAATGTTATGTTTGATACAAAGATATCATTATTTGTGTACTTCTAAATTATGTAGAAGGGTTGGAATAGAACGCTAAAAATAACTTAGTTAATAATTAATATTGTATACTCCGCGTAAAACTGCTAGTCCCTTCTGAACATAGAAATGAATCGCGTCGCCAAATTGTATGACTATATCTGCTCGCAACAACTTCACAGCGGACTTTTTATTTTAACGATTTTACCTCAACCTCAAAACTGTACATACATTACAAATATTGCAAAGGATTTTATTTTTACTTTTAAGTAGTTATTAGGTAATAACGGAAATATGTTCAGTATAGAAAGTTGTAGTTCGTACCTTAGTAAATTTCCGTTCAAATTGGTATAGTAGTTTAGAAGATTGTCAATATGAATCTATTAAATCGGATGCACAGAATTAAAAACATTTTTTATAAGCAACGAGCATGCACCCATGCACGCATGTAACTGTTGCCCACGGACATTTATAATCGACCCCTGAGACGATAAGAATCCGATCTGACGTCGGCTTCAGATGCGTAGCTACCCCTGAGGCCTAAGTTGGAACACCTCGAATAAGTATGCCACTGAATATGTAACCATATCCTTCAAACCAGAAACAGCAGCACTGAGCACTGTTGAATAAAAACAGAAGACAAGAAACTCAAGCACGAATTGGTGCCGTAGTAGTACATACAGGAGACGTACCACGCAGGGTACTACAAAGGCTCTACTGCCTTCAAAAGAACAAATAGAAATATTCAATCTGTTTAACCGAAAATGTTCCTTCGCTAAAACTCGAACCCACATCTAGCACAGTAATAGCATTTTATTTATAATAGAGTAGCAGACGAGCATGCAGTTCACCTGATGGTAAGTGGATACTATCGCCCAAGGACTTCTGTAATTAACCCCAGATAGGATTAGATATTCCTACCTGAGGTTGACCACAGATGCGCTGCTACTCTTGAGGACTAAGCTGGAACGCCTCGGGATAGTTTGTCTCCCTTACCACACCCTTCAAACCAGAACACAGCAGCGCTTAACACTGCTGTTATGAGGCAGAAATAGGTGTAGCGGTGGTGCCGCCGGAGTCGAACCTCAGAAGGTTCTACCACCTTCAAGGCATGCACCTTCTAGCATATAACAATGCTACTCAAGTCCTACCAACATTAACTTTAAATACTAGTGACATTAAGTACGATAATTATCAAAGTCGGCTACATAAAAACCCGGCTTCAAGATTCATTTCCCATACAAACATTTTTGCGGTATCTGAGATCAAACTGTGACCTTTACAGCTAACGAACGAACAGTAGGCGTAGGCAAACTTGTCGCGAAGAGTTCACAATATCTGACTTTTTGCGAAATCTATGAAAAGCACTGAGGAAATACATTTGAATAACAACTTTTAAGATTGTACAGACTTTGATGGCGCCACCACAATCTTGCTCTCTGTTTACTTTGTTCTGCTTGGAAGGATGTGGTAAGGCAAATATGAGGAGTTTTATTCCGGTTCTCAAGGGTAGCATGTGTATATGCATAATATATTATGTATCTATTAATGTGTCATTGCTTTGAGTGTACATTTGAGAAATTCAATAGTTTTTTAACTATTATACCATTATTAACAACCTTAATGACTATAATCCTATTTCCTATATATGATATAGATTAAATAGGATTATATATAGGATCTATATCTTATATATAAAATTCCCGTATCACAATGTTACTTATCGTACTCCGAAACGGCTTTACCCATTTTCATCAAATTTTATATGTATATTCAGTAGGTCTGAGAATCGGCTACTATCTATTTTTCATACCCCTAAGTGATAACGGTTGTTCACCCTTAACATTTTTTTATTTATATGGCAACACAACGTTTGCCGGGTCAGCTAGTATGATATAGATTAATGACTAAAATCCTATTTAATCTATATAAGATATAGATTAAATAGGATTTTAGTAATTTATTTATTCTTCTTATACCTAGAATATGGTACAAAGGCGGACTTAATGCTATGAGCATTATCTACCAGTCAACCTTTTGGTCAAGCAGAGATTAGCGAGGACGGCACTAACAAAACCAAATATATAAACTAAATAATATATTCAACATAATAATAATAATGTAATGTCATTAAGGTTGACCACAGTCGCGTTCCACCCCACCCCCTACACCTAAAGATTATATTGGATTGATTAAGTGTATTCTTTTACAACAACCTTCAACGAGTACACAAAAGATACACTGCTGTTATAAAGCAGAAATAGGGCTGATACATTTGAGTCACGAAGGGCTCTAGTGATTTCACAAAAAGCTCTGTTTCCAATATAACCACAACACAAGGAGAAAATGCAAATACGCTCCTAGGCATTCGCACCTCGCCTTGCATGCTAATTGGCCTCGCCAGATTTTTGCCCAGATACCAATACTCTTTCTCTATTTTCTGTGGCCCTAGTAATTAATCAGACTTGCATTGTATAGTACTTTAAACGAGATATCTATAAATACACAATTGAAATTGTGACCTACCAAGGACGTCCGCTAGCGGCAAAACAAACCAATTAAGTAGATATCTTAAACAAAAAAGAACTGCAAATTCAATTCCATTCCTATGTGTGATTGTTAGTGAAATACGAGTAATAATTTCCTATACTAATAGTTCCATACTTAGATTGTCCGTATCAATATATCAAAATGTAAGTAAGTAATAAATCATTTAAATATCTGTCTTGCCGGAGATGGAACCCGCACTTGTATGTCAGGCTGTCAGATAGGTTATGGTAACCACTGCGCCTCACAAATGCGGTAACAAATCGAAAAAATCTGGTATTTCATAAGTAAACAACAATTATAAGATATTTTTTCCTATTAAATGAATCTTAGATTGGTCTATATATATAAATTTGTATTTTAAAACTAAAATTCTTAATACTAAATTTTAGAAATTGAAGTTAGAATATCACATAACATAAGTTGAAATTACGCCAATTCTTTAGCGAGGCCTAATCTATGAGCGAGGCATCTCTCATGTCGCACAATTTCTACTTAATTCTAATTCCATTACTTACGAGCCCAGAAAGCGTGATGACGTGGCTTGTTAGCACAAATTATCTATTCAACCCTCGCTATAAATATCAACAGATCACAAATCCTTACATTCGTGTAAATCAACCAACTTTATAGGATTACAAGTTTACGTTCGCGGCGTCGTCTGCGTATAGTAAGTATTTAAATATTTTTTAGTGAAACCATTTTCTTCAGGGTAAAAAGCAATCTATATTAGAGCCTGAAATGTGCTCTGTCTTTTTATGTAAGTTTAATCAAAATCGGTTCTATTGATTTCGAAATAAACCGGAACAGACATACATTTTTAACACCGATCTTTGTGATTATGCTTATTTTTGTATGGACGGTTAATTTTATTTCCTTTTTTTTGCAACTATTATCAAAAAATCCTTTTCATACTCAACTACAATATAATATGAGGAACTCTTGAGCAAAATTTTATGCCTCCATAGGTTTTAGTTGTGCTTTCTTTGTTAGTAAATGATAAATTTATCCAATCTAAAAATAATACAAAATGTTCTTATTCACAAACAGACATTGTCATTCTATTTATTTATACATATTTGGCAAGTAAGAAATTATTCACTCCAGAAATATGTCAAGCCAATTAGGAATGAGGAATTGTCAAGCCATTATGGACTCTATTCCTTTGGATTAACGAACTAACATCCGGTTTACTTTTGAAATTGACGCAGTATGTGTACTTCAGTAAATTAATACACATCGAACGTCGATATGATATTCAACAATGAAAAATTGATGTCAGGATGTATGAAAGGTAACGGATTAATGGATGCGGCATTTGTGTTGGATATGATGTTATTTACCGTTAGCCCGAGGCCGTGATCGTCGAATAAAGTCGGCTGCTATCGCTAAGGACAGGCGGTGACAGTCGGCAGAATTCGGCGGTGGCTGACGATTTTCGCAGACAGTCACTTATCGTCCGCAACCAATAACAAAACACGATCGTAATATCGTGCTTTGACGTTGGACATTGACGACAGGCGGTAACAGCCAAAAACCGAGTTTAAATAAATAAAAATATAATAAGAGTAGTAGTAGTAGTTGTAGAGTTCAACCAACTCCCAGTAACTGTATAAGTTAATTACATACACTTACAAAGTTTTAAATCGATCTGGTGTGTTTAGTGTATAAATTGTGTTAGTATCCAAATCCAAAACATTTTCTTAGCCATACAAATGCCTGACCAGGCATCCAATCCGGAACCATCCGCTAAGTAAATATTTTTACAAAGATATGCGAATTTGATAATAGGTATAGTTCGCGCCAAACTGCTAATCCACTCTGAAGTTGTTGCGAGCAGGTGTAGTCAAGTAGTAGTAGGTGTACACAATGTGCTATCGCGACGCGATTCATTTCTATATTCAGAGCTGACTAGCAGTTTTACGCGGTCTATACTACTTCAATCACACCATACAAATCTTTGTGTAGATCTGCCGGAGTACTGTTTTGCACACATAAGTATATTTAATATTTTTATTACAAATTTTTAACATAATTACTTGTAGTTCCAAAGTTGCCACATCCATAGTTCCGCAATCCTTACTCGCAGGAAGTTTACGCGGCACGCGCGGCGTTTCCTCGTCGGCAGGATGTTTTGCGCTGCTGTACGTCGCTATTTTCGCCATTGCAGGTCCATTTGTGCTATTCTAGTTGCTATGGCCTACAGTTTATGCTAATCAATGTAGCGAGCTTTGTTTGGCGTGTTTAATAAGCGGGATTAAGATTTCGCGCGGCAATAGTTACGTGGCGGTTTTGTGACGTCATTTATATGCTTTTCTGAGTTATTATTGACAGGTCATTGATAGCGTAACTTTTAGATTTTATTCTGAATTGATCTGATTCTTGAATTGCAATGGATGCTCCATTCCATCTTATTTAAGTGGTCACTGTTATTGGACATCTGTTTATTCCTAAATAAGATTCCAAATGCGTTGCTAACCTATAGGTATGCCACCTTCAAAGTGTAGTATGTGAAGAATTTCGTTCATACGAGCTTTTACTTGTGAATTCGTGAGGTATTTTGCGCAGAAATAAGAAATAAGAAAATCTTAGAAGACAAACTGTAATATTTCAGGGTAAAAATCGGTGTCTTCATAAAAAAAAATTATATTGTTAACATAAAGTAATATTGAAAGTAGCAGTTGTTACAAAGATTCATTTCAATTCTAATCGCATAAAAGGTGCAGTTTTATAGATAGATAAGTAATAACGGCTTCAAAGCCATCTGGCGTTCCAGACATACTTGTTTACTTACAGATCTTACTTGTAGCTTAAAACTCAGAATAAAGAAGATACAGACAATACATTGTAGAATTTAAATTTAAAAAATCGTGTATATAATGATATGGTTTTTTTAGATATCGTTGACCAACTCCAAGACTAAGACTATAATAAAACAGAGGATTGACCTAAAACCGATTACAGATACGTGGCCACTCCTGACGACTAAGATAGTTTCTTTATATATAAGTCGGCCAGCAACCGTACCTTTCACTGAAGCTGCTTTACATTAGAAATAAGTAACATTACAGTACATCATTACAGTAACAAGGTTAAAAATCTCGGTGTCTGCATAGACCAACATTTATCATGGATACCGCAGATTACTGAAGTCAGCAAGAAGCTGTTTGCTGCCGTGAGCTTCCTTCGAAGGTTGAAAAATGTTTTACCTATTCCCACTAAAATAACGCTTGCGCAGTCTCTTCTTCTCCCAATACTTGACTATGCTGATGTGTGTTATCCTGACATTACCGAGGAGCAATTAAATAAGCTTGAGCGTCTCCAAAATTTGTGTATACGATTCATATTTGGACTACGCAAATATGACCATGTTTCTGAATATCGCGCGAAACTCAAGTGGCTCCCAATTCGCCTTCGCCGGAATGCCCACATTCTATCTCTTCTTTATGGCGTTTTATTTAATCCGAATACCCCTCCTTACCTCAAGCAGCGCTTTCAATTTCTTCACTCATCCCATGATCGATCCCTTCGCTCTTCTGAAAACCTTGCTCTCTATACTCCTTCCCACTCTACTTCCTTCTACAAGAAATCCTTCACGGTAGTGGCCATCCGTCTTTGGAACTCCCTTCCTGTTTCCATACGTACTGCTAAATCCTTATACTCATTTAAAAATCTGGTTAAGTCTCATTACTTACAACTATAACTCTGGTTTTGATAATTACTTCTTCTTAATTTTGTTTATTTTTATTTTTTAATATTATTATTATTATTTTCCTTTGCTATTTTATTTTTCAATCATCTCTCCCATTCTATTTTAGTCTCCTTCTTTTACTGGTGCTTAGTGCTATATTTTATTTATTCCAACATGTTTATGCTATCTTAGTCCTATAATTATATTTATTATTATTATTTGAACCCTACCTATTTTTCTATTCATCCCTACTATAACTCCTTACCTAAAGGTTGTCTGGAAGAGATCGCTGGTTAGCGATAAGACCGCCTTTTGTATTGTCTTTAAATTAGTTGTTAATTTTTATATGTATCTTCTTTTATTGGGTACAATAAAGAGTATTTGATTTGATTTGAATAAGAAAAAAGAGTGGATGAGGTGGCACACATGAAAAAGAGCAATGAATAGGGGGCTGGTGAATAAGAGAAATACAAACCTCAAAATTATCAACAGAATACAATGCTACTCGGGTTGATCAGCTCTTATAGTTGAGTGAATAAATATAAAGCAGACCTCCTTATTACAAAATAGACTGCTACTCCGGTTGACCAGAGTACATAAGACTCAGGTAAATAAAGATAAAATAGACCTCAAATATAACAAAATAGACCACATCTTTGGTTGATCAGAGCATATAAGCATTGAGTGAATAAAGATAAAACAGACCTCAAATTTATAACAAAATAGACTGCTACTCTGGTTAACCAGAGCACATAAGACTTTGGCAAATAAAGATAAACGGATCTCAAATTTATAACAAAATAGACCGCAACTCTGATTGACCAGAGCACACAAGAGTCGAATAAAGATAAAACAGACGTCAAATTTATAACAAAATAGACTGCTACTCCGGTTGACCAGAGCATAAGTCCAATTCGCCGGTCATTAGCCGCCGGATGTGGCACAATTGCCAGCCAGGGGCTGTTCACTTCGCTAATCAATATTAATAAGCAAAAATCAAACGTCCATCCGTCATCCGTTTATTGACCACTGGGCGGTTTAAATTGAGCATCGGAGAGATTTTTTACGTGGATGCAATCTTTTTCTTTTGTCAAGTGTGGACCTTATGTTCTCGGTAGGGATACGAGAGAAATTTAGAGATATCTCTACTTAATATCTACATAATATCTAGATCTAAATACTTAGATTATATCTAGATACATCTACACTAATATTATAAAGAGGAAAACTTTGTTTGTTTGTTTGGTTGTAATGAATAGGCTCAATAACTACTGGACCGATTTTAAAAATTTGTTCACCATTCGAAAGCTACGTTATCCACGAGTAACATAGGCTTAAAATATAATATAAGTATATTTGATAAATAGATTTTGAGGCGGTACAAAGTTTGTCGGGTCAGCTAGTTAATTATATATCGAGATAGATGTATCAAAAGTAGAAAAAGAGTTTGCTCAAGCTAGAAAAAGCAAGTATGTTAGATTTCGTTTTTCGATGTCAACTATATCAAAAGTGAATTATCACTAGCCTTAACAATAATAATAATCATGAGGAAACCTACATTATAGAAAGTTCTATAAAAAAATCAAAGTCTACCGCTCTATCTGCTACACTCCTGATCTAAACCCTCGCCTAAGAGCAGACGTGTTCAGCAGTGGGACAAAAATGGTTTGATGATGACAATCAAGTTCACTGTTGTTCCGGTACATTGAACTGAGTGGCTATTGTGGAACGGCCAGCAAATTAGTAAACAATAGACATGCATTATTGAGGCCGCTGCAATGAAAATATTACTTTTACAAACTGTCTGTGGCATGAGTTTTTAAAGAAAAGACAGTTGTGAGCTCTGAACTCTCCCATACCGCGTCAAAACCTAATAGTACCTACGTATTTAAGATTCTACGGTCTTAAAAATCCCTTTAAAGAGAACAATACTATATATTCTTGTAAACTTGTATTTTTCGTGAAACCCCCCCGACTACATCAATTCAATAGATACAGTCTTAGAAATTTGACTCCAGAGGCACCAGCACTAGGTACACCTATTTCGATCATATAGTAGTAGTAAGTATTGAGCGCACTTGTGGATCGCAGCGCATTTTTACCCGACGTCATATATGACTGAACCGTATCTAGATGTTTTTTTTTTAATATTCAGTAACGACTTATCATTTGACTCAACAGGGAGTCCATGTTTGTTTGCTAATTCTATTTAAAAAAAACCGGGTCGCCCTACTAGAAAATTCCTACCTTGTCCTTAAACACTATTTTATCTGTGCACTTGGCGGGATGTCATTCTAAAAATATATTGCTAATCTGTATTTTTTTAGCGAATCCATTAACCAGTATTGATGTTACTCTCACATCCGCAAATCGACTTCAGGCAGGAATTGAACACTTATATCTAAATTGTTGTGGAAATACGTCTAGATATGTTAAGTTACACTTAGATCTTGCCGCGACTGCCGTTAATGGATGTTTAAAATAAAAAGGCAGTAGGCAAGTGCTTTATCGCCTACCATTAAAATAACTTACGTCGTACCTCTATAGAAAAGAAACATTGTATACCTATAACTTGTTTCAATAAATGATAAAGTGCCGGCTTTTGTATACCTACTCGTGTTATTTTCCCTCATAATAAGGAACAAGCAAATAGAATTTTCGCAATTTTTAATTAGTCTTTATTGAAACACTACTACAAAAAAAAAAATCTCAAAGGTATGTGAAGTCTACCAATACGCACTTGGCCAGCGCGGTGGACTATGGCCTAATCCTTCTCATTCTGAGAGGAGACCCGTGCCCAGCAGTGGGACAGTGATGGGTTGATGTCGAAACACTACTTGACTAAGTATTAAAACCTACACATATCTTTTGAATAGTAGTCTTAAATGCCACGTTCCATTAATAATATAATCCACATTAATAACATAAAAATATACATATACTAATGATTATATATTTTTTAAACTAATCACGTACCTATGTAAATTAAAAATGGGTAGGCAAACAAAGCAAAATTAATTAGAGCTATAAAATTTATGATACACAGCTACTCTGGTCGACTGTAAAACCTATATTCAGAATTCAGGGAGACATCATTTGTATGAGAAATATACGACAACTTTTTCTTTTTATCAGAAATGACAAAGAGCTAAGACCGATATACTCCGGTGAAGTCAGTTCTTATTCATTACTTTCGTCTCGTCATAAATAAAATAGACGTTAGGTATTTTAATTCAGTCGACACTTCAAAATCTCGCATAAGTTGCCAATAAATTTAAAAGCCCATTTCAGAACTTTAAACGAAGACAGGAGTCCTAATTGGAAGTTAGTCATACGGAAAATTATATTGTTTGCGATATTTTCATAAATACGTAAAATATTTTGAAGGTGGTAGAACCCTTTGTGGTTCGACTCCGGCGGCACCACCGCCACACCTTTTTCTACCTAATAACAGCAGTGTTAAGCGCTGCTGTGTTCCGGTTTGAAGGGTGTGGTAAGGGAGACAGACTTTTCCGAGGCGTTCCATCTTAGTCCTCAGGGGTAGCGGCGCATCTGAGGCCGACCTCAGGTAGGAATATCTAATCCTATCTGGGGTTGATTACAGATGTCCATGGGCGGCAGTAGCCACTTACCATCAGGTGGACTGCATGCTCGTCTGCTACTCTTATATTATAAAAAAAAAAAAAAAAAATATAAAGTAGTATTGTAGCAACGACTTGTGTGGATGCTTGCTCGCTTACTTTATAATGAGACGAACATCATCGTACCCAGGAGTGACAACGCGTCTATGATCAGCATCAGGTAACGCTGTTTGTCCACCAACCACGATACCGAGCCGATACCGATAATTAATAACGGCGCCGAAGTAGCGTACATTTGCTATAGCAGCTTGTCCACCGAACGTCCGTCACCCGAGCACCGTCATCCCATAGTAAATGTATGTGTACGCTACTTCGGCGCCGTGATTAATTATCGGTATCGACTCGGTGACGGTGCAGTGGACAAACAGCGTAAAAGTTGTTTTCTATATGGAATTGGTGGCAGATTTTGAGCAGCAGTGACCAATTGCTATCGCTATATATATTGTACACCATTCACGCAAGCTATATATATTGTACACCATTCACGCAAGTTTTATACTGCAGTCTTTTAAAAAATATTTACAATTTGTAGGTAAATGTATTATTTAAAAAATCTGCCTAGAAAAGTATCACACATATAGTCATATAAATAATAAATTACTAAATACAGCGTTAATGAATATGATAAGAGGATTAGCACAGATTAAAAGACTAAAAACAAAGGTATTTTCAGCAGTAGGAGGAATTCTTATTTGTAAATATTTAAAAATATTCAACATTCCGATGATTGTAGGTAAATACACAATCTGACCAACGTTTTTATTTATTTAAATTTTAAATGTATCCAGCCTACTTTATTTTTTTTAATCGCATTGCACCGAGTGCTTTATGTGTCCTGGGTTTAGTGATCTGTGAGAAAATTCCTTTGTGTATGAATTAAAATGAGAAACCGCATATTCAATGAGTTTCTTACGAATATCGCATCGTGTCGCTATTTTATGCATGTAAATGCATTATGATTCTTGTAACTAGATAAACATTGTTGTTTTAACCAGAATTTTACAACCGACGGTCTATTTGAGATTTAGTATTTCTTACAAACGAGAAGAGACAGATATTTTGATCTGATTCCGATACAATTGTCACATAATAAACTACATCGACACCTGCAAGGAATAACATTGTAACTCAGTTTTAAGCAGTTTTGAGATTACTGATCTTTTCTATGCTATCGACATATCTAAATTGTTTATAGTTTGAAAGTTACATAGTCTAATAACATCGTAACTGGTGGTAAAATGCAGTTATTAAATTGTATATAGCGTTACTATAATTTTATATGTAATTTTTACTGCATTTTTTATTATTCAAAAATTGTATCTCAGTCATACAATTATATGATTCAACTAATATAATAATTTGATTAAAAATGACATCGAATGTCTGAATTACAATGCCTTTTTATAAAGTGCACGTAAGTGCATGGAGGGATGTGATTGTAACTCGCAAAATCATTAAATAAGTCATCCAATATATACATTTATTAATTATTTTTCATAAAATGTTGTAGATCTTACCTAATTTACTTACATTTTCAAGAAAAAATAACATTAGGGTTTAACAGAAATCAGCAAGATTTTTTTAAATCTTTGTCGCGCTCTCCCGCGAAATGCCTAAAACTTAATTACGACGTTTTCCTTGCCGGTGTCGACATATAAGCACCACTTTGAATTAATAGTACCTACCTTCTACAAAAGCAATGACGTCAACAACTACCTAACCTACTTGCTACTAACTTCTTAATTTCATTAATATTTGAATGTTACTGTTCTGTAGAGCATTATTGCATTTAATTTAAATTACGCTGTGGTATGGTAGCAGTATGTGTGTATCTCAACGACATCTATCGACTACTGGTTATAACAATTAAAACAATAATTAAAAATCAAATTACATTTAGATAATTATAATTATACTCAATATAAATATATAGATGTTACAGATATTTTATTTCAACTTAAGAATTTACAAAAATATAGAAATTGATTACATTTTTAAGTTTTCTAACGTTTTTCGTAAATAATAATATGTCAATGTGAAGTTGACAGCATTTGTTTGACAATCTCTCGTGAATTTATTTGACGTTTCCATTTACACGGCGTTAACAACTAGGAACTGGGTAATTAATCGAACGAGACCTTAATAGATCCGCATTTCTATAGTAATTTTATTCAATAATCCGGTTCGGCCCCAAGTTGCATAAGCTATCCCAAATTGTGAAATACATATTGCTCAATTTGAAGTCCTTTGTGTAGCGGTAAGTGAATCATCAATATTTTTCCATAACAATTAGTATTTACGCTGTATTTTTCAAGAACACTTCCCTTAAAACTCGGATATGTATTACTCATATTCAGAATATAGATAAAATCTGAACGCAATCGTAATTTTCATTCTAAATACAAAATGTTTTTTTCTTTTAGTACTTTTATAAGTTTTATATGTTTAATACGTTTAATTTATTGTCCTACGTTCTTCATGTTCTATTATTTACATATAAAATACATTTTTTTTATAATATTGTAAGACATCCAGATCAAGAGGTATAGTGTAATAGTATTAGAATATTATGGGATTATGTTTGTTTTGTGAGTAATAGTTTATATTTTATTATCTCCAGCATGGCTGATAACGTTTGTTATTTTGTGATAACAGAAATGACTTCCAAAAAGCTAAGCATGTACTTTTAAAAGCTATTATTGTCATAATCACTTCTTATCTTACATATTTCATTGTCAAACAAAGCAAACCAATTTATAATAACAAATAACTTACAAATGATATCTTTAACTCTTCATAATAAGTTAATAAGATTCTGAGAATAAGCCAGAGCCTATAGTTAATTGATAAACACACACTTTACTGTTTCACTGCTGGGCATAAATGTGATTTTGTAGCACCAAAGAATTTTGGGCAGCTTACAAAAAACTATTGCACATATGTTTCCTCATAATACATTCTTTATTTTTAAATCAAAGTGCATATTTTCCTCATATAATGTAGGACGCAAAGGTACATATCCTCCAAATCAGATGCAGATTTTTATATTCTGCTATAATTGCTAATAATGTTAATAAGTAGTTTGTTATAGTCTGCATAAAACTGCTAGTCCGGTCTGAATATAGAACTGAATCATGTCGCCATAGCAAATTGTATGACTACACCTACTCGCAACAACTTCAGAGTGGATTAGCAGATTGGTGCAGACTATACTAATCGATATAATTTTCAGAAACAATGACTGAGCGAGACCCGATCAATGGATCGTCGAGTCGCGCGTATGGCGCCACTGCGGCGGTTCCAGCAGTGGGCTTCGCAGACTTCAGCCCCACTGAGCTTTACAACTTGAGTGAGAGTATCGCCGACAATGTTAACACCATTAACAGTGGCCTTCGAACCCTCGAGAAGATGATGAAGCAAATCGGAGGACCAAACGATAGTGTGCAGCTTAGAGACAAAATGTAAGTTTTAATTTTAAATGTTAAATTCTGGTATAAAAGGTGTCAGTACCTTATGTGTTTTGAATGCAGAGAGAAGACTGTCACACTATATTGTGTGCCTTATAACAGCAATTTGTGATACTGCATTATATTATGTAAGTTGTAGACTACAACTTGTAGTAAAGAAGAGATCTAGATGAGACACTTCAACTTAGTCTTCAGGAATAGCAATATATTAGTCAATTTGACTAAGTTGGAATACCTTGTAATATGCATGTCTACCCTACCCCTACCACCACCATCAGCACCACTATATTTATTCAAACCATAATGGATTCTACCACCATTAATACAGCGACATGAAACAGATTAACCCTATTCATTTTAAGAAATAACTCTTATTTTTATTTTTTATTTCAGTCATGACACTCAGCAAAACGTAAACAGCTCTGTATCTGCGACCGCTCGAGATATCCAGAGGCTAGGTGTGGTGGTGAGACGTGGAGACAAACCTCAGAAGCTGCAAGTGGAACGACTAACCCAGGCATTCAGAGATGCGCTCGCTAATTACTCCCAGGTGCAAAAGGTAAGTCACATATCATATTTATAGATAATCTCCGCACAAGATGTCTAATTTTAATTCTATGTAAATTTCGACAATTATTTGATATTTCCACAAGCAATACATTCATCTACCTTATGACAAAGTTAACTTTAAAAAAAGATAGCCTGTCATTCTTATAAATATCTGACGGCACAAAATCCAATTTTAAAAACCTTTTCAATAGAAGAATCCTTTTTTACACCCACAAAAATTCACATTTGTTTTTTTAATAACTCCAGCAAGTGTCAGAGAAAATGGCAGCTCACATGCCTGGCCAAGGGAGAGTCCTAAACGACCCTGAAGCCCTGGAAAGACAAGCCATTGCTGATGATGAAGAGTCAGCACTCTTAGATAATCAACAGGCACAGGTAATAGGTTTTTTTATATATAAGGTTAAATTAGCCTACTGCATACTGCTTGACCTGTGTATATATATTGCTTATTGTTTAAATTCAACTTTAAGTGTGCAAAAAAGAGTATCTATCTATCTATCTAAATAGATAGATAGATAGATCGATAGATAGATAGATCACTCACGAGCCAACAAGTGTGTGTACTTAGAATTTAAGTTTTTTGTTTTAATTGTCTTTACTAACATAGGCTAAATTGTCTTTAGCACTAACCCCCTTGTTTGTTTGTTGTACACTAACATAGATTTAAGAAAATATGTACCAACCAAATCTATAGACTGTAAAAAAAATAGGTGTGAAATGAAGAAATATTATTATTATTATTAAAGCCAATCACAGATGTGTACCACTCCTGAGGGGTAAAATGATGATGTAAGTCAGCTAGTATCTACCCTCTTACACTCTTTGAAATGTACAATGTTGTTCCATCGTTCATATATGAAGTGTACTAGATAAGTATTATCCAATTTCATACTAATTTATTGAGCTTGATTAGTGTTATCAATATAAGAATCTTCAATATGTCTATAATGATTATGGTTGAACTTCAATCACTACTCCAGAACAACTTACAAAAAAAAAATCTTACAAAATTAAACAATTGAACATCTATTTATACCTTCTAGGCCCGTCTAGTTCAATTTGAGACGAGTATGTTGCTTGAGAAAGAAGCCTACATTAACAAAATTGAAGCTGATGTCTTGGACGTCAACCAAATAATGCAAGAGTTGGCTGAAATGGTTAACGTTCAGTCACAGGTTGTTGGTAAGTTGGCTAACTTTAGTTAACATTGTAATGTTTAGTATAGTATACATGTGTATTGTATAAGTTATGTCATGATGTCATGAGTAACCATTGCATAAATTAGAGTAAAAATACGTAAAAAAAAAAACAATATTTGTAAAGATATTTGTAGTATTCATTATGAGAGGAATTGATAACTTTTGGCCATAGGCAATCATTGCCCAATCAAAAGAAATTCAGATCTTAAGATTGACTAAGTGCTACATTTTAGATCCCAAAGTATACTCAATACTTGTCTCTATAATTGTCTGTCTAGACAGGAATCTAATCTATATCTTATATACAAATAACAAACAAGTATGCAATCCCTCTAATGATAAGTGGCCTCTGCTAACCTGTCTTACCTGAAATTGGACAGAAATGTATTCCTTCTGCTAAGGACTAACATAGCAGTGTTTTAAGAAGATTATTATTATAATGTGGAAAAAGGTGTTGTAACTGATATGCCCCTAATCTTACTAAATAGGAAATAAAACCGAGTAGAGTCTATGGCATACCAAAGATAGTTTATAACCATAGATTAGTAAAGATTACTCACTCCTAACAAGAAAATGTAACCAGTTTTGACAATTGAAATTGTCGCTGGCATTTATTTTCGTGTTTGATAAAATATTTAAAACATGTACCTTTTAGACAATTTAGGAATGAAACAATATTTCTCTGCATTTTTTCTTCGATTTCGTGTTTTGCACCACTTCACTGCACATGTCGGCTTTGTTCCGTGTAAATTACACCATGACAGCCATTAAATGGCTGAAACATTTCTCAGCGGTTTAAACCATTCAATGGCTTCCTTCAATTACATGGTGGTGAGATCTATCTATACTTATCTATGTCAATAACAACTTATTAAATTACAATCTCACCTTTCAGACACAGTAGAAAGTCACATAGAAGCGGCCGGAGCTAGCGTGGAGACCGGTGTCGATGAATTGGCAAAGGCAGCTGAACACCAACGAAGGTACCGCAGAAAAATGTTTATCCTAATCATTATCGGAGTCATCCTAGGTATTATATTTATTGTCTGGATTGTGAAGGCCTTCAAATAAATAACATTTTAAATGCTACAAGCTGTCTATGGGTATGTGCCGTTATATTTTTGTGTTATACATGCCAACAATAAAGTTGGTCGGTTAGTATAATTCGGATGCGAAAGGTAATAAAATATATTATATAGAGGTATCGAGTTTATTCTTGTTTTAAATGACAACATTGTTCCCATAATTGTAAAGGATTTAAATATTTGTGGATATTGTCCTAACCTGATTGCATAAATTCTCACAATAAAAATGTATAAACATTTCTAATCACAAGCAATAAAATTATAAAAAAAAAACTCCTGCCTAAGAAAAAAATCTTTGTTAAATTGATATGTGAAAAATAATGGTAAATTGGTAATCAATGATTCTAATTAGATATGGGTGTTTTTGTCTTATATATGGGAACACAGTGTTGTCAAGTAGTCTAGTTATGTTAAAATATAAAAAAAATACTTGTCTGATATAATAATTATTTATACTAATAATGATACTTCTAAGTGTTGCCAGCCGCAAATGTTATCCACTGATATAATAATTGGATTATTCTTTTGTAATATAGTGTATATTATAGACATTATAGTTTATTCCTAATACTGGCAACATCATTATAATAATTTTAGTGACTTTAAAATGAAATTATGAGAACAAAGAAATCCAAAAAAATTGTTATAACTGTAAATCAAAATACTGGCAACGTAACTTTTTTCCTATAACAAATAGTTGTATGACAATTTAATTGCACGTTTTTTTTGTACAACATTAAAATTCTTTCATTTTTTCTTCCTATAAAAATACTATACTAATTGATAAGATTTATTGATTTACGAGATATAGTACTCGCCTTTATATTGAAAGTTTTCTTGAAATATGCTAGTTACTTTGAAATTACAAACGAATACTCGAATTTTATTATTTTCCATTTCCAAAAACTTTATTATGTTCCAATAATTTAGTTTTCATATTATTTTCAAAATGTAATTCACAAATTGATAAAGTCGCGTATAAAAACTAGTCAAATAAGCAATGATGTTATATACAAAGTTATTATACGTAAAAATGTTATTATGACCTAAAAAAGTAACGGAATATAACCCAATTGGTGCACCTGCAAATTAGTTCTTTAATAGTCTATAAGCGGATCAAAACTTTAAAGAACCATTATCTATATAAAAATAGGGAACAAACGGATCCCTACGATTTGTAATTTTAATGTTTATTAATATTAAATCCTGTTTTTGTAAGTGAGGTTTAATTTAAAATGCGTAATAAAATGCAGAAAATAACATAAAAATACGTGCTTACTTCAGCAAAGAAGAATATATTACGAAAGTATGATAAAGACATTTATATGTATATCTCCTGATTAAAGCTATGAGCTATCTTGTTCACTTATATAATTATTTTCCTGCCTTTGTCTAAACTATCGACTATCTTTGCGTACTAACGAGATTAAATAATAAAAAAAAACTTAATTTAATATGAAGTCCCATATTATCTATTGCAACATAATGTAATTGCTAAATAATAAAATAACATAATATTTATTAATTATTTATATTATTTAATAATATAAGTTTATGAAGATACTGCATGAATACTGAAGTCTGATTTTGAATATGTTCGATTACTTTTAATTATTATTTGTCTATGTATAAGTATTATTGATTGAAGACGAATGAATGACAATATTCTCAAAAATAGTTAGAAATAGACCATCTTTTTATTTGTGCTTATAAGACAATCTATTATGCTATTGTAATGACCGCGATCATAATAGTCTTCCAGTACACAATAAACTAGACAGCATCTTCATACATCTAAATGATTAGGAAGCTTGTACAAAGTAACTAAATAGTCCAAATACTATAGTCTGATTCATAATTAGGTGTCCAAAATGTAAACAAAGGTGTTGACCTATCAATAAAAAACGTTAGAAATGGTAGTTTCTTATTTTTGTCGATATTGAAGTAATACAACAATAATAAAATAATAATCTGAATAAATTAAGATTAATTCCCATTTTCTAATATTTATATCACCTCAATTTCGTCCCATACAGTAATAATAATAAAAAACAAAGTTTATGGTAGAAAATTAAAATGTGATAATGGTAACACAATCTGAATCCAAGACAATTCTTGTGCTGTCATTTAAGTTTCGTAACTGATATTAATCATTTTCGTCATTGTGATTGAACTGGAATATTTTCTCGTTTACATAACGCGTTTGTTAAATTGTGTATATTTGTTAAATTTTCGTTTTTGTTGAGTTTGTTACAGTTTCTGTTTCTTGTTAATTTTGACAGTGACATTTCTTTGTTTACATTTTGGACACCTAATTATGAATCAGACTATAGTAATATGCTTTATATTATGTAGGCAGGACTTAATGTTGGTAGGGTATATGGAACTGTCATAAGTCTAAATATCTTGTAGTAAAAATACGATCGGCTAATGTCGGCTTCGTAAAGCGTTGTCTCTCTCACACAATGTTGTGTCACAATGTGTGATAAAAATGTTACTAATCTGTCAGTCAGTCGGTCTTTAGGTACCTAGAATTATTTTTGATGTAATACCGATGTGTCTTGCAACAGGTCTATTTGGTTACTTTGTCGATGTAAATTGTGTCTTAGTTTACGTAAACTTTATGAGCGTCACCACTGTTACTTGCTTTAGTTTCATTTTAATGTGAATGCCGCGAATTTGAAACAGACCAATCCATAGACAAATTAGTTATGACATCTCTATACATATATTGCTCTATGGTAAAGGTATGTAGCCTTATGTACACTAGATAATATTATATACTTGTTTATTTATTAACTGTAGATAGTATTTTGTAATTAATATAGTAACTATTTAAATATAATAATATAATACTTGTATAAAAGAACGCCGTGATGGCAACTCCGGAAAAAACCAGAAGGTAGAAAAATACCAGATTATAAATATAATTTGTTTTTTAATTTTATAAAATGTAAAATATTAAAGAATATGTTGCATACATATACGTAAGAAATATTTTGATTTCATTAAGAAGAGTTATGAACCATAAAATGGCAACAATTTTAATTTTAAATTAATTGTAATTAAATTATGAATTTTAAAATAAATATTTAAAATTCATATTATGTAGGGGCTCGTAAACGGGCTAATTTTGCGGCAATATCTGCAATTATATAACCTTCGAGTTAATATTCTTGCTGCAATCTTAATATACCGGCAATATTGCAGTTACAAATTGATATGACCATGTATTCGCTAGCGCTAGCTAAATTGCAATTGCACAATTGTACACAATAACACATTGTAGCAATAATATCGCTGACAACATCTCCTAAATTCTCGGCAATATTGCAAAGGTTCAATTTTGTAGTCAGTTTACGAGTTCTATATTTATGACAATTATTTGATTGAATAATTACTATGTATGTTCTCGATGTAAAACATTCCATTGCGGAATTATGAATATTATAACAAATTTGTATTTTTTTATTTCTTACTCCCGAATGAAACAATTCTAAGGGTGGTAGAACCCCAAGTGGATAATAAAGAAGCCACAGCTATTACTGTTTTTAATGGCACGTGCTGCTTTATTCTGATCGGTGTGCTAAGGGAGAGACACACAAGGCAATCAACTCTGTCAGGTTGTTTTTTTATAATATAGGAGTAGCAGACGAGCATGCATTCATCCTGATGGTAAGTCGGCTACAGATGCGCCGCTACCCCTGAGGACTAAGCTGGAACGCCTCAGAAAAGTATGTCTCCCTTACCACACCCTTCACAACCGAAACACAGCAGCGCCTAACACTGCTGTTATTAGGCAGAAATAGGTGTGGCGGTGGTGCCGCCGGAGTCGAACCACAAAGGGTTCTACCACCTTCTTGCAACGTAACGCTTCTATGGCAAACCTCGAATTTAAAAAAGGTGGTACAACCAGTATGGTACGGTGGAGTAACCACCACCACACCTATTTTTAGCGTGAAACTATTCTTGCGCTTCAAATTGAGCATTTCTTACATACATATACAGGCAAGATTTTAGCTCTCGGGAGTGGCAATGCACGTGATCAGATTCAAGCAGTGTTATATACTGCTGGCTTTGATCACATACCATCAAGGTAAACTGAATGTTTTATTGGAACATTGTGAATCAAGTTCTTTTTTTATATACCAAACCTATGGATTTCATTTAATTTAAAACATTATATTCCCTTTTTACGCCCCACATACCCGAAACCCTCCAGATCCCAAATAATATATCTTTAGTGACAAACCATATTTATAAACTAAGTTATTTCTGTCACCATTCGTCACGACATGTCCATTGTATAACTCAGAAGTATTTACACGTTCTTAATAAATAAATAATTATTGTCCTATACATGTGTTATTTGTTTGGATTAAACATTTAACAACGACCTGAAAAGGCCCTCAGAACGCTTTTCCTGTCGTACGCGTTTTAATACGCATCGTGCTTAAGTAGCACGTATCGTATCACAGATACTTTTCCTGGTTTTGAAATGACCACTGCGTTTTAATTCGCGCGTGCGAGTTGAATATACACTATTTAAAGTGTGTGCATGTGTACGTAAGGTATAGTCCGCGTAAAACTGCTACTCCGCTCTGAATAAAGAAATGAATCGCGTCGCCATAATCAATTGTATCACTATACCTGCTCGCAACAACTTCAGAGCAGGCTAGCAGTTTGGCGCGAACTGTACACTGGTGCCTGAATGAATTGATAAGTGCTTCATTATAACTTGTTCAAGTAAAAAATCAAAAATAGCAGTGTTTCTTTTTAATTAATGTGTAAGCTATAAACTTGCTTTATATGATAATTTATATATTGAAACAAGTTTTACTATTTAATGAAAAACAAACTGCTTTTAAAATACATTTATTAGTGTACATACCGCGTTATAGCATGCATAAAATAACAGATAACAAAATTGTTCTACTTACGACACCTACAAACTAAAAGTCGAACACAAAAACAAATATTACCTATATAACAGTCTATAAATATTATATAACAGTATTGTTATAACCATAAATATAAATTACAGAAAATGTCAGACCAAAAAAAAACAGACTTAACCTCCCGGTAAAAATATTCCATACCACATTCTGTACTATGTTGTATACGAATTACGTAGGTACATACAACACAAATCGTACTGATTGAGTTAATTACCAAGAAACTCAGAACCGCTGTGATATTGCAATGCCATATGAAAAGGTTGAATATTTTATAATACCGTCCATATAAAAATACGCGTTATGCGTTATCAAATTATATAATAACACCATAGGATAACATAACATAACATAGGAATATTGAATTAAAACACAAGTCCAAGTTGTGCTTCAATTATATGATCCCTGACAATGTCCTTCTTTTTTGGTCTGAATACATTAAATAGCAAACTGCTAAAATTGCAATTCCATATTGAATATTATATTTTTATGTTGCATTAACTTATTATATACATTATTTTCAGTATTCGACTTTTAATTAACAACTTAAGTCTTAGAATAGTTTATAGATACGCTCTATATAAGGATATTTCTGTATTGCACATTTTCTTAAGTATTTTTCTTGCGTACGATTAACTACATTTACTTATATTTACAACTACAAAAATCATGCAAGTAACTTTTAAGAGACTAAAAAATGGAATTTAATCGACATTTTTCTCCAAGTTAGTTATTGTTGCAAAAAAGAATCTTCTTTGATCTAACACGTCTTTTAAAACTAAATTCGGAATGAAAGAGAGGCCGAAAGGAAACTAGATACTTTAATAAAATTCAGACAAAAGATATTCAATCATTCACATTGCACAGTCATATAACATAGTTTAAATAATTGAAACATCGTAAAAAAACTAATTACAATTATATTTTTGCAAACCACGACTATATTTCAATACAGAAATATCCTAACAAAGAATCGCTCTAAGTAACCAGCTTACATAACAACACGGACGACAATTCTTAAGTAATCCTCCAATCGATTTATATAAACAAGATCTCCGATAATTTTAAATATACTAAAATATCTCCATCAAAGATTTAAATCACTAGAAATGCATTTACGCTCAAAAACTGTAATCTGTTTTAAGTTAAGTTCGTGGTAACTACGATCTGGTATGCAAGTTTTCGGTCCTACTTTCGACCCGGCAGATATCGAAAGGCCCTAAAAAATTAGTCAGTTTTAGGATCTGCGAACGACTTTATGTAGCTTCTTATGGCACCCCTTTGAATGGTCTATATTTCGCAGCTATATTTTTTTCGCTTCATTTTTTGAAATTAGTTTGAATATCAAATAGCACTTGAAGTCTGAATAATAAGTCTAGCGGAGCGATTGTTTCGTATGTCACAGATAAATGTAAAGCAGTAAAGGCATATCTAACAATTTAAATCTTTGTTTTTACTACACATATTAATAATATACATAACACGAAATAGTGTAAATAATCTGAATACCCGACATTACCACCTACTATAAAAATATAACCACAATTTCAATTTACACTTAAACATAAGGCCTAAAAAAGAAAGTGTTCTAAAGTGACACGCGGATATGTATGAAAGTGAGTGGGGGCGCCACTTTCTTCTTAAAACTGTCAAATAGTACATTACAATACGAGGACGAAAAATTTTTTTCTGACAAGTGTGAGTTTGCAGGCCGAGCCGCAGGCGAGGACTGCAATCACACGAGTCAGAAAAACATTTTTCGTCCGCGTGTTGTATAAAATTTTATATTACGGGGTCGGAAATGGGGGTTTTGCGCACGCGAAGCGTGCGTAAAACGTCAATTTACGCACGCCGTGATATAAAATAATTTTGACATGGCATTATTTTAGTACTAGTAGTAGTATTTTAGTATGAGTTTTTACGTTTTTACAAAAATGACTGTTTTTGTATTTGTTTACGTATTTTCCCATACAGTTCCAATCAGCGCCCCCAGCGGACTGTATCAGAACTGATTGGAAATGTATGGAAAATACGTAAACAAATACAAAAACAGTCATTTTGTAAAAACTTATGCTAAGGGTACAGTTCCAGTTTCATAAACATCCGTGTAGCACTTCAAACAATTTCCTGTTAAGAATGACAAAACCTAAGTAACAAGATATACTCTCACGCCCCTTATTATTAATCAATCTATCCAATATTTTGCCTACCAATGTCGATTTGACAATATCTTCAGAGTTTCAGACTTTATCAAATTTCAATCTTTGGTAGATAAAAATGCATAGATTGGTTATTAACAAGAGAAGTCACTGCATATCATATAGATGTATTATTATTTACAGTCAATTAGACCGTTAAACGATTTGTGATAAAAACATCAAAAAAGCAACTCATGTTAAGCTACTAATATTTTCAAGTGTTTAACATAAGATCTATTTGACTAATCCCTTGCACTAAGAGTCTATCCGTATACTTACGCCCATTATTTATATTCAATCTATCTATTTAAAGGTGGTAGAACCCTTTGTGGTTCGACTCCGGCGGCACCACCGCCACACCTATTTCTACCTAATAACAGCAGTGTTAAGCGCTGCTGTGTTCCGGTTTGAAGGGTGTGGTAAGGGAGACAGACTTTTCCGAGGCGTTCCAGCTCAGTCCTCAGGGGTAGTGGCGCATCTGTGGCCGACCTCAGGTAGGAATATCTAATCCTATCTGGGGTTGATTACAGATGTCCATGGGCGGCAGTAGCCACTTACCATCAGGTGGACTGCATGCTCGTCTGCTACTCTTATAATATAAAAAAAAAAAAAAAAAAAATATCCAAAATTTGTCTACCAAAGATTGACATTTGACAATTCCTAATCGGAAAAAATGACAAATATATCTTTGGTTTGCAAAACATTGGATAGATTATTAATAATGGGCGTTAGTCTATGATTGAACACTACGTCATCAAGAACCGTAATTTTGTATGCAAATTATTAATATTTTAACAGTGATTAAATCTATATTAAAAGTGTGACTTAAGTCTTTATCAATTCCCATTATTTTAATTATTTTTTTATTTTTTTCTATACATGTATTTAAACAATAATCATATTATATACATTTACCAACTAAATAAACACAAATTAAAAAATAAAAATAATATAATTATTATATTGGACACTTCATAAAACTGAACTATACAAAATTAAATGTTAATATAACATAATTATATGTTGAAAGAACTAAGTACATGCTTAAAAATAATTGCATTATTATAATGTTGACTAAAAATTGGCAACATTTTTTGTATATTTTTTTAAAACTGGATACTCACATATAAGCTGTAACTGTAACGTTACAGCGTAGTCGTTACATTGTGTGCGGTATCTGACGTCAAGAGTGAACATGTCTCCACAATTTTTGATACATTTTAGTGCCAAAATCGCACTATAAATAAGACAAAATATAAGTCTACATTACTTCATTTTCTCTCTTTATTTCTTATGGTCTACATTTTTTATTTTTTGCTTTATGATTTTCAAAAAGCGCCTTGTAACAAGGATTCCTTGATATTTGTTTAACGATATTTTATTGCGTATTTTGTCAACTGATGTGTGAATATAATATTTATATTTGTATGATGTGATTCATGTAACCTTATAAGAGCTTCCTTCTTGACGTCACCTTGTTATTATTTATAGTACGTTAACGATTATCGTTATGCATCATTAGTGAGTACCCAGCCTAATTTAAGTTGACCAATACTATTAAAACTCATTGTGCCTCTCTAAATTTATATAGTATTAGAAATTCATAATTAAAATCACATCACAATTAAAAACGCTCGTTCAATACCCCAGTATAAATGCGCCATAACATGTTATAAAAAAAAAAAAAAAAAAAAAAAAAAGATACCGGCCGAATTGATAACCTCCTCCTTTTTGAAGTCGGTTAAAAATTAAAGTACACTTTTTTAATTTTTTTATTGGACTATTTCTTTTACTTATTTTGACATATTTTATATCGTTGGGTCGGAGTGTGTTATTAAGAAAAGGGAAGAGAAATGGTATTGAAACAATATTTTTTCTGGGCGTTTATAAATACAGCTACGACATGACATAACGAAAAATGTAGTAAATACAGCCAGAATCTAATTATTATAACATAATTATTGAATGTTATAAAGTGTGCTCGGTATATCAGTATGCTAAGAGCCATTACCAAAAAAATCCAAAGTCCATGATGTGAACTAATAAAATAGTTAAAAATTATTTACTAGAGGAATTTTGGTATTGAAACCTACACCTTAGTTCTATCCCCAATGGTTACCTGCTAAGGATTTGAATATGTTTGTGCATGGTACCCACAACACAGGGCCTTAGTGAGGGTAGAATATTATTATAACATTTACCAATTAAAAAAAACTTCGTCCTTAATAAGATTTGACAACTATATAAGATAATTTGAAGATTGATTGAGCATAAGTAATATTTACAAAGATTATGTAACAAACAGATGAAACAGGAATGAATATAATAAATTACTATGTATCTAGTTATAGTCAAGTTCAGGATTGTCTACCGGTGGTCTTGGGTTGTTGACGACAGCTTCTGGATTGACTGTGTGCACCGGAGCAGGGTTCATTATCCTGTTGGTCGTTCTGGATATTTCTAGAATGGATAGCCTCTGTAATTGGTCCGGATCCCAGGCCCTATCTTGTGGTCGTAAGAGTCTAAAGTCCGTTGGTGTGGGACTGACGGTGTTTAAACGTGGAATCCGTTGCGCTAGGTTCCGTAACCTGCTATTCTCTGGACGTTCCTGCCTTGTTTCCGGGACAATGTTTTGTACCTCTGCCCTCCTCGGATCTGTGCGTGGGTTAGTTATGAACATGTGTTGGTACCTGGCTATCTCACAGGGTAGGAGTGGCCTCGCGTCTCTGCCAATCCTTTGTACGGTGATCTGGCGTTGGTTTTGTTGGTTCGGTGAGGATATCGATGATGTATCGATAGGGAGTGACGGTTGCACGAGGACGCTGTTCTGTTGTTCGCGAGTCTGCGATGGGAAGTTCATCGCGAGGAAGTTCGGTAACGATACGCAGAATACTCCTAATTCATCCTGGAAATAGAAAAATAATTTGAAGATGGATTTAAAAGTTATTATGTTGCATGATATATGGTGAAATGTAATGAACCTCAAGATAAAACGGTTACTGCCGCCTATAGTCAATGGACATTTACCAGCACTATATAACAGAAGTGTAGCTCAGAAAAATAAAAAACAATTATATCATATCATAGCACATAACTTAAAGACTCTAGACTAATATAAGAGATTATATTTATTCAGATATAATAATTAATTTCAAATACCACATAACGTCAACAAATTATTAGCTTACCCTTGAGGAACTCAAACACTGGACCCAAAGAAATGGCATGAATAGTCCACATGTAGGCCATATTCTTACCTTGATTGCCCTAATAACTTACATTTGAATTAGGTGTCCGTTCTCCAGTGTTCTCCGGTATAGCCATGAATGGTTTCGTTTCTGGTTCAATCGAGGACTGATTCACTGGCTTCTCTTTAACATCCTCGTCCAGTGCTATATCGGGGACAACCTGCAGGTCTTCTGGTGGGTTGGGGATAATCACGTAGCTCGCTATGATGGTTGACAGTTGGTCAAGGACCTAGAAATTAATTGTTTATATAATTTATTGTCAATACACTGTATTTTACATGCTCCTCGTCGTCAACCCATTAGTGTCCCACAGCTGGGCACGGGTCTCCTCTCAGAATGAGAAGGATTAGGCCATAGTCCTCCGCGCTGGCCAAGTACGAATTAGTAAACTTCACATAGCTTCGAGAACATTTTTTTAAGATCTCCGCCGTTAAAGCACGTGATAATTAATTTATAATACGCACATAACTTCGAAAAGTCAGAGAGTGCCCAAGACTCGAACTTCGGATCTCTCGGTCGAGAGGACGAGTTTCAACAACAAGGTTATCACTGCATTTATCACTGCTCCTATTTCTGCCTTATGTCAGTAGTGTTAAGCACTGTAGTGTTTTGGTTCGTAGAGCGCGATAGGGGAGAGACATTTTACATTCCAGATCAATTAGAAAGCAATCCAAAGTAGTTTACATGAAGTCTTTACCTGTTCTGCCAGCAGTCGATGTTTAGGGTCCTTGACCAAGAGTCGTTGTATGAGAAACACTGTATTATCAGTCACCTGTACTGTGTTGCCATCCCTGGAATTTTAATAGTTAAAATCGTTATAAGTGACAGTAATAATAATAGATAACTTAGAGGGAGAGGCACCACAGGTTTAGTCTCATAATAGCAGTGATAAGCAGCAACAGAAACTTAGTCCTGATACATCTGTGGTCAACCTTAAGTAGAACTCATCTGTGTTTGATAACATGTCCATGGATGGCAGTGGCCACTTACCATCAGATGTACTGCCTACTCATTCAATACTTTTCATAACCTTATCAGTTATCTGTCCTAAAACAGCATAACTAAAATTGAAAAGTACTCACGGTGGTATATTATAGTTAGCAGCCTGTATCCTACTAAACAGCTGTGCCAAACTGGTGTCGCAGAATGGGAACTGGCCATATAGCATGGTGTATAAGACCACGCCCAATGCCCACATATCGGAAGGTTTGCCCAGGTATGGCTTGCACATCAACACATCCGGGGATATGTAAGCTGGCGACCCTGGAATCAACATTGTATTAACGTATTGTAACGAAAAGTATGTATCATATTGTAGATTGTACCAAAATCATGTTTTTTTTTTCATTCATTCACGCAAGAACACTTACAAAAGAACAACCATTATGCTAAGCAGTCTTAGCACGCACTTCTTCTATGGGACACAAAAGAAAGCAAGATCGAATGTAAAAATTCACGTTTTTTAAAACAGTCACTAAAAAAATTAGTAGTGTTTGCATTTGTATAGAAAGCAATGTGTTATATTTTTTTGCGGTTTCAGACTTGCGATTAAACGCGCGCGTGCTAAGCCATAATCCTCCAAAACTGTAGGCACGTTTGTCGGCAGTATACTCGTACATTTGGTTTTTGTGCTCCTCATTTACATTTAGGTACATATTTACATAAATCATTACCTATTATCAAGTTTCACACACAGTAAGTTACAATTATCTTATGCCAACAGAGGTCTTATATAAAGGTATAAGAGATATAAATACTCATATTGCCCTACTTATGCATATAAATGGCCATAAAATTACATTACGAAAGGAAAAGGATATTTGAATTTGTTTACCTAGAAATATGTAGAGACCTGTATTACATACTTGAAAAAAAAGAATGACAATTTGTCCCCTGTACACTGTATTAATTTATTTGGATTAATAATGATTTTTTTAATGCTGTCATTATTCCAATTGTCAATAATATATAGAATTCATACCTCGTTGATCTTTCAGCAAGTCTCTGTCACTGCCGAGGTGGGTGCCCAAGCAAAAATTGGTGAGAACAACTCGTCCAGTCCTTTGGTTTAACACTATATTACCTAACTTCAGATCTCTGTGTACTATGTTTCTCTGGAAAAGAAAAATAATAATCTTAGATCATTTTTTTTTACATTTTTGAATTAGCAAATGACTGCAATCCACCTAATAGTATATGGCTGTTGCTACCCATGAACAACTGTAATCAACTTTACATAAGAGTCAGATAAATTTGTTTCTATTACTACATTATTCAAATCTTTTTCAACATTTTCAACATTTTGAGGATTCCCTTGGCTTAAGGTTATTATTAAAAAGTTAAGCAACATAAAAGAGTATACTACAATAGTATAATGTACTCTATATTACAATAATCAGTTATTAATATGTGAGCTATACAAATATTTCAGATATTTTGACACTAATGATTGTCAAAATAAAATGGAGTATGACAAAATAACAAACCTTATGCAAATTTGCAACCACTCTGACAATATCATAGAATATCAATATGGCTTCCTTCTCTGGAACCTTCTTGACTTTAGTGACATACTGTTGCAAGTTTATTAGCTCGCTGGCTTTCTCACTGAACTGGTGAGCTGTGACACAGTCCAGCACTAGAAATAGCCTTTGCCTCACTCGGCCCGTGTAGACTGAACCCGGGCCATTTGGGTTTGACATCTCTTCTAGGGCATGATCCTGAAAAGAATTTGAATAGAGTATTATATTACTGTGGGTATGTTAAAAAAACTTAAAACTACCTGTTTATAATACATTTTGTAGATCACAGAAGAAATTATGATTTATATTCATAACAATTTTGTTTAAGCTGCATAATTTAATTTTAATATTCATTATTTTTATGTACTCTTTAAAACACTTTTATGTATAGTCCGAGTAAAACTGATAGTCCACTCTGAATATAGAAATGAATCGCATTGCCAAAGCAAATTGTATGACTACACCAGCATGCAACAACTTTAGAGCCGACTAGCAGTTTGGTGCTGATACTTCTATTTAAAACGCCAGCGGTCTTTTGATGCTGAAACTAAACATTATTAACAACAAGAAAGTGGTACTAGAAAAAATTATAACCAAATGTCTTATGATTTTTTATAACAAAGAAGTGGCAAACTGATCGAAACTATTGGGCAACAGTTGCGGTTGTTACAGTATTACCATGCTCAGTCAGCATTATAATTGTTTCGTATGGTTTGTTTTGTTCCATACAAATTAAAAATATAAACTAATATTATAAACGTCGTTCATGCCTATAATTGGCACTCATACGAGCCTTATTATTATTAACACTACTATAGTGTACTTCTAAGTACTATATAATGTATTGTGTGTTGCTGTTGGCATGTAAATAAATAAATAAATAAGCCTGCAATCCACTAGATGGTAAGTGGCTACTGCCTCCCATCGACATCAGTAATCAAGATTAGATGTTTTTTTTTTTTTTATAATATAAGAGTAGCAGACGAGCATGCAGTCCACCTGATGGTAAGTGGCTACTGCCGCCCATGGACATCTGTAATAAACCCCAGATAGGATTAGATATTCCTACCTGAGGTCGGTCACAGATGCGCCGCTACCCCTGAGGACTAAGCTGGAATGCCTCGGAAAAGTCTTTCTCCCTTACTACACCCTTCAAACCGGAACACAGCAGCACCTAACACTGCAGTTATTAGGTAGAAATAGGTGTGGCGGTGGTGCCGCCGGAGTCGAACCACAAAGGGTTCTACCACCTTCAAAATGTGTACCCGATTCGGCCACAGACTTATTACTACTCCTTAGGACTAAGTATGTCTCCTTTACCATAACCTTGAAACCACAAGAAAATAGCACAGCTATTATTAGGCAGAAATAAGTGTAGTGTGGTGCCTCTAAGGTCGAACCACAAAGGATTGTATCACTTTTAACTCAAATCATAATAACATGAAGCACAATATTCTACAGTTTAATCACAAGACAATTATATTAATTAGATAAGACATAATTTACAAAACTGGTGATATCTCGAACCAATTAGGGAAGATTGAAACATTGTTTAATTTCATTACTTTGTAGTGCTGGCAAACTGTGGTCAGAATAGATTAACACATCACAATAACATCAGGTTTATCAACAACATATAACCTTCGGTGACTGTTTCTAGATCTTGCTACTAAGCACATTATCTAGACCATTCTATGACAAGATACGCCATTTAGGGGCCTATGGTGTATGCCAATCTCGATCGAGAGGAAAATCGTACTCAAATCAATTTATGGTGTTCCACAACAATTTACCTTGAAAAATCCATGATGGTGTATCACCCCATCCTGGTCTTTCAATAGAGACAGCAGCGAGTACTCCGTGTGTAGCAACATCTTCCCCTGCCGATCATCCTGCGTTTCAGCCTGCCCCTCGCTTTTCAGAGTTAGAATTTTGATCTGGTAAAAATCATCAGTCTTCTCCTTCCGCGCTAAACACTGAACAATACTCTTGACTGGACTTGGACCTAGTTTCGGCCCTAATAAGTAAGGTCCGGCCTTACGAACGTACTTGTCAGGCACGGGGGTGCCTGCTGCGGGTATGTCGTTATCATCATAAAGTAACTTCGCTTTTTTCGGCGGAGTAGGCGATATTTTCTTCAAACCTTTGGCAGAGGAAGCCGCGTACGCAGACACCTTCGCTATCTTCGGACTCGGTTGCAGTAACAAAGGTCGTGATCTCTTCCCATGGTTCAAGTTATTCTCAGTTTTATTTTCATCCATATTTCTTTTATTTACACTATATTATAACCATAAAATAAAGTTGGTAAAATAAGCCTTCAAAGGTAACGAAAAACTGATTCAATATTAATAAAAGTGAAATTCCTTGCTCAACTCGTTTTATTTATTACAAACACTTTACGACATATACGTCAAAAATATACTGAAAATTATAAGATACTCTGTGGCTCCATAGGCAGCACCGCAGATAATGTAGTAATAAATTACCCTGTATATAAAAAATACTCTATGGAATAAATTAACATAATTTTGCCTACTGTACTATTTGATAGTAACCTATAAATAAGCAAATCAATCTAAATTTTTGTAAGCGCTTCGGTCGTCTCCCAACTATCACTCCCAACTCCCAACTATTGACAATGTTTTTAAGTAGTAATTAAAATAAACAAAAATGCCTTTACATAGCAAATCTCGGTACATAAGATCGCCACCTATTAAAAGTGTAGTCTTCCTATATAGCTTACTATACTCTTTGGTGTAGACTTTAGAGGTGAACTCATTCTTATCCCACTTTTAGGCAAGAAGTTCCTTTCAGAAAAAAGAAGAAATTTGCTAAAGTTCACCACTATGAACTATTTAGTTACTGCATACCTATTTAGGAACTATTATGAACTCTTAGGCATTGTAATAAGATAAATTACCGAATATTAAAGGTTTTATTAAACAGAAACTAGGTGACATTAGTATATGAGTGACATACGTTTTAATCATTTAAATCTTTTATGGCGTTTTCACCATAGGCATATAGGTTTTATCTTGATATTTTCACTTTTCCTCATAATTTCTAATAGGTACATTATTTTAAAGCTGGCTTTGAGCCCCCGACTCGTAATGTTAGGCATCGAATATAAAACGACTAGGTTATCACAGACACTCATACGTACTTTAAAAGTAAATTTACGAATACAGCGAAGATTTGACTAAATTATAAAAATCCTCCTGAGCTCATTCTACTACATTTTGGGTGAAAATTCCATATTTATTTCTATTTATTCGTGTCGATGTCTGATCCTGGCTGGATGGTCAGGCATAAAATGAATATGAGCTAAAATCGCACTTTTGAAAGCACCGGCCAAAGACATGTAGTTTGTACAATAACTTATTTGTACTACAATTAATTTTAGGATTAAATCAATAAGATTTATTTCATAAATCATAATAATTTAAGAATATATAATATTATCAACTTAATTGTAAATTTTACCATGATGTTAAAATAATAATTTATTGTGCAACACTATTAATTTTCACTCACATTGATCTTCGTTGACAAGATTATCAATTTTGACAGATATTTTTAACCATGTTTTTATCGATACTTATGTAGCTCCCGTCGACGTATTGTGAAATAAATACCAATATTGCGAAATATATTTTGAAAAAATATTTATTTTGAGCATATAATATACTGAAACAGCATGTGGAAAGGTCTTAGGCTAACGCAGTCGCAGCTTTCGAAATTACATTTCAATGGACATAAACTTCAACCTGTCGGTGTACCTGCTTTAGATTCTGTCTTGAACCAATGGTACGAGTTCTGCAAAAAGCCACCAAAAGGCTTTGAGAAGTATTTTCAGCCGGGCACAAGTCAGAAACAAGCTAAAAAGCCGGAAGACGATGCGTCACCTGCGCCATCTAAAAGTTCTCCTACACCTCCAAAATCGAGCTCATCACAGGACAAATGGAACATGAACATGTTTACTGGGTCTTCTGGTGGTGGGAGAGGTGGCGGCCGAGGCGGTTACGAAGGCCAGGATAGAGAAAAATGGATGATGTTCGGCGCAATGGGTGTCGTAACCTTACTCGCTTCGATCGCGTACTTCGAACTCAGGTATCGCGAAATAAGCTGGCGGGACTTTGTCAACCTGTACTTAAACAAGGGAACTGTCGAAAAACTGGAAGTCATAAACAAAAAATGGGTGAGAGTGAAAATGCAACCGGGATCATCACTCGAAGGCAAGGTTATATGGTTTGCGATCGGCAGTGTAGATTCCTTTGAGAGGAATCTAGAGAATGCCCAAATAGAGACCGGCGTTGACCCACCAAACTTTGTACCTGTAATTTATAAGACTGAAGTGGAAGCTGCTAGTCTCACTGGAATGTTGCCAACTTTACTAATCATCGGGTTTTTAATATACATGATGAGGAGATCTGCAGATATGATGGGCCGTGGCGGCCGTAAAGGAGGAGGGCTCTTTGGAGGAGTAATGGAGTCTACAGCGAAGCTTATAAACCCAACTGACATTGGTGTGAAATTCCAAGATGTGGCTGGTTGTGAGGAAGCTAAAATAGAAATTATGGAGTTTGTTAATTTCTTAAAAAATCCACAACAGTACATTGATTTAGGGGCAAAGATTCCCAAGGGAGCTTTACTGACAGGGCCGCCAGGTACTGGTAAAACTTTGCTGGCGAAGGCTACAGCTGGTGAGGCCAACGTTCCATTCATAACTGTATCAGGTTCAGAATTCTTAGAGATGTTTGTTGGTGTTGGTCCATCTCGAGTTAGAGACATGTTTTCCATGGCCCGTAAACATGCACCATGTATTTTGTTCATTGATGAAATTGATGCTATCGGCAGAAAGAGGGGTGGACGAAGTTTTGGAGGTCATTCTGAGCAAGAGAACACCCTTAATCAATTATTGGTTGAAATGGATGGTTTCAACACTACTGCTAATGTTGTAGTATTGGCTGCTACAAATAGAGTCGATATTCTAGACAAGGCCCTACTCAGGCCTGGTAGATTTGACCGGCAAATATTTGTCCCTGCTCCTGACATCAAAGGCAGAGCCTCAATTTTCAAGGTCCATTTGTCACCCTTGAAGACAACATTGAATAAAGAAAATCTGGCTCGTAAGATGGCTGCCTTAACGCCAGGTAATATACAAATAAATTCTAATCTATTATGTCAAAGATCACAGTTTAAAAATTAGCTAATGGAGTCCTCTCTTTAAGCTACTGCTATTCTTATCCCATAGTTTTATAGTATTCAATGAATATGATATTTCTCAAGATGCAATGATCACTTACACTTGAAAGGATAAATAATAGTATGAATAATAGGCAATAACTTTAGAAAATTATGTTATAGATTATATAACTATACATCATGCTGTATGTATATCAGCATATGACTATAATTTTAAAGAATATTTTTTATAATAATCTACATTAAGATTGGCCGTTACACGGTAATTATAATTTTTATTCCTATATCTATTGTATTCAGAGTTCAAGAATATGTGGTAGTATTAAATTGAACTTAAAAGCATTAAAATTTGTGAATTGTGTCGTATGTATGAAAAAAATATGAATTTTGTGTTTATCCTTGTAATATATTTTTTGTAATTCTTACATTCCAGGTTTCACTGGTGCAGATATAGCTAATGTGTGCAATGAGGCTGCGCTTATAGCTGCTAGGGAATTGGCCAATGACATAAATATGAAGAACTTTGAACAAGCAATTGAGAGAGTTGTTGCAGGTATGGAAAAGAAATCGAATGTTCTTCAACCAGACGAAAGGAAGATCGTCGCCTATCACGAGGCAGGCCATGCTGTTGCAGGCTGGTTCCTGCAGCATGCTGATCCACTACTAAAAGTATCCATTATCCCTAGAGGAAAAGGTCTAGGATACGCTCAGTATTTGCCCAAAGAACAATATCTTTATAGTAAGGAACAACTTTTCGATAGAATGTGCATGACTCTTGGAGGAAGAGTGAGCGAGGAAATTTTCTTCGGAAGAATCACGACAGGCGCTCAGGACGACTTAAAAAAGATCACACAAAGTGCATATGCTCAAATAGTACATTATGGCATGAATGCAAAAGTTGGCAATGTTTCATTCGAAATGCCGCAACCTGGCGAGATGGTTATTGATAAACCATACTCTGAGAAAACCGCCGAGCTTATAGATTCGGAAGTCCGTGATTTGATCAACTCGGCGCATAAACACACCACCGAATTGTTGACACAGCATAAACAAAACATTGAGAAGGTAGCTGAGAGACTACTGAAGCAAGAGATTCTAAGTAGGGACGATATGATCGAACTTTTAGGGCCCAGACCTTTCCCAGAAAAGAGCACATACGAAGAATTTGTCGAAGGCACGGGCTCGTTAGATGAAGACACCTCTCTGCCAGAAGGACTGAAAGATTGGAACAAGGAAAAACAACCGACTACACCGCCGCCAGATAGCATACCCACCGGCGCTAGTCCCAGTAAAAATTAAGCTATTTAAATAGTAGATTGAGATTTAGTCAGTTTTATGTGAAATAAAAAATACCTATAAGATTAAAGGAAGTTTTTGTTCGTAATGAATGTGCAATATAACATTGTTTGACCTGAGATTGTGTAAGAAAATCTTAAACTACTTAATTGTCAGTATTTTCAAATGAATTAATCATCTTTAGGTGTGACATAAAAACTTGATTTTTTTGCATTTTTAGCGTCAGCCTATGTGATAAAAATAGATGCTGTTTCGTATGCTTATTTCGCAAAATAAATTTTAGTAACCAACAGATGTTTTACTTAAGCCGAAGATAAGGTAAAAATGACTTACTACAATATCGAGTACCAATATATTTAATTGGCCACTGGCTGAAATCAGAAAATTACATTTGCCACCCCTCTCCATTTAGATTGATTTTGTTAGGACAAGCACCGCCTAGCTGAATTTCTCTAGGCAGAAATGCGCAAAGAGAATAATGCGAGATTGTGCTAGCCCTGTACAAGATTTGAAGGAACAACTTTAACAAAAAAAAAAACAGGGTTATATTAAAATTATAATATGAAAATATTCAAATATTAGCTGAAAATACATCCAGCCTTCTTTCTGTTTATTTAAATATTCACTACATTACTTTATACATCACCAATTTCTTAAGTAAATTCAGTTTTTTGTACAATATAAAAAGAATCTTATAATATTAAATCTATGTTAACTCGCGAGATGTGTACAACACGCCCGCATTCGCATTAAACTTGATCTAACCGAGCAAACGAGAAATAAGAGAAATTTAACAAAATAATTAAAATTATGGTAATTATTACAAGTTACCTACACTATTTTTATGTTCAACATTTTATGTCAATATTAAATTATTATCTATACTTAATTCTAGCCTATGATATAACATTATAAATGATGAAAACGTATCTTTTGATATCATTCAACAATAATCCATTAACAATTCGCATTCCATTTACTCTCATCTATCAAACGGAAAATTAAAACTAATCTCAGTAACAACGAGAAGTCTGTATCAGTGACAGTCTCTGATTTTTTCCCCTTTTGGTTTCCTGCCTCGCTTCTTGCCAGAGGTGACACCGGCGAGGACCATGGCGGCACGTTTGGCCAGGCACGACTTACAGAACCAATCCTCGGTTGCGCCCGGCTCTTCTGTGATGCCGACACACACCCAGTGGTACCAACCGTCGCACCCATCACAACCTATCATAGGCGAACCGTTGTCCGGTTGCCCACACGCTGGACAGACCCAAATCTTGTTACCGTGGTCATCCACATAGAAAGGCGTCGGTAGCGGACCAACCGGCTTGTCGATAGCAACCGGCGGTGCCACCGAGCCCTCTTCTGATATCGATGCGGCCTCGTCATCGAAATTTTCGGCGTGACCCTTTTTCGATAACGGTTTAAATAGTATCCTCTTGTATTTCGAATGGCTTGAAGGGGGGCGATTCTTTCTCGATGGCGAATTTCCTGGCGGCGGTGACGATGATTGACCTTCCGTTTCCGCGATGTGGTTATGTTTATGTGAATGTTTCTGTTTGGGCGGCCTAGTCACTAGTGCAGATATTTGCGCTAATTCTGGAGATCTACTGTATTCTCGAGAAACGGGCTCGTCTTTTATTGGAGAGCTTTCTTCTTCTTCTTTTTTTACTATTGGTTTAATATTTAATTTAAATAAATCAGGAGAACTTGGGGGCATTGGTGAATTGGAATTGGAAGAACTCAATTTTAATGTTAGTTTTGGTACCAATGCATCTACAAGTTTCTCTTTTTTCTTGTCCTTTTTCTCTTTTTTTATTCTATCTTTTAATTCTTGCCTTTCTTCCTTCTCTCTTTTCTTTTCAGACTTATCTTTACTTTTATCCTTCTTATCTTTTTTCTTTTTAATTTTGATGCCATCTTTATCTTTCTTTTCTTTTTTATGTGATTTGTCCTTTTTCTTATCAGCAAATTCTACTTCTTTTTCTGGAACAGTATTGGGAACAGCAGTTTTGATTGGAACAGGCCTTTGTGGTTCTGGCTGTGGTTCAGGATTCGTAACGATTGTCGGTGGAGGAGTGGGCACGCGAGGCGGTGGCGTTGGTTCTCGTGGCGGCTCTTGTCTAATAGGTTCCATTTTAGGTGGATTTAATTCTATAGTTATATCTGGCTGTACAGGAGGCATTTTATATAAACTCGATTTATGATCTTTATTTGATTTGGATTTTGGTTTTTGTAAAATGTTTGGAATGGTTGGAGCTTTGTGCTTTTCGTGTCTATCTCGATCGCGAGCCATCATTAATGTCTTATGCATTCCTCTATCATCCTCATTATCCACAGGAATAACTTCTAAACTAGGACGTCTCAACATTGGGGGTATTTTCATAGATGAGGAACGAGATGATTGAGAAAAATTACCCATTGGCATAAGATGATTAGGCATACCTGGACCTAAGGCACCAGGTAAGAAACTAGGACCTGGTATCAATCCAGGTCCAGTTCCTAAGGCAAATGGATTTGTCAATAAACTTGGCCCTGGTAGTCCTCTTAGTGCAGGGTTGTTAGCAAAACCTGCAAGGAAATCACCACCTGGAATTAGACCATGGTTAGGTATTAAACCAGGCCCGGGCATAAGACCTCTTCCTGAGGCCATTGCTGAAAAAAATGGAAATGCAGGTGGCATCTGCGGCAATTTAGTTTCATTCTTTGGCCTTCCTGACTTTGGAGACTTTGCATTACCAAGTTTCATTTTCTTCTTCTCTGCTTGAGCCATCTCATACGCTAATTGTTGCTGCTGTTTTTTAAGCAACTTTGCCTGTAATTTTGCTGCTTTATCCTTTTTCTCCCTGTGTTTCTTTTCTTTTTTAATTTTTGGACTGACACTAGCTACATCTTTGGGAAAAGGTACCTGCAGCGATTTGTTAATAGATATACTTGGTCTGTGTTCTGGAACTACTGGTCTAGAAGGAGGCATAGGTAAATTGTCCATTGAATCATCATCAATGCTAATAACTTCATGAGCTCTAATATCAATTTCTGTTGACAAATCTAATGCACTATTATTATTATTGTTCACAATGGGTTCAGGGTCAGGTTCTGATTTTATTCTTATATTTTCACTTATATTATCATGTGGAGAATTTTGCAACCTTGAGATCATAGATTCTAACTGTGACTTCTCTGGTGGAACAACCTCTGGAGTACTCTTGTCTTCCTTAGATTTGTTCGATATCCTTTTAAATATATTAACTTTTGATCTATCTGGCTGAGAGGCCAGTTTTTCTTCTTCATCAATAACCTCCTTTTTGATTTCCACCTCAGGAATGATAGAATTTGATGTTGAAGGTGCTTTATGTACAGGCAATGAATTAGAAATAAGTGGAGACTTTGAAATTGGTATTCTTCTTGGAACAGGAATAGCTTCCTCACCAGGTAAAAATGAATTTGAAATGGGTGGTGGTGGATCTAATGGTTCTTGCTTAATAACTGGCTTAATTGGTTCCAAAACCGGTGGAAGTGCTGTGGAAGTTGAGGGTTGTGTCATCACAGTCTTAGCAGGTGGTGTTACCACCTTTGGCGCTGGCATTGTCACATGATTATGATGTGTGGGATGAACATCTTTACTCTTTATTGGGTATCCAGGTGGATACCTGTCCAATTTACTACTATCCTTAGATTTACTACTTTCACCCTTATGAGACTTATCTTTTCTTTTACTTTTCATTACTTTACCATTCAATAATTTATTTTTCTTGGATTTCTTGTCAACTTTCTCCAGCACGGGTGCATTTGCTGCATTGGGATGGTGCGAGTTGGCTTTATGCTTGTCATGATGTCTTTCAGAAACAAATGTAGGATGTTTGGCTTCCGGCAATTTACCTTCACGGGCAGGAGACAGAAAACCTGACATGGTCATCATCACACTACTGATTTCTCTAGTCCTCTCCTCCTCATCCAATCGTAACCTCGGCCTTTTGCTATTTGGTAATGACACTGGGTCAACAGGTCTCTTGAATATGTCCTTAGATTTCTCAGGGCTATCTGTGACTGATATTTCAGGACTTGCACAGGATGCATTGCTATCAACACTGTCAAGGCCGTTCTGATGGATTTCAACAGTACCCGCAACAACAGGTGTGTCTCTCTCCTTCTCCGGGTACATGGGTGGTAAGTGCTCATGCACATGCATGGGCCTTGTAACGACTTCATGACTACCAGGTTTAAGGAAATTCAAATTAGACTCTTTAGGTTTTGGAAACCTTTCAGTGCTAACCGGAGGGGGTACAGGAGGCACACTCCGGGTGTACTCAGCTAACTCAGGCAATTGTATATGTAAATCACGAAACACTAATCCTAATTCATGTAAATTTGGTTCAGTCCTGTTGAATTGTTCGGCGTATCGGTTAGCTTGCGTGCCCAATGCGGTGACGTACTTTTCCAAAACATGCACCAGAATATCGAGTGGAGTCGAGTTTATACCGTTCCATCCAATAGTTTGACATATTTGCGCAACATTCCTTCGTAGTATCTCACGGGCGTACGCCTCTGACATTATGACACCAACAAAGTTATCTGGAACAAACGTTTATACCAAAATTATTGCTATTAGTGCACGAAGAAATGATACATGTGGAATTTGCCGATCGCAAACTATAACTTTGCATAGCAACCTGATAGCTGTACATACGATACGAAAGCTAAAACAGCAAATCTCATGATTTTTATACCTGCAAGTGTCTAGTAGTACAGAGACGATACTGTGAATGGGTGAAAACTTTGAGTTTGGAACACACATGTATGCTTCGATACAATTTTTGAAATTCACGGGTAAAATATTGAAACTCATTAATAAGTTACGATGCAAAATAACGAAGTGTTTACGTAAAAACTTCTCAGCATTCTACAAACACAGTACCCCGTGCGCCATGATTGCATTTTGGGTTGTCAATTTCGGTGTTGCAAGTTGATAATAAATAAAATGGCGGTCTAATATGGTTGCGTTCACAATTAAACATACATATGTTTGTGTCACTTAATAATATAAAATGACATATTAAAACAATAAGTTAATGCTATAAATGTATGTCAAATTGATGGAAGTAATATATAAATACTAATAATTAATAAGAGAATTTTAATACACATACATCATTTTTCTGTAACAATCTGACAAACTTTAAAGTCCAAATTAAATATTCTGTAGATCCCTTAAGTAAAGATACTTCTCCGCCTGGAAATTGGGTACTTGACAGTTATAACAATAAAATATGAAATATGTTGGATATGATAGCTTATAAGTAAACATTATGCAGTATTTCATTTATTTTTTAATACGTTCTAAGTATTTTAATTTTTAAAAAGAAATTTTCGATTTTTTATCTGTGGATTTTAAATCCCAAAACGGCTACAGTGCTGCCTCAAATGTCATGTGACGTCACTACATCGAAACCAAACAAGACAAATAATAATTAAATCGTTTGCTGTTAGAGTTGGTTGAATTTATGTTGTGAACCGAAATGGAGCCATACTATATTAAAGATGATAGCGTGAACCTGCTTAAAGAAGATCCATATATGCAGTGCAATAAATCAAAATGGATACAAAAACTTCCGTGAGATAACCTATGGAAATATCAAATAAACAACGTAAGTAAAACATTCTTTATATTTACATTTAATCATATCGGACAATTAAAACATTTCTTAACTGACTTCAGACAGAAGAAAGGTTGTCTTCAAGTAATTATTAAGATTTTTTTAAATATACTTATATTCTTATGTGAACTGTTTTAAGGTTATTAATTGGTTATATTTATATTTACAGATCTTCCCGACAATCGTATAGTGACAACGTTATAGAGTATGTGCAGTTTAAGAGGAAGGCAAGTTTGTGTTTCATGAAAAGTAAAAGTTGTCCTGAACACAAGGTACATCAATGAAAATGAAAATGTGATGACTGTCCTGCCTAGAAGAAGTGAGGAGCCAAAAGTTTCGAAAGTGGGCACCAGTCTGAAATACATAAAGTAAAGTACACGGGAAATAGTACTTCTTTACTTGCGTAACCTACCCAACAAGATGAAGGAAGAAAAGTGACCATACAGTTCCTATTATTGCATTGCAATTTAATTCTGAAAATGACAGTGATCAAAATATATATCCATTTGTTACGGAAAATAATTTTAGTACCTAATGAAGAAAAGCAGACACGCAAGCAGCACAAAAATTTAGCTTAGGTGATCTGTAGTAATTATTGTAACTGTAACATATGATAAATATATTCAAAAGTTCTACTGTGTGTACTCACTAATAGAACCATATAAACCAATTAACAAACAAATCATGTATTTTTAATTATACAGTCCTGTAACTTAATCAGTGCACATACACATCAATGATAACAAAGTCATGAAATATTTTAATTGTGTCCTATTAATTACAGAATGTTCCCTTAAAATAGAATTCTCATAGACGTCTTATAATTCTATTCTTATCATAGACATCTATATAATATATTAAATATATGAATACTTCCACTTGCTGCTTTGTTTTGATTACGTCCCGTTCCAATGATTTGGAATTGACGAATCACTCGAGAGTTACTAAATTTATTCCTTTTTTCAATAATACTTCTCTTACATAGATAGTATAAAATGTCATTGCTTGCAAACAGAGGATTTAAACATATAAGAATCTGCAAGTTCTTTAACGTTTATGAGATTTGGGTTTAGGAACTTGTATAAGTGTTAAAGTCACACTTTTTCAAGCCTACTGCCAATCGTTTTACACCTGCAACCTCTGGACCAAATATTCGCGGAAGGCATACAACGCTCTGCGTGTTCAGTACAATGACGCTTTTAGGGTGCTGATGGGGCTGCCACGTTACTGCAGTGCATCAGGAATGTTTACTGAAGCGCGTGTAGATGATTTCTATGCGATCATACGCAAGAGGATCGCATCCCTGATGCGACGTGTGACTGGCAGCACCAACAGCCTCGTAAGCGTCATTAGTAATAAGATCAACAGCCCAATAATGAGCCACTGGAATATGGTGCACGTGATCTCCGCGGGAATGTCGCATAGAAAATAATTTTAGTTGTATTGTCATATTTGTTATTTATTATTATTACTTTTTATTTCTTATTTTTAATTATAATAAATTTTACTAACATAGGTTTTTAAGTACAATGTAAATACTAACAAAATATGGACTATGTCTGAATTAAATTGAAATAAATAAATAAATAAAATAAATAAGCAAATTTGTTAGGATATTTAGCGATCGTACTTGTACACATCGTCACTGCACACGTCTTATAACTTGTCATTTATTTAAATTTTAGTTATAATAGCTAAATAACTCTCAATTTTCTTCTAAGCGTTGTTTGTTTACAGCGTAATGACGTTCCGCCACAAAATGACACTTGACCGCCTGATTTAACGCGACGTTCCGTTCACCGTAAAGAAAGTTCGATTTTTATTAATGAATAGCCCTTTTTTCGAAAAAGTGATCAATGAAAGGCATATATAATACGTATACTAATTCATTAAAACACTTTCCCAAAAAGTGCCAAGTAGCCAATTAATTGATTTTAGTACAATACATTTTTGCAATTGTACATTTGGTGACGCAGCGGCACATTTGGATTTTGAATGCACCTTAAGGCTTTAAAGTAGAGTGAAGGGTAATAAACGTTATAAACTAGCCAATTATTAAAGTATTAAACAGCCCTCTATACTTCTAAAGTATGTATAATTATACTACAATTTAAAATGTTTTCAATTAATATTAATTAATTAGCGTAACAGTTACGTTCAGAAATAAAAATATTGTCACATTGCCATTAAAAACAACGATTCAATACAAAATCGTAACTACAGATAACTTGATTTAAAATATACATGATACAAGTAATGTACTATTTAAGTGCTTTCAATTTAATATACACTATAATTTATTATTTTATTTAATAAAGAAACTGAAAAAGATATTTTTCCAAATTCTATTTCTTTTTACGGATGTTACTGATCCATAGATAACTTTATTATTTTTCAAATTGTGAACACTGAACACTGTCAAGGCGTTTGACATTTTGTCAAACAAAACCGCAAATGGTTTTCTGACGATGTGCTTTTTGTAGATAGAATTCCATAATTCTTCATTTTTATACGAGATCAACGGATTTGTTTTGCATGTTGTATGATACGAGGGTTATTAGGCATTCAAGGGAAGTGTTATCTAGTGCCGTTTGTTGGTGTGATTTAAAAAATTACAAGTACTGCTGGCTGGATAGAACTTAGTTTGTAAAGTTCGTGGAACTGCGTTGGAGTTAGAACCTATGTCCAAAATGACTACGTCTTCCGAGGATGTTTTGTTGAGCGTAGGGCATGTAAGATTTAAAAAGGGTGATGGTACCCTATATGTAATGAACCAAAGGCTGGCGTGGATGATGGAAAATCGAGACACGGTCGCTGTGTCTCATAAATATGCTGATATTAAAAGTAAGTTCCATATTTTAATATATCGTTCGACTGGATATATCTAGTCCATGTTTCTGTTGTCTACATTTGTTAGTATATCAATGGTTATTGTAAAGCTTGGTAATGAATGCATGCCCTTGAATCAATATCTTTCTTAAGGTCATGGTTGTTAAATATGTCAAATATTTTATGGTTTTCAATGTAGTTATAACTTATACAAATATTTGTATGTGATGCACATTGACCTCCTACAAAACACTCCTATGTGAAATTGTATCGCTATGGCATGTTGCTATCAATTATCTATTAGAATACTTGATTAAGTTTTTTTTTTTATAATATAAGAGTAGCAGATGAGCATGCAGTCCACCTGATGGTAAGTGGCTACTGCTACCCATGGACATTTGTAATCAACCCCAGATAGGATTAGACATTCCTATTTGAGGTCAGCCACAGATGCGCCGCTTCCCCTGAGGACTAAGCTGGAACGCCTCGGAAAAGTCTTTCTCCCTTACCACACCCTTCAAACCGGAACACATCTGCGCCTAACACTGCTGTTATTAGGTGGAAATAGGTGTGGCGATGGTGCCGCCAAAGTCAAATCACAAAGGGTTCTACCACCTTCAAAAGTAACCACTATTATACCAGAATATAGCAGCACTCCACCTGATAACTAAGTTATAATGCCTCATGTGAGTGTCTCATTCTTTTATATCTTTAAAACTGAACTAGCAGCACTCGACAATGCTATTATAGGGTAGAAACAAGTTTTGTGGTATAAGTTATGTTTTAACTTTTTAGCACAAAAAATTTCACCTGTTGGCAAGCCCAAAGTTCAGCTCCAAGTAGTTCTACATGATGGATCATGTTCCACGTTCCACTTTGTTAACCCGGCCGGAGCGGACGCCCAAGCTAAGGACCGAGATCAGGTGAAGTCCCTGCTCCAAAACTTGCTGCCGAAGTTCAAGAGGCAGATTGATGGTGAATTGGAGATGAAATCTAGGTATTATAGTTATGTTATTAATAATCATATTACTCACCAATATAACAACTTGGTCAAATATTGATGTTTGATGTTTGGACCTTAGAGGATACTAAGAGACGCTAACTATAAGTATTAATAATGGGCTATCCATAAATTACATTGTACAATTTTTTTAAGATAGCCCTTATCGCCGAATGGTGCTATTTGCATATTCAAAATTAAAGATTTAAGTATTTGTTAAAGTTATAGTTTTATGCATCCAGCTCTTAAAAAATATGCTATTCTAAAGAATAAAATTTTCGTTACTGTAAATATATTGTTTGTATTATTTGTTGGGGAGATCTAAGTTTTACAATAACTACACACCACTGGTGGTTTGACAGGAATTATGTAAAAAGACCATAATGTACACCAGCTGAATGGTTCATACTCTTCACAGAATAATGTGTTTACAGATTACTATCACTACATCCAACTCTAAAGCATTTATACGAGGACCTGGTGATATCTAAGGTTATTAATAGTGAAGAATACTGGAATACGCCCACATTGAAACATTATACGGAATCCACTAATATCAAACAGGAAGCTGGTGAGTATGTAATGATATTTTTTTTCTTGTTGTACATTTTTTTTTTATAATATAGGGGGCCTAGATGAGCATTCTGTCCACCTGATGGTAAGTAGCTACTGCCGCCCATGGACATTAATAAACCCCAGATAGGATTAGATATTCCTACCTGAGCCACAGATTCGCCATTACTGTTCATGGTACAATCCATTCATATATCTGAATAATGAATTTCAATATCTATTCTATGTATGGGTTGTTTGTGAAAATAAATAAGGAGTTTCCTAACTCTTACTAGTATGCATCGTCATATGATGGTTAGACTCTCTACCAAGTAGATTAGTCTATGAATCCTAGTGTAGGTTATAATAATAATAATATAATAAGAGTGTTAATTTATTTACCTTTTTTAAGTTGAAGCAGTCTTTCCTTGTCTTTTTAAAGCACTTTATCCTTTGAGCTTCATATTCACTGTATCCCACACGAAATATTGAAGTTATTGTATACATTTTTGGGCTGTAGAACACCAGACAATACAAGAACAGTATTCAAAATACGAGATCGTATCAAGACTGTTTCCTATCTCATAATCTTTCATTTTGTTGTAGCGTCTTGTCTGAGTCTCAGATGTGTTGTGCCCTTAACCCGGGAGCGGTATATTTGTACTCTTAAAAGATATTTATTTGTTATTTTTTCTTACAGTGAAATAATAAATGGGTAATTCTTTAGTTGTATCCACTCAGAGATTGAAGTCTGTATGCTATTGGTTATAGTATTTATTAAGTTTTTAGACATTCTAACATAATGACATCAAATTTATTGTTAGACAAAACATAACTTGCGAAAATCATGATTTTTAAAGAACAGTTATTTTAAAAACACAAACAAACCATGTTCATTTGTTGGTTTTTATGTTTATACATTTTTAGTTACTTCAGCAGTGATAGCCTAGGAGTTAAAAACTCCCCCTCTTGATCGAGCGGTCTGAGGTTCAAATACCAGGCATGCATTTCTGATTTATCAAAGTTATGTGCGTTTAAGAAATTAATTAACACTTGCTTAAATGGCGAAGGAAAACCTGTAGGAAACCTGCATATCTGAGAAATCTTAAAAAAATAGTTTTCAAAACGAATTGAAGTCTACCAATTTAGCCAGCCATTGGCCAGCGCGGTGTACTATGGCCTAATCCTTCTCATTCTGACTGGAGACCTGTGCCCAGCTGTGGGATAGTAATGGGTTGATGATGAACCAGTCTACTATCGAAAACAAACACTATATATAAATATTTTGTAACCATTCCTTCATCTCCAGGTGTCTCCGGAGCTTTCCTAGCTGACATCCAACCACAGACAGACGGCTGCAACGGTCTCAAGTACAACCTAACCCAAGATATTATAGACGCGATATTCAAGACATACCCAGCTGTCAGGAAGAAACATATAGACTATGTGCCCAATAAGATGACGGAAGCTGAATTTTGGACCAAGTTCTTTCAATCACATTATTTTCATAGGTAAATATGTAATGACTCACTGATCCTAATATTGGACTGCCTTATGCAGATTATAAAGTTTTTATTATTAAACACTAGGTATAAAAATTGTCCAATAATGATCTGGATGTACTTGGTTTTATGTCTGTCCGTAGCATCCATAACATTTAAGACTTACGTGGTATTATTAGTGTAGGAAGTGTTTTAATATTTTTAACATCTATTGTTTATATACTGGTAGGAAACATAAATCTTTATATTCAATTGTGAATTATTAATAGTGAATAGTTAACTTTATGGGTAAGAACTTTTATGAAAATACTTTTACTCTTACACTTATAGGAAATATTAGTATTATTTCTTTTAACAAAATTATTTTACTGTTATCAACAGGGATCGTATAGCATCATCATCGAGTAAGGACCTGTTCGGAGAATGTGCCAAAATGGATGACCAAGCAATCGCCTCGGCTATGAAACACACCACATTGGATCTCACAGTGTGTATTATCTTATATATAAAATTCTTGTGTCACAATGTTAGTTACCGTACTCCTCCGAAACAGCTTTACCGATTTTCACCAAATTCATGCATATTCAGTAGGTCTGAGAATCGGCTACTATCTATTTTTCATACCCCTAAGTGATAAGGGTTGTTCACCCTTTACATTTTTTTATTTATATGGCAATACAACGTTTGCCCGGTCAGCTAGTTTTATTATTATAATTGCAAATGGTAATGTGATTATAGAGCTTAGTTTAAAAGTAGTAGAATTTTGTGACCAACTGTGTTTTGAAACTAAGTTGCAGTATGACGTAATGCCGCGTTTATTCACAAACTATACAAACACAACTGGAGTGTATGTGGTGTAAATGGTTGGATATAGGTTATATCAATATCATTTTGCATTTGTTATGTAATAAGGCACAAGTACTTTTATCAGGCATACCACTAAAGTATTTAAATTTATTAGTAGGTATAAATATCAATTTAATGCCTACTTAACATCAGTTACATACCAATTTCAAAATATTATTAGAAATTAGGTGTGGAAGGTAGACCTACTTATCTGAGGGTTTCCAACTTAGTCCTCAGAGTTAGCAATGCATCTGTGGCCGATCTCAGTTAGGACTCCTAATCTTATCAGGGATTGATTCCAGATGTCCATGGGCAAACAGTGGCAAAAAGTGTAAGAAAATAATGAAAAATATCTTTTTAATTAGCATTTAATAATTTAGATTATTATTGGTCGTCAATATACTAAAAAAATGTTTTCTAGGTTGATATACCTCAGTTTACGGAGCCAGTGCCCTTGCTGCCAGAGGACGAGGGTCCTGTTGAGAAGGATAAAGGCGACAACGCGTCCATACACAGGAATATGATCAAACGGTTCAACCAACACTCCATTATGGTAATTATTTGTTATTATATACTATTTTTTCCTCCATCCCATATAAGTAGCATAATGGAGTATGCTTCAGGCATCTCTTAGTTGTAGAGAGATCTGTTCCTAGGCAAATTACGTTTCATAGACAGATATTTTGTTAGGTTACTTTTATCTAATAGTATTGTCAAATTTGCCGTGTTCTGTTTTAAATATTTTGGCAAGAAAGACTTACACAAGGAATTGGAACTTAGAACTTATGTGTACGAGATTCGTGTTCAATTTCAGATCAAGAATTTTAAAAAACTAAACTAAAACACTACCTCCTCTTTTTCAAAAGTAAATAAACTTATTACTAGTCTATTTATATGTAATTTTTTTATGTTACAGGTGCTCAAAGCTAGTCATAAATCAAATTCTAGTACTATCAGTAGTAATTCTAGTAGTAAAACAACAAATAACAACAAGGTTGTTGAGAATGGAATGAGAGAGACGAACGGTTTGGAGAAGCGGCCGGCGGATGAGAAAACTGGTGAAGAACCTGTGGATAAGAAAAGGCGAATATTGGAAAAGATACACTATGAAGATCTGGACGATTCGAATAGAAATGAGGAAGCACAGGAGTTAAAGTTAGCTAAGGTGAGAGAAAATGATATTGGTAGCAAAAAAAAAATCTTTAGTAATTTTCTTTTTTTTAAATACAAGTAACAAAAAGCCACGCTCTTATGGCTGTAGACTGCTAATACACGTTTTTATGTAACATCAAAAGATTTTAAATAGAACTGGACCAACTAGTACGGGTGTTTCCATTGCAATATATAGATCATATATTTATATGGAGGAGTTCGGGTGCAATCCACAAGAGTGGTCCTTCGAACCGGATATTGCTTCCAATATATTTAAACACATTTAAATATATTACATTTGTAATAATAATTTAATAATGATGTGTAAAACTTTGTTGCAATAAATAAATTTGATTTACTTCTTGAAAAAAAAAAAACACCATTTAATTTAGTTATACTATTTATAAATATGTGTAATTAAAATAATAATAATAATTCTGTTCTGTTCACAGATAGAAAGATATTTACTAGGCCCCTCCTCCCAGCTGCAACAGACGTGTCCGCAGACGACGAACCCACCACCCTTGTCGGCGCTCGCGTCTATATGCCAGGTCAGTTATTATTGTTATTTAATTTGTCCAAGGTATTGACCGCGCCTAAGTGCTAGTCCGCTCCGAATGTAGAAACGAGTTGCGTCGCAACAGCAAATTGTAGCGGGACTGAGACAGCGCGGGATGACCTCCCCCGTACCCGTCCGCTGCCCGCTTTCGCCCACGTGTAAATAGCTGCGTTAGTGTGCCCTTACGTTTCTACGGAGTATATGCTACGGAGTATTGGCTCTCTGACTACTCCTGCGCGACAAATTCAGAGCGGACTAGAAGTTTGGCGCGGACTCTATCTACATTATAGGAGGGCATTTCAAAATTTGACATTATGCCAATTTTTAGTAATTTATAAAATACGTTGTGTTCAGGCGTGGTCGAGCGGGCAGCAGTGCTCGCGGCCAGTGCGGGTGAGCGCGGCGGCGGCGGTGGGCGCGCTGGGCGAGCTCAGCCCGGGCGGCGCGCTCATGCGCCAGCACCACGCCGCCTCCATGGCACGTGAGTGACGTCACACCATACTGTTGTACGTGCGGTCGAGCGGGCAGCAGTGCGCGCTGGGCGAGCTCAGCCCGGGCGGCGCGCTCATGCGCCAGCACCACGCCGCCTCCATGGCACGTGAGTGACGTCACACCATACTGTTGTACGTGCGGTCGAGCGGGCAGCAGTGCGCGCTGGGCGAGCTCAGCCCGGGCGGCGCGCTCATGCGCCAGCACCACGCCGCCTCCATGGCACGTGAGTGACGTCACACCATACTGTTGTACGTGCGGTCGAGCGGGCAGCAGTGCGCGCTGGGCGAGCTCAGCCCGGGCGGCGCGCTCATGCGCCAGCACCACGCCGCCTCCATGGCACGTGAGTGACGTCACACCATACTGTTGTACGTGCGGTCGAGCGGGCAGCAGTGCGCGCTGGGCGAGCTCAGCCCGGGCGGCGCGCTCATGCGCCAGCACCACGCCGCCTCCATGGCACGTGAGTGACGTCACACCATACTGTTGTACGTGCGGTCGAGCGGGCAGCAGTGCGCGCTGGGCGAGCTCAGCCCGGGCGGCGCGCTCATGCGCCAGCACCACGCCGCCTCCATGGCACGTGAGTGACGTCACACCATACTGTTGTACGTGCGGTCGAGCGGGCAGCAGTGCGCGCTGGGCGAGCTCAGCCCGGGCGGCGCGCTCATGCGCCAGCACCACGCCGCCTCCATGGCACGTGAGTGACGTCACACCATACTGTTGTACGTGCGGTCGAGCGGGCAGCAGTGCGCGCTGGGCGAGCTCAGCCCGGGCGGCGCGCTCATGCGCCAGCACCACGCCGCCTCCATGGCACGTGAGTGACGTCACACCATACTGTTGTACGTGCGGTCGAGCGGGCAGCAGTGCGCGCTGGGCGAGCTCAGCCCGGGCGGCGCGCTCATGCGCCAGCACCACGCCGCCTCCATGGCACGTGAGTGACGTCACACCATACTGTTGTACGTGCGGTCGAGCGGGCAGCAGTGCGCGCTGGGCGAGCTCAGCCCGGGCGGCGCGCTCATGCGCCAGCACCACGCCGCCTCCATGGCACGTGAGTGACGTCACACCATACTGTTGTACGTGCGGTCGAGCGGGCAGCAGTGCGCGCTGGGCGAGCTCAGCCCGGGCGGCGCGCTCATGCGCCAGCACCACGCCGCCTCCATGGCACGTGAGTGACGTCACACCATACTGTTGTACGTGCGGTCGAGCGGGCAGCAGTGCGCGCTGGGCGAGCTCAGCCCGGGCGGCGCGCTCATGCGCCAGCACCACGCCGCCTCCATGGCACGTGAGTGACGTCACACCATACTGTTGTACGTGCGGTCGAGCGGGCAGCAGTGCGCGCTGGGCGAGCTCAGCCCGGGCGGCGCGCTCATGCGCCAGCACCACGCCGCCTCCATGGCACGTGAGTGACGTCACACCATACTGTTGTACGTGCGGTCGAGCGGGCAGCAGTGCGCGCTGGGCGAGCTCAGCCCGGGCGGCGCGCTCATGCGCCAGCACCACGCCGCCTCCATGGCACGTGAGTGACGTCACACCATACTGTTGTACGTGCGGTCGAGCGGGCAGCAGTGCGCGCTGGGCGAGCTCAGCCCGGGCGGCGCGCTCATGCGCCAGCACCACGCCGCCTCCATGGCACGTGAGTGACGTCACACCATACTGTTGTACGTGCGGTCGAGCGGGCAGCAGTGCGCGCTGGGCGAGCTCAGCCCGGGCGGCGCGCTCATGCGCCAGCACCACGCCGCCTCCATGGCACGTGAGTGACGTCACACCATACTGTTGTACGTGCGGTCGAGCGGGCAGCAGTGCGCGCTGGGCGAGCTCAGCCCGGGCGGCGCGCTCATGCGCCAGCACCACGCCGCCTCCATGGCACGTGAGTGACGTCACACCATACTGTTGTACGTGCGGTCGAGCGGGCAGCAGTGCGCGCTGGGCGAGCTCAGCCCGGGCGGCGCGCTCATGCGCCAGCACCACGCCGCCTCCATGGCACGTGAGTGACGTCACACCATACTGTTGTACGTGCGGTCGAGCGGGCAGCAGTGCGCGCTGGGCGAGCTCAGCCCGGGCGGCGCGCTCATGCGCCAGCACCACGCCGCCTCCATGGCACGTGAGTGACGTCACACCATACTGTTGTACGTGCGGTCGAGCGGGCAGCAGTGCGCGCTGGGCGAGCTCAGCCCGGGCGGCGCGCTCATGCGCCAGCACCACGCCGCCTCCATGGCACGTGAGTGACGTCACACCATACTGTTGTACGTGCGGTCGAGCGGGCAGCAGTGCGCGCTGGGCGAGCTCAGCCCGGGCGGCGCGCTCATGCGCCAGCACCACGCCGCCTCCATGGCACGTGAGTGACGTCACACCATACTGTTGTACGTGCGGTCGAGCGGGCAGCAGTGCGCGCTGGGCGAGCTCAGCCCGGGCGGCGCGCTCATGCGCCAGCACCACGCCGCCTCCATGGCACGTGAGTGACGTCACACCATACTGTTGTACGTGCGGTCGAGCGGGCAGCAGTGCGCGCTGGGCGAGCTCAGCCCGGGCGGCGCGCTCATGCGCCAGCACCACGCCGCCTCCATGGCACGTGAGTGACGTCACACCATACTGTTGTACGTGCGGTCGAGCGGGCAGCAGTGCGCGCTGGGCGAGCTCAGCCCGGGCGGCGCGCTCATGCGCCAGCACCACGCCGCCTCCATGGCACGTGAGTGACGTCACACCATACTGTTGTACGTGCGGTCGAGCGGGCAGCAGTGCGCGCTGGGCGAGCTCAGCCCGGGCGGCGCGCTCATGCGCCAGCACCACGCCGCCTCCATGGCACGTGAGTGACGTCACACCATACTGTTGTACGTGCGGTCGAGCGGGCAGCAGTGCGCGCTGGGCGAGCTCAGCCCGGGCGGCGCGCTCATGCGCCAGCACCACGCCGCCTCCATGGCACGTGAGTGACGTCACACCATACTGTTGTACGTGCGGTCGAGCGGGCAGCAGTGCGCGCTGGGCGAGCTCAGCCCGGGCGGCGCGCTCATGCGCCAGCACCACGCCGCCTCCATGGCACGTGAGTGACGTCACACCATACTGTTGTACGTGCGGTCGAGCGGGCAGCAGTGCGCGCTGGGCGAGCTCAGCCCGGGCGGCGCGCTCATGCGCCAGCACCACGCCGCCTCCATGGCACGTGAGTGACGTCACACCATACTGTTGTACGTGCGGTCGAGCGGGCAGCAGTGCGCGCTGGGCGAGCTCAGCCCGGGCGGCGCGCTCATGCGCCAGCACCACGCCGCCTCCATGGCACGTGAGTGACGTCACACCATACTGTTGTACGTGCGGTCGAGCGGGCAGCAGTGCGCGCTGGGCGAGCTCAGCCCGGGCGGCGCGCTCATGCGCCAGCACCACGCCGCCTCCATGGCACGTGAGTGACGTCACACCATACTGTTGTTGTATGGTTCTACCTGTGGACAGTAAATCCATACGTCGCTGGTTCATATCCGGCTCGAAGGACCATGAAACAAGTTCTTGTTGCTGATATGGTGGTTGATGACAACGGACAACCTTTTACTGGTTAACTGGTTTTTATTCTAATAACGACTAAATGGTAATGGTATACACGATTTTAACAACAACTAATGGTAATGAATACGCGCTGCCCTAGTGGCTGCTGGTTACATATTAACTTATATTAATAGAACTAATTTAAAGAAAGCGATTGCGCTTCAATTGTAACTATGCAAAAACGTGTAATCGCTGTTCGATTGTGCAAATCCGAACACGTTTATCTTTGGTAGGCAAAACGTTGAATAGATAAAAAAAAATTCAATACTACCCATGGTTAGTATTTATATTCCTAATATTTATTTAATAACATATTTTTAAAAATACATTTTTCATTGCAGAACTAGTCCCACCGGACGTGAAGAGCGAGCTGCACCGCCTGTACCTGTCCGGCGGCGAGTTGCTCCGCGAGCTGTGGCGCAGCTTCCCGCAGCCCGGCGCGGGCGCGGACGCCGAGGACACTGCTGCTAGAGCGGACAAGTTCTATGAAGCGTTGCTTAGGTTTAGGAATGTTAAGTTGAGGCCGTTTGAAGTGAGTGGACTTGCCATTAAATTTTAATGTTGTCTATTTGTGTTATATTCGTATCATAATAACAACAACAGTATTAGGACAGATATATTGTTGATGGTTGACGACCTATCGAGATTCGACTTCGGAGGGACTACCACAACACTTCTGTCTGCTTGATGAATTAAATCTTTTAAAATTAAAAAAACGAACCTCAAAAGGTTTAACGAAGGTAACGTATTTCAGCGAAACAGTGCTAAGCACAGATGTGTTCTTGAATATGTGTTAAGGGACTGTCAACATTTCAACAGTCTTTAAATGTAGTAATGCATCTGTTACCGACCTCAGACACACAAAAATATAATAAAATATAAGACCTCAATCGATAAAGTCGTTTAAAAGTAACACAGAAACTAACTGACCCACGTATAGAAATAATCCTTATTTTATTATACTCCGTTGAAATAATTACAATTTGAAATATATATATTTTTTTTATTTTCAGGATAAAATGCTCCGGGAACTCACCCCACTAGCGACAACACTAACGAAACATATGAACCAAATGATAGACACAGCGTGCGCTAAATATTCTCTATGGCAACAGCGGCAAGCCAAACTACGGTAGCGATAGTGAAACTTATTGTTTAGACAATAAGACTTTTGAAAAACAAATGTAAATTGAGAGCTATAGAGTTGGGCATGTTTTGAAAGTGTCTTGTATAAAATAAACTAACTTACACGACATTGAGTTATAGTGAGTTGCGAAGTTACTAAGTTATAAGAATGCTTCGGGAAGTAACTAAACTATTCATAAACACATTAATTATTTGTGCTTTGAAATGTTACTGAATTATAAAGATGTTTATAGTTACTGAATTTAAATGCTCCAGAAAGTAACTAAATCAATCTTAGAGGCACATTGAACAGTCTACAACTCTTGTAAATTAATAATGCTTCCAGAAGTTACTAAGTTATACAAAATGCTTCGAAGTAACTAATCTGATCTTCCTATCTGAATTACTGAATAACATTAATAGCTTCGATAAGTTAATGAGTTATAAAATTGCTTTGGTGAGTAATTAAAAGTAAAAGTATCAAAGTGAGGTGAATCAAACAATTTAATAAATTGTATAGTTACTTCAAATATTGAGTTACTAAAAAATACTCCGAGAAGTAACTAAACTGATGGGGAATATAATGAATAATCTGTACTGAATTGTTATAATGCTTATTTAAGTTATATTAAAAATAATGCGTCGGAAAGTAATTGATCTAATACGCATAATAACTAATGCCATCGAATGCCCATTTAAAGTGGCAATCCTAGAGTTATGATCTTTTTTCCGATGTTAATATAACTTATTATTGAACTGTTATATATCTTCCTTTTATATTCAATTTCATACGAACCAAATAGTATTTCACGTGTTCAAAAGTCGTTGTGAATCTTATTTTAATAGCAATACAAATACATAGTTGAATAAATGCTGTTATTTCGTGTTATGTAAATAAACCAAGTAGTCATCAAGAATTTATATTTCAATATCAGATGATTTCATTCATATAGTTATATGATGATAATATGACAAATAAGACTTTTTATGTTTTGTCTCAGAAAAAAGAATTAGTCCCTATTTTAGGCTGGCAAATCCATATCTTTGGGAAATATTTACGAACTTGCCTCATAATGTTTTCCTTCTTCATAATTAATATTAATTTAAGAATCAGAGTGGGCGTGCTTATTATATTTATGAATAAAAACAGTCAAATGATACAGGACCAAGTTAGAAAATAAATCGCGTTAATTTCTTCAAACATGCAAAATTATTCTTCAGTAGTATATTTGTAGTAATTTGCTGCATTAAACGAACCTAATGAACTTTCTATAATGTTGGAACGTCACGACTTAGCTATTTGTCAAATTTTTGCTTTCCAAATATCGAAATTTGTCAATTTTTGGTAAACAGAAATTGTTAAATTTCGATCTTCAGTAGGATAAACATTGGATGTATTGTATTTATTAGTAACGGGCGTAAAACACAAATACACGATATGTCGCCACGTCGTGCCACGTCGTAACGTCGTGTAAGTTTACGTTGCCGCGTCGTGATATTCTACGACATCTTGAAAATTGGTTACTGAAACCTGCGTTATTTTTCTCAAAGATATCCATCATTTATGAAAATACTAAGTCTATTTTACTTTTATTCTATGGTGACGTCACAACGTGCTATAACGCGACGCCGTATTGTGTATATTTATGTGATTTAATTCTATCTCTCCTTTACCGGGAGTTAGTTTATCTATTCGTGAATCAGTGAAACCAGGTTCAGTCATTTCCAAAATTCATCCGTATAGATAGGCAAACTGGATTTTTGGAGTTTTTATTTTGAAAATAAAAGTTGAGTTTTGAAATGAACAACATTACAATTATATTTATTTGTACATATACATCTATAAGATTTATCGAATAGAAGAAATAGTTTCAAGTATTGTACATTTCAATGTCTTTTCATCCAATACAATACTATTCTATAGATTATGATAATATTGTTAAAGACCAAAAATGAAACTGCCAGTTAAATGATTTATGAGCTTATGAATATTTAAGTTTCTCTGAACATGTAATATAATAGAATTGATCTATAAATGGGCATCGGGTCTAAAGCCAAAAACAAATGGCGCGAATAAATAATTATGAAGAAACTAGATTAAATCAATTAAAAAATGTTACTGTAACATATGGCTCAATTCTACTCAATAGTATATTTAGCGCGGTTACACGAACGTCGTTAAAAAAAATAGATTTTTTAATCACCAATCAAGTCCAGATAAACATTTCATTTATTACATTAAAATTGTGAATTTTGAACAGTCTCGGTTCGAAATAAATCTCCCGATATCTTACTAATGCCCGTTATTTATAATCAATCTATCCGTTTTTTAATTGAAAAAGATCGAAATCTGATAATGTTGAGCGTAGTATGAAGAAATTCTCAAATGTCAATCTTTGGTGAAAAAAACACTGGATAGATTGACTGACTACAATAATGGATATAAAGGGGAAAGCGGGGTCCAAAATTTGTCAAAATTTCTACCAAAATTTTCTGCATTAAGTTTTCCGTGATTTTAGTACCCGATATCCATTTGTAACAACATACGAGTAGAATAGATATAATTGGTCGAAATATCAAGTTTGTATTCTCCTTAGTGTAATGTTAAGCAATAATAGGTAATTGATATCGTTGTTGACTGTTGTTGATTAAATATCAAATATTATTACTATATTTAATGTATTAGTTAATTCGCTTGGCTTCATTGCATACAATTTATAAGAATTCATGCCTAAACAGTTTTCGTGTTCCGTGAAAATAACCGCTTTTTCAAATTATAACTGCAATTTCAGTTATTACAGTGGAAATTGCCTCTAAAATAGCCAATTTATAAGCCTCTTTCTAATAGACTAAGGTTTTAAAAAAATCCTTTCAAAAATACTTTAGTTGAAATTCAGTTATTTCAGTTAATATACATTAGTTGTTGTTTTATAATTATTATTATTTCAGATTCAATAGTACAATACGTTAATGTGCCGGCCTTTCGTGCAATAGGTTGCAGGTTCGATTCTGTAAATAATAATCTGTGTATGCATATTACAAGTGTTTATTTTATTATTGCAATAATTATAATAGGCATTTTAAGCTATTCAAATATCACAATCAAAGTTTTACGCATAACTGCTCTTACACACTAGATGCTCTGAGCATCGGCGATTCACGTTATGGCGATTGGTAACTGGTTGTATTTATCGAAAACGTATGTTTTAGCGCCTGAATTAGTAATCGCGTTTTTCGCATTCAGCTGCTGCATTGAGCGTCCTAAAGTAGCTACGACCGGCGCTTAAAAGTATTCTGGGTGCATCGTATTGCTGCATTTAGTTTCCGAAAAGAGGCTAGAATGTTGATCCAATGTAGCTAGTGAGACCTCATTAGACCCTAAGGGTAAAACATTTTTGCATAAATTAACAGTAAATTATAATTAAATATGTACCAAGATTGAATAGTTGTTATTGTAATTTAACTGTTATCATTAAACTGTAACTGTCTAAAATTAATGATAGCCAAATTTTATTTCAATCGAAGACTTTGTAGTTCTGGTTACATACTTTTTCAATTTCATATTTTTCCATAAATTGCTGTCTCTCAATCCTTCCTGAAATGTGAAAACGAATTGTACGAAGTTATCTGTGAATGATCCCTTATATCATTCATTCAATTACACATACTATATGAAATGTTTTGTTAATACATAAGAAATCTTTGGATATTACTATTAACTGTTGACTGAATGATGAATCTTTAGAGATTAATACACTTCAAACACTTTATACTATTTTGAAATTGAAATTTAACACCGATAGTTTTGTTAGGACAATGGTAATATTTTATTATTCGTAATTGTTTCTTCCAGATTTTCTTAAAAATATTGTCTTGTAAGTAGTTTTTTTGTTGCAATAAAGTCTTGTTTTTCATGTGTGTATAAAAGCAATTATTTTATGTTAAATTCAATATTTAAAATCGAATTACGTCATGTTTTGGGGCATAGGTGGGGGGCACAAATGCGTGTAAAAAGAGTGTGGGGTATAAGCAATGTAAAAATTATCGATTAAAGATTAATGTTGACGTATGAATAGGTGAAAGCAATATGTGACGTCATAGCTTATAGGAAAGGAGGTAGGGGCATAAAGGTGGATTTCCACCAGAAATGTGAGAGGTAGCTAAGCTATGAATGTGGGTCTAATTATTTGATTTTTATTCAGTGTTTCGTTCGTCATTTCATTAGGTTTGACACATATCTATAGCTTAGCTATCTCGCAAATCTTTAGTGGATAAACACCCTAACGGTAAATTGCGACATTTGGTATAATTATAGATGAGTGTATTTTTGATATGTTGTAATGTGGCTAAATTTTAAAATATATTTTGCTTTTGTATTGAAAATTTAATGAATTATTATTATGTTCAAATCCTAAGTAGTATATTGATTATATTTGGTTTTTCAATGCCATTATATTCTGTACAAAATAATCTGTAGATAAGGAAATACAAAGAGGTTAACACCAAAAAAACACTATGGGACTAAATATATTCTCATGTTCGTTATCTCTTAAGATTTGTCTGTAACGTTCAATTTAATTAATTACCTTTGAAACAGACTAATCAAGTAATCAATAATAGGGAAATCTGTACATCTGTTACTAAGTACTATATTCTCTTCCCATATATTCGAATTTTGAGTCTTCAATGTTAATAGTTATTTCAAATTCGAAATAAGCCTTAGGAGAGCAGTGTTATAAATAATAGTAGTTGTTAAAACAAGTTCTTCAGGTGTTCATAGATGTTTCGAGTGGCTTCCGATAGATGGCGTTGTAACATGTACGGTTACTTCATTCGAAATAGACTCGAAAGAGCAGTCTTGGAATTATTAGTGGTATTCGAGCAGAGTTCATAAGGTGTTCATAGATATTTTGACTGGCTTCCGATAGATGGCGTTGCTACATGTACGGTAATTGTCAATTGTCCACTGTCTTAAAGTTTGGCCCAAGTAGCCGGTTCTTGGACCCCAAAAATAGGGTTCAAATCGTGAATATCTTTTAAGTAACCGAAGTCATACGTATTTATTGAAGTGTAAACAAGAATTGCTTTTAAGTTTAATTAGTAAAAATGCGTTTTCCAGCTGCACGTTTAGTTTTGTTTGAGCTTTCTTTTAACTAGGATTAGACTTTGTTCCTTAAGTTTTTGATTGAAAAATATCGACAATAATTGGCATAGTTTTAAGTGGAAGTCAAAATTACTCGTTACCATATCGGTTCTTAATTATTATTGATAACTTTTCTTTTTATTTTAAGCCGCAATGTCTTTTAAAATTGTTTTTTGATAGTTAAAATTTGAAAGCAATAAATGTTTTGTATCGATTTGTATGTCTGTATAAATAAATATAGTTTTATATATCTATGTATGTATGTAATGTAAAAATGTAAAGTCAGTGTCTTTTTGAGTTTAAAATAAAAATAATTTTGTTATAATAGGTACATTATAGACTTTGTAACTTTGCCGATCAGAATTTCCAATAAATAGATGTACAGGATTAGTTTATTTTTATACATTTTTGGTAAACGGAATAATTGCGAGGTAATTCTGTTTTATTTTATACGCAATTGTATACCATAGATATTGTCTTATAGGGCATCATCGCGTGAAACTAATAACTACGTAACTACGAAAATGGCCGTGCTTTCTTAATCTCGTCTGTAGCTTTTCGAACTTACTTGTGTTTCCTTCAACCCATTTCTATCTCACTGCTGTGAACTGGTCTTCTTTCAGGAGAATAATGTTTAGGCCGTAGTCCAAAGCGCTGGTCAAGTACGAGTCTGTGGACTGTATACTTATAAAGAAGTGTAACAAACTGTCTATAGATATGAATTGTGGTCGATGTTTACCTCTGGATTGCACCGAATATGGACGGCACGAATATGTTTCATAAAGCAATATATGCGCTTCTGATTGGCAAAGTTGTAATGTTTGAACTAAACTATGTTAAATTGAGTGCATCGATTAAGACTCTAAATCTAATGTATATTTCTAAATTTTCTCTTTCAAACTAATCTTAGTCTTAATTTTTAAATATCATGTTTTAAAATGGTAATATTTTGTACGTAAAAATAATTCCACTCGGTATTTTTTTATGTTAATGGGGTCAAAAGAGGACAATGTTCTAGGCAATATTTGAACTAAATGGTGTTTGTGTTTAAAAATATCTATAAAAGCTATCTTACATTCATAATAACATCTCTTATGTGCGATAAAGTACGTAAATATATTTTATCTCGCTTTATACTTATTATTGTAAGTATTGCCGTTTTAAAACGTGACTTATTTAACTAGCTAGTTAGTATTCTAATTTCAGAGGTCTAAGTCAAATGCACTTGATTTAGCATGACATTTGAGTATCGTCAATGAATAATCGATGCTTAGAAATAGTGAATCAACTCCGACTGATGTATTTTGATCATTTAGTTCCTGCTTATGGTCAATTTTGTATAAATACCAAGTATTTGTGTGTCAAGTTAATTGTCACTCATGGTTAATAAAATGTACAACAGACAATTTTGTGTTTCTTTTCTGATTGTGATTGCTATGTAATAATTATGAATGTAATGGAATATTTGAGATTTATTGATTTTGAGAACGATTTAAAAGTTTTGAATGTTCCTGGCAGCTTTTGACAGAAAACGCTTTTTGTTTCATAAAACATGTATCAACAAATTGGTTTTTTTTTATCTTTATAAAGCGGAGTGCGTGCAATGTATTATGGCTACATAAAGTCATAATAAATTGAACCGTAAAACTGAAAATTTTCCCTATATTTTCTAATTAGAAAAAAAGACTTGCACTCCAAATTACATATAGAGTTCATTACGCATGTCCATACAATAACACTTATCATTGAACTGTATGCTCGTCAGTTACTTTATTTAATTCAAGAAAATATAATTATCCTTGTTATCGCATGTAGTGTGCGACCACCCTAATTTCGAATTGAAATTCTCGTGCAATTTTTCAGTGTCCAACCCAGCTTACACGTCGGGTCTAAACCCGGTAGAATGAAAACTAATTTAAATATTAACGCTTCCGGTTATTACGAGGAACGAATGTTAATCTGTGTTACGTTGCTGTCAAGTTGAAAGATGCCCTCGCAATTTAATCAAATTGTACGTGAGACGATGTTTAATAAAACGTACCTCGAATAACTTACTTTAAAATTGGTTAAAAACTACAAATAATAAGTGTTCAAGTTATTTTTGCTAAAAACAGAAATATTACAAAACAAAAATCCCGACAGCTTAAATATATGTAACTTACATAATTTCGATTAATCTGCCGAGAGCTCATAAGTTCAAATTCGTTCGAGCGTTCGATCTGATGGCCTTATCAAAGAATGAGATATAAACACATACGTTTAAACATATTACCTTCCTCAGTAGGATTAATATCTAGTCTGTACTTTCAAAATGCGTAGCTTTATCCAGTTTATTTAGATATTGTTTCGAATAGTAATTTAACAGATAAACCTTTTGACGCCGGGTTATGTGGGACTTTTACCGCACTTGGTGGAGAACTCCGGGATCTCCAACGGAACACAACAGGAGTCCTCCCAACGCGACGCCCTTCTATCGGGCTCTGCCCTCGGGGGAGCAATTTACGCTCCTTTCACATCCTCTGGTGATTACAGCGATATGCGACCACACAAACCGCTGTCCTTCTCGGGATCGCTTGCTGGACGGTTTGAGCTCCCACTCTTGCCGCCCGCAACCCCGAAAGCCCCTTTTAGTCGCCTCTTACGACAGGCATGGGATACCATAGCCCTATTCTGGTCCCGGTACTACAGGGACTTAATAGCTAAACCTGTAAAAGCTGTTTTATTATTACATCTTATGCCTGTCCGAAAAATCAATGAAACAGATCTTCTGATAGTTGTCATATTTACTTTCGGATTAGTTCGAAATTTCCTTTCTGTGGTATTCATTACGCCTACTCGCACAGGCTCTATTCATGTACGAGCTACATTACTTACGGACAATTAAATTCATCCCATCCAATATTCAAAATCAGGTATAAAACGGATAGACACTAAAACAATCATAAAACTCCGATTTGAGTCTCGGTCGTAAAATTTAAAAATTCACAAACGATCAGGATGGGTTTTCTATTCTATTCAAACCGTTTTACGAGGTTCCCGTAACATGCTACAATAATAATCTGGTAAATCTATCGCTTATTTTTAGTACCTACTTTTGTAATTCATAGGGAAAATATGTGATAACATTTTAGATCTATAGAGGTTTCACTATGGAACAATTTAAGCGAATATTGAAATTAAAGTTACTTAAAAAAAACTATATCTAATTATATTACCACGGAATAATTAAAACAATTTCCTTGTTCCGGGAATTGTGAATAATGTGAATTACGATGGATTTAGTTGTAGATATTCCGCAACTGGATAATAGATGGCGCCACAGGTACGTGAATTACGCTATAGTCTTCGAAACAGTTTATACATGCACGTATCCGGCCAAATGGAAATACAGAAATTTATATTTAAATATCGTATAAACATCTGTTTATTGTACCCAGTTTTAATAAAGTTATTAGAATATTTTTATTACTTAAATTAAGCTCTATGTGACTGTCATAAAACCGTGTTAAAATCTGAACCAGATATTGAGCTACAGAACAAAACAAATATTACAACTGAATCCATTATCCTATCGCTAAATCTGGAAAGTAGATATACCTTTCAAAGCGCCGCTCAATAAAAATGGAAAACTGCCCGCGGCGTTGTATCATACGATCCTCATCTGGATTCTATATTTTTTATTTACTGGTCCACGCTATACCGGAACATTAGTATTCGGTTTCATCGTTAAAAGGCACTCGCAGAATGTAACTTGATGCGTTTTACAATAAAAATGTTTATTGTTTATTTTATAAAATGAATTGTGTACATGTTTCGTTGTGGTCAAAATTTACATCCGTACATTACAGTGTATACCTATATATCTTAAGCTTTAAGAGGGTTATTAAGGTGAGATAATGTAAAATTTGATTTTGCTTGCCTAATAAATTATGTTAAGTATATTTTCTTTACTTTTGTAACAAAGTTAAATAATACCTACCTTATTTAAAGATTTTGAATCGATTAATTTTCGAACTAATGGTTAGGTAAAGTTTTGTTTCTATTTATTGTGGGTCAAATAATAAAACTTCGTATGGTTTTATCCCTTCGTAATACTTATTTTTATCTTTCTAAGCATTTTGTTTAACCAATTGTAGGCCATTTTATTTTAAAACTATACAATCTATTTTAAAAATACATTTCGAAATACTCTATCAATTAAAGGGCATGTTACCTTCTAGACTGAAGCTCGGATTCGGGCCAATATTAGCATATTAGGCGGCGCCGGAGGCGACATGCCCGCGCCGGAATACAGCGGCTTTGTCAGCGAAATCAGTTCGCTTACAGGGTGTTCCATTTTTATAATTAAAAATTGGTACAATGTAAATAAGTATTTAAGAATTAAAGTTCATTCTTTAAATACCATGAATTTTTGTACAGCCTGACTCTACATTTTCTTCATCAAATATTTAATAAATGTTTATTTATTTATTTATTTTTGTACACCTTAAACTAAGGGTTACAAAGGGTAAACTTAATGCCTAATGGCATTCTCTGCCAGTCGACCCTGGGTGATGGCGATAACATGTGGTAGGCATAGACAAGAAATACAACTTTAAGAGAAAAAAAAAAACATACAATATATACATATAATAATAATAAATATAAATAATATATAAATATATAATATAAATATAATATATACAAATAAATATATACAACACAGTGAGTTAAGGAAAATTGGAAGACTCAAGTATTGGAGGACATGCGAAGGTAATGCTCCCGAACCATTCTCTTGAAGGTGTTCCTACGAGTGGCTTTTCTGATGTTTTCGGGCAGGGCGTTCCAAAGTAGTATCGCCTGTACTGTGAAGGAATAATGGAAAAAACCACTATTATGCGGTGGAATATTGACTTTGAGAATTCTAGACGAACGTAGTCCGCTGTCGTGAGACGAACAGTGAAACTGAAAATTTTCCTTTAGATACGGCGGAGAAGCTGGATCATGTAAAATAGAATACAGAACCAGGAGAATTCTAGAATTACGCCTTTGACGAATAGTTAGCCATTTAAGCTGACGTCTATATTTAGAGATATGATCATATTTACGTAGGTTGAAAATAAATCGGATGCAATTATTAAGAAGGCGCTCTAGCTTATCAAGAAGTTCATCCGTCAGGTCTGGATAACACACATCTGCGCAATCGATAATAGGCAGTACGAGACTGTGAATTAGCGCGACTTTAGTTTTGTGCGGCAGAAATTTTTTAAGCCGATATAGGGATTGTAGAGTGGCATTTACCTTACGGCTCAGCTCGGTGACTTGTACACGCCAACTCAAACTGCTGTCAATGACAAGCCCAAGGTTTTTCACATAATTGCAAAGAGGAATGGTGGTATTGTTGTATGTAATAGCGGGTAAGTTCGCAAAGTCGACTTTAGACAGCAGTCTCGAACTGCCTACTACAATGGCCTGACACTTTAAGGGATTGACAGAAACGCCATACAGACTAGACCAATCTTTCACAGCCTGTAAGTTATTATTGATAGTGTGAATAGCATTATCAACTTCACCGATATTCGTCTGCACATATAATTGTAAATCGTCAGCATACAGATGATACGAACAGTTTATAAGTGTAGTGATGGAGTCAATAAATAACGAAAATAACAAAGGAGAAAGTATACCGCCTTGCGGAACCCCAGCAGCAATGTCAGCCCACTTAGAGCTCTTACGCTCTAGACGAACTGCCTGCTGGCGGTCGCGAAGATATGATGCAAACCACTTAAGGGTACATGGGGCGAAACTTAAGTGAGAAAGGATGGAAATGAGGATATCGTGGTCGACTGTGTTAAAAGCGTTTGAAAAGTCAATTAGCACCATTACTGTCACCATTCTGTTATCCATGGCCCGTCTTAGATCATCCGTGATTTTGACCAATGCAGAAGTGGTGCTATGACCAGGACGGAACCCAGACTGATACACGCTCAGTAGGTTATGGTTACATACAAAAGAGGAAAGTTGCTTGTGAACACAGGCTTCCAAAATTTTAGAAAGGAAAGGAAGTATGGAGATTGGGCGATAGTGGTTTGGTAAGGAAGGAGTTGAAACTTTAGGAAGAGGTCGCACAAAGGCTTTCTTCCAAATAGAAGGATAGTGGCCCGATAGTAAAGAAAAATTTATGATGTGCGTAATTGTTGGTAAAAGAATTTTTACTATCGGACAAATCATGGTCCTACTAATGTCATCACACCCCATGGCCCTTGATTTAATTGACGTAATAGCTGTCATCACTTCCATCTGGGTCACAGGAGACAGCTGAAAATTGGGAATGCAGGGTGATTGCATGGCTGCAATTGAAATCTGAGTTTTACGTCTGATTGCAGGGTCCAATAACGAAGTAGTGACAAAATAATCATTAATCGCATCAAGAGTGAGGAACGGACCGCAATCATAGGTTTGTGGTTTACAAAATCCAAGAGAACGAAGAAATTTCCACACTTCAGCGGGAGAAGAATTAAAGATGTTATCATGAAAATATCGGCGTTTGGCTGTTCGCACCATCTGGTTGCAACGGTTTCTCGCTGCTTTGAAGCTTAACCAATTGGAATCGGTGCGGTCCCTTTTGAAGACACGGAAGGCCCGATCCCGCCTTCTCATCGCCATTTGAATCCCCTTGGACATCCAGGGAGCCGGAGCACGCTTCAGCCTCACTCTGTGAATGGGAGCATGGACGTCATACAAATTAATGACAGAAGTGTTGAAGTAGGAGATTTTATCATTAATTGTTGACGCCTCAGTCACCGGTTGGAAATCTATACCAGAAGCGTCATTCAGCAGCTTCCCAATGTCCATCCTTCTGAAATTCCTCAAATTAACAAATGTAGGCTCATATCTTGGAGGTCTACACCTATATGAGACGTAAATGAGGTCATGGCGAGAGAACCCGGGAGCAGAAAGCTGGCCATGCCTCAAAACCCGATCAGGAGACGCGGTTAAAATAAGGTCTAACCAGGTAGGATCATTGTCAACATTGTGGTGAGTAGCTGACAACGGAACAATTGAAAGATTGACTGAATCCACTATGGCTTTCAATTTCTGCTTACGGGTCGAATCCTTTAGTAAATCAGTATTAAAGTCACCCATTATAATATAATGAGCGTACGCGGACCCGATAGAATCGAAAACGCTTTCCAGACCGGAGAAGTAGTCAATGGAAGGAGGACAGTACACTACCCCAAGCAACACCCTGGTGCCCTTTACATCGAGGTCTAAGAATAGGTATTCGGCGGAAGCGGAATAACTCGACGGGGAAGTTAATACAATTTTATATGCAAATGAAGTTCGCAAATAAATAGCTACTCCACCACCGCCTTTACCTATCCGGTCATTTCGAATAAGAATAAAACCAGGTAATGGATATAAAGAAGAATGAAGCGAGGGTTTTAACCAACTTTCTGAAACGAGTTCACTCTCTAAATAACGTAAAACGATTAGAATTAGTTTAAAACGATAATATATCTTACTTGTCGGTATATTTCTTGCTTTAAAAAAGTATACCTAGTCGGCTGAAGATTTACATCCGGAACTATCAGATTACTTACTTAGAATACGGATAGTAGGTACCTACCTATTTTAGATTAATTATTATTAATTATTATTAATTAACCTGTTGATCTACTTACCTATTCTGTGTTGCTAATGAGTGGTTGGCGTTGTTCCTAAACTCCTGATTTCCAGCAGCTGGGTAACCGACGGTAATCTGTTCAATTGTAGGTTACACTTTATTATTCGCGCATAGCATGTTCCAGCATCCTTCCTTACACTTCGGCACCTTAAAAATTAAACTACATATAATACAAGGTTAAATTAAATACTCTAATAGAACTTAGATAACAGATATACTAACTTTTCGTTTAACATACTCGTTCTTACACGTAATCGTAATTTTCTTAATATTAGTTCACTTTTGTAACACAAAACGGCACTTATTGAGCATCACAATGTTTATAGTAGGTTAATATAAAATTAATAAAAAAAAGGGTAGAAGAATTTTTTCTTTTTTTCTCCCGTTTACAACACTTGGCACGATATATACCAGGGTTGTTGCTGATGCAGGTTTTTACTAGATCAGCTGATGCTGATGCTGATGCTGATTTTTTCAGATTAATATCAGCTGATGCTGATGCTGATGCTGATATTTAAAAATACTAAATATAAATATATTTTATACTGAGGTATTTGAGGCGGTTTCTCAATTCTACCGTATATATGTCTTTTTTATGTTTGTTCGCGGATAACTTCGTCGTTTATGAACCGAACTGGATGATTTTTATTTTGTTGGAAAAAAAGATCGACGGTCCCTACGTATAAAGCGACATGTCAAAAACGCAGGTTTACAGGAGAGCGTAATTAATGCTCAAACCACTCTAGAAATAATTCTCTATACAATTCTAAGAATATTTTTTTATAATGTTATTATAGCTTTCGAAATGTTGTACTAGTATTTTTAGATATCTGCATTTACGACAGCTATTTCCTGTAAATGTTATACTAAATAAATCTTATATATACATACGCGTATGGACAATCCAAAGCCGTATATGCAATAAAAAAAATTTCAATTTTTGACATGTCGCTTTATACGTAGGGACCGTCGAGATATTTCCAAAGTAGTTCCATTAAAAGAAAATAAGGGTCTGATGATGGCAGACCAGTGAAATCGAGGGGATCTTTCAAAAATCGTAAGGGCGACTAGTGCATTTGTAAGATTTTTAGTATATCATCACTAAAAAAGGTGAAAAAAAATTAATTAAAAAATACAATCGACTTCCATGTCACTACAAAGCAAAAATCAACTGAAACAAATTTTGGCTCAGCACATATCTCCGAAGCCGGTGCTCATATTGAACACGCTGTTTACGCCGTTATCCAACAAAATATATTTAGCACCGACTTTAGAACCAAACCAACATTCACTTCAGCTACCCTCCACTCTGCAGTGACACAGAAGGCATTATGAATTGAATACATAATTCTGTTATTGATTGATTGAAATATGATCGAAAGTTATTGATGTCTGACCAAATTACGTTGTCAATACAATCGAATGATTGTCTTTTTTTTTAAATATAAGAGTAGCAGACGAGCATGCAGTCCACCTGATGGTAAGTGGCTACTGCCGCCCATGGACATCTGTAATCAACCCCAGATAGGATTAGATATTCCTACCTGACGTCAGCCACAGATGCGCCGCTACCCCAGAGGACTAAGCTGGAACGCCTCGGAAAAGTCTGTCTCCCTTACCACACCCTTCAAACCGGAACACAGCAGCGCGTAACACTGCTGTTATTAGGTAGAAATAGGTGTGGCGGTGGTGCCGCCGGAGTCGAACCACAAAGGGTTCTACCAAGGGGGTTTGATGACAACTTGTGTTTATAAACTACTGTGATTGGCTAAAACTCCACGTGATTTAAGCTCGGTCCTGCCTTCAACGTACACGTTACAATTTCAATATCAGCATTAAATATCAGCATCTTTTGTTGCGGATGCGGATGCTGATGCTGATATTTAAAAGAAAGCTGATAATCAGCGGATGCTGATGCTGATGCTGATATTCGCAACAACCCTAATATATACTGCACAGCCTTCCGAGCAACGTTCGCATACGGTCCGGGCTGAAAATCAGTTGCCGAGATCCAATCTCGGTTTTTTTCTGAGCTCCGGAACCTTTTTCACAGACTTTAGCTGCAACACTCGATTATGTATTTTGTTTGTTTTTATTTTTTAATTTACTTTATTATTTTCAGTTTTTTTTTACATATTGTGTAATTTTATTTCTTAAGAAAATTTAGTCAATAAGTTCATAATTAAGTTTGTGTTTCCATATGTGTATTTTTGGATTTCATTGTTTATTGTGGGTTATAATTTGTTGTTGTTGCTTAAGTACTTTTGGTTTGAGCGTGTAAACCGTATTTAATTATAACTATCTCAGGATTTTTACTGGGATCTTTAAAATAAAAGACGTACTGCCGATTTCGAGGCTGGTTTAATGACTAAGTTCAAAATTACATGGTGGTCTCATGCGGTGGCCCAGACCGCTGACTTGGCTAATCTTATCTAGGCTGTCGCCATAGGCTTATACATATGTAATTATAGCTAATCTAAGGCAGAGGGTTCTGTAGTTTCCATAACTCCTCCGACCTTAAGAGGAAAATTATCGGAGGCTTCGAGTTTAGAATCATTCCGATAATTTTTCTTACATTTTAAACATTTCGGCGATTTTAGCCAAATTATATAAATCAAAGATACAAGGAAAATGCAAATAACTAAACCTAAACTTACGTATCCTAAAATGTCACTGAAGCTAATGTCCACCTTTTTATTTAAAACACTTTCTATCACTTCACTATGCTTTAATGAAAAGGCCATGTATTTCACTTCGTCTAGACTAATTCCTTTCATATTAATTACACTTCGTTCGGGTAGAGTCATATTGACGTGCAACTGAGACAACTCTACAACAGGAATCCTTTCTATAACTTGAGTTTCCACAAAAATACGATGACGAAGGTGAATTCCGTGGACTTGTAGGTCACAGGGTTCATCCAGTGTAACCAGGTAAGTACCAAATACAAGCTGTTTACTGATCTCTTCACCACATTGCTTAGTAAGGGTCGTTCTCAATCTACTATAAAGGAGCCAGCTATCTGCGTTGACTTCCTGGACTCTAACTTCCTCAATTTGTATTTCACGCTGTTCACAGGGTGTATGATCTTTGTCATATTTCATCAGCTGCTCGACGCAGGTAAGTTCGTTGTATAAGGCTTGATTGTCTGCAGTGCAGAGATAGTGATCGCCAGCAGACAATGGACGACAAGGTTTTATCAGCGGTAAGTACTTTATCCCTTTCGCCAGAAGGTAAGGAAATTTAGGAATTATAGCTAAGGTTTTGTTCTTAGATTCATGGAAAATTGGTAAGGAATATATCTTAAAATAATTATATCTTGACTTATCAGTAAGTGGGATTTCCATTATAAATGTAATCTGGTTATCTCTAATAAAGGATTTTACACAAATGGTTTCCTCGATATTTAGTAAATTTGTCTCTACTGGTGGATATACCAAACTCCCATAGTCAGAAATTAACTTTAGATGATACAATAATTCTGTGGAATTAACAATCGATTGATGTAATACTGAAATTTTACTTAATGCTAATGCTGTTTCAATTTCACTTAGCCGAGCAAAGATAGTATGAAAACTACTCGTGAACATTGAAAATAATCCTGTAAGGTAGGTTAAGAAAACCCAATCGTTTTGCTTAGTACTTAAATCTTTCAAAAGCAATTCAATCTTTGCTAGGCGATTATGAAGATTTACAGTATTCTGATTTATTGTTTCAGACACATTAATAAAGCTGTCAAACATCTTAGAGACTATTGTTAATTTTTTTTCAGTAATGATTTGATTGTGATTTAGACTTCGAAGGGGCCGTCCTCATAGATACATCTTGGTTTTGGGGTTCTAATACCACAGGGGTATTCGATTGAACTTGTTGTAGTGGCTTGTACCCTAATTGTTGCGGTGGCTTATAACCAACCTGTAAAGGTGGTCTATAGCCAAATTGTTGCGGTGGCTTATATCCGAACTGCAAAGGTGGCTTATAACCAAATTGTTGAGGTGGCTTATAACCAAATTGTTGCGGTTGTCTATAACCAAATGGTTGAGGTGGTCTATAACCTAACGGTAAGCCCTTTTGAGGTCGATACCCGAATACAGGTTGTGGCACTTGACCTTGGTTCATAACTCGAGGTACCCATTTTTGTGCATCTTGGGGATTACTAAAATTAAATTTATACTGAAAAGGTAAAAACGGTTGTTTTCCATTTGGATAGCGTACCGATGACCTTGAACCGGATTCCAAAATTTGGTTACTACCATGAATGCGATTACGTGTATTATATTGTTCTAAGAAATTAACTTCTTCAAGGACAATGCTTAAGGCTGCTTCTAGGGTTGTGGGCGATTTGAGCCTCACGATACGCACCATATTTTCAGGAAGGTTGTATAAAAATACATTCAAAGCCGTATTGTTGTAAATAACTAATTTAGCGCGTTTTAACTCCTGATCATTAATTGTATTCACTTTTGACATTAATAACGAACGAACACCTTGAATTCTGTTAGAAAAGTCTAAAAAACTTTCACCAGATTTAATTTTTAAAGATTCTAATTCGATATTAATACACGCTTCACTACGCGGGTCTCCAAAATGTTGAATCAGCACTTCTTTTAACGCGGACCATGTAACAATATCTTCGCGTTCTGATAAAAGCGCAGCTGCATCCTCTCTTAGTCTACTCGTTATAGCATTAAAAACATAAAGATTTTGTTCAGCATTTCCTTTAAACCGATCAATCACATATTGACACTTTCGCAAATAAAGGTTTAACTGTCTTTTATCACCATTATATAGCGGAATTAAATCTAAAATTTCTTTTGGTATTTGTTCGATAGTCGTAGTCATAATGATAGAGTAGTAAACTATTTAGAGGTAGCAACTTCACTTGAATTGAAATTGGATTAACAATTGAATTTCACACACATATATAAAACAATAAAACACACAATTGAAGCACAATTAATAAAATCTAAATTAATAAAATAAAATTTTGTAAAAGTTTTATAAAAGTAAAAAAACGAAATATTTGCAAAAAGAGTAAAGAATATTTTAAAATTAGTCTTCTACAATTATCATAGAGTTTTATATGATAGTAATTTTTATTATTTATTTTAAACAATTAAAAATTGCGATAATAAATTTTAAAACGTAAACTCTCTGACATTTTCTACTCTGTGTCTTATTCTAAGAATTAAATCTCGATAATACAATATCATAATTTCATACAGACTTATTTTATTAAAACACTGTTACATGAGCAAGGTTTGATCTCAAATATAACATTTAATTTTAAATTACTGAAAAATATAGGAGGAATGTTGGAACAAAGGATTGGCGAAAAGTTGTACTCACCGACCGCTTCCGAATCCCATACTCGATGGTTTTTACACTTCACGACACAAAAGAATATTTATTTGGTTCGTCGGATTTTCTCACTATTCCTTCATTTAACGCTTACTTTTTCTTACGAATTTTGACGTCCGAAAATACGTTTATTAAGGATTTCCACGAGAAAATCTCACCGGCTGCGCCACTTTTGGTTTGAGCGTGTAAACCGTATTTAATTATAACTATCTCAGGATTTTTACTGGGATCTTTAAAATAAAAGACGTACTGCCGATTTGGAGGCTGGTTTAATGACTAAGTTCAAAATTACATGGTGGTCTCATGCGGTGGCCCAGACCGCTGACTTGGCTAATCTTATCTAGGCTGTCGCCATAGGCTTATACATATGTAATTATAGCTAATCTAAGGCAGAGGGTTCTGTAGTTTCCATAACTAAGTTCTTGAAATAAATAATCTATCTATCTATCTATTAATATTATAAGTACGTTATTTTAGCTATTTATCTAAAAAGTAAACACCCTGTAACAAGAGTAACGCATGATAGGTACCATCTCAAAGAAAGCAGCCGGCAGATAAATCATCGAGTTGTCATAAGCCATACATTATTTATGCTGTACATTTCGTTCTACCTTAAGAAAGAATTATTTTATTACTGTCAATAAGTTATCATCTTTATGTAGAAAGCGTGTTAAAATAGTGCTTATGTACTTGAAGTTAAGAGGTACGTGTTGTCCATGAATATCTATAATCGATTTTACATAGAATATCTAGGGGTCACATCGACTATGCGTTGTTTTTCCTGTGGGCATAGGCTATAAATTCATGGAATGGTTTTAAAACTGGAAGACGGGTTGATGAAAACCGCTAAGTGATTCCTTAAACCTAAATAAGAACTTTTCATGCAATTATATTTTAGAAAAATAGCAATAATATAAAATTAAAGCAAAAATAGATAATATGGTTGGAGGTTACTGAAGAAAAATGAAGTAAGGTTGCCTTACTACTATTATCTTCTTACTCCATTCTTTTACTCTTTTCCATTTTGCATATTATTTGTTTTTATATAATAAAATTACGTTATAACGAAGAATATTAAATTCATCAATCACCTATGCATACGAAGAATAGATACCTACCTATCTAAAGAAAAAATGTGAGCCGTCACGGGACGCCTTGCAGGTGTGAAACATCGACATTATTTTGTAAAAGTAATATGCAGAAAAGAACATATTGTGATAGGAACTAAATATGTCATAATGATAAAATAAAATATTACGATTTTTTTCCAGATAACGATGACTATTTATTGAATTCGATTGCGCATGGCGACGCGTCGCCACACCGTACACACTACTGCATATAGACTGTATATATATACCATCGTATAGCATGGCGACGGCATGCGTCGCCACGCCAGAATTCGGTTTTACGTGCGGCTATAGATGTTTCACATCAAAAAAAGATGTATCGCGAAACATAACACAGGTAGGAATGTAACAAATCATTTGTAACCAATGAATCGTGTTTGTATTCGTATGATATAGCTATTATTTTACGTACCCGGCAATAAAAAACGACATTACGTTGAGTTATCGTGTCACAGAATTGGTGTGGAACAGAAATAGCATACTCTGCAGTTAGGCTAACTTACAAAATAAATGAGCAAAAATTATTTTATTGATTTTGTGTCTTTGTATACCTATAACTTGCATACAAGTGATAATGGTAAATTGGTACAAAATCTTATGTTTTTTTTTTCTAAACTCTCTAAAGTACACTTGCATCATATTATAATTTCTGAGAAAGATGTAAAAGCACATCACGATTCCGAAACGGCTCCAAAGATTTTCATAAAATTTAAACAGCAGAGGGTTTCGGGGAGGATAATTTGATCTAGCTAAGTCTTATTTTATAAGAAACGCATTTAAAAATAGGTATATAGCAGAGTTTGGTCATCCAGGTATTTTTTTGTATAAAATTAAACTGATTAAGCCTTTCTGTTTATTGTTTATTCTGTGATAATACCTCGGGATCGCGACCTTTTCCCTGTATTATTACATCTATAGACATTATTTTAAAAGTAGCTGATGCTGCGTTTTTCATGTGATTTGTGTATATATTTATGATCTGTATGAATATATGTATGCATTTTCATAAAAAAAATCGCGCGGCCTCGCTTGTTGTGTTGTGGTTATTATTAAATAAACACATACTGAACTTAACAGTTTCTTTAAACTATATCTATTTAAAACAATGCTATGATAAAAACCGTATTCATATTTTCAAACTTTCGTTAGCACCTACTGCAATTTATCGAAAGTATGTTGCTGTAAATAAAACTATGAATAACAAAACATTGTCACAATATGCAATTTAGAGATACATGCTCGCTAAAAATATGAGATGTTATTTGTTGCACAAATAGATTCCCGCGAAAGGGTGGCAAAAATTGATGGATGTGGTATCTGTATTTTTCTTGCAGTATTTATATTAGTAGGATTAAAAAATAACTTTAATTTCCTTTTGGTGCATCAATTACAATAACACATTAAATTATATTTTAGACATTTTAGTTAGCGATAAACAAGTCAGAATGCCTTATATTGTCTGTATCTTATAAATACCTATAACATATTTTTATTTATTTATTGAAATTCATTTTTTATCAATTCTAAATACGCAATATATTATTTTTCCGATGCATGCGCACTTAACAAACAACTTGACAATAACTCTAGGATTTGGGATGTCATAACATTAATTAGAATGTTTTAAAAAATGCATTTAAGTTAAAAAAATACATCATTTTGTCTACTTTCCTTAATAATACTTGGACACTTGCGTTAATTTTTATCGTTGATGTACCTACGTCTCAATGGGTCTCAAATGTTTACCATTTTTAGCATGCAGTCCACATGATGGTAAATGGCTACTGCCGCCCATGGACATCTGTAATCAACCCTAGATATAATTAGATATCCCTCCCTGAGGTCGGCCACAGATGCGCCGCTCCCCTGAGGACTAAGCTGGAACGCCTCGGAAAAGTATGTCTCCCTTACCACACCCTTCAAAATAGAACACAGCAGCGCCTAACACTGCTGTTATAAGGCAGAAATAGGTGTAGCGGTGGTGCCGCCGGAGTCGAACCACAAAGGGGTCTACCACCTTCAAATAATATTTAATCTTTTATTTCGGAAATATTATAATACCACATTCATGTGCTCACTTCCTTTCCTGGTTCGTTACAGTGATGGAATTGAATCGAGTGTGCAAATGTGATGATGAACATTAGGCCTTCATTTTCCACGTACGAAGGGGATTGATCGAGTCCATTTGTCTGTAGCTTTGTGCTCTAATACGGAGCGCTGATGTCTCTATTATTTATAGCTCTTTGTAAAATACTGCTGAAAATTGTATTTGCGAATTTGTATCATAGAGGTAATAAATATAAGACTAGACTAACGCTTTGTTGGGTAGCGTAGTATGTATAGATAGAGATTCAATGAGGAAAGTTAAGCATTTCGAATAAGTAACTGTATATTTTTGAAATTTAATACTTATGTATTTAAAGTTATGGATTACTCTCAGTTCGGTTATAAAGTTGCCGCTCATGGACATCTATATTCAACTTCACAAGATAAGACAAGATAAGAATGCTACTTGAAAGAGGTTGGAACGCCTTGTATAGTATGTCTCTCTTACGACACCCTTCATACTGCAGTACAGTAGGTGTGAAGGTGCCACTGGAGTCAAACCACAGAGATTCCTACACTTACAGCTATTTTTATCAGAAATTAAAAACAAAATTTAATATTCCTTACAAACACATAACATTAAGGCAAATTTACAACAAATATAATACGCAGAACGGCAGTAACTTACCAAACGGATTTATTTCATATAATATCGAGTTACCTTATAGTTTGCAACGTTGTTTAACAAGCATTAGGCAAATTGTGGCCCGCGGCGCTCTATTTGATGTGTGGAGGTGCTTTGAACTAGTTATACATATCTGTAGGGGATGCGATGTACTTATTCTATTTATTTATGCATCAGTGTCACTATAAGTTCGTGTTTTGCGTTCCAATAGTAATGTAAGATAACAAATGATTATACCGTTGCAGTTGATCTACGTAAGAAGTAAATGCAGTTTTTGTTTAGTAGTGTCGTGTTTAACACGCTTTTATTAGCTTGGGTTGTATCTGTATATGTATGTATGTAACGGAATCGTTGAGCTCAATTTTCACCAATTTTAACTACTCTGATTAATTTGAAACTTTGTACACGTATGAAGGACCGTTGACAATGCAATAATTTGATAACAGTTTTCCCTTATCCTTATTAGATTCATGAATTCCCCAATTTATGAGTTTGTCACAAACTAAAAAAATAAAAATAACTAATTGTTTAAAAAAAACACGCTTTTATTGCTAATCGAACTAAAAAGTAGAAAATAATTAAATTTATCAAAATAATAATTTAATGAAGAGTAAAAAGCGTGGGGTGAATTTTACTGCGGTTCAGAACTATTCTCTCATAGATAATTGCCAATAGACTGGTTGTAACATTTAAAATATGAAGCACCCCACGTTTTTTACTCTGAATTGAATTATTATTTCAATAAGTTAAATTATTCTGTGGCTCTATACTGCTGTAAAACAGCAATGTGGTATTCGTGGCTGGTGAACTTCTTATTTATACCTAAATAACTTTAAAAAAATAAATGTATCTACAACTTAATAGAAAATAAAAGATAACAATACTACAATTCGTTTTATTTAAAACCACTCTACATATTATGTGTCAACATTAAAAGCAAGATTAATATCACTCTTGATTAACGGTTTACTTATCTGTTTGTGTACCCTATACATATGATTATTGTTTCCCATAGAATTAATGTGTTTTATATTTTATTTTCGAGTCGTACGTTGTAAATGAATATCTATGTACTTTTTATAATAGGTAATTCTTGATGAACAACCTTTCTGAATTATTAAAATGTGGAAAATAATGACTGTATCCCTTTTTTAAGTTGCAACATCGTAAGCGGTACATAAATAAGCATTCATTCATTTATGCCCGGTTTCTGAAGTCTCGAGTTAACTGGTCAGTAGCTATTGATTCAATAAAGTTATGGATTCGATAACTGCCGTTTATCTACTGGTAGATTTCTGAGCACATAATACACCGTTTGATAACTATGGAATCGTATGAAGCCGTTTAGCTTCCAATGTGCTGTTCAGAAACGCACTTTCTCAAGTTATCGGACCAATACGGATAACGAATACATAAACCACAGTTAAAAGTACCTCAGAAACCGGGCATTAATCGATTTTCCAAAACAAAAAAAATCGTGTATATTTCATTTGTCATTTGATGTAAATATGACAATATGGATCGCCATATCGGCGTAGGCCAATCGTTATTCAGATTTCAATTATATTTACTCACGCTCATAGATATACTACTAATAAAGACGTTATTAGTAGTATATCTATGCTCACGCCTATATTTGCCTATTCGCCTCTAATTCTTCTCACTCTTAGAAGAAACCCGTGCCCAGCTGTGGTACAGTAATGGGTTAAAGATAACGATGATATGACGACTCGCGTGGCAGAGCGGTCACTATACTGGTCTGACGCGCAAACAATCCCGAGTTCGATCCTTGGCCAGATAGATATCTAAATAATGAATTTAGATATCTATTTCTGCGTCTGGGCGTTTGTGTATTTGTCTATGTGTGTGTCTACAGCACCCACGGCACAGGGAATCCTAGTGTGGGGTTGTCAGTATAGAAAGCGTTTATTTATTTATTTAATCAACAAACATATGAGTAAAATCGGTAACGGTCCCGTGTGTCGGTCACGATATATCGTTGTCGGTAATATCTGTGTCGGCGTATACAAACACACTTAAAATGTATACTTCTGTTAGTTTGACGTCAATAGAATTTATTGAACTATAGAACTACGTTTATTTTAGTAAATTGTTAGGATACTATGTAGAAGGATTTTATGTAGAAGGTCAACAGAAAATAAATTATTAGTAGACACGCGCTCAGTTCATACACACGTATTATTTCAGACACGTCAAGATATTTTTTCTTTTTAATATGTATGGCAGACAAGGGGACATGCTCCCAAATAAATCTGACTTGTTTGTCAACATAATTATGTTTTTTAGACTTATACATGGTTTTTACTCTAGTTTTACCAAAAATATCTTTGTTTTATATATGATTGGGTTTTATTATACTGTGTTTTTCGGAATCGTTCTCTTTCAAATTATTATTTTTATGCGCGAATTTAGTTGGATATTATCTACGTTTGCATGTAGAATTTGTGAATTCGAACTTGTCTTCATAATGTCTTTATTGAATGGAGGAGACCACTTTTACAAATTTTACACCGATTTAAAATCTATTGACAATTCCTCTACTTATACCCCGTACAGATTTGACTGTGTTTGTTCATTCTTACTATTCATATGTGTTGAAATTATCAATAACTTTTTGTTAGTGCTAGTTTTTTATTTATACGACATCGAGGATATGGTGAATGTTTTACTTTTTTTCTGTTGTCCAAATTTGGCACACTTCTCTAGAGTTATGATATTTGAACTGACGTGGTCCCGGATGAGGGCTCTTAGGATAGCAATGGAGCGTGATGTTCTGTTCGGTTCAAACATAAACCACAATGTCCATTTACAAATTCAAACCATCCAAAAACATCTGCGTACTTATAACAAATTACTGACTAACTTGAACTCCGTCGGTAACTCAACGAAATTTTTGGTAAATCTTAAAGTACATTCAATGCCTCGATCTTGTTTGATTTGATTGTTGATCGATTGAGCTTCTGATTAAACACATTAGAGTGACTAATAAAGTAAGATTTAATTTTCATCTTTCAGATATTTTTAAGCTTAACGACACCAGCACCTTGTATAGTGGGATTTGTAATAGATCTTACACATATGAAATCAATAAATGGGGTAAGTAGCGTACAATACTACTGAATATGAGTTAAGGATCAATCAACTGTATCATCACCTCAGGTCTAAATACCTTGAAGACAACATTGTAACGCCTTATGTAAAGTAGAAACTTACAACACCCTTCAATCCAGAACCAAACAGTGTCTAATACTGTCAATATTAGGCTTTTATGGTGTAATTTACGCAGATTGTGCTGGCATGCGCAGTTAAGACACAAAATCGAAGAAAAAGTGCAGAGACATATCGTTTATTCGTACATGATCTAAAAACTACATTTTTTAATATTTTTCAAACACGAAAATAGATGACAGTGACAACTGTCAAAAGGTTACATTTTCTTGTTAGGAGCGAGTAATCTTTACTAATCTATGCAATACACAAATAAATTTCTGTCTCTAGTAAAAAAATAAGTAAATTTTGTATTTTTGAAAAAAATCGGATAGTTTGATTAAACATAGTAAATTAAAAGTGAATCTACAATATTTTTATTCCAAAGTTTTTCCATTGCAGGTTTTTGCATTTTATGTTTCGATATGTACGCTTACAACAATAATGCCATGCATCCTGGCACTGTTCGCCGAGTGTAGTATAACCGAAATGGAAAATATCAAACTGATTCTTATAAGACGTTTCGTATCAACTGAAGGTAATGTTTTTCTATGAAATCTATTAACTAGTAACCAAGCATATCTATCCGATGGAAAGTCCCTGGAGCTCATAGGCATTTGTAATCATATAGGATTGAAGACCTATGTGAGGTCAGGTATAGATGCGTTGCTACTAATTGAGAACAAAATTAGAATGGCGGTTACGACTCTAACCATTGCAGCAACACTGAAATAGAGCAGCCCATGACTTTTTTATAGTACAGCTATAGATATGGCAAACGATCATGCAATCCACCTGATGGTAAGTGGCTACTGTAACCCCTGGAAATCTGTAATCATCCAGATAAGTCCTAGATGGGGTCGGCCAAAGATTTGTTGTTACCCCTAAGGACTAAGTTGGAATACCACGAATATGTATTCCTTACCTTCACGGCGGAATATCGCAGTGATAGTTAGGTAGAAATAGGTGTGGCTGTTATACCCTCGGATTCAAACCACAAAGGATTTTACCACCTTTATGAATAAATTAAGAAGGCAGAGACTAACGGCAGTGGCGCCATTAGAGTTAACCTTACCTGTCCCTATAGAAGACCTACCTTTTGAAGATTTCCCCTTGATAACAAAAAAAAAAGGGCCATTGCAAAAATTGACATTGCCGCTTTAACATTACATATACTTACTTTCAGATGAAATGCTGCGAAATAAGCTCCGTGATTTTCTAATGTTCCTAAAATTGAGACCGATACAGTTCTCCATCTGGCGCGCCATCGTGGTTGACATCACGCTGCCACTCGGCGTCATCACTTTCTACACCAACTTCTTTATAATCGTAGCTCAGTTCACACATTTGTTTAATTAAATCGGTGGTTTCTAACAAGTTAATAACAAATAATTTTAGTTTAAAAACTTAAAACCACGCTATAATCACACAAGGAAAATTAATCCTGACGATCCTGTTGAGAACGGGACAAAATTATTAAAATCGTGTATTGTCATCGGTTTTATATAAGTGTTAAAAATTTTAAATTAATCGGACCGTTCGAAGTGGGTAAAAATCGAGTTCATAGATTCCGTTACATACATACAGGTCAAGCTAATAAAAACGTGTTAAGAATAAATGACTATTGATTGGTTGTAAGTTCCTTGCCCAAGATTAGATTTTTTTAAAAAGCAAACCATGAAAATTTGTAATTAACCCCAGATCAGAATAGAGTTCTACGGTCACACACGCGTTTCGAAGGTGGTAGAGCCCTTGGTGGTTCGACTCCAGCGGCACCACCGCCACACCTATTTCTGTCTAATAACTGCTGCTGCTGCTGCTGGAACAGCAGTGTTCCAGTGTTACGTTTTGAAGGGTGTGGTATGGAAGACATACTTTTCCGAGGCTTTCCAGGTTAGTCTTCAGAGGTAGCAGCGCATCTGTGGCCGACCTCAGGTAGGAATATCTAATCCTGTCGGCAGGCAGTAGCTACTTGCCATCAGGTGGACTGCATGCTCGTCTGCTACTCCTATATTATAAAAAAACGCGCATTGCTACCCCTCAAGACTAAGTTGGATTGCCTTAGATAAGTACGTCTTCTTTATCACATCCTTCACATCGGAACGCAGTTTTATTACGCTAAAAATCGGTGTGACAGTGGTACCTCTAAAGTCGTTCGGTTCGAAAAGCTCTACAACCCTAAAATATTTATATTTAGATAAATACTGATATGGTACTGATGTAAAATGCAATCTCTATGCGTTTGAATGTTCCTTTGCAAGTACGACTAGTAAAACAACAATAACTATTAAAATAATTAACACTTTACTATCTATTTCTTTAAAGAACCCTTTGTGGTTCGACTCCATCATTTCGGCACCATCGTCACGCCTATTTCAGTCTAATAACAACAGTGTTAAGCGCTGCTGCGTTCTGGTTTGAAGTTACTTTCCCGATATTTCAGCTTAGTCTTTAGAGGTAGCGGCGTACCTATGGCCAACCTCAGGTAGGAATCTCATCCTATCTGTGGTTGATTACAGATGTCCATGAGTGGCAGTGCTTAGCATCGTTATCTATTTACTTAGTTTACTGTGATTTTGCGATTTACGATAGCACCCAAAGGTAATGTTGTTAGTAAATTAACATGCGGACATTAACATTACATCTTCGTGTACTACCTTTGCCGCTATGCAAACAAAGCCTTGGGCTAAATACTATATTAATGACACGACACGGAATATGCAAACGAGTAATAAATAAACGGTCCATTAAGTAATTTGATGATTCGCTAATGTCTAGCCCGCGGCAGTGGTTCAGTGGGTAAATGGAATTAGTTGGGTTCGTTGGCTTGCGGTTCCCGGTTATTTGGTAAGGTAACCCTTGTAAATGTATACGGTATGATTTGATTTAGTGATTTGTGTGGCCCAATGGTCATTTCATTAGTTACCGAATAAAGTAAAAAATACAGAGAAATATATTACGTACAATAATATATTTTAATTTTCATTAGGTCTTAAATATAGGAGGGATATCTCGTCGTCGTCGGTGATCATTCATGTTCATATGTTACCTTCCTAAATCAGATTTCTTATCTTAGTATTTTTTTATTACTTTTCAGTTTAATTATTTTAAACAATCGGAATTTTTGATATAATTAGTTTTTTGTTAGATATTTTATTGGCCAAATAATCATATTTTAATTTGGGTATAATTTATAGCGAAATGATTCATCGATCATAAAATATCTGGATTCAGGAGTGGTATTGCAATAATCCTTCATATACGAACAATAAATATTTAGAGGGACATCTAGTAGAAACGGGATCGTAAACCGCCATGAATCGAGACCCGATCGGGTGCGAAATTCCCGCTTTACGAGTGAACGCTCAATGGCTTTTACTGTTCCTGTAATTCCGCCTGGTTCTGTGTGTAATCCAATATCTTATTCCAAAAATCAATTTATCTGAATTCTTTTATTCGATTGAACGAATACTTGAGTAGAGTTAATATTAACGTAAATCGATATATTTGAATGGGAATTTCATGTTAAATATATGAAAATAATCGATTTATTTGTTTCGTTTATTGACTTGTATCTTTTCTCAAATATCAAAATTTTGTATTTTTTGATAACTACAATTGCAATTATCTCGAGAATAAAACTAAATATATAGAAATAAGTTACTAACTGCGACTCAGAAAACTTGACGTGACGTGATCGTGACGCGATCGGGTGCGAAATTCCCGCTTTACGACTGAACGCTCTATGGTTTTTACTGTTCCCGTAATTCTCCTCCGGTGTGTAATCCAATGTCTTATTTCAAATCTATGGACCCTTCGTCTTTTAGTATATTTTTCTATCCTTTTGAAATAGTGAGTGAATACCTAAACTAAAACTTGTCTTAGATATAATTTTAAGTTTAGTTTAAATGAGTTTTTTTAGAGCCGAATGGTCTCGCACGTGACGATGGCAAGCGGCTCGACGGTATGACGTTAATACCCTGGAAGGGGGGGAGGATGCTAATGTGGGACGCTACATGTGTACACGTACACTGGTTCCTTCTCACTTCTTCCAGGCGTCTTCCTCTGGCGCCGGGGCGGCGGCTACAGCTGCTGAAAACACCAAGTGTCTTTAATATGTTAGTTTATGCAATAACTATATATTTGTGACGTTTGGTGTTGAAACTTTGGGTCCATGGGGTCCGGATGCTTGGCAATTGTTTAAAAAGCCGTCAACTCGTTTGGTCGACGTCTCTGGGGACCCGAGAGCTGGCATACATTTCGCTCAAAGAATTGGTGTAGTAACTCAGAGAGGAAATGCTGCCAGCGTCTTGGGAACCTTGCCCAAAGACAGTGATGGTGACAATTTTTTATGGTAGTGTTTTTGTTTTTATACTTTTGTTTTTCATTTTTGTACATATGAAAATTTTGTAAATAAGTTATTTTATATTTATAGTTTATATATTATTTTTAATTTTCTTAAAGTTTAATTATAATTGTAAATATTTTTCATTTAATAAGTAGCCTTTGTAATATTAGTATTATTTAGTATATTGAACTTATAGAAAATTAAACTTGACCAAAGTTAAACAAATGCATATAATTAAAACAACATTTGTTACAATTTTTTTAAATCTTCTAGGGAATTTACAGTGTCTACAGATTAATTTTATTTCATTACGTTAGGAGTCTGTTATCACGAGTAATTAATTGAAATGGCTAAAAAACTATTTGTGTTTAAACGGCAACGGTGTCTTTTTTCTTCTTACACAGAATTACTGTCTTATGACATATATTCGCGGTACAATAAGTTTATTTTGTATTCAGTCCTTTAAATTGAGCAATGCCCGATACTTATTCCCAGTAATTTCTTAACCATGCATCATTGAATATATCTTTCAGTAATAAAGACAGATATAAGATAGGTTATTTTCTTACGATGGTTGATTTACGACTCTCCCTAGAGTGCACAGTCTTGCTGCGAAACATAAACGAAGCAATGACTTCGTCCGTCTGCCCGAGCGGATATCCATCAAATTCTTACCTTCCGTCAAATAAATAATTCAAAGGATGGAAGCTGAGTAAATTATCATGTTTGAGTGCGCTTCTAGAGTTATTTTTGTAGAGATATATTAGGTTGTGTATATTGAGATGTAGATATTTATATGTGTGTACACTTCTTTATAGACTGAAATAAAACTATTGTTATTTTTCGGTGTATCACGCAAAAAACGAAATTTATTTTGGCGAATGTCTTTCTGTTATAGAGCTGGTGATTAAATAAAAAAGGGTCAGTTCATATTTAATCTCGCTACAACAATGGAAGCTCAAAGATATATCGAAAAAACTAGTTAAAATTATTAAGGTATAGGTATTATCAATTGTCTAAATTCACCATCTTGTCACAAAATATTTTAATATAACAATTAATGATATGTAACTTACTCTTTAAAAATAATAACGAAGATAATAATAAAATAGCAATCATTTGTGATATCGATAAGAATATTTTGTTTTAATAAATATGTATTATAATCTAAAAATAAAACAATTCTACGAATATTTACCTCTCGCCTGTTCTCTGTTCTGTTCTCTGTTTATGGAACAAACACATGTAAAGCGTCATTTGCACTATTGAAATCAGTTATACCTAAATCATTTTGTATATGAGTATCATAATTTAATTAGCCTGATATGTGTGAACGGATGTAGAGCTAATTAATTCAGCATTGTACGGGTTGCTTCAAGGAAATTCAACACCGACGCTGATTTATGCACAAAACAAGGAAAACTATGAATTCGTTTAAAAATTTCGCATTCTGAACGTTGCACCTGGGGCAGCCATTTTGTTTTGTCCTCCATCTTGTTAAGGGATTCTCTATAAGTGTCCTACCTGAATCGCTTATTCGAAAAATGTCATTATGTATGTAGTGTATAAAAATATAATATGTATTTACGAATTTAAATTATTTTTATTGCGTGGGTCTAACGTATAGTCCGCGCTAAACTGCTAGTCCGCTCCGAATATAGAAACGAGTCGCGTCACAATAGCAAATTGCAGATATTACCCGGCACCCGTCCGTTGCCCGCTCTCCCCCATATATGCTAACTAAACCTGCGCGCTACAACTTCAGAGCGGATTAGCAGTTTGGCGCGGACTTTACCTATTTACATTATTGAGCAAGTAAGTAACTTATTCATTAACTTAATTTTAATTCTGTAGAACTTTTTCTGGAGATGGTTAGAGATGATCACTTACTGGTTAATGCGTCAAAAGTATTAAAGGTTTAAGGTATCCGATGGAAGACGATTCAGTTCCGACAAATATAAGGCCTCCCTCCGCCATTTTGTTTTATCGTCCATTTTCTTTTCTGACGGATTACTTCGGAGGGATTTTAATTTAGAGCGCAATAAAACATTTTCCTCTGAACCCGGTAATTATTATTAGAGTTATTAGCAAATGGATGCAATTATAAAGAATGCGGATTAAGCCTTAATTAGTCCGCTGTTTTTCTTTGAAAATTTTACTGCTTTGTTCCTTTCGTTGGCTATGCAGCTGTGTTTCGTAACGATAATATTATATAAAATTTTAATGAACTTATTCCTATTAATCCCTTTGTGTTGGAGCTTATATTCTTTTAATGTAGTAATTAGATATTTCAATGTTTAAGTGAAGGTCTTAGATGTTAAATTCTTATGTATTAAAAAGGTCTTACCTTGGTATATTTAGCTGTTTTATTTTTAACGCCGGGTTGATTATTGTATTGTAGTAACCTAAATGGATATGTTCACTGACACTAAAATCTTTCCGATAAGTCTGCGTGTAACTTCTCTAGTTGACAATAATTTAACGCATTGTCACGAGTGACAGTGAGTGACTTACTTATACTTCGATTTCCTACTTCAATTCCATAAAAAATAAAACAAAATCCTTTCATACCTTAAAAATTCTTGGTATTAAATAAACTCCTTTATACACTTCGGAGTCAGTTTTCTCGTCGTTTTTAATCTGAAAACACATTAAACTTGATACTTTGTTTCAAATTGCATTCTCTGAAGCGTCTTATAAAAAGTTATACATAATGCATGTTCCGCTTGCAGCTGGCTTTTGTGCCCCTACTACTGATTTATGACATTTTATCTATTAGCGACTTAATAATAAAATACTAAAATTACAGGTTTTTTAATAAAATTTCTGGGTTCAGAAAAAAATGTGTGGCTGCAACCCATTTTATATCTTACTGTCGCTCATCGACCACTGTGACCAATTCTATATAGAGTGGGGCCGATCACAGATGCATTTCCTCACTTGACGATAAAGATAGTCTTCTCTTTTGCAAGAGAGCCAGTATTCACACCTTTCCAATATGGAATATACTCCGAAAATTACGCTAGAATTAGGTGTAGCGGTAGAATCCACCTCGTCGAACATAATATTTTGACCATCTTTCAAAATCCTCTTCCATAAGAGGATTTTCACGTAATAAGACTTATAAGGTTGGATAAAAAAAATCATTTTAACCCTTTTTCGTACTTCTTATACTAATATATTTCAGCCATGAAATAAGACATAAAAAGGGCCTAATAAATAAGCCTAAGGGCTGGAATTTTAAACTACTATTACTCGTATTGCTACTACAACAAAAAATAAATAAAATTTAAAACATATATTTATATACTTTTCTAGTCGAGTTTGTTTCGACTTGAAACCCATAGTAACGAACTGCATCAGTTAACTCTGAAATACAGTCGACTTATCAGCTGAAGCGTTTCTCGATTTCATGGCGCCTCGGGCGGTGGAGTTATTTTGGTTCTTATCATAAACCAACTGGCATTGTCTCGGTTCTACGATTGGATTCCATTTCCTACTTTAGTTACAGATGTAGTGTTTTTATTCAATAAGGATTTCAACTGTTGGATACATTTTTTTAAATTGTGGGTTCTAAAGTGTAGGTAAGTGTAAAGTGTGTGGGTTGTAAAGATTAAAATTACGACGGTGACTACGTCTTTTTTAAGAAAACTTTGATTTAAAATTGAAATATCTAAGTATTTTATTGTAGTTACAGATGTCCAGTGACCAAGCGGTTACCCATATACATTTACATTATCAGGATATGAACTGTTCACTACCGCCTGTAGAAATTTGTAATTAACCTCAATTTCAAAAAGTTCTACCACCTTTTAATGAATATTTTAAACAAAAAGTATATAATACCCAAGTATATTATATTGCATGCAAATTCAAAATATTTGCAAATCTCTTCTTAATCTATTCCTCGAAATTCAGGACCCGTATTTGGATAAAAAGTATAATTTGCATTTGGAGAAATTAATTATACCTTTTAATAAATGAAAGAAATGGCGCCCGAACAAATAGAAACCTAAGCAAACGTGTAACATTTGAGCACCGTAGGTATGTTTGCTAATTTAATTAATTATTCTCGTAATTAATTAGTAATTACTAATTCAGAGAAGGGTCGATGAAACCATGCTGTTAAAATATGACTATGAAGTATGATTTGTGTTTATTATAAAATTGCTGACCTCAGGTAGGACTCTAATCCTATCTGAGGTTAGTTACAGATGCCCATGGGAGTGACCATTTATTAGGCTACTTTGCTACTCCTATTATATAAAAGTTAAGTAACGTTAAGTACGGATGGGAGGGGAGTTTGATGGCTGACTAATAGTAACTAATTATAGTTAACCGCTTAATAGTTATTAAGTTAAATATGCGGCAGAAATACATAGATTAGTAAAGATTACTCACTCCTAACAAGAAAATGTACCCAGTTTTGAGAATTGAAATAGTTGCGTAAAAAAGTTTTGCCACGTCTCCGTGCTAAAATATCCCTTAAATATTTGAAATAATTATTTATTTATGATGTAAATTACGCAGTATTAGTTATTTATTCGTAATTTTTTTTTATTGAGTGTAAAATTTTTTTTATTTGTGAAGAATTCAAAAAAAGAACTTACTAATAAGCCGTTTGTGGCTTCATTCAATTTCAAGGCGGCGAAGTATCTTTACTAATCTATGCAGAAATACGATAAAGTTAATAACTCTAAAATTCGTGACACGTAACTTCGTATAGTTACGTGTCACGACACATAGTAGGTAAATGGAAGCCTAATAATGTGGCACTAATAGCTTAATACACACAAGTATAGTACTAGAGAATTAATTAAGCTCCAAACTATGCTACAAACGGACAGACTGACCGTTGTTATGACCGCGGGGCATAATTACGCAAACACTGACATATGGGTGACAATTGAGTTGGTATATTTATGTATATGATTTTAGAGTTATGTTATCGCGGCATTGGGACATTTTATGCGGGTTTAAATTATTTGCCTATACCTACCTATATACCTACACCCATTATTGATAATCAATCCCTCCGAATTTTGTCTACTAAAGATAGAAATTTGACAATTATATAAATAATATTATATTATAATAATATTAAAATATTTATTCTCGTATTTTTAAAACAATATTTTCAATATAATGTTATTTTATTCATAGTTAAATTTATAGTGAATCACGTCACTTATTATAACAAAACAAGTGATGTGAGAGGGTAGTTCTTAGGCTGTTTGTCACTTGAGCAGTATTTAAGTCCACGCGCTGGTAGAGCGTGGTTCATTCGCATTTAATCAGTCGTGTAAACCGTTACTCTGCCCGAATTATAAATAAAAGTGAATAATAGTCATTCTCATATTAAAGTCGTTTCGTTCATTTTATTAATATGGAACCAAATAAGGGCGGTAGTGGGAACTCGCCGACATATACCTATGTTTTATTTTAGTCAAGGTGGCGCCATCTACTACGAGCTTTGCATAACCCATTAAGGGGTTCGCCTAGCCTGAGTTTGACTCTAGATTCAAACCCTCGAACTAGACATTATGATTTACGATGTCAAAGGCTGTGGCGTCGCGATAGTGCGAGCTTAGCCTCCGATAGAGTGACGAGCCCTTTATATATCATACGTTTAGTAATGTGACCATTCATTCTTACTTAAAAATGGGATACTGACGTTTTGAAACGACAACGGCTTTAAGGAATCCTTTGTATCAGACACTGATTGTGTCAGATAGAAATGAAAAAGCACACAAAATTTTGACAAGTTTTGCCTTGTCTGCGCGGCTGTGTTACTGTTGTTGATAGAAATAAATACTAACAGATGTTATTATTTCTTGTTGGTTTTATTTGTACGCCTGTTACAGGTAATTATCGATGAAACAATATTCTTATATTTCGCATGTACCTGGTTGTCTACACTCTACATATTTTTTTGCGATAGTAACAGCGGGATGTCCCGTTTATGACAACACGTATGGCCACCTCGATTTATCAGGACACGGCAGTTAATAGTGATTTGTGGTTTGATACCTATGTCACCGTCACATAACATAAATATTTCATGATTTCTATTGCCAGGATCTATCAAGAACCATTTCAAATAGATAGTTTAAAATGTTCGCATTCGAATTTCGCATTTTAAATACTCTAACAACACCCAAGATTAGTTAAAAAAAAAGTTAGTTAAAAAGTAGGTATTTTTATTATTACAAACAAAGGTCAGCACTCAGGGTAGCAACAGTTATGTGATGTACCTGTTTATTTAGGGTTGTCCTTAGGAGATATAGGACGTCCATTAGGTTCATAATAATTATGATAAAATAATAAAAAAAGGCCAAGTACTATAAAATATAAAAATATAAATTTGATAACTGAAAAGGGAAGTAGCCCAAATAATTTCCACAATTAAACGAATTCCGTAACACCTCATTTGTTAAAATCCTTGACGTCATTTGGACTGCAATACGCACCAAATAATTATACATACATACGTTCAAAAAACTATAGAAAATATCTATACGTATCTATACGTATTGAAAATATCGTATTAATACAATGATATAAGAATTTCTTCCCTCGCAGATAATTTACCGCGTGGTTGATTTGTCGTGGACACTAATTGCCTCAGGCCCGCTCGTGACAAAGGAAACAGAGGATGGTTAATGATCATCTGACCGGAAAATTAATACTCTTTGACTTGTAATAACTGTGTATTGAAAAATGTGAGAGTCTGGTATATATTTTCTCTCATATTGGAGTATCATACTAGTTTGATTTTTAAATTTTGTGCGTATTTTAAATGAAGACAGTTTATTAGTTTAATGAAAATATTCTTAATTAACCGATTGTGAGTTCTTCTTAATAATTGACAAAGTTGTGTGTAGTCGACTAATCGGAAATTAACCAGGGTGATAGATGCGTATTTCATAGTTCATACTTTACTTTATATATGTAATGACAGTAATAACATTTTCCAAAGGATATAACATATTATGATCTTTAAAATGTTGTTTATAGTATCGATGCAGTAAGCAACTAACGTAATCGGCGCTCGACATTTCCATTACATGGCGTAAATATGCACAAGTTTCTGTTAACACGCCAAAAATAAAATCTACAAAAATAATCAAAAATATTTTACCTAAGATTCTCCAACAATAAAAATAATTGTGAAGCCTCAAATAGTCCACAATTATCAAGTCCAAACGAAACTACAGTCATTATTCTAACCGTCTGTACTAATCCATCTCATATAACTAAAGATTGGGCTTAATCTTCCCTTACGTTGGATAATACTGCTATTAACCGACCTTTAGCATTAATCACCTGTAAAGTTCCATCTCTTCAATAGAGTCGTCTGAGCCGAGTAACTTTATTTCGGACCGCTCGACCCTTCAAATCCTTGTTTAATGACTGGCCTAGGGCGGCAGTTGTGTTACTGTGAGTGCATTTGATACGTTGTGTCTAGTTACGATTATTTCCATTAAGGTTGAATATAATTGTTACATTGAGATTGTGATGTATACCCTTGCCTCGCAGGCTAGCTTAGTCATATAGTGGACTATATTATTTATAGAATTTGTAAAAGGTATGACACAATCAGAAGAGTCGGTAAAAACATCAATCTTGGCTTTCAATTAGACTTGCAGACTTGAATAGTGTCATGGTGCTTACGACGCTAGCACAGGGCTTAAAGAAGTTGGCATGACCTGTTCTTTCTGAGGATAGTCTCTATACATTTCATAAGGCACACGCCGCAGCACGGCTAGTCTACGTGGTAAACAGGAGCGAAAGGCCACGGTTCGACACTAAAAGACAAGTCTGATGGATTTTTAAATTTACCCACCTCCAAGTCAACAAGGATTAAACATATAGTTATATTTGAAGGATTACATTGGATTGCAAGGATTGATATACACTTAGTATGAAATGAGATGTCCTTAAGAGAAGTACTCTTACTAATGCTCACGTATAATTTTCCCATACGTCTGTCCGTAATATCGGCATATTTACATACGTCCCTTTGTTTGGCGTGTAATTGCCGCCTGTCCGTCGGTACGGATATATTGAGGCGCATTTGTCAATGTATTCCCGGTAGTGATTATTTGATTAACTAGTGGAGAATATTGAAGTCTTTTATAAAACTTTTAGTTGTGTTTTAGTTTAAATTATGTGGAATGTCATATTTACATTTTTATCTATTTATATATTGTTATATATTGTTGTAAGTAACTTAATATTCGGAGAATATGATGTTATCGGAACAATAACTTCAAACTTAAATATTGAAGTCAGACTTTCCAGTCCAATAAAAAATTAAAGCCGTCATAAAGCCATATAAAAAGTATCTCTTTAATTTAGAAATTAAAGGAAATAGAGAATTAGATGCCACATTAAACTTATATGATATTTCAACATAAAAACTTTTTCATTTTTATGTTCATAAATATTGAAGCATTTGACTTTCCAGTCAAATAAAAAGTTAAAGCCAAAGTAATAAATAACCGTAGAGATTTAGCGATTACACGGTTTAATATTATACATATATCGACATTGTACATATCATAAGGTGACAAACAGTACCAGTATGGTGTTTTATTTCGAACGCAACTAACGTAAAAGTTCGCACAAAAATGGATCGATTTCGAAAAATACGCGCACGCCTTACGTCTAAGTCATCTATTCAAAATGTTATGAAAATACGTTTGATAGGGGGCACTTCTATTACTATAAATCTTCTACATATGTCAATTTTCTGTTCCGTTTTTACTGTGCAATTTACATTTTAATAGTTCCCTTGATTATGTCGCAATGTTCAGTTTCTAAAAGCTTTTTCAAATTTAAGTATATTTGTTTGCATTGCTAATTTTATATCAATTTGTTCATATCATTTCTCAGTGGACAAAGGTACTATTTGACTTTCTACGCTACAGTCAGTAGAATCGATGATTTCTTTGGGTATCGGGATGCTTTTATATCTCTACGATCCTATCTATCATTTGTTATGTCAATGTGTCTTAAAATTTATGTTTTGTGTTTGTTTGTGATTAATTCGCCATTATTTATTGAAAAGTTAGTAATAAATATAATGGCAATATCCGTATCTATTAGTTATATTCCTATGATAATGACATTCGATATTGTACACCTTCGAGTTAAATCGCTACGAAAGATTTTAAAAAGTTCAAGCAGCAATAAATACGTAGTTGTAGAAAAAATCTAAATTTTGAAAAAAAATGTACACGTGTATAGTGATCTACTTGACAGCTTCCACGGTTGTAATTTGGTGATGCAGATAGCGGTAATAAATTTTGTAACATAAAATACAATTACTAAAAAGTACTTAATGAAATCTTTATAAAAAATAAAAAATAAATCAGAATAAGAATAAATCAATCTCTATTTCAGATGGCGGTATTGATATTGTCGAACTTTCCAAAAATAGTATTGTATATGTTAGTAGTACTAATGGACAATTGGTCTAAAGAGGTAAATAATAGTTGTTCCGATTCGACGAATTCATAGAAATATATGATTTAAAGTTGTTTACATGAAAAACACAAATTAAACTGATCGCTTCATATTTTATTTCATATTAATGAGAATATTAACATTTATTTGTTTTTAATAAATTTTTATTGCAATCTGTAAAACCGTAAAAACTTTCAAAAAACGTTTAACCTGGTCTATTTCTCTCGTCAATTTTCTTTAAAATGTGGCATAACTTTCTTTGATCCAAACCGGGAAGTACCGTCTGACTTCGTATGAAGTGAAGATGTTAGACCTCAGGAATGGCAATACATCGGTCAGCGTCAGGTAGGGCCCCGCTCTATATGAAGTTGGTTACAGATGCCCTTCAACAACAAAGATCACTTACCTAATACACAATATCCAATATATTTGCATTCTCAACGGTAGACGGCTAAACTGCCTCCATATATAAATAAACAGTTTGTATATTTTCTTTTTCAGTCCTACTTAGAAGTATTATCTGCTCTGTGTACAATTTTAAAGGACATGTTTAATGTATGTGTTCCCGCTGTACTAGCAGAATTGACGATACAAGAAATAAATAATATGACACAATATTTATCGACGCAGCATGTACTGTGCAAAGGTAGCTTTTTTATAATATAGGAGTAGTAGACGAGCATACATCTACATCTACCACCACTTCACTAGGAGATTCGTTATGGAGAAGAAGCGGCGAAAGAAACTCCATAACACTCCTCTTTTAAAAATGTATAAATGTTTTTTTTACAAAGGCAAACTTAACCTAATGGTACATGTGGAGCCGGAGCTACTTCAGACACCGTTTTATCAGTGAGATAATCACTTAATTTATAGTATGCTTTTTTACATAGCGTTTGTTTAACGACACGTTAAAACTTTTTTTCTGTGAGATTCAAGATGTGGTCGATATATTTCACTTCATTTCATTTACCTACAGACAAGAAATTACGTGAAGAAATTGACCGTAACCTGGAAATATTTGAGCTCCGGCCATTCAAATACCACATCTTACGAGCTGTTCCCGTCAACGGTGTTATGCCGATGTATTTAATAAATTTCTGCATAAATTACGTCATCGTATTGAAACAAATGGCACAGTTCAAAATTTAATTAAAACTTTTACATTTAAATGTTGTTTCACTAATAAGCGCAATGTTCATTACGTTCAATAATGGATTAAAGAGTATATATAACGTAGTAAAAGAGGTTAAAAGGCGTGACGTCAGCACCGCTGACGTCACAATTGTTGTAGTGTTGGTGATGACTCATAATAAAACCTTCGAAAGCAAACCACACGAGAATTGTTGAACTTCGAATATTCATCGGGCAGCGTAACGGCAGGAGGTCCGCACTGTTCCACAGCTCGAGCAGTAATGCCCCGATGTCGCCAGTACGGCCCTTTTTATAGGACCGGCGCACGTGCACTTGTTTTCCTATTCAAGATGCAGGTAGTTTTACCTCAGGTGTTTAATCATTTCATTTTATAATAGGATAACTGCCATATTTGCTCCAACATATATGATTCAAGTTTGTTTTTCTTTGTAATTTATCCTTTCATAATTCCTTTTAATATATGAGATGAACATTTCGTATTTGGCTATGAAGAATCACTTGAAAAAGAACAACTCTATATTATGTCTCATGAAAATTGAAATTTTTATACGCATAGATATATTACTAATGTAGTATATCTATGGGTTTACGTTTACAATTTCAATTTTTAAAATAACATAAAAGGCAAGGTGTGAGCCTGTTTCTTTTTAGAGTCCCAGGAAAAGTAAACACAAAAATAAACACGCTTTTTCGCTATAATAAATTTAATTCTTAAAGTATAACGTTTGTACAAGTACAATAACATAAGTGACACACAGACTTAGAAAAGAAAACGGCAGAGTACCGTCGACGGTCACCACTCGTAGGATGCTATACTTGAATGGACGTAATGATAAGTTCTCCAAGGCTCTATCGATTTCTCCTTGCAATTGTTTATCTGTAAAAATATTTATATTTATTAAGAAAATCGAAAAGTAATCAAATATTTGTTTGCTTTATATACAATTATTTTAAAATAATCTTAATATTACGATGGTTTCCTAACAGTGGGAAAAGGCTAACACAATTTTGATTATCTAGAGAACTCTTGAAGGTGGTAGAACCCTTTGTGGTTCGACTCCGGCGGCACCACTGCCACACCTATTTCTGCCTAATAAAAGCAGTGTTAGTGCTGCTGTGTTCCGTTTTGAAGGGTGTGGTAAGGGAGACATACTTTTCCGAGGCGTTCCAGTATAGACAGCATAGATCTCCGACGGCACGCAACCGGAGTCCTCCAAGCGCGATGCCCCAATCGGGCTGTGCCCTGGGGGAGCAGTTTTCGGTAGTCCCACATCATCTGTTGTTCACGACGGTATGCGACCACACATACCGCCGTCCTTCCCAGGGTCGCATACTGGACGGTTCGAGCTCCCACTCTTGCCGCCCGCAACCCCGAAAGCCCCCTTTTAGTCGCCTCTTACAATAGGCAGGGGATACCGTAGCCCTATTCTATTTCCGGAACTACAGGGACAAACTTAAATATATACCTACTTGTACAATTTATGCGCTGTTTTGATAGAAACTTTGTTATGTCTTCAATATCCTGAATTGTGAATTCTGCAAGTATACTTGGAACACATATATTTGCCATAATGTACAATAATCTTAAAATTGCAAGTAAAACTTGCAGATAGGACTGAAACAATAGATGCAAGCATTGTTAAAGAGAATAACAGTTTTAAAAGGTGATACGACCCTCCGAGCAGCGCCTAACGTAGGTGGCGTAAGACCTAAATTTTATGTGAACAAAAAGCATTTTGCGGGGTCCTGTGCCACAATACAATGTAAAAAGTGGCGTACTAAGTTCCTCGGAGGTCTGAGCGAAAAGTGAAATGGTCCCTTAGACTAAAAAGTTAATGATGGGTCCATTAAGGCGACCTTTTTTTTCGTTGACCGCTACAAGCGCGAGGTTCCCTGGACCGCTATAGGCGTGAGGTTCCCTAAGTGCGAGGCCATGGACGGCCGCCCACGCCTGACGCCGCCTCTGGAGTCTAATAATATTATAAGTCCTGTTTAGCTTGAAACAATGTTAAGCGCTGCGATCTTTTAGTTTAAAGAGTGCAGTACGCGAGACACTTACGCTAGGCATATGAATTCGGTACTCAAAGATAGCATTTATGACTGACTTCTGAAAAGATTTCAACCCTCCTATATTTAACACAAAAGTTTATACTAAGTACTTAAATTTGCACTTTATAACAATGCTTTATTCTAAAACTTTACTTGTGAGAGATATTGGTAATATATTTGTTTTGATAAAACAAAATAATGGTAAGTGGAAAATACTATGAATACTTCTTACTAGACTTTTTTGGAAAATGTTGTGTAGCGTAATTATGATCATAATAGCTAATTTTCGCTTTGTTTGGGTTAAAAGCCGTAATTCGATAGTCAACTACTTACTTCTTCGAAATAATATTTAATAATGTTATACATAAGTATTACTGCTCTTGGGAAGTTTGAAAGAAGCAACGAGAACATCTGAAACAAAATATATACTCACTTTAACACTATTAAATGTGTAACCATGTTAATATCTCAAATATGTATTATTGTATAGTTACGTAAAATTACCAATATTTGCATCCCAAAATTATTTTCATGGAAATTGTCCATTAGCCGATTGTACAAATTTACATTCTTTTTCAAATTTTCTATACTTTTTTTTACATTGTTAACACTACCAACATTTATTAAATCCTGCCGCAGTGATCTAACACAAAGGTGTACTCTATCAAACACCATAAGCATCGGAACATAGCTCAAACCCACCGATAACGTAATCACGCTAATTGATAAAGCTCGATGTATATCGTAAAAATAGAAACTAAAAGAACAGGATGTAATCCGAAAAACTACCACTATTACAAGCGGTAAGTATGACCGAAAAAATACTAATACATCACGATATTGAGAGAAGTCGACGGTAATTCTAGCATAAAATTTCGTATAATAAGTCTGATCAGTTACAAGCGACGCAAAAATATTCACAGAAAATTCAATAATGAGACAGAACAAAGATGCAGACAAAAATTTTATGGGCAAACATGCAGGTATTGACCAAATAACTGACACAAGAGCAACTGCAACGGAATAGACACGTAACAGACAAATGACGTAATTAGATGAATCAAAGCAATAGCAATGTCCGAACAGACGACCGATTTTCATGACAACTTCAATAGGCGACCTTCTTGTGAAGTAGGTAACTATTTTTCTGACACAATTCATTATTGTTAAAACGTTTGCGACGTTCAAAACACAACACCATTACTATATATTTCGTATGCCACCTTCCACATCATTATAATGTACGCGTGTAACAACAAAACACTTTACTGATTGAAACACTGATTCAGGTTATTGATTTGTCATGAGTGATAAAAAGTATTTATATACATATGCCTCATCGAAATAATGTTCCATTTGCATCGACAGGAAATTTAGGGCAATTAATTACTAATGTGTCACGAATAGAAAAAAATCTTACACTATAAATTTATTGGAATAATTCTTAATTAATAACAAGGTCTAATCGATCTATATAACACTTTAGTAAGGATTGGGAATGATTGATGATGTGATAGATTGAAAGTTAAGCATTATTTGACAGTATGTTCGCTTTATAATTATCTGTTCTACAAAATATTTACATATAAAATATAGTATGTGGCATGTAATATAATGATGCATGTGACAGAGCAACAAGCGTTTATAATATATTAACAAGGCGTAATTAATAAGATGTGATATTAAAAAGTAACCTTTATTTTAAATGAAATGATACTCGGTTACAACTTAATAGTGTGTAACGAAGCAATTACATCGAGTTCGGGCATTTGATACATTTTGTTGAGGTCTCTGGATCTCCATTTTTTTATAATATAGGAGTAGCAGACGAGTATCCAGTCCACCTGATGGTAAATGGCTACTGCCCATGGACATCTGTAATCAACCCCAGATAGGATTAGATATTCCTACGCCGCTACCCCTGAGAACTGAGCTGGAACCCCTCGGAAAAGTCTGTCTCCTTTACCACACCCTTGAAAACAGAACACAGCAGCGCCTAACACTGCTGTTATTAGGTAGAAATAGGTGTGGCGGTGGTGTCGCCGTCGAACCACAAAGCGTTCTACCACCTTCATGTGTCTGTTTTTTAATCCTTAAAAAAGAAAATGACTTTAGTACTTTATTTAATACAGCTAGTGAATCATACAACATTAAGTGCATCAATCGTAAGGTAGATAACATATCGGATCGTGTACAACAATATATTTTTGTAGATCAAAGATCAAATAGATACTACATAATATGTATAGATAGAATATCAATAATTTAATTGCAATTCGTCGTTATACTAAAGGTAAATTTTAATTATCCTTCAGTCTCATTTCCTCTGACAGTGACTACACAGTACGAAATCATTGAATTCAAATTCAGAATAACTAAAAACATGATCGCAGCATTTTTCAATTCACTTACTTTCCACACTAATCGAGATATTTTCGTCTATTTCGTTATATGCCTTAGAATTCTTCTCGGAATCTATTCCAACGTCTCTTCAAATAAGTCCATCTCTTGTATAATTCGTCTCTACTGTGTTCTTTACACTATCATAGTTATGGTGGTGGACTTACGTTTTGTGATTCAAAATGAAATAGATGTTCGGATGTTCAGCTACCTATACAAAATCAGTCAAAATATGCTTTATAGCTTAGTTTCAATTTTAAGTAACGGAGAACATTTTTTCAGATTTTATTCTGAAGTTCAAGCTGTGGACTCTATTAGTCGACTGAAATTAATCAATCGTTATGATGGTATAGTTTCATTCCTGCTGGCTCTTGGAGTATGTTTCTTAAAATTTTACGTCAACGGTCATGTATTTTTCCATCATAATGAATCGTTGTACTTTACTCTTAGTTTTCTATTAATGATATTCATGTTCATGGGAATAAATTTGATAAGCTTAGGCAGAATCTTAATTTTTGAAATTCTCTGGCTGCGCTTAAAGTCACTCCGAATTTTTATGGAGCAAGAGATCATATTTCAAGATAATTGTAACCCAAAAATATACACCAAGAAAGTAACAGATTATCTTAACTTATATAAAGAATACAATAATAATCTCCTTTCCTTAAGTGACGCTACAAAATTATTGGTAAATATAACATTACTAATTTTACGAGATATCGATATTGTAAATATTTATCGATATGTGGCATCCGCCCACGATAACACCTTTAAAAGACAAAAATTGTGATCATAGACAGGGCTTATTTTGTAATTTACGATTCACAGATATTCCTGGGACAATTATCGTATTTGCCGCAAATGTTATTACCAGTTCAAGAATGGCGCCAACGCTCAACATTTTGTGAGGTAAATTACGCAATCATATATGAAAGTGACTTGACAAACAAAAATCATATCGCACGGAAAATTCGGATTCAATACAACTTACAAAAACTACATACAATATCACAATGAATTCTAATTGCGATCATAAATGTAATAATGTTAATTACTTACAAAAAAAAACTACAAAAGAAATGTAAATCCACCCAAGCTTTATTTATGTTTGCGCTTTGTAATATTAATATATTTAAATGATTTTTACACCATTTTAGGATTACACTGTATTCATAATTGGACTTACGCCGGATATCATTTTACCATGTCTCCCGGCTGTGTTCGCAGAGCTCATCAACAGTGAAGTGGATAAAATTAAGACTCTACTTGCAAGACAATTATCTGTCACCATTGGTATTATAACCTTAAAATTTTAGCGCTTACTCTTATAAATATATTAATAAAAGATATTTTTGAAGGTTATTCGTGGCTCACTCAAAGTACCACAACACGCCACATTCCTTCCTTACAATATAAAGGTCCTACAATTTTCTATTTTAGTGATAAGAATGGTGCGATAGAGTAACTTATATGAGATGTACCGTCTTAGTCGTCAGAAACAAGAACGAATTTGTGATTAACCTTAGCGGAAGTTTTCCATTTCGGGCCGATTACAAATATCCATGAGAAGCTGGAACGTAGTACTCGTCATCATCAAACAGACTACTTAGTTAAAAGTTAACTGAACACCAATTTACTACTTTGACTCGTGCAAAAAATACTTAAAAAATGTTAACTTTACAAAATTACTTAACTACCATTTCAGATACATCCGTCCGGAATAAATTGATAGATGGCCTGAAATTCCTAGAGTTTTGTCCGTTCACCTTCACTGTCTGGCGTATCTTTCCCGTCAATTTGAAGATGGTCATGGCTACCATCAATTTGTACACCACTTTTCTTATCGTGATCATTCAATTTAAGTATATGCTTTAGAAATAACTGTTTTATTGTCTTGTGTGTGTTTACAGAGTTCAAATTGTATTGAAAATAAATTGAAATTTATTAATACTTTTGCTTTTTTACTACATTTTTTATTTTGTTCTCCTAAAAATTTAACCCAGATCCGTAGAAATTTAGCCGTATTTTTCTTTATTTTTTTCTGGTAGCAAATACTCAAATAAATACAACATATTTCAACAGCAGAGATGATTATTTACAGAATTAAAATGTTAATTACATCAAAAATCTTCTACAATATAACTGGCTCGTCTTTTTCTTAGGCCTCTTAATGACCCGTACCTTCCCTTTTCGACCCAAGGGCTCACGCTTATATTAGTATGGCCGATTGCATCAAACACCATCGCCAATGAAATGTAAAGCAGCATTACTCCCAAGGCTATAATCATTCGATCCAGTAACAGCTGATGTTTCTCCAAAGATTTCGCTATTTTGTACAGTACGTACAATTTATTCCTCTTGAATACGTCACAAGGCGATTCCAGAGCAGCGAATGGTATCGTCAAGCATAATAGCACACTCATCAAAGACATCAGTACCGATACGTACAAATTCATATCTTCATTCGTCTTCAACTTCGTTGTCAATAATGGTTTCGGCTTAAACCTCGATTCGAGCCCGAAATACGATAAAATACTGCAAAACAGAAATAATTATAGAATTATGCTAACAATCTACGGGATTTTGAAATAAATAGAAATATTTGTCTTATTTACCTGTTTAACGCAAGACGGTGTAGGATCATGGTATCAATTCTACGTAATATCTATATAATTTTAACCTCCTACGATACAACTAACGAAAATGTTTTCTGTTTCCATTTATATAATACTCGAATCACTGTGATTAACTAAACTAATTGCAGGTTCTATTAAGGATATATCATAATGAGCGAAATTAAATTTGTAGACTGTAATAATATTTCATTAAGTAATTAAGTTAATGGAATATTAATAAGTAACTATTACTTTTGTGATTTTAAGTTAAACACTTTAATTGCAAATAACACGGGACCCAATACAGTTAATACTGCAACTGTAGTACTGAAAGTATTTATGAATTACGCCTATTATTCTATTAATAATATTTATCAATGTATTCAATTATTGTAATGCCGAAGTTACACAATTTTCGCCTACTCGAAATTTTGTTCTTTGGTGAACAATATATAATTTAATAAGTATTTTAACGGCCTTTAATCTAATTTACCAATTTTTTTTGAAGTACTATATGAAAGCACTCCTGCTTAGTCCTCAGGGGTAACGGAGTATCTGTGACCGACCTCAGGTAGGATATCTCATCTGGGGTGGATTCCAAATGTCTGTGGGGGTGCAAACACGTGCGACAGGAAATGTACTGTAATGTCACAAACATTACAGTACAGTTACAGTATGTTTTATTAATTATCACACTTTTAAAATTTGAACACAAAGGGGAATGGTACTGTTTTTATAACTAATAAAAAATTGTAAAAAGGCAAGTGCTGCTATCTTTCCACCATACGATACTTGAAGGTGGTAGAACCCTTTGTGGTTCAAATCCGGCGGCACCATCTCAACGCCTATTTATGCCTCATAACAGCAGTGTTAAACGCTACTGTGTTCTAGTTTGAAGGGTGTGGTAAGGGAGACATGCTTTTCCGACGCGTTCTAGCTTAGTTCTCAGGGGTAGCGGCGCATCTGTGGCCGACCTCAGGTAGGGATATCTAATCCTATTTGGGGTTGATTACTTATTTCCATCACGCATCAGGTGGACTGCATGTTCGTCTGCTACTTCTATATCATATAAAAAACTAGTACGCAGACCCTTGATGTTATAAATATTTATATGACGTCCATAACCTTCAATGACATATGGTCATAGTCATGACGTATGGACGAATTATGAAGACCGAAATTAGACGTCATATCTTCTCATTAAAGCCACGAAATGTTTCAACCCTGGTACAACCCTCTAAAATCAATATAACATTTTAATATTATAGAGTTTACTGATAAGCAAGTACATCGCTTTAATTTCGAATTCTCTACTCTGTAATTTCAGCATTGACAATACTTCAATTATTGGTAGCTTTATCAAGTAGTTGATACTTATCATATTTTATACTAGGGGATTCGATCACATAATTACTCAGTCCATCTGTTTGATATGAAAATACTGAATATATCTGTTTGCTATGAAATGACTTACCATTATTAAAGTAATTAGGTGGGTAACCTACAAAAATATTACAACAAGTATTGGAATAAACAATTATTATTTTTTTAGTTATAATTTATATTCAAACAAAAAATATCAGTTATTCGCCAGTTTTGGTACGATAATCCTTAAATTTGTTACGGTATGGAGTTATAAAGTTAAAATCATCACGAAATCACAAAAAATATTCAATATGGCGTCCTGAAACTTTTTCCTAATTCCCTCAAGCGCGCACTTTTTTACTTCTGAGGAGTTTTATTTAGAACAAAAAAATGTAAAATGTGGAAGTATTTTAATAGGTAAACCTGCCTTGTCGTAATGAACTCGTTGTTATTAAAATTATTTATGTCAAAAATTGTTCTTTTTTAACAAAAACGAATGAAGATTGTTATCACGCAGTCAGCTCTTAGCCTATTATCGCCCCCAAGTAATTACTTTCGACGTTTCTTTTATCGAGTTGACGTTGGAAACAAAACGTTCATTTGATATCGTGGTTTCAAGTGAATTATTATCATATGTATTAAATATTTACTCAGATATTTCCTTAAAATGATACAAGTGAAACCCAAAAACGAAAGAACTGCGGCCTTAAAAATAACAGTTACACAAAAATTAAAAGTTTTATTTATATTCATACAAGCAATATTTTCTCAAGATTATGGATTCGTAAAACCGAAGACTTTTAATCGAAAAGTTATTATACGAATATTTGCTTTCACACAAGCATTGATTGTCTTCATACTTTTTTGTATATCGTCCCCGATCGATTCTATATTATTTTTAACTTCGAAATCGAGTGCAAGTCATCTTTTTCAATACATTGTATATATTCTCATATTAACCGTTTCAAGTGCAAATTTTTCTTTCTGTGACTTTTTGACAGAACTTTCATCTTTGGATAAAGAAATGGGTGTTGTTGTCAATTTTTTGGATGTAAAAATCATAATGAGTTGCATTGTTACACTTGGTTTGAAATTTGTGATAGAAGTCGTGAAATGCTTCTACATATCGAATTGCAATGATATTTATTTGGAAATTTTTTCACATCTCACAAATTTTTCTTTAGATTTTCCACAAATCGTGAACTTTTTTATTTTCTATTCTGTGTTTTGTCGATTAAAAAACTTAAGACACGTAGTCATAAATGGATCCGATTATATGAAATATGTGACTTTTTACAAAAACTTGATAGATATTTTGGGGAGAATAAAATTTATGTTTGATATTACTGTAAGTATGAGCTTTATTTTAGTTACAAAATAGTTCCATTATTATTTTTTCCTCGTGATTTGAATGTAATAATAATGTTTTTAATAATATAATAATAAACATGCAATTAATCTTAAGAGCACTTGAAATAACACTATTGTATATTTGGAAATCATGTATTTTTGATCTACCAATTAATTATATTATGATAAATATACTAATAATATTAATAGCAACTAATTAAACATTACATATGAATTTCTTCTTAATCTTTTGATCCACCTCGTTTATCTTGTATCCTTTCTTCTTACAGTTTTTTATATCCTTTGTGTCCAATGTTCCTGTAATTTTGATTTTCATTTATGAAATTTTGGGAGGGAGCCTAAAAAATGTTGTAAGTATAATTGGTTTAAAAACTCTACAAGTAGGTAATTTAATAATGAACTATTTAATATATACGATACTTCAAAAATATGAGGTAATTGAACAATACTTTTATCGTATAGTCAAAGGAATTGTCTATGGTAAGACGACAAGAGTATATGACATATTGTAACTTTATCTTTATAGTACGACACGGAAACAATAATAAAGAAAATAACAAAAACATAACATAAGTATAAACGTGGACATCATAAACAAGATGACTACATAACCAAAATATTAATTGGAGTAAATCATTATTTTCAGGTGACATTTGCACGTTTTACAACGTTTTTAAATATAATTCACTTTTTTGTTGTGAACTTTGCTCCCATAGTGGCGGCTGAACAACTTTTGAATGAGGCTGAGAAATTAAAATTAGATCTTCATAACAAAGCCTTACAAGAAACAGGTAACAAATTATAATCATCATTAAATACAAGTCATATTTCTTAGTAAGTAAGTGAAAAATGCCAGTCGGTAGACTTTTACCACGAAACAATAGCGACTTGTACCAAGTTTGTACCGAAGTGATGATATTTCCCACGTAAGTATGATATTGGAATAACAAAGAAACTTTTCGATTCGTATAACATGCTTTGTACTTGCATTGTTCATAAAATAGGGGGGAGTTATTATTATTTACTTATGTGGAAAATAAAAATCTAAATAATCAACAACTTCGATTAAGATGAAAGCGAAATTATGCAAATTTGCACTACTGTCAAGATTAATAAATAGTTACTACGTAACTCCTGTGGAATTTCTTACGCCGCTTCTTCTCCATTTTCCTACCTTTTGACACCTTTCGATGTGGTGGTGGACTGTGGATATTAAAAAAGAGTTGCATATGAATCATATTTCAATAAATTAGATTAAAACTTAAATTTAAACATATTATTGAATTGTTACAGATCCAAGACAAATGCATAGCATCAAGAAATTCATTCGCTATATAGAAGCCTGTCCGTTCAAGTACAAAGTGTACAGTGTAATTCCCATCGATTTGTCTTTTATATTCACTTTCATTAACGTTTCCATCTCTTACTTTATTGTTGTTATACAATTAACACATTTGTATTGAAGATTGTAGAACTCTTCTGTGGCTTCGAATATCATATACTATTAAGCATACAATATAAAGATTATTAATTCGAACTGTTACTTTTATTGGCAAAAATAATTTTAAGTTCAACTGTCGCGACGTCACCACAATATCTATTAAACTTTGGTGTTTCTTTGGTGCTTTCTGATTTGAAATTATATTAAAGACAGTTAGTTATGTACGATATATCACAATATAGTTATTGAGGACAGTAATACATCAAAGTCAAATTCAGAGTATTTGGGATTGGTTAGGATTTTATTTAGTCATACATTCCAATGTTAACTTTTTTGTTATTTCAATTTCAATTTATTTTAACAAATACAGAAGTCTTTACTTGTACTAATTTCTTCACTAGTTCAATACAAGGCGATAAAGGATCATTATAATATTCAAAATAATTACGTTAATAGCATTCAATTAATTAATTCCTATTACTTGTATATATTACGGTCATCGTGACTAACAGAATATTTAGAATAAATGAATCCCATATTATCGCTTACGTAATAGTTATATAAATCATTAATATCCTTTCCACAAACTATTTGAAAGTTTAATAATATGGGTCCTAATAGGTACTCTCATGCCCCGAATGGGCTTGAGCCAATATCTAGTATTTATTGTCACTTAGCGAGTAACCGCCGTAACTTAGATTGAGAAAGCTCCATTTTGGAACGAAACGCGTTTTAGTGATGGCATGTATGGTGGACGGTGGTGTATATATATATATATATATAAATATATATTTCTATGGGGGTAAAAGGTTAGTACTTACTAGTTAGTAGTTTTGGTACATGTTAGTACGTAGTTTTAATACCATCCTAATATCTTCCAATCAATCTAACAGAAAGAGAATCCTACTTATTACGACGAAAGTTGATCACGACAGTTAAGTTGAAACATTTTCAGTAATGCATCTTTCCACCCCCTTCAAAACTTAACACGGCAGCTCTATGCTATTATTAGACTAGCTACTACACCTTTAATCAACCTTCAGAAATCAATTTATTAACATTGTAGTGAATCCATCAATTAATATATTTTATATAATTACAAAGCTTTTCACATGAAACATTTAATTAAATCTTATCTACTTTATTATCAAGAATAATGACAATGTAACATAAATAAAATACATCAATAGTTATTAAGTTATTCATAAAACTTCATCGAGTTAATTTCACTTTATGAATAGAGCGGCACATTCAGTTGGTAGCGGTCTTGTGGGAATCATTGTCATATTTATAACGTAGTACATTCTTTAGAATGATTCAAGTGAAACCTAAAAAAGGACTCAGCACTAAAAATTCGACTACCATAAAACTAACATTTCCAAGAAAATTAAAAATTCTATTTATATTAATACAAGTAATATTTTCTCAAGATTACGGATTTGTGAAACTGAAGACTTTTAAACAAAAATGTATCGTTCGAAGCCTTGCTTTCATTCAAGCTTTCATTGTCTCAACAGTTTTTTATTTGTCGAGTCAGATCAATTCTATTTACGCTTTAGCCGCTAAAGTGAACCCAAGTCATTATATTCAGTATATCGCATTCATTCTGATATTATCAGTTTCGAGTCTTAAGTTCTCTTTTTGTAACTTGCAAAAAGAACTTTTATTATTTGATACAAAACTAGGCGTTGTCGTTAATTTTATGGATATAAAAATTATTTCGGCTTGCGCAGTAGCAACTGGCGTAAAATTATCAGGAATATTAATAAACCATGCCGAGTACAACTTCAATCTTTCTTTAAGTATTCTGTCTTACATCCCGAAGTTCTGTTTAGATTTTCCGCAAATTGTCAACTTCTTCGTTTTCTATTCAGTATACTGTCGATTGAATAACTTAAGACACACTGTTTTAAATGGGTCCAATTATATGAAATATGTTAATTCTTATAAAACCTTGATTGATTCTTTGGAAAAAGTCAAAGTTGTATTTGATGTGGTTGTAAGTACACAATCATTTTATTGTTACCTTAAAACTACACGTGACATTAAAGTTAAATTCACAATGTCACTCGTATCTGCACTAAATTTTAACTTTTTGATTCTGCCTTAACAAATTGTCCTTTACAAAGAGTGTATATTATGAAATAATTTAAAAGCTATTAAATGTATATTAAATTAAAACATTTTAACAACTTATGCCTGTGAAATAGTTACAACTGCATAATTTTAAAGCATAACTAAAATAGACTTTTACACCATAAATACATTTTTTTCTTGCAGTTTATTATATGCTTAATGTGCAACGTTCCGGTCGTTTTGATTTTCATTTATGATATTCTAAAAGGGGGACTAGCAAATGTTGTAAGTATTTCTAACCATCATTTAAAATTTTTAACACGCTTTTATTATTTTGGGTTGTATCTATGTATGTACGTATTGAACCCGATTTCTATCCAATTGTTAAAAAAGTGTGGGGCGCTTTTCGAAAACTGAGAAATGGAGCACCCCATGCTTTTTTCACAATTATACTATTTACTGTTTCTTAATCGATTCATATATTGAAAATTAACTTCTACTTTTTAGTTGATTTTATCATAAAAGCGTGTTTTTTAGTTTTTTTAACTATATTTATTTATTTTCCGTTTGCTTTACCAAAATACGATACGTATCAAAAATTATTTTGTTTCAGTCAACCCTTGGTCGCATGGCAACGTGTGTAAACATGATACATTTCTTGATTATAAACTTTTCTCCTATATTAGCAGCTGATCAACTCTTAAATGAGGCTCAGAAATTGAAAAGGGACCTTCACAACAAAGCCTTAGAAGAACTGGTAATAATTCATCATCATAATTATTAATTAATTTAATATCTGTGTATTTTCTAACAAATCAATAAAACCAAACACTTTTGATTTGTGGTCAGTATTGCCATTATCTGACACTTGTAACATTAGATTATTTTCATCCTACGTCCATGCTTATAAATAAGGTCTGAACTGAGAATATAGTATAGTATAATAAAATAAATTGACAAAATCACCAAAAACTAATTGAATATATCGATTTAGGAGAATTCCATCTTCAAAATTATAGCATCGTAAATCGATTCTTACATTTTTTTATAATGTAAGAGTAGCAGACGAGCATACAGTCCTCCTGATGGTAAGTGGCTACTGCCGCCCATGGACATCTGTAATCAACCCCTGACAAGATAAGATATTCCTACCTGAGGTCGGCCACAGATGCACTGCTACCCCTGAGGACTAAGCTAGAAAAAGCCTCGAAAAAGTCTGTCTCCCTTACCACACCCTTCAAATCGGAACACAGCAGCACAGCATTTATTTAATGAACAGAATGTAATTTTATTTATAATTCAACCATAAAAGGTGTTTACTATTATTTGTTTGCTACCTGATTGTTATATTACCTAATTGTTTCAGATCCGAGGCAAATTCACAACATCGAGAGATTTATCCGCTATATAGAAGCCTATCCATTTAGATACAAAGTGTACAGAATAATTCCCATCGAGTTATCTTTTATTTTCATCTTTATTAACATTTGTATTACCTACTTCATTGTTGTTATACAATTAACACACTTATATTAAAGATTTTTAGAATTCCGATTGGTGTGGTAGATTATAGGTAATTGTAATTGTTTAAGACGGGCAATATAATTTACTAACTCCAACTATTCGTTTTATTGACACATATAGCCTGGTTTGAAGGATGTGGTAAGCGACACTTATACAAATATAATTTGATTATCAGAGTTATCAGAGAGTTTGAAGGTGGTAGAACACTTTGCGGTTCGCTTCCGGTGGCACCACAGCCACACCTATTTCTACTTAATAACAGCAGTGTTAGGCACTGCTTGTTCCGCTTTGAAGGGTGTGGTAAGGGAGACAAACTTTTCCGAGGCATTCCAGCTTAGTCCTCAGGGGTTGCGGCGCATCTATGGCGGACCTAAGGTGGAATAATCTAATCCTATCTGGAGTTGATTACAGATATCCATGGGCGGCAGTAGCCACTTACCATCACTGGACACTCATCATCCGTGGACTGCATGCTCGTCTGCTACTCCTATATTATAAAAAAGTTACAATGCAACTCTAGTCAATTTCATGTGCATATCGTCCAATGCTATATTTAAAAAATATTCTTATGATCTTACGTAATATTGTATATAGAGGAAACTATATATAGTATATAGAGGTATATAGACTCTTATGTAATCTATATATATAAAAGCGAAAAGATACTCACGTTCAAAACGTATTAATCAAGGTTTTGACTAATCTACTAAAGCTACAATCACGAAATTTGAAATAAAGCTTCGTTTTATAATGTAGATGCGCACTAAGTACGGATTTTTTGATATTCCACCGTTAAGGGGGTTAAATGGGGTTTGAAAGTTAGTATGAAAGTCCATCAGTTTTAAAGCAAACTGGATAAAAATCGGTATTTGGCTTTTCGATGGAAAATAATTCATCACCTATTTCATTGTTTTTCGGAAAACCATCCCTTAAGGTCGTTTAATGGGAGTTGGAATTTTATTTCAAACTCAATTTAATTCGCAAGCAAGGACTATAAAAATTTGCATTTGGCTTTCCTGTTGGAAATAATAGAATTTTTTTAACACCATTTATGGAAAATCTACCCTTAAGAGGATAAAATAGGGGTTGAAAGTTTGTTGGGAAGTCCGCAGCTTTTTAAGCAAAGTCTATGAAAATTGTTATATGGCTTTCTGATTGAAAATAATAGGACACCTATTTCACAGTTTTTGGAAAATCAACCCTTAAGGTTATTTAATAGGGGATGGAATTTTATTTTAAAATCCATTTTTTTTGGAAACAAGGACTGCAAAAATAGGATTTAGCTTTCTGGTACGTAATTATAGATCTTCTTTAACAACGTTTATAGAAAATCTACCCTTAGAGGATTAAATAGGGGTAGAAACTTTGTTTAGAAGTTCGCAGGTTTTAGGGCAAAGTCTATGTAATTTAGTATTCTGCTTTCTGATTGAAAATAATAGAACAACTATTTATGAAATTTTGGAAGGGAGCCTAAAAAATGTTGTAAGTATAATTGGTTTAAAAACTTTACAAGTAGGTAATTTAATAATGAACTATTTAATATATACGATACTTCAAAAATATGAGGTAATTGAACAATACTTTTATCGTATAGTCAAAGGAATTGTCTATGGTAAGACGACAAGAGTATATGACATATTGTAACTTTATCTTTATAGTACGGCACGGTACCAATAATAAAGAAAATAACAAAAACATAACATAAGTATAAACATCATCACATCAGGACATCATAAACAAGATGACTAAATAATCAAAATATTAATTTAAGTAAATCATTATTTTCAGGTGACATTTGCACGTTTTACAACGTTTTTAAATATAATTCACTTTTTTGTTGTGAACTTTGCTCCCATAGTGGCGGCTGAACAACTTTTGAATGAGGCTGAGAAATTAAAATTAGATCTTCATAACAAAGCCTTACAAGAAACAGGTAACAAATTATAATCATCATTAAATAGAAGTCATATTTCTTAGTAAGTAAGTGAAAAATGCCAGTCGGTAGACTTTTACCACGAAACAATAGCGCCTTGTACAAAGCTTGTACCGAAGTGATGATATTCCCCAAATAAGTATGATATTGGAATAACAAAGAAATTTTTCGATTAGTATAACGTGCTTTGTACTTGCATTTTTCATAAAATACGGGGTAGTTATTATTATTTATAAAGAAAATAAAAAAAATCGAAATAATTGGTCAACAACTTCGATTTAGATAAAAGCGAAAAACATGCAAATTTGCACTCGTGTGGAGTTTCTTGCGCCGCTGCTTCTCCGTTTTCCTGTACCTTTTGACACCTTCCGATGTGGTGGTGGACTGTTGATATTAAAAAAGAGTTGCATATGAATCATATTTCAATAAATTAGATTAAAACTTAAATTTAAACATATTATTGAATTGTTACAGATCCAAGACAAATGCATAGCATCAAGAAATTCATTCGCTATATAGAAGCCTGTCCGTTCAAGTACAACTTTGTACTTGTACTGGTTGTACTGGATGGGAATTACACTGTACACTTGTACAGTGTAATTCCCATCGATTTGTCTTTTATATTCACCTTCATTAACGTCTCTATCTCTTACTTTATTGTTGTTATACAATTAACACATTTGTATAGAAGATTGTAGAACTCTTCTGTGGATTCGAATATCATATGCTATTAAGCATACAATATAAAGATTATTAATTCAAACTGTTACTTTTATTGGCAAAATAATTTTAAGTTCAACTGTCGCGACGTCACCACAATATCTATTAAACTTTGGTGTTTCTTTGGTGCTTTCTGATTTGAAAGTATATTAAAGACAGTTAGTTATGTACGATATATCACAATATAGTTATTGAGGACAGTAATACATCAAAGTCAAATTCAGAGTGTTTGGGATTGGTTAGGATTTTATTTAGTCATACATTCCAATGTTAACTTTTTTGTTACTTCAATTTCAATTTATTTTAACAAATACAGAAGTCTTTACTTGTACTAATTTCTTCACTAGTTCAATACAAGGCGATAAAGGATCATTATAATATTCAAAATAATTACGTAAATAGCATTCAATTAATTAATTCCTATTACTTGTTTATATTACGGTCATCGTGACTAACAGAATATTTAGAATAAATGAATCCCAAATTATCGCTTACGTAATAGTTATATAAATCATTAATATCCTTTCCACAAACTATTTGAAAGTTTAATAATATGGGTCCTAATAGGTACCTTAAAGTACTCTCATGCCCCGAATGGGCTTGTGCCAATATCTAGTATTTATTATCACTTAGCGAGTTACCGCCGTAACTTAGATTGAGAAAGCTCCATTTTGGAACGAAACGCGTTTTAGTGATGGCATGTATGGTGGACGGTGGTGTACATATATATATATATATATATATATATATATATATATATATATATATATTTCTATGGGGGTAAAAGGTTGGTACTTACTAGTTAGTAGTTTTGGTACATGTTAGTACGTAGTTTTAATACTATCCTAATATCTTCCAATCAATCTAACAGAAAGAGAATCCTACTTATTACGACGAAAGTTGATCACGACAGTTAAGTTGAAACATTTTCAGTAATGCATCTTTCCACCCCCTTCAAAACTTAACACGGCAGCTCTATGCTATTATTAGACTAGCTACACCTTTAATCAACCTTCAAAAATCAATTTATTAACATTGTAGTGAATCCATCAATAAATATATTTTATATTTACAAAGCTTTTCACATGAAACATTTAATTAAATCTTATCTACTTTATTATCAAGAGTAATGACAATGTAACATAAATAAAATACATCAATAGTTATTAAATTATTCATAAAACTTCGAGTTAATTTCACTTTATGAATAGAGCGGCACATTCAGTTGGTAGCGGTCTTGTGGGAATCACCGTAATATTTATAACGTAGTACATTCTTTAGAATGATTCAAGTGAAACCTAAAAAGGGTCTCAGCACTGAAAATTCGACTACCATAAAACTAACATTTTCAAAAAACTTAAAAATTCTATTTATATTAATACAAGTAATATTTTCTCAAGATTACGGATTTGTGAAACTGAAGACTTTTAAACAAAAATGTATCGTTCGAAGCCTTGCTTTCATTCAAGCTTTCATTGTCTCAACAGTTTTTTATTTGTCGAGTCAGATCAATTCTATTTACGTTTTAGCCGCTGAAGTGAACCCAAGTCATCATATTCAGTATATCGCATTCATTCTGATATTATCAGTTTCGAGTCTTAAGTTCTCTTTTTGTAACTTGCAAAAAGAACTTTTATTATTTGATACAAAACTAGGCGTTGTCGTTAATTTTATGGATATAAAAATTATTTCGGCTTGCGCAGTTGCAACTGGCGTAAAATTATTAGGAATATTAATAAACCCTGCCGAGTACAACTTCAAGCTTTCTTTATGTATTCTGTCTTACATCCCGAAGTTCTGTTTAGATTTTCCGCAAATTGTCAACTTCTTCGTTTTCTATTCAGTATACTGTCGATTGAATAACTTAAGACACACTGTTTTAAATGGGTCCAATTATATGAAATATGTTAATTCTTATAAAACCTTGATTGATTCTTTGGAAAAAGTCAAAGTTGTATTTGATGTGGTTGTAAGTACACAATCATTTTATTGTAACCTTAAAACTACACGTGACATTAAAGTTAAATTCACAATGTCACTCGTATTTGCACTAAATTTTAACTTTTTGATTCTGCCTTAACAAATTGCTTCAAATTAAGATGTAAGCAGATCTGCTTTTGAAAACTTTTTTATATTTTTTTATATACAAAGAGTCTATATTATGAAATAATTTAAAAGCTTTTAAATGTATATTACATTATAGCATTTAAACAACTTACACCTGTGAAATAGTTACAACTGCATAATTTTAAACCATAACTAATAGACTTTTACACCATAAATACAACTTTTTCTTGCAGTTTATTATATGCTTAATGTGCAACGTTCCGGTCGTTTTGATTTTCATTTATGATATTCTAAAAGGGAGACTAGCAAATGTTGTAAGTATTTCTAACCACTATTTAACATTTTTAACACGCTTTTATTAATTTGGGTTGTATCTATGTATGTACGTATTGAACCCGATTTCTATCCAGTTGTGAAAAAAGTATGGGGCGCTTTTCGAAAACTGAGAAATGGAGCACCCCATGCTTTTTTCACAATTATACTATTTACTGTTTCTTAATTGATTCCTATATTAATTACTAAATTAATTTCTACTTTTTAGTTGATTTTATCATAAAAGCGTGTTTTTTAGTTTTTTAACTATATTTATTTATTTTCCGCTTGCTTTACCAAAATACGATGCGTATCAAAAATTATTTTGTTTCAGTCAACCCTTGGTCGCATGGCAACGTGTGTAGACATGATACATTTCTTTATTATACACTTTTCTCCTATATTAGCAGCTGATCAACTCTCAAATGAGGCACAGACATTGAAAAGGGACCTTCACAACAAAGCCTTAGAAGAAACAGGTATTAAATAATTCATCATCATCATTATTAATCAATTTTAAAAGTGTACAACCATATAATAGGAGCTTAATGACTGTGTATTTTCCTAACAAATCAATAAAACCAAACACTTTTGATTTGTGGTCAGTATTGCCATTATCTGACACTTGTAACATTAGATTATTTTCATCCTACGTCCATGCTTATAAATAAGGTCTGAACTGAGAATATAGTATAGTATAATAAAATAAATTGACAAAATCACCAAAAACTAATTGAATATATCGATTTAGGAGAATTCCATCTTCAAAATTATAGCATTGTAAATCGATTCTTACATTTTTTTATAATGTAAGAGTAGCAGACGAGCATGCAGTCCACCTGATGGTAAGTGGCTACTGCCGCCAATGGACATCTGTAATCAACCCCAGATAAGATAAGATATTCCTACCTGAGGTCGGCCACAGATGCGCTGCTACCCCTGAGGACTAAGCTAGAACGCCTCGGAAAAGTCTGTCTCCCTTACCACACCTTTCAAATCGGAACACAGCAGCACAGCATTTATTTGATGAACAGAATGTAATTTTATTTATAATTCAACCATAAAAGGTGTTTACTATTATTTGTTTGCCACCTGATTGTTATATTACCTAATTGTTTCAGATCCGAGGCAAATTCACAACATCGGGAGATTTATCCGCTATATAGAAGCCTGTCCATTTAGATACAAAGTGTACAGAATAATTCCCATCGAGTTATCTTTTATTTTCACCTTTATTAACATTTGTATTACCTACTTCATTGTTGTTATACAATTAACACACTTATATTAAAGATTTTTAGAATTCCGTTTGGTGTGGTAGATTATAGGTAATTGTAATTGTTTAAGACGGGCAATATAATTTACTAACTCCAACTATTCGTTTTATTGACATATAATCCTGGTTTGAAGGATGTGGTAAGCGACACTTATACAAATATAATTTGATTATCAGAGTTATCAGAGAGTTTGAAGGTGGTAGAACCCTTTGCGGTTCGCTTCCGGTGGCACCACCGCCACACCTATTTCTACTGAATAACAGCAGTGTTAGGCACTGCTGTGTTCCGCTTTGAAGGGTGTGGTAAGGGCTTCGATCACTAATAAGAACGATTACGTGCAGGTACAATTTTTCTTGCAGACCATTTTCAAATTTCATAATATGGGTCCCAATATGTATAGTTTGTATACGATCAAAACGATGTTGACATATTCTCCCAATAAATAAAAAATGGCATATTAAGGAATATTATTAAAAAAATGTCATACGACACTTTCAAGCCTGAATAATGTAAGTCTATGCTACTGATGTGAGCTACTACAATTTAAATAAATTATTCTAACTTTAAACATTAAACACACCTAAAATGTATATAACATTGTGTTATATCTGATAGACACAATATTTACTCATACCAGTAAACACACGTTTGATATTGGGTTTCTCATAATAACGAAAAATTTGTTTGAACTGAGCGCATTGATACAGGTATGTTAAATATTGACACAAAAGCTATGATTATTGATAGCATTGACTGAATTCACTCTATGAACGGAGAGGATACTTCATGTTGTTTTGTGGTTGCGAGTAACTCAATATTATATTAAAATGATACAAGTGAAACCCCAAAACAAATCAATTGCTGCCACGAACATTATAATTCCAAGAATATTAAAAAATGTTATTTTTATTCATACAAATAATATTTGCTCAAGATTACGGATTTGTGAAACTGAAGACTTTTAAACAAAAATGTGTTGTACGAAGCATTGCCTGCATTCAAGCTTTCATTGTCTTAATACTTTTTTAAAGGTTGACTTCGATCGATTATAATTACACTTTAACCGCTAAAATGATCCCAAGACATGTTTTTCAATATATTGCATTCATTCTTATTTTATCAATTTCGAGTGTTAAATTTTCTTTTTGTGACTTCCAAACTGAACTTTTGTTATTTGATACAAAATTAGGTATCATAGTTATTTTTTTGGATATAAAAATTATTATAGCTTGCACAATCTCAGTTGGCATAAAGTTGTTAGGAGAATTTTTAAACCATGTCTACATATCCAACTACAACGATAACAATGATTTTGGAATTTTGACTCAGATCCCTAAGTTCGCATTAGATTTTCCGCAAATTGTTAACTTCTTCGTTTTCTATTCAGTATACTGTCGATTGAAAAACTTAAGACACGCTGTTTTAGATGGGTCTGATTATATAAAATATGTAATTTTTTATAAAAACTTGATTGATTCTTTGGAAAAAATCAAAGCTGTATTTGATGCAGTTGTAAGTACCCGATCATTTTGTTTACCTTAAAACTATACGACCAAAGTAAAAATAGACAATGTTGCTTATACCTGCACCCTGCATTCAATTCTAATTTTCATATTCAACAATTCAAACTATGTTTATAAATAAAATGTTAACAGATCTGCGTTAAAAACGACATTAATGAAAAAAAATATTTGACTAGATATTGCTCAAAGTATTCATAATTTCAATCTATTTTACATTAAGCCTCTTAGCAATTTATGTATTGCTTTAGTTTTCTATGTTTTGTATTATATTGTATCTAAATAGTAATATAGTGCCACCAACTTTTCTGTTCAGTAGACAAATCTGGAACTAAAACAAAGCCGACCGCCATTTTGAAATGTCATTCCGCTGTCAATTCTTTGAAGTGTGAGTGCTCTTTGTTTTTCGATTCGAATATAATTGTAATAAATGATTAAAAATGCCTAAGCCTCTCAAAAGTGATGCACGGGTCATTATTTTAAAGGTTTTAGATTTCATGAGGGAAGAAAAACGCCTGCTAGCTCCGAAAATACCGTTTGAGAAAGTGACAGAACGCGTCGCAGCTGCGACAGGTTAGTGTTGCTATGAAGTGTTGATAGTTAATTAATAGAAAGTCCCGCGTAAATATTTCAGTTATTTTATTTTACTTAGTTAAAGTGTCACTGAGTATTTTTGGTAGTAAATGTTTTTTTATACTTCATGTATTTATATTTTTGCTACAGGAGTAAGCGAACGATTTGTTTACAAGCTCATGAATGAAAAGAAAAAAGCTGAAGAAAGTAATGTCAAACTATCTACTCCCGGTAAGAATAGAGAAAGAAAAACAGGAAAATTGGACATTGATGATTTTGACATTGGCGTCATACGGAGAAAAATTCATGAATTTTATTCATTTAGGAAAGAAATTCCGACTATACCAAAATTATTAAACATACTTAGAGAAGAAATTGATTTCTCTGCAAAACGTGAAACACTTAGAAAACTGCTGCATAAAATAGGATTTCGTTTTAAAAAAACTAAAACAAATAGAAAAGTGCTATGTGAGCGTAATGACATAACTGCGTGGAGGGCTGCATACTTACAAAAAATTCGTGAGAATGAGTCTGGAGAAAAAAAACCCGTCGTTTATTTAGATGAGACCTATATACACTCATCTCACTCAACTGACAAATGTTGGCAAGGCCCAGATGTTGAAGGTGATTTGGAGCCAGTATCAAAAGGGAATAGGTGGATTATAGTTCATGCAGGAGGCGAAGAAGGTTTTGTAGAGAATGCTCTTCTTGTGTTTAAATCAAACACTAAGAGCGGTGACTACCATGATGAAATGAATAATGATAATTTTAAAAGATGGACTATTAAGAAATTGCTGCCGAACCTGCATAAGCATACTCTTATAGTGATGGACAATGCCCCCTATCACAGCATTTGTGTTAATAAATGTCCCAATTCAAACCACACTAAGGCTGTCATGCAATTGTGGCTGAGGGAGAGAAATATAGAATTTTCTGAGCAAATGACGAAACCTCAACTGCAAGAATTAATAAAGCGTAATAAACCAGCTCCTGAATATGAAATAGATAATCTATTAACAAGTCATGGCCATTCTGTTCTCAGGTTACCGCCATACCACTGTGATTTGAACCCAATCGAGATGGTTTGGAGTTCAATGAAGAGAAATGTCGCTGAGCGAAATGTTGGTAAATCTAGTGCTGAAATGCCCCAGTTAATTCAGAATGCATTCGATAAAATAACAAAAGAAGAGTGGAAAAACCATTGTCACCACGTAAAAAGAATTGAAGAAAAATACAGGAACAATGATGGATATTTAGAAGAACCATTCATTATTAAGTTGCATAGTGATAGCGAAAGCGATTCAAGTGACTCTGATGACGAATTATGTAAATCACTTGGCACAGGCACCTCAGGCGCATCGTCATTATTTCGCTCAGGGATGTCTGGTGTGGAGCCCCTCGAAGTTAGAGATCATGACCATAATTATTTTTATAAAATATAAATTTTATTTTTATAAAATATAAATAATTATAGTTAATAATTCTGGACTTTTTATTTTTCCTGTCCTAGAATATCATTTAAGAATTAAAATTTGACATTATTAACCTAATTCTTTTTTTTAGGATGTTTACGAAGGTTATTTATCTTTTTAAATATTTTTTACATATTTTATCTAGTAAAAATCATAGGTCTCAAAGTTGTTGAGCTCCCTCTTCAGTAGGCAAATATAATTATATGGTAACATTGGACGCTGCACTAGCGACCCTGTCAACTGAACAGATAAGTTGGTGGCACTATAACTGCAGAATATTACTCTGTAATTAATAGGCTTTTACGCCGTATAGTCCACATCATCATTTATAACCCTTTCTTGCAGTTTTTTATAAGCCTCATGTGCAACGTTCCGGTCATTTTGATTTTTATTTATGACATTCTAAAAGGGAAACGAGACTATGTTGTAAGTATGTCTTACCATTATTAAATTATTATATTATTTTCTGTTTTTTAGTGAATATCTACAGATATATTAACCTGACTGCGCGTTGCAAAGAAGGATTAGGTTTTTATTAGCCTATGTATGTATTTATATTAATCTCGCCAGTGTTACTAAAATGATAATAACTCAATACGGTTTCAACCAGACGCCACATTGTGAATAATTATTCAGTGTAAAAACTAAACACCACGCTAAAATCGCGTAAGGAAAATCTTTAATCCTGACGATCCTGATGAGAAGAATATGAAAAATCGTGTATTGTCAGTTTTTGATAAATGTTCCAAATTTCAAATTAATCGGATCGTTCAATGTGGGTAAGAGTCGAATTCAAAGATTTCATTACATACATACGAGTACATACAGACATACAGGTGAAGCTAATACAAACATGTTAAAACGGTTAAAAATCAAAGTAGATGAACTATATTAAATGGAATATGAATGAATAGACATTTGAAAACTACCTTACTATTAATGCCATTTTAATATATTAGTTTAGTTATGCAATATTAATAAAATATCCTTTTAATTCACTTATTTTAAGCAATCTTGTTTTTCTTCCTATAAATCTTATGTAATATTGTATATAGAGGAAACTGTATATAGTATATTGTAGTATATATATAGTATATAGAGGTATATAGACTCTTATGTAATATAGTATATAGAGGAAACTACCCCAAATGCTCATTTTCAAATAGTAATTTTATATATAGCAAATGTTACTTCTACAAAATTGCTTCTCCAGGTATCTTCTTGTTTCAGGGAACCCTTAGTCAAATCAGAACATATTTAGATATGATACTTTTTGTTATAAACTTTGCTCCAATAATAGCTGCTGATCAACTCTCAAATGAGGCTCAGAAATTGAAAAGAGACCTTCACAACAAAGCTTTAGAAGAAACAGGTATTAAATAATTAATCTTCATCATTAATCAATTTGAAAAGTGAAATTTGAACCAGAAAAGTATAACATGACCTTTATTTCTATGTCTTTTTCTAACAGCTTAAATCATTTGCAGCATTGTTGTAAATCGATTTTAACTTTTACAAATGAGCTTATCAAATACCTGATATGTTTATTTCAGGGACAGGTTGTAATTTTTTTTGTATTTTATCCACATGATTAAAGTGTCTTATATTAATAATTATATGATTGGCAAATTCACAACATCGAGATATTTATCAGCTATTTAGAAGCCTGTCCATTTAGATACAAAGTGTACAGAATAATTCTCATCATTACTTACTTTCTTATTGTTATACAGTTAACACATTTATATTGAACGTTTCTTAACTCGTATTTGGTATCGTAGACCATAATTCTTAAATTCTGTACAAAAATTTGCAAATACAAGAAAACTTTTTCTCTTTTGTGTATTAAGCGATTTCCTTCCTTTGGAAGTTATTGTAGAGCTATTTTGTTATTTACGTAACATAAAAATAATAAGTTGAATCTGTTAGTTTTATTGTCACAATTATACACAGTTTAAGTGCGTCTTAAAATTAGCTGCTATGTGTCGCGCGTTTACAGCGCTGTAGTCACGTGATTGCAGCGAATGCTCACTCCGTGCGCACGCGCCAGCTTTGCTCTTACATTAAATGACTTTATATCACGGCGTGCGTAAATTGACGTTTTACGCACGCTTCGCGTGCGCAAAACCCCAATTTCCGACCCCGTAATATAAAATTTTATACAACACGCGGACGAAAAATGTTTTTCTGACTCGTGTGATTGCAGTCCTCGCCTGCGGCTCGGCCTGCAAACTCACACTTGTCAGAAAAAAATTTTTCGTCCTCGTATTGTAATTTACTATTTTAACATAGTACTAGCAATCAAGAGTTTCGATTGCATTATGTTAGTAGTCACTGCAATTTATGGAAATCTGCCTTGAAATAAAAAAGCAGTAGTCCTACTTTTTTGCGATGGCCCTGAAAGCTAAGTTAAAACATCTTACATATACAAAGCTTGAGTTACCTTAAGAACCAGATTGCTCTATGCTGCTGCTAGAACGCAAAATTGATTTGATTCGTGTCCCTGAATAACTAGAATCTACACTGATTTAAAAAAGTCACATGATTTCAAAACTAAAAACAAAAAAACAACTGCATATGAAAAATTATAGTATAAAGAAATTGCCAAATTTTGATCTTTGTTAAAAACTACTATTGAAGCTGACTGTACATACAAAATTTATGTACAGATGGATCTAACAACATCTTTTATACAGAAATTTGTTAAGCTGTTTCAGCTATAGAAAGTGCCAAAGAACTAGTTATACATACAATCGAAAAACATTACACTCCTTTTGTCACTTCGATAAAAAAATCGATTTTACAAAGTATTTATCTGATCGACCATACGTTTTACTGATACGAGGAAATAGATGACTTTCAGCTTTTTGTTTAAAATTATCTACTTTGTTATCATTATATTTAATTTGAAGGACAACCATTATTTCGAAATATCATCGAATCACATTCGCTTCATGAATAGAACAAAAATTTCATTTCATGTTATGATTTTGTGTGATTTATTACTATATTAAATCAGATATTTCCTAAAATGATAGAAGTAAGACTAAAAAACGAAAAATTACCCTGCTATAAAATTAACAATTCCGAAAAAAATAAAAATGTTGTTTATAGCCATACAGGCAATGTTTTCTCAAGATTACGGATTTGTAAAAATGAAGACTGTTAAACAGAAATGTGTTATACGAAGTTTAGCTTGCATCCAAGCATTGGTTGTATTAATACTTTTCTATATTTTGACTCCGATGGATTCCTTTTACGTAATTTTTACTACAAATATGGTCCCAAGTCATGTTTATCAATACATCGCATTTATTATTATATTATCCGTTTCCAGTGTAAAATTTTCTTTCTCTGACTTTCAAACAGAGCTCTTATTGTTTGAAACAGAACTAGGATTCACGGTATTTTTGTTTGATGTAAAAACTATGTTGAGGTGTATAATTTCACTTTGTATCAAAATTGGAATGGAATTTGTATCACGTATCTACGTATCAACTTGCATTAATCTTTACATAGAAATATTGTCTCAGATCCTAAAGTTTTCCAGCTTAGTCGTGGCAGCGACATAGCTATGGCCGACTTCAAGTAGGAATCTAATCTTATCTTGGTTTAATTACAGATGTCCATGAGCGGTAGCCGTAGCCACTTATCATTTGGTGGACTGCATGTTCGTCTGCTACTCCTATATTATTAAAAAAGGCAGTAATTGACGTAGTGTTTTAGCTTTAATAACTAGGATTTAGATTTTATACTAAGGTCACAAAACTTTTCAAATCGATGTATTAACATTGTAGTGTATCTGATCGACATAATTATGTCCAGTACTCAAATATTAATACTAGGTGATACGTACGTATCTACGTACTGTACGTATTTGTACTACTTATCCACAATTACTGTTATCAACATTAAAAACGATTTTATTTTTACTGATAAAATGTCATTATTTTAACCTGTACCTACAAAACAGTACCTACGAATGGACCCTGTAACACACTTTTATCCAAATAATTTTCTAAAGACGTGGCATTAACGTTACGCCAGTTATTTTTCTTTTGTTTTTTTTTCTTATTTTAAAGAGTAGTTTGCCGACCATGAGGTTTAGTAATTGTTATAAATATTATATTTATGCGTAGGAATAATAACATGTCTTAACGTGAGTTCTCCAGTGATTGGTTCTAAAATAAATAAAATAAATTATTTATCTATTATCTGAATTTGGTAACGCATTCCATGCTTATTGATTAATTATGCACCAAAATGTTAACAAATTTCAAACATAATTCAGTTGATATCCCACTTGGAGATATGTCCACTTGTATCCCGCCGGTATATTTGTGTTAAAAATTAAAAATTATCGAATCAAATTCACTTTGTGAACACAGCGACAACTTCACTTGGTTTTGCGTTTTCATGTGATACATTGTCATATTAGGTACATATTTTACGAGTAGAATCAGATGAGGCATATTACAATGATACATATTAAGTCCCTAAAATGATAGAAGTGAAACCCACAAAAGTTAAAAATACTATTTATATTCCTTCAAGTAATGTTTGCTCAAGACTACGGATTCTTGAAACTGTGGACTTTTAAACAAAAATGTGTTGTACGAAGCATTGCTTGCATCCAAGTTATGATTATTTTAATACTTTTCTATATAATGTTGATCTCGAACTATTCTTTTGAAGTTTTACTTCGAAAATAAGCCCTAGTCACGTTTTTCAGTCCATCGCATTTATTCTGATATCATCAATTTCAATGTCATCAATGAAAATGACTTGGATATGTATATGTACACGTGTGTACGCACATGTGTGAGTAATAATTCTTTCAAATGTATACAAATAACTAAATTTGTAGTGTGTGTTTGTAACCTCACAATAACAGCCTTTTACGTTTTGCACATGAAAGTACTTACGGTACTCATAACAATAAAAAACTATTATTAGACCAAATATCAGTCTGTATTTCTGTCAGTTTGTTTGTTTCAATCTCGGCTGTTATAACCCATTGGAACGATTTTACCAGGTTTTTCATTGGCATTGGTAATTAGCTGGTATTATAATGCACTTAGGCACATTTTACTTCAGAAAAATAATTAGGAACATTACAGTTCCGCGCAAAAAATAAAACCCATGATATCATTAGAGTATTTTCACTTTTAAATAATAAAATAAAACAAAGCTGCTTAATCGTGTTATTCATACCATTTATAGCGAGTAAATGGATCGAAAATAAATGGATCGAACGATTTTCATCCGCAAATATTTTGACATCACAAATAGATTTTCTACTTGTAATTTTCTTTATACTTCAAACGCAAGCGTGTTACTTAGTTTATCATACTTTCTTTCACAGATTCAAGACGAATGCATGACATGGAGATATTTATCAACTATATAGAAGGCTGTCCCTTTAGGTACAAAGCGTTATTCCCGTCGACTGATCTTTTATTTTCATCTGCGTGAACGTGTGTATTTCTTATTTCCTTGTTGTTATACAGTTTACACACTTATATTAAAACTCATATAGAATTATTACATTTATGGAACATTAATATATCAAGGCAATAAAAAGATATACGAAATAAGCTAATTTTGTTCAAAAGTTTAGTTATTTAGTTGTAAAAGTTATTTCAGTTAGTTATACTTATAACTGCAGCTAATTTAAAAAAAATAAACGACGACATGTCAACGACACGGCACCGGCGGCGGCGTCGTTAGATGAGGGACAACTCGGTGGATTCTTACTTTTCATACAAGACGTGTAAATGGAAAGTCAAAAATCAAAATCATAAATATATATATTTATTGCGGTCTACAAAATGGGTTATTTAACTGACAATGATTGGAGCCATCCTTTGAACGTTTTATTGCTTGTATTGTGTGGCTCCGCTCTTTAATATTATTATTATGCGTCAAAATGTTTTTCCTATGTACCTATATTAATATTTTTTAAGATGTAGAGTACGCAACGAGTACTACACTACTTTATTGATTAAACATGTTGTTCTTATGAATAACAAAAGTTATGCATACTCTTGCTTTCTCCCAATCAAATTTTTGTAAGTTTTGAAAAATTCATGAGGATTCCTGAGACGATGAATATGCTATTGGCACTACATACGGTTAGAATAACAAACGTACAAATATTTTTGTATGGCATTTGAAATAGCGAAAGAATCCTTTTGTTGGAATTTTGGGAGAAACTCTTCTAAAGATAGCCACAGATGTGCATAGACATAGATATAGATAGCAGTGATAGCCTTTTTTTACCGCACTAAAACCCCCCGGTGGCCCTCCTCAGCGCTTGTTAGAGAACTCCAACGGAACATAAGCGAAGTCCTCCAAGCGCGATGTCCGGATCGTGCTCTGCCCTGGGGGAGCGTTCGCTCCTCCCACAACATCTGGTGTTTACGACGATGGCATGCGACCAGGCATGCCGCCGTCCTTCCCGGGGTTGCTCTCCGGACGGTTCGAGCTCCCACTCTTGCCGCCCGCAGCCCTGGAAGCCCCCTTTTAGTCGCCTCTTACGACAGTCAGGGGATACCGTAGCCCAATTCCAGTCCCGGAACTACAGGGGCAAGCAGTGATAGTCTAGTGGTTAAGAAACTCAGCCTCTCGATCGAGGGGTCCGAGGTTCAAATTCCAGGCACGCACCTCTGATTTTTCAAAATTATGTGCGTATTAGAAATTAATTATCACTTGCTTAAACGGTGAAGGAGAGCATCGTGAGGAAACCTACACACCTGAGAGATTTATGTAAAAAAATGAATGTGAAATCTATCAATACGCATTTGACCAGCGACTATGGCCTAATCCTTCTCACACTGAGAGGAGACCCGTGCCCAGCAGTGGGACAGTAATGGGTTGATGATGATGATAGTGATTTGCATAGACGCCAGTGACGACTTACCATCCCTGTAGTGCAAGTTCGTTTGCAGTATTTTTATTTTATAAAATCAAGAAAGATCTGTTCGCGATTCTCAAGCGCCGTATGTCATAGCTAAGCCACTGAAGCTTATTCTCAGCTCCCTGTTACCATTAAAACACGCAGGATCAGTGGAATCCAGCCATTCGCCCGGATTTTATAACTGGAATACATAATTTATAGCGTACTCGTGGAAACTAGTTCTCATACTCCATGTTTAAGTCTACGATTTTGAATTCCAAAATTTGAGTTCGGTGTTTCTTAAATTACGTTTTAAACCTCACATAAGAAAGGTAAAATATGTATATGAAAAAATAAAGGTAAACATAGTGAAATTAAACCCACTGGAAGATGAAAGCTGGAAGGAGGTAGAATCCTTTGTTGTTCAACTCAGGAGGCACCACTGCCACACCTTTTTCTGCCTAATACCAGCAGTGTTCGGCATCACTGTGTTTCGTTTCGAAGAGTGTATTAAAGGAGGCAAGGCGTTCAACTTAGGTCTCAGGGGTAGCAACACATCCGTGCCGACCTTAGGTAGGAATCTTCTTTTATTTGAAGTTGATTACAGATGTCCATAAGCGTAGCAGATATTGACATAAATCACGACCGAACAACAACACTCAAAAAAAGATTAATTCAAAACCTTCGATCAACAAATTAGCATTATTCTCTACCTGTATCACTCTCATTTCATTTCTAATTGTACTTTGTTTGCTTTTTTTATTTTATCCTATAACCTAACGATTAGGCAGACGTGCTACCTGATGGAAAGTAGTCAACGCCGCCTATGGACATTTGCAACACCAGAGGAGTCGCCAATGCATCGCCGGCTTTGTATGAGAGCTCTTTTTGCACCTTTTTTGAAGAGCCCCATGTCATAGCGCTCCGGGAATACCTCAGGAGGAAGTTCATTCCACATCTTACACGTCCGCGGCAAGAACGTCCGTGCAAACCGAACCGTGGAGGACCGCCACGAGTCCAGTTGGTGTGGATGGAACTTCATCCTTCGGCGAGTGGTGCGATGGAGGAATGGTGACGTAGGCACCAGGTCAAATAGTTCCTCGGAACACCCACCATTGTAAAGCCGGTAGAACACACAGAGGGAACCTATGTCCCTCCGCAAACTCAAAGGTTCTAACCGATCGGAGATCACCGGGTCGTTGACGATTCGAACCGCGCGTTTCTGCACGGAGTCAAGAGGGTTAAGTTGGTATTGGGGCGCCCCTGCCCAGAGATGTGAGCAGTACTCCATGTGGGGTCTCACTTGCGCCTTGTAAAGCAGAAGGAGTTGCCCCGCGCTGAAGTACCGCTTCGCTCTGTTCAAGACGCCCAGTTTTCTTGATGCCAACTTCGCCTTAACATCCAAATGACCCCGGTACTGCACGTCACACGATATGTCAACTCCCAGGATCCCCACACTATTAAATTTATATTGTATGTCGATTGCAAAATCTGTAAATGTTGCGCACGCCTATAATTGTCATGCACACGTGTCTAATACCAATAGTGTAATACTTATAGAAAGAATTGTGTGTACTGCTGTTGTCGTGCAAATAAATAAATAAATATAAATATAAGCGTCAGTTATCAATACCATCAGATGGACTGCTGCTTTTTGTCTACTTCAATATAATAAAAAAACACTAAAATATGTAGAACCTCATTATTTTGTAGTATTCGCTTTGAACCTGAACTTATCTTTTTTTGTGCTGGTGACCACTACATCAGCAGTGATAGCCTAGTGGTTAAGAAACGGCCTCTTGATCGAGGGTTCCGAGGTTCAAATCCCAGGCAAACACCTCTGATTTTCCAAACTTATGTGCGTATACGATATCAACTATCACTGCTTAAACGGCGAAGGAAAACATTGCGAGGAAACTTTAAAAAAACGTTTTCAAAGGTATGTGAAGCCTACCAATTTGCACTTGGCCAGCGCGGTGGACTATGGCCTAATCCTTCTCATTCGGAGAGGAGACCCGTGTCTAGAAGTGGAACACTAATAGGTTGATGATGATGACGACCACTAAATCACCTGGTATTAATATAACGACGGTATCAGCATTGCTAATACATCAACATCGACCATGTACGCACATAAATCATCCCTAACTAATATCGCACACATGTACAGTAGTATTAATGAAGTGAGCTCATAAATCACACCTATAAATTATCGTTTAACATTGACGGCGCAGGCTTCTGTTACTATGTTTAAAGGAACCCTTTGTAGTTCGACTACATAGCCACTAGCGCTAGAATTTCTTATCATCATTTATAATATTTAAACAACCAACGCACAAGGATTCGATGTGATGATAAATAGTCACTACCGCCCATGGACATCTGTAACCAACAGGCTTTTGTAGCTAACCTCAGATAGGATCTAATTTGTCGGGTTATCGGGGATTGATTACAGATGTCCATGTGCGGAAGCAGCCACTTACTATCTGTTGGACTATATGCTTGTCTAATACTCCTTTATTAAAAAAAACAACATTACCACATAAATACGCACAACAGTACTCTTAGTACGAGTTTTTACGTTTTTACAAAAAGGACTGTACTCGTATTTGTTTACGTATTTGCCCATACATTTCCAATCAGCGCCCCTAGGGGACTGTATCAAAATGAAATGAAATATGTAAACAAATACAAAAATACTCATACTAAGGGTACAGAAAAAGCGCTCAAAAGAAATAAAACAAAACACGTACATTTTCATGATGCGAAATAGTGCATGCAAGTTTAAGTCGATATGAATTGATGGTGGCGTTTGTACGATTGTTTGTCGATACATCAGCGTTGAGTTTAAGCTCTTTATTAATATCGACGGAACAATAAGCATGGAGTTGTCATTGTATTCAGAATTAAAAACAACAATTAATTTTTCGGCTGCGATCGCTACAAAAATTCAAATATATCATAATCTGTTTAATTACCCTAACTGCCTGGCAGATAACGCACAGGTAATGAAACATAAAATTTTGTTAAAGCGACATTTAGAATGGATTAATAACTTGAGCGACTTATAAAGTGATGAAAGATGGATAGTGTTATCATTAATTTCAAAATAAAAATAGCGTTTTTGAATAATTTTAATCTAAAATACGAGTATATAGCAGATAACGATACACTATTACAAGAAATCTATACATATAAATAAAATTGGAGTATCTGTTTTTAAAATTGAAATAACCGCTTTTTACTATATGCATATGAATATACGTACGGTACATACACCAAAATAACATTTTGTCTATCTGTCTGTTTGTTCTGGCTAATCTCTGAAATGGCTGAACGTATTTTGTCTGGACTTATATGTATACGTAATAAGGAGTAGGAGGAGGCTACTTATATTTTAGAACTAGCCCGCGTTAAAAAAAATAACGCGGGTGAAACCGCAGGGCACAGGTAGTTTAATACTAAAAAGTAGTTACAAGTAAAGTAAGCTTCCAAAAAAAAGTGTAAACCGACTCCATCTCATTCTGTGTTCCAGTTTGCGACTTGTCTAGTGGTATTACGAACTCGATATGAATTTATGGCCGCGGCCAGATTTAATGTTGACTAATTTAGTATTAATGTACGTTTGTCGCGACATTTTCATTTAATTTTCATGCATGCGTAAAATAAAATTATTTATTGTATTGCCGTGTCTTACGAACGTAATTTCATTTAAAATGGGATCTGTATGTACAATCTGAATCTAATCGCTTTCTCCTGTAGAATGTAAAAATATTTAAACATTATATTTATTGCTAATAGAGTTCTTAATACGAAAACGTCTAATGTTAGACTTGGAATATTTTGACTACCTATATACCTACTTATTAAGAAGAAACAAAAAATCGTGACAAAAGTGCCAGTTGTCGAGTTTTAAAGTATTCTATATCTTTCAAGTCGGAAGTAATTAGTTTAAACAACATAGTGACACGTAATTTATATTCATAAATTAAGATTATATGTAAAGCTGAATAATGAAAAATATTACTTCAAATAAATTTATCAACAGGGCCGAAACAGTGCAAGTATATAATTTAACTTTTGAACTCTGAGGACAACAGAGGATAATGAATGAGCCAAACTTCTAAATATTTCCTCATTCCCCCTGTTACAATTGAAAAAAAAAACAATTACAATATTGTATATGACTCGTATTCATATTTAACGATATTTTTAGTGTAATCGGAAACTAGGCCATAGTCTACCGTGCCCCTGTAGTTCCGGGACCACAATAGAGTTACGGTATCCCCTGCCTGTCGTAAGAGGCGACTAAAAGGGGCTTACGGGGTTGCGGGTGGCAAGTGAGAGTGGGAGGACTCGACATCTTTCTGATCACCGTTAAAGCAAATTATAATCAATTTTAAAAACACACAACTTTAAAAATCTGATTTCTATTTAAGTTATCACTGCTCACAGAACTACCTACTATAATAAATATAGTTCAAATAACTAAAAAAACACGCTTTTATGATAAAATCAACTAAAAAGTAGAAAATAATTTTCAATCTAGGAATCAATTAAGGAACAGTAAATTGTATAATTGTGAAAAAAGCGTGGAGTGCTCCACTTATCAATTTTCGAGAAGCAGCGGAGGGTTTCGTTTTATCCTTTGAATCCTAAAAAATATTTTACAAGATGACATTATACATATGTTTCAGTACATTTGAGTTATAGGGAAATAACATTATTATTTTTCAAAACTAAAAATTAATCTAGTAACTTTGCCTAAACTCTCCATAAGGCGTTTTCTCTCCCCTCGAAAATCGTTAATCCTGAGGATGTTGATAAGGACAATGGTACAAAATTATTAAAATCGTGTATTGTCATTGGTTTATGATAATTTTTCAAAATTTTGTATTAAACTGAACGTTCCAAGTGGTTAGAAATCGGGTTCAAAGATTCCGTTACTGTTACGTACATACATACATACAAACATACAACCCAAGCTTATAAAAGCGTGTTAAAAAAGTTGTTAATAAGTTTAAATTTCCAAGCTTTACCAAGCCCGTGAAAATAATAAAAACGAAGTAAGATAATCCTTTCTAAGGGCGAAGGTTTTACCATCTTTATTATTGCCCTTAAAACTGTTCAAATTTAAGATGGCAATAAAAGTGGGATTATATTCATAACAGATAAAATATTTTAACGGCGACTTGCCCGGTTTTATTTGTTTATGTAATCCGTGTTATTGTTATAAGGAAATTTTATTGTTCAGTTTAAAAGGTTAGGGGGTAATAAATATGAGTCTTGTTTTAAATTTTCGAGTTGCTAAACTTGGTGCAAACTCTTGTAGCGGGATTTTTTGTACTTCGCCACTTACTATTTTATTTATAATACGAGTAGGTATATGATATTATTAGTAGGTAAGTTTTATAGGTTGTGGTATTGGAGACACTTATAAATTTACGATGAGTTCAAACTTAGCCCTCAGGGGTAACAAACAAAACTATATTAATATTAAACAGAAAAGCATGTGGAATGGATATATGAACGAAAAACGAATTATTAAGATATCGCTCGCAAATTGTGAATAATGCGACATGGCATCGCGCAAAGCGACATCTGTATGGAATTATATGAATTATTCATACTTTGTTCTGAATAACATCAGCTCCAACGTAAACAGGTCTCTGGCTAGTACAAAAAATAAGGTAACATCGTCCAAATTAAACTGGTTATATAATTTCAGATGAACACTCTGACCAGTTTTCAAAGAGCTTGCATTACAACGTGCGTTTATTTTAATAGAGGTCGACACATAGTGGTAATTTTATTTCAGTAATGGACCCGTATTTGCAAAGGGCTGTTTTGATGAAACAGCTCAAGTTACACTGGCAATGGTTTCATTTGGGATACAATAATGGGCACATCAATCTTATTGAGATTACTTAGTTGACGTTTTCAAATCAGTGTTGGATTTGTTGTTACATCCAATCAACATTGGAGCTGCGTGGTGGAATATGTTCAGGCCTCTTTCAATTCGACAATGGAGTCCTGCCCAATAGTGGGATCTAAATAGGATTAAGGTCATTCTTAAGCAGACTTACATTGACTTACTTTGATATCTTAATTATTAAGTTAACATTAAAACTACTGCGCAACAATGCACTACAAATATGTATGATGGTATATTTTTTAAACCATGCAGTATGTAACACCCTCCTCCCACAAAGGATGCGTGCAACAAAATAAAAATATACACCACCATACTTACGTAGTAACTATTTATTAATCTGTGACCATAAATACCACCACCAACACGTGTTTCGCACCAAAACGGAGAATCATCAGGGTAAGTTGACTCTACGACGGTTAATCTACAGAAATCTAGCTAACCCAGTAAAACTACTGAAATAGAACTAAATGTAATTGCCTCATATAAACAGAGCTCCCTTATCATAGCTTTCAAATCTGTCAAGACTGCAGACCATTCTTCTGCAGTTAAACCATGAAGCGAATTGGAAATATCAAGTAAGACGTACAAGGCACGGTAACGACACGCCACGGCAACGACACGGCACGGCGTTGACATCACGACACCGGCAGCTATTTTACCACGCTTTTATTAGCTTCATACAAGTATGATTTTCAGCAGTTAGGTTAATCCAAAATTTTAAACAATTGTCGAAAACCGATGCTAATACACAATTTTAATAAAATAAAGGTTTAACGATTTTCGAGGCGCTGTTCGAGGTGGTGGCGCCCCAGCTTTGTAGTGCGGATTAAATCTTAACTAATTAGTCCAGTGATGCTGTTATTGATCTACAAAGTTCACCAATGTGAATGTCAATTAATATCCCCACCCTTGGAACGTGTGCACACAATACATAAAGATGCCAGAACGACAGTAACACGTCGTTTTGTGCCGACAACGGCATGCCGGTTTCATGACAGACCAGTAAAAAGCGTGAAGAACAATTTCATACAATTAAGTATCCAATGATGCCGTTGCCGTGCCGTACCGTTGTCGTTCCCATAAAGAAGCGTCCATTGTCTGGAGTCGACATTAATATCCCTTGGTATTCCGGTTTCCTTACTTCTGTATGTAGGAGTAGATATGACAGGTATGCAGCTAACAAGAATTTCACAAAGCGTATCCAATTTGTGGTGGATCACACACAATACTCCTTTTCGTCGGATGTTCAAAGTTCGCTCTATTTGTATTCCTACTGAGGTGGCGTCACGGTTGTACAAAATTGGGAGATTTCTGGGCATTCATTTTTATATTTTGTTTGTATTTTATTTTATGAAATAAATTGTATATAATTTAAGATCTCTTAAACTATTTAATGAATTATAATCATAATGGTATAAATGATCAATTGAAACAAACAGACAATACATTAAATAAAAACACGCCTTCGCTGCATGGCCACTTAGAAGAAAGAAACATAGGACAACTAGCCGATAAGCGATACAAAAATGATAACATGATACAGGGACAAAATAAATACTTACCTACAAAGGTATGCAATATCAAGGTTATCCTCTGCAGCAGGATAAAAAAATACACAGGAACGTCCTTACATGAAATATGGTGACCATAGCCGAATATTTGCTTTCTATTTCCCAAAAATAATCTTTTGAAAGCCCTCAGTATTGACTGGGCTACTACGATTGTGTTTATTTGTATGAGAACGCAAATATTTTTAGTGGAGTTGAATGTTACCTTTGAACATTTAGCAAATAATATGAAAAAGGAAGTTATCTTCACAGTAATGATATTTATTGTAATGTAGAGTATTCTAAGAAAGCGCTACGGTTTATTTATCACAAATTTACTTTAATGATTACAAAATAGTAAGTGGGTTATCATTTATTATACGTCACAAATTAAGCTTACAAGTAATTTTTTCACTAGCAATATATTTTTTGTAATAAAGAAGTAACAAACGAGCATTCTGTCTACCTGATGGTAAGTGGCAACTGCAACTCATGGACATTTGTAATCAACTCCAGGTAAAATTAGAGTTCTACCTAATCTTGGCCAGAGATGTATAAGATGACCATGGCCACCCCTGAGGACTAAGAACCTCTCAAATAAGAATGTCTAGGCATTAGCTGTTATTAAGTAGGTGGTAGACCCCTTTGTGGTTCGACTCCGGCGGCACTACCACCACATCTATTTCTGCCTCATAACAGCAGTGTTAAGCGTTGCTGTGTTTTGGTTTGAGGGGCGCGGTAAGAGTGACATACTTTTCCGAGGCGTTTCAGCTTATTCCTGAGGGGTAACGGCGCATCTGTGAACATCTAATCTATCTATCTGGGGTTGTTCATGGGCGGGCGGACAGATGTTCATGGGCGGCAGTAGCTACTTACCATCAGGTGGACTGCATGCTCGTAAAAAGCAGAAAAAGTGTGGCGGTGGTAACTCTGGACACTCTAAACTTAAAAACTTCAATATCAGTGTTGGTAATTTAATATTTGAATTTGCCCAGCTGAATGCTAACGATAACGTAGGTAATGCACAGGCTGATGTACTTGAGTGGTAGGGACCCATCGACGATGAAGATGCGTAAGACTTTGCATTTGAACGGACGGAGCTTTATACACTCTAGAGTGTATTGGATTTCTGACTGCAATGCATCATCTGAAAATATATGCCATGCTTGTAATAATTATAAAAGCAAAGCTTGAAAACATTAAGACAAATAAGAAGTTGTGGAGTTATGCAATTTCCACATGTTAGACGAAGCCAACGGCACTTCAGTTGTTAAAATTCTTCAAGATGTTAGGGCTGTTGGGTGTGCCAAAGAATGAAACATACATATACAAATAAAGTAAAAAATTATTACCCTTTGCAGTCAAGTAAAAATGAAACACAAAACTGATCATGTTCGCGTAAAGGATCCCAAAATGAATGACCGAAAATACATTTTTTTGTAAACAAATGATACAAACATATTGTGTGGTTCACAGTTCTCTTATCCGACCATTTTTTTTGATTTTTAAAACAATGCAATAAAGCATAGATAAATATTAGTCTATTCATAGAAAAATATCAACTTCAACATATAATATTCAAGATATTCTTTTTTTTTCAAAAATGCTAATAATATAAGAAACAGTTAAATGAACATAATAATATAACACTTATACCTGTATGTATTGTGAGTTGGTTCCTTAAAAACAATTTAATTTTTTCAATCTCTCCTAACGTCCTTTCAGCGTAATATACAGGTAAAAATATTATGGTGAATATACACACACACAAAGTAAACGCATACGTTGCACTTATAAAATTTACCTGGAAAAGAAATTTAATAAAATTAGACCAGTTGTTTTGGACATAAATGTTAACATTGCTTTGCACAAAGAAATGTTTACGGCAGCGCCCCCTGGTAAGTTGTTACTGTGAAACCTATCCAAGAACGTGCACCAATGAAATCAAAACCCATCACTGAAAACCCCATTAAAATAGTGGAGATAAATGCTAACATTGTTTAGTAGAAATTTCACCCCAATAGCATATTCCATCTCCGTTTCGTGGGTAAAAATGCTGGCCAGAGATGTTTTGCTCAGAGGACTAAGTTGGGAAGCCTCGTATAATTATGTCACCTTACCACACCCTTCAAAACGGAACACAGCAGCGCTTATTGGCTACTAGGTTTAAGTATTACTCTTATCCTTCCTCAGTTGTGAAGAGATCCTTTTTCCCAGCAAAATACTTAAAAAAGGTTGCAGCGAAAAAAAAAAAACAATTTTAAAATTCCAAAAATCACACTAACCAACACATATAATGGCAAGTCAAACCAACACAACAGAATTGGAAGTCGTCTTGACTAACAATTAGGTTTTGTAATTTATTAACTGAAATCTGACACAAATTAAGTAACTTAACTTACTTCAATCAGTGTACTCTTGATTAAGTAGTATACAAAGACTACCAGTTTAGGAAAACACATTATGAAGGATATAAATATCTGAAAAGGTTATACTCAATTACTAAACTTTTCGAACACAGCTCATGGAAATATAACAAAATGCAACTTGGAAATTATTTTACATATAATATTACATTAATTTTACCACTACTTGGAATCCTAGATCATCGTCTTGGAAATTCGTTAGAAGCTCGTCATAAAGGACAAAGCATTTCTTCATGTACGCGACCTTGAAGTTACGATTACTTCTTTGATCCAATACATTGATATCCCTCACGAATATTTTCCTTTCAAATACTTCTCTAACACATCGCATACGCTGATGCATTACGTTAAATACAATTAACTTTGGAAAATAATTCACCATTATGGTTATAGCAAATAACCAAGTTAAATTTAATGAAAAAACAATATAAGACATTCTTATAATCACTATAATGGATCTAAATATTAATAAGATAATAACAAAACCAAATAATTTAATTGATATTATAGGATGTTTAACGTTTAGAGCCTTGTCAAATTTTACTAAGTTAGAAAAGAATTTGACATAATACTTGTCTTGTGTCAATAAGTTATGCAGTACATGTATGCAATATTCAACACTGAGGATATTCTGTGGATCTTGGAAGTCAGCCAGCGAAAAATGCCTAATAAGACTTAACACCAATGATAACAAAGTGATGCAGTATACTTTATAAATAACTGACGTTGCTTTAGAAAATCCACCATCGTAATAAAACCCAAATAATATACGAAAATTCATGAGAAGTCGAATTTTTCTAGGAACTAGAATTGGTGACGGTACATGACTTATAGTGTTCATTTTACTCGTAAATGTAAAGCTTACAACCGTTCTGTGTGAAGATTCAAATGGTACTGATTGATATAAAATGATTCTATCACAGCAGTCATTATAAATACAAAACATAAATGTAAGATAACAATGATTTATATTTTGATTCTCAATACGAATTTTGTAAGGTAATCGTTATTGATATATCTACTGTAGTATTGACACACAGACTTATTATAGGTTCAAAATACAGCTCTGTGATTGATCATTAAAATTCAATCCAACTCTATGTGACTGATTTTTTTAAGTATTTTATATAATATTAATAACAAGATTCTATGTAAATAAGCAAAATGACATGTCTGTTTGTTATTACAATTACTGTCATGAATATTAATTAATATTAATGCAATTAAAAAAACATAACAAGAAAATACAAGACTTCTAGGTCACTGCAAAATAAAAAATAATTGAAATAAATGTATATGTACTTTTGTTTTAGTGATAGTTTTAGTGAACATAATATATAAATAAAAATACTTAAATAAAAACTTAAATATGCACTAGTCGCCCCTAAGATGTTTGAAAGTTCCCCTCGATTTCCCTGGTCTGCCATCATCAGACCCTGATTTCCTTATAATGGGACCACCTTGGAAATATCTTTTTTTCCATCAAAAAAATCATCAAAATCGGTTCATAAACGACGAAGTTATCCGCGAACAAATATAAAAAACACATATTCAATTGAATTGAGAAACCTTCTCCCTTTTGAAGTCTGTTAAAAAGTTGCTTCTGTAACGCACGTGTAAAGTTCTTTGGACAAATATTTCGATAGACATTAAGATACAAAGCAATTTTCAGTCTTTGCTCTAGAATCGAATCCATCACTCCCACTGCATCAAGGGCAGCCAAGGGTAATCCCTTATCCCCCTGATTTGAGAACCTAGGAAATGGTGAGAAAAATAAAGATGAAGCTACTGTCTTATTCTTTCACCAATAGATTAACTAAATGACTGAGAAATTTATTCGTTTTTACAGAAAAGTTATGAGCAGCAGACAGAAAGGGATTACTAAGGGCTAATGATTGGAAACATATACCAAACTGTAGGAAATTGCAGGCATGTTGAATTTGATAAATTTTAATTATTTTGTAGCGGAGTGATTTTTAATTGGTGCGGTGCGTAGAGATGCGGTGCGGAGTGGCGGGGGTTATAATTGACTGTTAGCGGGAAGCCAAAAGTCTGGTCAAAGTCAAAATATTGACTTTTGGCGCCATTTGTCGTGATTGTCATAGGTATAAAATATTTATTAAAATATATCTTCTTCTTTATGTTTCTTTTATTGTGATACACTCAAGAAATATAGCATTATAATTTGTATTGAACAAGAAAATAAAAATAAATGAAAAAATAAAATACGAAGAAAAGACAAATATTATTTATTTATATCTTTATTCTTCATTAAAATAAATGTATTATTTATTGTTAATTACATTAATTATTAAAATTTGTAACGATTCTCAAACATTTATAACTTAATAATAACATGTGTCATTTGTATCAAAACAATGACATAAGTGACACACAGACTCATTAAAGACACCGGCAAATGGCCGTCGACGAGGATAGCTCGTAAAATGCAGTATTTGAACGGACGCAGCTCGAAGATTTCCAAGGTACACTCGATTTCATCACGTAATTTCTTATCTGTAGAAAATAATGTATTTAAATATCGATAGAATAAAAACATTTCTTGATCCAATTTAGAAATTTTATTATTCCCGCGCAAAATACAACTGAAACGTCAAGAGCGTTTTTTTTTCTTTTTTTTTATGCTACCAGACAGTGACTATAAAAATGGGCACTTACATTATAAAATAATTAATTAAAATAATACTATAATTAAGTGATTTGAACATATTTCTAACAATATATACAGCAATTTTCGGCAAAGTAATTACAGGAAGGGAGGAGCCATATGGGTCTATTCACAAGCTTTTTAAGATCTATTGCTAGTCTTAAGTCTCACCTAATTTAGGTCATCGAAACTAGTTTTCTTATACAATACGATACAATTTCTTATTCTAGTCGAGTTTCCTACTGTCTTCTTCAATTCTCAGATTGCTCAGATAACTCAATTGTAATTCGTTTTACGAATTACAATTGAGTTATCTGAGCAGAAATGTGGATGGAGATCCAAAGTCAATGATTGAAAAATAACGATGATCCCATTTATTTTACCAGGCTGGTGGGCATAACTTGTTCCATAATAAGTTTGCATAATATCATATATCACATAAATATATGTAGGTTATGGTCAAGAAAAATAATAAAGTCTTCATAAGCCACTCACTCGTGTAAAAAGACAAAACACACATAGCTTTAAAAACATAAAGAAAGTAAAATCTTTTTTCTTCCTTCAATTAATTAATAACGTGGATAAATTGTAGGGAGACGATGACGAATGCGGTAACAAAAGTGATAAAATTCAACAGGAAAGAGATGTCCATGGGAATGACGCGCAAGACGATGTATCTGAAAGGGTACAGCTCCATGAATTTGATGCCGTCACGCAACTTGTCGCGGATTTCTTCATCTGAAATAAATTTATATTAAAAGAGTTCTGTATTAAAACATTTTTATATTTTTCTCAAAAAAACCCTTTTGTGTGAAACCCATATCATAATGAATATAAAAACAATTGGTCCGCCATAATTGAGCGTTCACCATATCGAATTTAGAATGATGTCACTCACACACATACGAACTAACAAAGCAAAATTAAAAGAAAACTTGAAAAATATACTAGAACTTATTATTTAGTGTCCCTTGTGGAGAGTTGACTGTGATGTAAAAAGGGTTCTAATATCAACTTTTTATTATAAGTCAGAGAATCGTCTAGTTTACATAGTTTTCATCTCCGGAAATTCAGGCAATAATGAGCTTGTATATATAGAATAATATAGGTACCTATATCGACATATAGTTGGCGAGTTAGAATTATTTTTATATTTTCCACTTCACTGTTTATGCACTCGGCAAATAGTGCAGGTATACATGGTAAAGTACAATACACAAACGACTCTAATATTGACTCCAAATGTATCTGTAATAAAGAAATAAATTTTATTTATAAATTTTTAATACGTTGAGTTTTATTTATAAAGGTAACGCAGTATTTGTCGCTGTAGTCCCGTGACAAGTATAGGGCTATTCCCTGCCTGTCGTAAGAGGCGACAAAAAGGGGGTTTCCGAGGTTGCGAGCGGTAAGAGTGGAAGCTCGAACCGTCCAGCAAGCGACCCCGGGGATGACAACGGTATGTGTGGTCGCATAACGTCGTTAACACCAGGTATACAGAAGGAGAGTAAATTACTCCCCCCAGGGCAGAGCCTGATAGGGCATCGTCTTTGGACGACTCCGATTGTGTTACGCCGGAGATCCCGGAGTTCTCAACCAACCGATGAGGCCACCGGGGAAGTTTTAGTACGGAAAAAATCACACATAACCCGGCGTCGCTCCCACGGCGTCAGGTACCTTTTGAAGGTTTCCCCCTCGTGAACAAAAAAAAAGTTAGGCAGTATTTCTATGAAATATTTACTTACGGCCATGCCATTTTTAATTCTCAATATTATCCTTAATAGATATAATAATGTTTTAACGATGCTTAAAATTATCTGGAACATTATAAATGTATGTATTAGAAACTAACAAAAACGTTTAATAAATAAACAATTAAGATAGTATAGTTCGCGCCAAACTGCTAGTCCGCTCTGAAGCTGTTGCGAGCTGACGCGATTCATTTCTATATTCAGAGCGGACTTACAGTTTTACGCGGACTATAATTAATATTGGGTATTAATGAACGCAATTGAATTTAAAATAGATACAAACGGCATTATACTGCACAAATTCATTGCAAACAACAGTTAAAATATCCTACAAAATTGCGGACTGCAAACGAGTAAACTCGTTACATGATGGTAAGTACATCTGATGCTAAGTGGCTACAGCTGCCCATGGACATCAGTAGCGTTAGCGCCAGATAAGATTCGAGTCCTATCTGACGTCGATCATTGACGCATGCATGACTCCTGATAAGTAAGATGCTTCGGATAAGTAAGATTTGACGATATCGTTTTTTTAGCCACTTACCATCAGTACACCTGATGGTAAGTGACTAATGCCGTCCATAAACATCTGTAATCAACAAAAGATAAGATTAGATTCCTAACTTAGAGCGGCAACCACAGACGTGGTGGCCAAAAATGCGCCGCTGCCCCTGAGGACTGAACTGGAATGCCTCGGAAAAGTATGTCTCCCTTACCACTGGTGTGGCGGTGGTACTGCCTGATTTAAACCAGAGGGCTGTAACAAATTCAAAGTGAAATATAAAATACAAATCTAGTCACTTGTGTTCAAATTTACCAGAATATCCGTAGAACATTTGATGTTCTTTACATGGTCAACTAAGGCACCGTAAATTAATAGCATATCTTGTATTTTCTTTATTTTGAACCTCGGTGGTAAGTTATTGAAAGCTAAGAAAGCAATCGAGATTGATTTTCGAAGAGACTTCATGCGCCACCACAACATTTCAAACATCATTAGTCTAGGGAAAGAATTAAAAAATATCACATTCATGATGACTATGTAACATATCGTGTGGACGATAATCCCATCATCATAATTATAGTACTTTGTCGTTAAAAATGAAACTACATAGAAAATATCTATGACTAAGCATAGTAAGAAGATTACGAAAGAGATTGGAATTTCAAAAGCTTTTAAGATCAAGCCAGCTGTATAATCAATACATTTCAAATTTTCCACAAAATCGAAGAAGTGTTCACTTTCACTAAGCAATGATATTACAGTTATCGCAATGTATTCGAGTACAGTGTATATACTTATAATAGCCACTAATGATATTGTTTCGAGCTTAAGAAGTTGTGCGATACTTAAATAAGACGACGTAAGCCCCCAAAACACGCAATGGAGCCATACAAAAAATAGAATAGTGTAGTTAGAACATAGTCGCGAATAAAGTCCTGTGGAGACGCGAAAGCTCATTATGATATAAATAAAGATATCCCGTCTTTCTGGAAACATTTTGAAAATAATAAAATTTTTATTTCCACGTCAACAACACAACCAGTTTTTGTAGCGGTTGCGATGAAACTACACAAAATAAATTAAAATGATTACAATCTTAGTAACAATTGCATATTAACGTTGATTCTGAAGTTTGCGTTTTCAAACGTTTGCGTGTATAGTTACAGAAGAGTATTCAAGCTTTACATTTTCGTATGAAATCATGAACGCCATATGATACCACCATCTTCTACAGTTACTGCCATATCAGCAGTGTTAAGCGCTGCTATGTTCCGTTTAAAACGGTGTGGTAAGGGAGACATACTTTTCTGAAGCGTTCGAACTTAGTCCTCAGGGGTAGCAACTAGCAACGCATCTAATATTATCACTATAGGAATAATATCTCTTCTAGGTTTGATTACAAATGCCCATGGGTAGGAGGAGCCACTTACCATCAGATGGAATATATTCTCGTTGCTTCAACCTTAAAACAAATAAATAACAATCAAAAAATTAAAACGAAATAAAATGTGATAAAGACACATATATTTTTCTAAATATTTTACTGAAATCCCGTTTATTGATTTGTAATGCATTTAGCAATAATCCCATAAATTCAATAAAAGTAATATACATTATAATACAACACGTACATAAACATTGTAGAATAATATGCATTCCATAGTTAGATCGTTTTACAAAAAAATAAAACATAGATTTGCCTACAATTTCACAGAAAATAAGAGATAACAAAACTACAATTTATTTGAAACCACTCTACTCGTACATACGTGTCGTGATTGGTGGACAGAAAGATTAATATCACTCTTGATTATTGGTTCTCTTATCTGTTTATGTTAAACATATTTCTACTCTATAAAATAACTGTTTTCCAGAACTGATGTCTTTATATTTTATTTTCGGATCGTACATTGTAAATAAAAATGTACATCTTGTTTCGAATATTCTTGATGAACGACCTTTCTGAAAGATTAATAATTCGCCAGTACGAGTCGAACTCGCACATGGAGGCTTCCGTACCACCACATGTTTATTATTTTTACTTGTTTTTATTCATTTTATTATTTTCAACAATACTAAGTTATATGAAACAACAATAGATGGCGTTGGGGTGATGATGAATGATACGTAAACAACGTATAATAAAATTAAAATGAGTGTATTTAAATATTTGTTATGGTTCTTATTTGTATTTATTTATTGTAATACCAGTTATATATAGTAGTAAACGGATTGTAAAAAAATCAACCGTCTTCCTAGTACGGTTTAACAGTTGGATCGAAAAACGCCGAAAAAATCAGATTTGTTCTATGGAGACCTCTAATATTTAACTTTATTTTATTTTTAGCATTTGTTGTTATAGCTGCCACCGTTATGCATCCTCTGTAAAAAATTCATGTGGCTATCTATTACGGTTCCGGAGATATCGCCCTGTGACAGACTTACAGACGGACAGACAGCGAAGTCTTAGTAATAGGGTTCCGTTTTTACCCTTTGGGTATGGAACCCTAAAACTAGATATAATGACTAGACTCGTGTTTTTATGTCTACTGTAAGTCGCAACATAATAAAAGATAAGTAAAAATAAAGGTATTTAATCATTCATTTATTCATTTTTAACATACTTCCTAAAGAGAGTATTTTAAATTATCGCTTACACTTTATTTCATGTAATTAATATGGCGATGCCTAGGAGGAATCTTCAAAGAGTACCGTATCCAGTAAAGTAGAGGCAACACAAAATCATGGAGGATCTTTAGCCAGTAAAATTTTCCCAATGGCTATGTGAAGACTCTAGAACAAAACATTAGCCACCGTAGGACTATTTGAAGTTATTTTTGTTGTTTTTTATATTTGGATTATGAAATAATTTGTTATTTAATATTAAAAATCTTATATCAATGAAGTATATTCAAATGTTTGACACACGTTGTTTTAAAGAAAGGACTTCAATATTATATTTAAAATATGTTATTATTATACCAGTATAGATTTTTAACGCTTTCCCCTCAGTACGTCGGCACGTCTGTTTTGCGTTTATCTATACAGACCGTGGAACGCCCGCATTAAACATGGCTTTAAAAATCATTAGTAATTTTAACAACAAATTGTAAAGGTACTAAGATCCATGGAATTAGCATAATTATCAATTTTTCGCCCAGAATCTCCTTCCACATTTCTGTATAGATAAATTGTACCATTATACATATTGGTACAATTTATTTGCATGTTAAATGTTCAAAACCATTTTGATTTCAATCAAATTACCCACACAAATAATAGCTTGCCTTGACGATTTCATCAATAAATAGTTTCCATATGATATATCGATAACGTATCCTAGGATGTAAGATGACAAACAATATAAATTGTAGCATTGTTGTGGAGTGCTTCGGACGGAACTAACGTTAACTTTCTGGTGAAAATGGATCCCTTTCGAAAAATACTTGCAAGATTTACATCTAAGTCAACCGTACTAAGTATCATGAAAATTCGTTTATTCTGCGGACATTTCTATCTGCCTGCATGTTCTAATTTTAATATTCTTTTATCACGTTTTTACTGTGTAATTTATATTTCAACAATCATCGTTGTTATGATTGTACGTACAGGCAACATGTTTGCTTTCCGCTATATTTTTTTTCATTCAGAGTTTTTTTTTACCTTCCTCATATCATTTGTAAGCGGGCAAAGTTACTATTTAAAGTTTTACGACGCAGTCAGTAGCATCGATGAGTTATCTGGTTATCGCGATTTTTTTATATCTCTAAGATCCTTTCTTCCATTTGTTACAATATTTTTTGTCAGAGGTACAACGTTTTTCTTGCACGTGATTGTAACGTCAACGCCATTTGAATCGACGATATTGCTTTTAGTAGCAATATCACTATCAGTATGTTATATTCCTATGATTACGGTATTCGATATTGTACATTCACGAATTAGATCACTACAATACAATTTAAAATGTTCAAACAATGACCAACAACAAAAAACAAAAAAAATTGAAAACTTGAAGAGAACTTTGCGTATATATAATAGTATACTGGATAACTTCAATGATAGTAATACAGAGATGCAGATATTGGTAATTGATTTTTTGTTATAAAATATTAGCTATAAAAGTAAATCTTTATATTGTATATATTTCTTATGTGCGTGTGTATGTCACTGAACTCCTCCTGAACGTCTGGACTGATTTTGATTAAATTTGTTGTGTGTGTTCAAGGGGATTTGAGAATGGTTTAGATTCACAATTTAGTTCGTGAGAAAAGATTTTCTCGTGTCATAATGTTAGTTACCGTACTCCTCCGAAACGGCTTTACCGATTTTCACCAAATTTTCTATGCGTATTCAGTAGGTCTGAGAATCGGCTACTGTCTATTTTTCATACCTCTAAGTGATAAGGGTTGTTCACCCTTAACATTTTTTATTTATATGGCAACACAACGTTTGCCGGGTCAGCTAGTATAATTTATATTTTAATTAATTTCAAAGTCATTAGGAATACTTGGTCTATTTTCATTTCAGATGGCGGTATTGATTATTACAAACATTCCAAAAGTAGTCATGTATTTGTACTTGTTGATCCAGAATTGGTTTGCAGAGGTAAATTTTCCTAGTTAAACATTTATACAAAAGCAAATATTTATAATCGTTAAGAAAACCAAAACGCACACTAGCAAACGGAAATATTTCAGTTGAAATGAAATTAACTTTATATTACAAAATATTTTCCCAACTGCGCCATAACGAGGATATTGTTTTTCGAGCGCATGTATACATACGGGTATCTGCCGGTATCTATGTACATACGGGATGTATATATTATTTTATATGTTAAATTATTACACACGCTCTACAGCCCAAACGTCTTGACAGATTTTCACCTATGGAATGTTATTTAATACGTGACAATTATAGGAATGATACGGCCAATAATAAATTCGCTGTTTATCAAATTTTGAAAAATGTTGACAAAAAATATACTAATTATAAAATTTTATATTTCACTTGTATTTTTTATGGCCAAAGGGTACGTATATGTCGGCGTGTTCCCACTACCGCACTTTATTAATAAAATGAACAAAACGACTTTAATATGAGAATCAATTTTATTCACTTTTATTTACAATTCGGGCAGAGTAACGACTTACACGACTGATTAAATGCGAATGAACCACGCTCTACCACCGTGTAGACTTAAATACTACTCAAGTGACAAACAGCCTTAGAACTACCCTCTCACATCACTTGTTTTGTTATAACAAGTGACGTGATTCACAATAAATTTAACTATTAATAAAATAACATTATATTGAAAATAATGTTTTAAAAATATGGGAATAAATATTTTAATATTATTATAATTTATATAATTTATTTGGTATGACTAACAAACTGTTTTGAAGTACTACCGGAAGTCGTCCATATTTTAATCTAAATATTAATTCCACATTGACAATCAAAATTAACATGATAAAAATTAATATTATATATTATAAAATGCCTCGCCGCCCATATATACAACGAATCCATAATATTAAATTAATAAATCTGATAAAACTATAAGTAATAAATCGAATTATACCTTTCTTTTTGTTTACGAGGGGGAAACCTTCAAAAGGTACTCGACGACGTGGGAGCAACACCGGGTTATGTAGGATTTTTACCGCACTAAAACCCCTCCGGTGGCCGTCCACAGCGCTTGTTGGAAAACTCCGAGATCTCTGAGAGAATCCTTCTCGGGTTTGCTTGCTGGACGGTTCGAGCTCCCACTCTTGGCGCCCGCAACCCCGGAAGCCCCCTTTTAGTCGCCTCTTACGACAGACAGGGGATACAGTAGCCTTATTCTAGTCCCGGAACTACAGGGACAAAATCGAATTATACCTAACACTATTTTTATGACACCAATTAATATTTTAAATGTACAGAATAACAATGACATGTAATAATTTATTACGACTAACTTTTTAATATTTTTCTATGTTATTTCTAAATTTTACAACTTGATTTTACATGATTGCACTTGAAATGTACGAACTTCTTTTGCTGTAACTATCTTTGTGTAGTACATTCTTGCAATAAAATAAATTTCATTTCATACTTTATAGGTATACTTGGAAGTGTTTGCTGCCCTGTGTGGAATCGCGCATAACCTAGTAAACATATGTGTTCCCGCTGTACTTGCAGAATTGACAATACAAGTTGTAAACAACATCATAAAATATTTATCGACGCAACACGTAATTTGTAAAGGTAGAATATTTCATTCAATACAAATAAATGCATTATATTTATATTTATAAAATAAATCATTACAACTGACTATTCAGATTTTTAAAATTCATAATGCGAAGTTTTAGTTCTAATACAGTCCACGGGAGCGCTGTATGAGCTAATACGTAAACGGTGAACGTTTTCGTGCAAACGTAAAAATGTATACCAAAGTAATGTTACCCCTTTTTTTACAGATTTGGAGCTACGCGACGAAATTGAACGTACCTTAGAAATATTAGAGCTACGCCCATTTCAATACAGCATCTTACGAGCGACCTCCGTCGACGGTGTTCTACCGGTGTCATTAATAAGTTTATGTACATCATATGTCATTGTATTCATACAAATATTAAAGTTCAAGAATTAAAAGTATGCAATCATTTAAATAATTGTTTGATTAATAAATATACGATAATAACAATATCATACTTCTTATTATTATATTAATATGGAATCCCAGTATAGGACGATAATTATTATTTTTTTGTATATGATGATGATGATGATTAGATATTCTTACCTGAGGTGGACCACAGATGTTCCGCTACCCTTGATAAATAAATATATTGCAAACGGGTTGGCTACAACTTTCCAGTCCAGAACATGATTAATGAACAATTTAAAAATTATTTTATTAAACATTTCACTGGTTGGTTAATAGACAAATTTCAAACCAATCGAACCAATAGAATGTATAAATGGTTGACTATTTTATTCCCGTCACAACTCTTGGGTAGTCAGGTACGAGTATAAACAAGTTGACCTTCAGGGCTCCAAAATCCGAAACTATAAGGTTTAGCGAAAAATGCTGAAAGGAGTTACGGGGGAGTAAAAATTAAAACTGCATATAGTATTTAAAAAAATCCTAGCCGGGAATCGAACGAGTTCATATTGAAAAAAACACCTATATTGTTGCACCAACGAATAGTGTTGCTTATAAAGATCAAATTCTGTAAAGTAATAATAAATCACTGAATGAAAAGTCTAAAAAGTCTGAAGGAATTTTGAAAACTAGCCTATTTAATTTTTGATTTAAGTGTTTTTAATTCAAGCAAAATGAAAACCATGGGAACCTTAAAAAGACAGTTGCTTAGATATTACAGATTAAACTTCAATCATTTATTTCGATACTATATTTCATGTAAAACGTATTTGTCATTTCGATAAAACCTTAAACGCTTTGAATTTCAATCAGACAACATATAAAAGCCTAATGGTTAATGTTGGTTTAATGGTTTTGAGATGTAATCAATAAATCGTTTTGATATTGTCTATAGATATCATATAAAGTAAAAAACAACACAAATTGTATCATTGTGATGTTGTATTTCGAGCACAACTCACGTAACGAATAATGAACGGGCTTCGAAAAATACGCATACTTTGTATCCAAGTTGATGACTTAATTTTATAAATTATAAATAAATTTTCGCTTGATTTTAGGACATTTCTATGAATCGAAACGTTCTAATTATGTTAATTATCTCTTACGTTTTTACTGTATATGTTTTATTGTAATAGTTTCCTTACTTACGTTACTTCATTCGACAAAAATGATTGGAGTATACATTTATATCCATTAATTGCGTTTTTTTTATATATCTCCTCATATCATTTGTAAGCAGAGAAAATCACTACTTGAAGTTAAGACATTAATAACTACTCTGGTTATCAGAATTTTTTTATATTCCTTTTATCCTATGTTCCACTAGTTTAATCGATCATACTTAGAGCTATTTCGGTTTTTTTGTGCGTAATCCCAATTTAAAATGTGATTGAAGGGATGATTTTATTTTTAATGGCAATGTCGTTATCCGCAAGTTATATTCCTATGATAATAACGTTCGATATTGTACACCTTCGGATTAAATCACTACGGGAGAATTTGAAACGTGCAGATTACGATGGCTACCCTATAATTAAAAAGATTGAAAAATTGAAAGAAATTGAACACGTGTATAATGATTTACTTGACACCTTTCATGATAAAAATTCGGCGATGAAAATAATGGTAGTTTGATACCCAACAAAAATTAAATTACTCAATAATAATTGCTTATTAAACAATATTTGGAATAAGATGGAAATTATATTTATTTCAGATGGCGGTATTAATTACGGCAAACTTTCGAGATATAGTAACATATGTGTAATTGGTAATCAAAAATGGTTTGATGGAGTAAGTTTTTTATATAATAATAATATAGAATAGGAGTAGCAGACGAGCATACAGTAAGTACCGAATGCTGGCAATGGACACCTGTAGATATTCCTACCTGACGTCGGCTACAGATGCGCCACTACCCCTGACGACTAAGCTGGAACGTCTTGGACAAGTATGTCTCCCTTGCCGGAACACACCATCGCCTAACACTGCTATTATTATGCAAAAATAGGTGTGGCGGTGGTGTCAACGGAGTGGAACCACAAAGGGTGCCACTTTCATAAGTCATTTAAACTAAATATTTAAAATTCTCCTATCATCACAATTATGTGTTTGAATAAGTTTTAATAAATTTATGAAGGGGAACGGTTAATGGAACTCTCTTTTGCAACGCTAATAACTGATGATCATAAATAGTGAAGAGCACAGTAGCGACATCTATCAATAACGGGCCAATATTTATTTATGAGTTTGTCTTCGAACTATCAACATTGGTTAGCGCTCGCGTTTCAATAGTTACGAATTATATTTGAATTAATGTCAAACTACAAACACATAAAAGTACCTATTACATAAAACAATATTAGTTTCTTATATGACATATATTGTATTTTTTTAAATTGTATTTTCATTAATTATCATTTTTAACCGACTTCCCAAAGGAAGAGAGGTTATCTATTCGTCGCGTATATTGTTTTTTATGTATGTCCAGCGATTTTTTCTCGATGCCGCAATCGATCGACATGATTCAACCGCCATTGTGTGCGGCTAGTTTCACAGGGGGTCCCATTTCAAGGAAATTTGAAAATTTCTGCCCGTTTTCCCGGAAAATTGGAAAAACCTGATTTCTTTTAAATTTGAATAACTCGAGTATTTCTTAACCAATTTCAATCTTCTTTTTTTCATATGAAAGGGTATTTCATTGCATTACTTTTCTACCTTGACATAGGTATAGTCTGATGATTAGAACTTTGAGTTATGGGGTGGAACTCATCATCACTACCCCTGTTTTTATTTCCTTTATGTACCTTCTGGCCACCCAATCTTCATGAAACTTAAAATGAACATTGAATACCTAGGTTAACATGATATGATGGAAAATGTGACCTTCAACTCTTCTACCCTGATAATGCAGAGGTGCCTCTTGCCTCAACCATACAAGTTAGGCATTTGGAGCTTACGAATATTTAATAAGGTTAATAAGCAAATATATATGATGGAAAAATCGACCTTCAACTCCTCAACCCTGATAATGCAGAGGTGCTTCCTGCCTCAACGATACAAGATAGGCATTTGGAGCTTACGAATATTTAATAAGGTTGATAGACAGAGATATATGATGGAATATTCGACCTTCAACTCCTCAACCCTGATAACGCAGAGGTGCCTCCTGTCTCAACGATACAAGATAGGCATTTGGAGCTTACGCATATGTGATAAGATCCTTGAGTAGATACATATGATGGAAAATATGACCTTGAACCTTCAACCCTGATGATGCAGAGGTGTCTCCCATGTAAAGTATATAAAATATATATTTTTCACTACAAAGTAAAAAATAATTAAAATAAATGTTGGTTTAGTACATATTTCTGAAGTCGGCGCTCATACTGGACACGCTGTTTACGCCGTTATCCAACAAAATATATTGAGCGCCGATTTCAGAAATATGTAGTACTTACGAACCATACAAGAAATAAATGATATGAAAAAATATTTGCCGATACAACACGTATTGTGTAAAGGTAAATTTTTCATTACAAATAATAAACATAAAATAATTACAAAAAGACAAAAAATCTGCAAAGCATGCAATATTTACTAGCAAACTTTATTGTCTCTACTTTATCTATCGCTTTTATAAAAAAAAAACAAAACATTTTTGACAAACGCCAAAAGAACCTATAACTTAAAAAATCTATTGTCATATATATAGGAATTATTTTTTACAGATGAGGAACTACGTAAAGAAATCGGAGCTACTTTCGAAATCTTCGAGCTCCGGCCTTTCAAATACCGCATCTTACGCCATCCCGATCGACGGTCTCTTTCCGATATCTTTAATAAGTCTATGTACCACTTACGTTATTGTATTAATACAACTATCACTTTAAGATTTAATGTGTCGCCACTTCTGTGCCCTTAGTATGAGCGCCCCTCGCGGACTGTATCAGAACTGATTGGAAATGTATAGGAAATAGGTAAATAAATACAAAAACAGACATTTTTGTTAGACGTAAATACTCAGAGTATGAGTACAGAGTATTTGCACCATCCACACGCCCATTCGCACTTTGTTTAATAATAAAGGATGTAAAAGTGTTTAATTAAGTTGATTCTAAATTGCCATTACGGTACAAAAAAGTCTCGAAAATCCATCTTAGTTGCAAAATCCAAAACATTACTTTATCTCGCTTCCACGAATGATTAATGTTCACACTATCAGACCTCGATCACTATATGATTCACTAAGGCTCTTACTTAGACTCTAGTTCCTTAGACATAAGAAGGTTATTCCCTTAAATAAAGGGCCTTTGTGACTTGTAACTGTACGAAACCCTTTCAGTTGATACGTATTGTTGCTAAGATTTTAAATTAATGAACCGACCTTTGTTAAGACACAATGGACTCAAATTAATCTAAGTTCTATTTATTTTGTTTAGGAAGAAACTCCGTTTTTGTGAAGAAAAGTTACAGGGAGTAACGTATTTTTAGTTAATTAGGATACAGGAAAGGATACACTTTTGTTCCTGTGCATGATTGTAAAGTTCCTAAAGAATGAATAAATAAATACATGAAGGTACAAGACTCCTTGTCCCTGTAGTTCCAGGACTAGATCAGGCATACGTTATCCCCTGCCTGTCGCAAGAGGCGACTAAAAGGGGGCTTCCAGGGTTGCGGGTGGCAAGAATGGGAGCTCGAACCATCCAGTAGGTGCCCCGGGAAGACGCCAAGTGTGGTCGCACATAATCGTAAACACCAGATGGTGTGGGAGAAGCGAAAACTGCTCCGGTTGTGTTCCAGCGGAAATCCCGGAGCTCTCCACCAAGCGCCGAGGATAGTCACCGCTGCTGTGTTGTGGTTTGAATCGTGTGGTAAAGAGACTTAAACGAGGCGTTCTAGTATCGGTTAGCATTTATGGTAGACCTCAGTTAGGACTCTACTATTGTATTTTTATGGCCGCACCAAACTTGTTTTTAATAAGATTTTAGCCCCAGATATGTGTAACAGTTCTGAACGGTTCTGCTCGAAGCCGACCACAGGTTCGTTGCCATTCCTGGGACTAAGATGGTATCCCGCACTCTTCCATGTACACGTAATAACTGCTTCCCGCTTTAAATTGATGTGGCGGAGGTACCAACCCATATCGAAGTATACTGCTTTTCTCACTTTTATTTTATCTTCTTCAATTACATAAAAAAAAATCTATCGTAGGAATCTTAGTGAAGAAAGCTACACAAAACAAGACGCTAAGTGGTCTCGCTTAATTACAGTCTCAGTTGCCTCGGTTTTATTTAGTCCCCTTTATTTAGTCGCATTAGCACCGTGCAGCACGGGATATAAATCATACTCGTAACCCGACAGCGACCACGCCTGTGATCCCGCTGAAATATTATATATCCCTCTTTTGATAACAGTTACTTATTTGTAGCGGGAAATAAATAAATTTAGATATACCTACAGTGCGCATTTTTCAAGTGTGCGTGAATGGTGAAATCCGAAGTTATAAGGAGAAGCAAAAAGTTATGAACAAGTTAAGTTAGTTAGAGACTAAAAGTGATAGCCTAGCCGATGAAACCTAGCCTATTGATCGATGGGCCCGTGATTCAAATCCCAGGCCCCATTAAAAATAATTATACAAGTGTTAAAGGTGAAGGAAAACATCGTGAGGAAATACATATTTGAGAGATTCGTAAAAAATCTTGAAGGTATGTGTGATCTACCAATACGCATTTGGCCCGCGCGATGAACTATTGCTTAAATCTTTTTATTCTGAGGGGAGACCTGTGCCCAGTAGTGGGATAGTAATGGTTTGAAGTCGACTACGACTGAAAGAAATGAAATAATGAAAATGAAAATTGGATCATTAGGTGTGAATGTTCATTTTGATTTTTTTTAAACATAATATAATAATAGAAACAGTTACTCTAACATACTCCTGTTTTCGAAACCTAACTTGTTTGTTTCACTGAGCCGAATGGCTTCGGTACCGCCTCGTCACATTTTGTCACAGTCCTATTCACTATTTTGGCCAAAGTATCCGTATTTACGACCTCAAATACCCAAAGCCGAATTCTGGTAACCTTAAATTCAGCTAGTCTTCCATTTAAGGTACGTTTCCGAGTAATGCAACTCGCGATATTGTTAAACTGTTACAATGTAAGAATAGATACTTCTTAGAATATTATAGGATACTCAATAGAATCCAACTACTCGTCTTTTATTTAACAGGAATGATATGAATTTACAAATCAATTAATATTATTAAATTCTTAACCAAAATAACATATAAACTTTTTGATCCACCTACGTCTTACGTAAGTAGTTTCATAGTCCAGTGCAGTGTTAAAACATGCGTATTGGTACGCAGTGATTGATGATTTCTGATCATTGATTTCCAAGCATTTCCGATTTCTGATAATTTCATGATATTTAATTTCTCCACATTTAAATTCACATCATTCAGGCGGTGTTACTGTTAAAGACAGTCGCATTGTCGCATGTCGCATTCCTCAAAATTGCACAACAGTTCACGGAGCGATCCTTAAATCACCCTCTGGAGCCCAGCGATAGAATAAACCAGGAGAGGCGTTTCGTGCAAAATTAACAACTGGCGACGTGGACCGCGTTCTCCTGTGATCTACAGTTAGTGCGTAGTGACGATATGTGGATATATCCGACTAAGTTGTAAGAGACAGCGATTGTAAGGGCGATTTGTCGTTTGAGTAATTTTTGTGTGGGGACGGAGGAAATTAAAATTCAGTGTCCTTGATGTAAATTATGTCTGTTTCTGAGTTGTAAGGCAATTGGGCCATAGCTTTACCTGTGTAGAGTACGGCTAAACTGCTACCTGAAAGTAAGTGTTTTGTGCTTTGGTACAATAGTTCTCAAGCGGGTTTGAAAAATTAGTATCCTTATTTTGGTTTGGTTGGAAGAGTAGAAAAATACTACTATTCTACATGCACTATCTTCCTGTCTTTAAAGTATAATGTTGGACCGTGTGATTTGAAGAGTATTCTGATTTTACTAAGTATGACGGCACCTTACACTTATTTCTGTGTTATTGTTTGCTTACTTTTAAGCTGCTACCTATATCAGCTATCAATCCATACATTTATCCATACATCTATACATAAGATCACTAATACACAATCGTTCAGACCGTAAAAAATATCATATAATTTTTCGGCAACAAACACGGAATCTCTTCTAATTATAACTGCTTTAAATTACAGAAAACGTGTTCGTTCGTAGCTTAGACCATACATCAATACCGTATTCGGTGGGAAGTCCAGTGTACCGTTTGAGCGGGTTATTGCAAGTGGCCGGTAAATATTCGTTTTCGAAGTTTTCCCACCGGAGTGCTTTAGGCTTTTTCAGTTTCACAATGTTGTTTAAAAAACTTCGAGGATGGTACGCCTTTACGATTTCAACTCTTTGAATATATGGTAAAGTGTTAAATCTTTTAATAGTTATTGCCGTTTTACTAACAGTATTTGCAAAGGAACGCATAAAAACGAATAACGATTGCATTTTACAGATAAATATGTTTGGAATTGGTGGTTCTTTATCGCTCTTTGTAATCTTCTGTGGGCTTTAGTAGTCATTATTACAAATACAGGAATTACTTCGATTAGAATTAAACTGCCTACCTAAGTAACTCGAGGAACGCGTGATAATTTTAGTGTCCGCACCGGCCAACCGCCAACAGTAAAGTGTCGTCCCGCTCGCAGGCCCGGAAGGTTGCCACACCGGTGGCAACCATTACTAACTTTAACGAGTGTCACTAGATGGCGCTAGCGTTCCGGAACCACAGTACCGCCAATTCCGCCATGTGAATATTTTATGGTAGTAGAAATTTTTGTGGTTCGGATGTACCACTGTCTCACCTATTTCGGCGTAATAAAACACTGCTGTGTTCTGGTGTGAAGGATGTGATAAAGGAGACGTACCAAGGTGATCCAACTTGGTCTTCAGGGGTAGCAATGCGTGTGTGACCGTAGAACTCTATTCTTATCTGGGGTTAATTATAAATGTTCAAGGGCAACAGTAGCAACTTACCATCAGATGGACCGCATCGTGGTTTGCTTCTATGTAAAAAAATCTTTTTTTTTTTTTAATCTTGGGCAAGTAATTTACAAGCAATCAGAAGTCATTTATCTTTTGTTATTAGAAACCACCAATTTAATTAAACAAATGTGTGAACTGAGCGACGATTATAAAGAAGTTGGTGTAGAAAGTGATGACGCTGAGTGGCAGCGTGATGTCAACCACGATGGCGCGCCAGATGGAGAACTGTACCGGTCTCAATTTTAGGAACATTAGAAAATCACGAAGCTTATTTCGCAGCATTTCATCTGAAATATCATAGAATATACATTTATTAATTTAGTCTTTATTGACTATATTAAAAAAAAGTGATACAAAAGGCGGCCTTAATGCTAAATATCATATATTTCGATAAATTTTACCCCATTGGCACTACTACCACTAGTTCCTGCTTTCTGAAGTTTTTGAAGTTGAAGAACTCTTTGTGGTCCGATTGCAGAGGACCACCGTCACACCTATTTCTGCTTAATTAACTTCGAAGGTAAGGAAGACATACTTATTCGTGATATTCCAACTTAGACCTGATGTAAGACTAATTTTATCAGTTGATTACAAGTGTCCATGGGCTGCAGTAGCCACTTATCATCAGGTGGATGGCATAATCGTTAGTTATATCTATAGCTGTACTATAAAACATCAAGGGCTGCTCTATTTGAGTGGTGTGGCAATGGCTATAGTCGTAACGGACATTCCAATTTTGTTCTCAATCGATGGCAACGCATCTTTGCCTGACCGTAGATAGGTTTCCAATCCTATATTATTACAAATGCCCATGAACTTCATGGACTTTCCATCAGATAGGCTATGCTTGGTTGCTACTTAATAGATTTCATAGAAAAATATTACCTTCAGTTGATACGAAACGTCTTATAAGAATCAGTTTGATATTTTCCATTTCGGTTATACTACACTCGGTGAATAGAGCCAGAATGCACGGCATTACTGTTGTAAGCGTACATATAAAAAAATAACTTGCAAAAACCTGCAATCGAAAAACTTTGGAATAATAATATTGCAGGTTCACTTGTAATTTACTATACGCCAGTATTTGTTGAATCTCTAGCACTACCATGAGTTGGCATAGAAACGCCACTATAGAAATTGTGAATAGAAAACTATTGTCATTTTGCTAGTGAATAACATAACTACTATCGTTACGGTATTTCTTGACAACGTCTGTCAAATTAATGACTCATGGGACCGAATTTGTATGCAATAGATCATAATGACATTCGCTAGCGATTTGATTTCGATAGGTTTTTTACGTTACGAGTGGCTCACACTACGGAATTTAGTTCTACGAGTAACCAACAGAGGCGCTGTACAATTTTTCATACATTTATTTTACGCAGTCGCTAGCGAGTAATACTTTTGTAAACTAATGGTAGTGCTACTGTACTGTAACGGCATATACTTGTATTAATAATCAATTTGTCCGATTTTTTCAAAAGAATATTTTTTTTTACCAAAGATCGCTTAGTGTATTTTATGATGAACTTATCAAATTAATGTCGATTTTTAGTAGGTAAAGCATTAGATAAATTGATTATTAATACCAGATTAGTATGAGTTTTCAATAAATTACTCGATGCACCGGCTCGACAGCTTCATTTTAGAATTACACATTTTAGTTCTTAAATGATCTACTAGTGGCGCTGCATGTAGATGTGAATTTTTTTTTTTATAATATAGGTGTAACAGACGAGCATGCAGTCCACCTGATGGAAAGTGGCTACTGTCGCCCATGGACATCTGTTATCAACCCCAGATAGGATTAGATATTCCTACCTGAGGTCGGCCACAGATGCGCTGCTACCCCTGAGGACTAAGCTGGAACGCCTCGGAAAAGTATGTCTCCCTTACCACACCCTTCAAACCAGAACACAGCAGCGCTTAACACTGCTGTTATGAGGCAGAAATAAGTGTGGCGGTGGTGCCGCCGGAGTCGATCCAAATGGTATGGTACGGACGTACATACGGATGTACAAGAAATTCTCAAAAAAAAAACTAAGATGCAAGCCTTATCAAAACATTTACACACATACTTTGAAGAGATTTTAATTATTTTTGCAACTTGGCAAATAGCGACTGTATAAATATTATCATATACGAGTATATCCTATAAATCCTTCGTATTTCGACTGCGTCGCTCCCATTCCTGCCTAATACTGATAGTGTTAGGTACTTTTTTGATCTGGATTGAAGGGTGTTGTAAGTGTCTACTTTACATAATGCGTTACCTTATGACCTTAAGTCCATAAGGTAACGCATAAGAGGTGAGGTGATGATGCGGTTGATTGATCCTTAACCCATACTCAGTAGTATTGTATGCTACTTACCCCATTTATTGATTTCATATGAGTAAGAAGTTCCACAAATCCCATTATACAAGGTGCTGGTGACGTTAAGCTTAAGCATATCTGAAAGATGAGAAATAAATGTTACTTTATTAGTGGCGTTTTAATTAAACAGACGAAGCTCAATTAATCAATCTACAATAAAATTAAAGAAAATATGGGCATGTAATGTATTTTAAAATTTACCAAAAATTTTGTTGAGTTACCAACGGAGCCCAAGTTAGCCAGTAGTTTATTGTAAGTACGCAGATGTTTTTGGATGGTTTGAATTTGTAAATGGATATTATGGTTTGAACCGAACAGAACATCACGCTCCATTGCTATCCTGAGAGCCCTCATCCGGGACCACGTCAGTTCAAATATCATAACTCTAGAGAAGTGTGCCAGATTTGGACATAATAAAAAAAGTAACATATTCACCAGGCCATATATGTCAAAGCTTGTAAGAAAAGCATGCACTAACAAAATATTATTTATAATTTCAACACATATGAATAGTAAAAATGAAAAAATACAGTCAAATTTATACAGGGTGTAAGTAGAAGAATTGTCAATAGATTTTAAATCGGTGTAGAATTTGTAAAAGTGGTCTCCTCTATTCAATAAAGACATTATGAAAATAAGTTCGCATTCATAAATTCTACATGCAAACGTAACATAAAATAAATTCCAATTAAATTTGAGCATAAAAATAAAATTTTGAAAGAGGATGGAACCGAATAAAAAAGTATAATAAAACCCAATTATGTACAAAACAAAGATATTTGTGGTAAAACGAGAGTAAAACCCATGTATTAGCCTAAAAAACATAATGAAGTTAACAAAAACGTCAGATTTGAATGAAAATGCGTTTTCGTGTCTGCCATACATGTTCAAAATGAAAAAAACAAATGTGGTTTTTAAAATGATACGTGTGTATAAACTGAGTGCGTGTTTACTAATAAAAGCACTGGTTATTTGTTTTCTGTTGACATTGTACCAGTACTTTATAAAGATAATGTACCAATTCATTAAAATAAACATAGTGCCATAGTACATTGATATGTGACGTCAAATGAACAGAACGTTGTAAGTGTTTTCATAGGGCGCTACCGATGTCGATACATCGTGAGCGACATACGGGACCAACGACATACTTTGACGTTTTACACGCACTCCTGTGGAGTGTTCTAGAGTCCTCACATAGTGAGGACGGCCATCAGGGTAATTTTAGTAGATAAAGATCCCCCAAGATTTTGTGTTGCTTCCACTTTACTGAACACGGTACTCTTTGAATATTCGCCCTAGGCATCACCATATTCGTCCCTGTAGTTTCGGGAGTAGAATAGGACTACGGTATCTCCTGCCTGTCGACTGTGCGACTAAAAGGGGGCTTCCGGGGTTGCGGGTGGCAAGAGTGGGAGCTCGAACCGCCCAGCCAGCGGCCCCGGGAAGGACGGCGGTATGTGTGGTCGCATACCGTCGTACGCACCAGACGGTGTGGCGAGCGCCAAGCTCACCTGGGCGGAGCCCGACGGGGCAACGCGCTAAGAGGGCTCCGGTTGCGTTCCTTTGGAGATCCCGGAGCCCTCTACGCAGCGCCGAGGACGGCCACCGGGGGGGTTTTAGTGCGGTAAGAATCCCACATAACCCTACGTCGCTCCCACGACACCGGGTACCTTTTGAAGGTTTCCCCCTCGTAAACAAAAAAAAAAAAAAGGCATCACCATATTATTTACATTTAATAAAATATACACGATAATTTAAAAACCTAACTTCTTTGAGAAATCTGTTAAAAATGAATAAAGGAATAATAAAATACATACTTTTATTATTATAGTTACAGTATATAGTTACAGTAGACAAAAAACGTGAGTCGTCATTATGTCTAGCTTTTAATCTTTCAGAAAGGTCGTTCATCAAAAATATTCGAATAGAGATGTACAATCTTATTTACGACCTACGATCCTAAAATAAAATATAAAGATCAATTCTGGAAAACAGTTATTTTATATAGTGTGGACATATGTTTAACGTAAACTGATAAGAGAACCAATAATCAAGAGTGATATTAATCTTTCTGTCCACCAATCATAACACGTATGTAGAGTGGTTCCAAATAAATTGTAGTTTTGTTATCTTTTATTTTCTGTGAAATTGTAGGTAAATCTATGTTTTTTTTTTTGTAAAACGAGTGAGTTTTTAGTGAAATATGAATATTTTTTGCCTGAAATCGGTACTTAGAAATAAAAACACAAATACTTGAATATCTCAAAAACAAATCACTATCGGCTAGGGTACTTAATGACAAAACCTATTGCAAATGAGCTCTACTTTTACCCCTCCAAGGGAATGTATCGAATTATCAGTAACCCTGTATATAATTACTTGTAATTTTTTTTATTCATGATTTCATACGAAAAATTTAAAGCTTGAATACTCTTTTGTAACTATACACGCCAACATTTAAAAACTTCAGAATCAACATTAATATGCAATTGTTACTAAGATTGTAATCAATTTAATTTATTTTGTGTAGTCTAATCGCAGCCGCTACATAAACTGGTTGTGTTGTTATCGTGGAAATAAATATCTTTATTATATTCAAAATGTTTCCAGAAAGACGGGATATCTTTATTCATATCATAATGAGCTTTCGCGTCTCCACAGGACTTTATTCGCGACTATGTTCTAACTACACTATTCTATTTTTTGTATGGCTCTATTGCGTGTTTTGGGGGCTTACGTCGTCTTATTTAAGTGTTACACATCTACTTAAGTTCGAAACAATATCTCTAGTCGCTGTGATAACTATATACACTGTATTCGAATACATTGCGATAACTGTAATATCATTGTTCAGTGAAAGTGAACACTTCTTCAAGTTTGTGGAAAATTTGAAATGTATTGATTATACCGCTGGCTTAAACTTAAAAGCTTTTGAAATTCCAATCACTTTCGTAATCTTCTTACTATGCTTAGTCATAGATATTTTCTATTTAGTTTCAGTTTTTACGTCACAGTATTATAAATACGATGATGGGATTATCGTCTACACGATATGTTACATAGTCATCACGAATGTAATATTTTTTAACTCTTTCCCTAGAATAATGATGTTTGAAATGTTATGGTGGCGCATGAAGTCTCTTCGAAAATCAATTTCGATTGCTTTCTCAGCTTTCAATACTTTACCTTCGAGGTTCAAAATAAAGAAAATACAAGATATGCTATTAATTTACGGTGCCTTAGTAGACCATGTAAAGAACATCAAATGTTCTACGGATGTCCTGGTAAATTTGAACACAAGTGACTAGATTTGTATTTTATATTTCACTTTGAAGTTGTTAGAGCCCTCTGGTTTAAACCAGACATTACCATCGCCACGCCTGTGGTAAGGGAGACATACTTTTCCGAGGCATTCCAGTTCAGTCCTCAGGGGCAGCGGCGCATTTTTGGCCACCACGTCTGTGGTTGTAGCTCTAAGTTAGGAATCTAATCTTATCTTGTGTTGATTACAGATGATGGTAAGTGACTAATGCCGTCCATAAGCATTAGTTACTTACCATCAGGTGTACTGATGGTAAGTGGCTAAAAAACGATATCGTCAAATCTTACTTATCCGAAGCATCTTACTCATCATGAGTAGCAATACAACTGAATGCACTCGAATCTTATCTGGCGCTAAAGTCTTATTATATACTTAGTCTTATCTACTAATGTCCATGGGCAGCTGAAGCCACTTAGCATCTGTACACAATTTTGTAGGACATTTTAACGGTTGTTTGCAATGAATTTGTGAAGTATAATGCCGTTTGTATCCATTATAATTTTAATTGCGTTCATTAATGCTAATTACAATATTAATTATAGTCCGCGTAAAACTGTAAGTCCGCTCTGAATATAGAAATGAATCGCGTCAGCTCGCAACAACTTCAGAGCGGACTAGCAGTTTGGTGCGAACTATACTATCTTAATTGTTTATTTATTAAACGTTTTTGTTAGTTTCTAATACATACATTTTTAATGTTCCAGATAATTTTAAGCATCGTTAAAACATTATTATATCTATTAAGGATAATATTGAGAATTAAAAATGGCATGGCAATGGTAAGTAAATATTTCATAGAAATACTGCCTAACTTTTTTTTTGTTCACGAGGGGGGGGGGGGGGGGGTTAACGACGTTATGCGACCACACATACCGTTGTCATCCCCGGGGTCGCTTGCTGGACGGTTCGAGCTTCCATTCTTATCGCTTGCAACCTCGGAAACCCCCTTTTTGTCGCCTCTTACGACAGGCAGGGAATACCGTAGCCCTCTATACTTGTCCCGGGACTACAGCGACAAATACTGCGTTACCTTTATAAATAAAACTCAACGTATTAAAAATTTATAAATACAATTTATTTCTTTATTACAGATACATTTGGAGTCAATATTAGAGTCGTTTGTATTTTGTACTTTACCATGTATACCTGCACTATTTGCCGAGTGCATAAACAGTGAAGTGGAAAAAATAAAAATAATTCTAACTCGCCAACTATATGTCGATATAGGTACCTATATTATTCTATATATACAAGCTCATTATTACCTGAATTTCAGGAGCTGAAAACTATGTGAACTAGATGATTCTCTGGTTCATAATAAAAAGGGAAAGTTGATATTTTACGTTACAAATGTTCCAATCAACTCTCCACAAGGGACACTAAAGAATAAATTCTTCTACTATATTTTACAAGCTTTCTTTTAATCTTGGTTTGGTAGTTCGTATGTATGTGAGTGACGTCATTCTAAATTCGATATGGTGAACGCCCCAATATGGCGGACCAATATTTTTTTTTTATATCGGTAGCAAATGAAATGGTTTTTTGAGAAAATATCATTCTAAATTCGATAATATGTCGAACGCCCCAATTTAACGGACCTATTTTTTATATTCATTATGATTTGCGTTTGAAATGAAAGGGTTTTTTGAGAAAAATATGAAAATATTTTATTACGAAAGTCTTTCAATATAAATTTATTTCAGATGAAGAAGTCCGCGACAAGTTGCGTGACGGCATCAAATTCATGGAGCTGTACCCCTTCAGATACCTCGTCTTGCGCCTCATTCCCATGGACATTTCTTTCCTATTGAATTTTGTCACTTTTGTTACCGCATTCGTCATCGTCTCCCTACAATTTATCCACGTTATTAATTAATTGAAGGAAGAAAAAAAAATACTTTCTTTATCTTTTTATAGCTTAAATGTGTGTTTTGTATTTTCACACGAGTGAGTGGCTTATGAAGACTTTATTACTTTTCTTGACCATGACCTACATATATTTATGTGATATAAGATATTATGCAAACTTATTATGGAACAAGTTATGCCCACCAGCCTGGTAAAATAAATGGGATCATCATTATTTTTCAATCATGGACTTTGGATCTCCATCCACACCCGATATTAATTACACCAATTTAACAATTTTGAAATGTTCGTAATGTCCGTTATTTCACTTCAATCACATCAATCCCTTTGGTAAAATCCAGACCACACCGCTTTGTCAGTCATATAATCACTTAGTTTATAGTACGCTTTTTTACATAGCGTTTGTTTAACGACATGTTTGAACTTTTTTTCTGTGAGATTCAAAATGTGGCCAGATATTTTATTGTAGTAGCGAATACAGTTACCCATGAAAGATCTAGCCACCTTGCATAATCTATGTTTAGGAATTGCTAATTAATTTCTATTTCTAGTATTAAAGTTATGGTGGTTACTATTTTTTTCAAACATATCAGTATGTTTTCTTATATACATAATATTTTCATAGATGTATTGACTATGTACCGTCAATATGTTAATAGTGGGAAATAGTTCTCTCAGGGACTCACCACGTCGCAGACTATATATTGACCTTATTGCTCTTTTTTGAATAGTAAATATAGAGTCTATGTCAGCAGCACTACCCCACAGCAGAATGCCATAAGACAATGCTGTGAAAGTAACTGAAATAGACAAGCCTGGCAGTGGGGATGTCTGTTAACTGTCTAATTCTTCTGACTGCAAAAGCTGCGGTACTAAGTCTGCTGGACAAAGCAGAGATGTGAGGGCCCCACTGGAGTTTAGAATCAATGGTTATCCCCAAGAAAACAGTTTCATTGACAGATTGCAAAGTCTCACCATTTAGAGCGACATTCATCCCCATACTCCTTATATTTGGTAGCATAAATTTAATACATTTAGTTTTATTAGAGTTTAGGAGTAGGTTATTTGCATCAAACCAGTTCTGAATCAAGCAAAAAGTTTCATTAATGACGTTGGTAACCTGTGATTGTCGTTTTACCCTAAACACTAAGGAAGTGTCATCAGCAAACAAAACAACCTCAGATAAATCCTTTACTACATATGGCAAATCATTGATATAAGCTAAAAATAGAAATGGACCTAGGATGGAGCCCTGAGGAACACCTATTTTAATATTAGAGCCTGCTGATAATGTTCCATTTACTTGCAATCGTTGTACTCTATTGTTTAAATAAGAATTTATCAACTTTAGAGAATTTCCCTGAATACCATAATATTGTAATTTTAACAATAAGGTTTTATGATCAACACAATCAAAAGCTTTAGACAAGTCACAAAATATACCTATAGCATCATGTGCTTGTTCCCAACAATCAAAAATATGTCGCAGCAATTGAACACCAGCGTCAGTAGTAGAACGACCTTTGGTAAAGGCAAATTGTCTTTGGTCTACAAGATTATTTACTTTAAAATGTAGCAACATTTGGTGTAAAAGGATCTTTTCAAAAAATTTACTTAGAACAGGCAGTACTGAGATAGGTCTATAATTGTTGGGATCTTTAGTATCACCTGCCTTAAACAATGGTATTATCTTACTATGTTTCATTAAATCAGGAAAACAGCCCTAATCAACACACATATTAAAAATAGTGACTAAGTATGGAGCTAAAGTTTTAATGATTGATTTACAGACTTTTACTGACATTCCCCAAATGTCCTCTGTATTTTTAACTGTTATTTCTTTAAAAGCCTTTAATATGTCATCAATTAAAATATGTTTAAATTTAAATTTAATGGGACATTGATTTAAATTATCTCTAAGGAAAGTTACTGCTTGTATTGGGCATGATTTTAAAAATTTAGTGGTTTTAAATGAGATATTCGAGAAAATAGTTTCAAATTCTTGTGCAATTTCTTTATCTGAGGTAATCTGACCATGTTCAGTAGTAAGGGATAGTTTATCGTTAGTTAATCTGCAAATTCGTGTCTCAGCGTTAATTATTTTCCATATCGTTTTAATTTTATTGTCCGCATTTTTTATTTTATTATGTATGAACATAGATTTAGCCGTCATAAAAACTTTTAAATATTTTATTATAATTTAAATATTTTAGAATACTTACGAACGTAATCTTTGAAGTGTGGGCTACAGTTATTTTCTCTTTCACTATAAAGATCGAAAAGTTTACTTCTACTGAGACGAATTCATTTAGTAGCCCATTCACAAAAACTAAGTCTAGAACTTTTTTGATAACTAACTTCAGAATTTTTTTTTTAAATTCTGTGTGAACCGTGGAGAAAAATGAAGAATATAAATTATTAACATAAGTGCTATGATTCAGAACTGACAACTTATTAAGTAGCACTTTATTATATTTTACTAAACGGTGACATGTAATTGGTCTATGAAGAAACTTAATGTTCCCTTCGTTAGATATGTTATATTGGATATTGATAGACTGCCCCTTGTGATCAGATTTATTATGATTTATTACAGATTTATCAACTATAGTGCTGTTACAGAAAATGTTATCAATGCAAGTAGCAGAGGATGAAGTCACCCTGGTTGGCTCAAAGACACTATATTCTAAGTTATATGATCTAAATAATGAAAGTAATTTTACTGTCAATGTGCTGTTTTCTAAAATGTTCACATTAAAATCACCACAAACAATAACATATTTTTTACATTTCCAAAGAATATCCAAAACATTTTCCATTACACTTTCAAATCTAGAAAATGTTTCTATGTTAGGGGGCCTATACACGCTAACCACATCAAGGCTATCCAGCTCGACACATGATAACTCAATAACACGTTCAACCGAGAGACCCACTATATCCAGGCGTTCTCTTGATTTTATACCTTTATGAGATATAATTAATGATCCACCATGGATAGCCGATTCACGGCTGAACGAACTAGCAATAAAATGATTTGTATAATTTATTTGTGCTTCACCTTGTTTTAACCAGTGCTCTGTTAAACATATTATATCATAATGATTACTCTAAAATAACTCCAGTTCCAGCTCCTTACTTGAGGAACCCTGGATATTCTGGTGCAATATTTTTAGAGATGAAAAGTTTTTATTGCTAGTTTTATTATTACTAAGCTTACCCTTATGAAAATATTTATTTGATCTATGTCTCTCAATTATTTTATTATTATTGCATTTATATGAATTATTTACATTATTATTGATTGGAATGTCAATATTAATAAATTTATTACCATTTGACATAAATGGTTGTAAGTTAAATAATTTGCCAGAGGTGCACTCTGTTGTCCTATTATTTAATTTAAATAATCCAATGTCAAACTAAAATTATTGGATGTCAATAATTTTAAATTATTATTCTGCTCAATAGAAGCAGGTTTGGTTGCCAAATTTTTTGGCAGAAATGTCAAAATAATATTCTAGCACAACAGCTATCCGTCTTTTATAAAATCTAGGGAGATAGTAATTATCCCCTGTCAAATAAAAAATCATACTAAGCGAGTTAGTATCAATCAAATGATATACCCCAGATAGAATTAGATTCCTACCTGAGGTCGGACGTAGATGCCGCTACCCCTGGGAACCAAGCTGGAACGCCTCGGAAAAATTTGTCTCCCTTTTGGTAAGTGATCACTCCCGCCCATTGACATCTACAACTTACTTCAGAACAAGTTCTCCCTAAAGTCTTAGACTGAGTGACGTGAGTACGTGACGTGTAATTTTTCCACGGCGCGTTGACTATGTGATCCTACGGCGTGAAAGTGAAACGTCGCCGGATTACAACAGCATGCATAAACAATATTGGACTTTACTACACTATAAAAAGGTTTCCTCATATGCAAGTCAGCTAACATTCACATGCTTACAACGAAGGACAGGGTGGTTACTACCATATCTAAAAACAATATTAATTTAATCATACATTGAAATTTCATACCATAATTCGATTAAATGTATAACTTTCCTGAACTATGATTTTTCTTAAAAATATGTTGTTAGGCCCCAGAACTGCTTCACAATATCACGTCACTTAGGAGAATAAGTAGATTACAGTCCTCTTGATTTGAAGTACGAATGACGAATATAAATTATTAAGGTTTAAAATTTACTGGAGGTAGAAATGTATCTGCAATAGGCCTGGCACAGAACTTATGTCTTATTCAAAATAAGACATTTAAAGATGTCCATGAACACTTAGTACCAAAATGCCACACAAGAATAAAATAATCTTTGTATGTTTGTTAGTCGAACCGTATGTAGTGCCAATAGCATATTCATCGTCTCAGGAATCCTCATGAATTTTTGAAAACTTACAAAAATTTGATTGGGAGAAAGCACGAATATGCATAACTTTTGTTATTCATAAGAAGTACTTATTTAAATGATAGAGGTTGTAGTACTCGTTGCCTATCAGTAGAAAGGTACTTTAGATCCTCAAAAATATTAATATCTTTATTAAAAACATTTGATACATAATTATACACATATAAAATAATCACAAATTTTCCATTTATAGGTCTTGTATTAAATCGACCAGTAGGACTACCATGAGTTTACAAAAGTATTACTCGCTAGCGACTGCGTAAAATAAATGTATGAAAAATTGTACAGCGCCTCTGGTGGTTACTCGTAGAACTAAAATCCGTAGTGACGTAACTCGATACGTAAAAAACCTTTCGAAATCAAATCGCTAGCGAATGTCATTATGATCTATTGCCATACAAATTCGGTCCCATGAGTCATTAATTTGACAGACGTTGTCAAGAAATACCGTAACGATAGTAGTTATGTTATTCACTAGCAAAATGACAATAGTTTTCTATTTACCATTTCTATAGTGGCGTTTCTATGCCAACTCATGGTAATGCTACAGGTGGTCCCTCTTCTATACGCGCTGGTGTCGTGTAGTTAACATGTCGTCCTTTTCATTTTTTAAATTTACCTTTAGTAGTTATAACTAACTGAAATAAGTTCTACTAAATAACTACACATTTCAATAAAAGCGTTTTTCATATTAATTCCGATCCGATCCGATTCCGATCAATTAATTTAATCCGTTAATAATTCTATATAACTCTTAATATAAGTGTGTGAACTGTATAACCACAAGGAAATAAGAGATACACACGTCGATGCAGATGAAAATAAAAGATAAGTCAACGGGAATAATGCTGTACACTTTGTACCTAAATGGATAACCTTCTATGTAGAGGATAAATCTCTCGATGTCATCCATTCGTCGCGAATCTGTAAAAAAACTGTTCTTAACAACAAATTTGTATGTTTGAGGTATGCATAAAATTATCACTTGCTATAAAGGTTAAGTAATCGATGGTGACGCAAACCACTTAATAACTTTAAAAAGTTATTATGTGTAACGTCTCTCAATTGGCTTAGCCGGCGCGGGGACTTGGCTTAAATGCCTCTCACTAGGTATCCTTGCCCAGCGAAGGGACAGTAGAAGTTGGGGAGCCCAAGAGGGGATTTTGGGATTTTCTCGAGCGCAACAGATTAAGATATGGGAGACACCTTGCACCCTGTAGGTTATGCTAAACCATAAATGAGCTTTCTATGTCGGGGGGCCTGCACTAATCATGATTTGCCGTTTACCACACGTCGAAGTAGTAAAAAAAAATTGTAATATTGAACTTAAATTTAATTTTAATTAGGATTTATATAATTTATATACTTATGACATATTTGCATACCCTTTGGGTTAGGATAGGAGCACAAAATTAATGTATTTCACGTATGTATACCACCTCATCCTGCAATAAATGAATTGAATTTGAATTTGAAAAAGAAAAAACACCCTGTATTATCACGCTATCTGATAGTGTCACTTATAAGCATGAATCCTTGGGAAGTAATGATGTATAACAAACTAAAGGAAAAGCCAAATTTTTAGGAAAATACATCATTCTTCATACATTCTCATACATTTTTTTTAAATCGTCAGAATAAGAAAAATCCCCACAGAATCGAAAAATATCATACAACCAATGACGCTCGAGTTTGTACACATTTAGCATCGTGGGCTCCCGTACTATAGTGCTCTATTTTCAGAAAGAGCGGTAATTGTGTCGATTATATTCATTGAGTCCTCTAGATATACTATGTATATTTTACGTGACTAGGAGATGAATGTTTTACGAGCGCATTTGTGTGTATATGTATATACATATGTGTGTATATGTATGTACCATATGACGTGTTGTTGGATTCGTCTAAATTGTGGGTATGGTATAGGCTATATGTTTGATGATAAAAAAGATGGTATAATTTACTTACGTTTACGTACATACTCTATTATTATTTGAAGTATCTGTATTTAACAGTTATAAAGAATTAGATTGATAATGAAAATGATTCTTTACTGTTTACCTGTTTCTCGTAAAAGTTTGTTGTGAAGGTCTATTTTTAATTTTTCTGCTTCATTCGAAAGTCGTTCAGCTGCCACCATGGGAGAAAAATTTGTAACAAAAAATTGTCCTATTTTCAAAAATACTGTGAAACGTGCAAGTGTTCCCTGAAAGCATTATAAAATTAATATTATAAAATTAAATTATATAAAATACATTGCATCTTCGATTACTGCCCAAAGCCATTCATTGCACATTATTTTTGAAATGGTAAATTCAAAATCAATATTTTGGCAACGTTTAGCCAATCTATAAAAACACTGGCTTAAAAATATCCCTTAGAACCTCTTAAACGGTTGTATTACTTATTCATTCTAAATTTATTGTCTCTTATTTATCTTTTTGTTGTTTTGTTGAGAAGGGCTAGAAGGTCATCTGGTAAGCACAAGTCTTTAAATAAAAAGTTTTAAAGTATTATTTCGAATGAAATACTTACAAGATTCAATAGATTCCCTTTCAGAACTTTATAAATAAAAATCAAAATGACGGGAACATTGCATATTAATGATATAAAAATCTGAAACAAAATTGCACATGATGAAGTAAACTAAGTAAATTGTGAATGATGAAGTTGTCCAGTAGTAATAACGTTAAAATATTTAGAAATTGATAATATTTAAGAAATAGACATGGAAATTTATGAAATAGAATATTTATTAAAACAATTGACTTGACAATAATTGACTTTAGATGAAGTGGAAAAATATCTGAACACCTTTGTTATTAAGCAGGAATAAGTGTGAACATACATGTAAAGGAAAAATATACTTACAACGAGGTCAAATACTCCTTTAATTTTTTGGAAAGAATCTATCAACGACTTGTAGAAAATAACATATTTTACATAATCCGACTCATTAATGACAGCTTGTCTTAAGTTTTTTAATCGGCAGTGCACCGAATAGAGAATGAAGAAATTGACGATTTGTGGAAAATCTAGTGAAAACTTAGGAATTTGACACAAAACGTGTATGTAAAGATTGTTGCAAGGTGATATAAATATACATGTAACGGATTCTGTTGTAATTTTTAAAAAAAGTGAAATAAGGCAAGTCATAATAATTTTCAAATCCATAAAATGTACGCTAACTCCTAGTTTTGTGTCAAACAATAAAAGTTCTGACCGTAAATCAGAGAAAGAAAACTTCGTGCTTGACATTGATAAAATCAGAATAAATGCGATGTACTGAAAAACGTGACTTGGGCTTATTTTCGAAGTCAAAACTTCAAAAGAATAGTTCGAGATCAACATAATAATATAGAAAAGTATTAAAATAATCAAAGCTTGGATGCAAGCAATGCTTCGTACAACACATTTTTGTTTAAAAGTCGTCAGTTTCAAGAATCCGTAGTCTTGAGAAAACATTGCTTGTAGGAATATAAATAGTATTTTTATTTTTTTTGGGGATGTTACTTCTGTGGCAGCACGTATTGCGTACTTGGGTTTCACTTCTATCATTTTAGGGTCTTAACATATACCTCATAATTGTAATTTATATCTGATTTTATATGTACCTAATATGACAATGTATCACATGAAAACACAAAACCAAGTGAAGTTGTCGCTGTGTTCACACAGTAAATTTGATTCGATTATATTTAACCCCTAGTTACTATAGTAAAATCGGCTTACACAAATGTACCGGCGGGGTACAAGTGGACATATGTCTAAATAGGGTATCAACTAGCCGTTTGAAATGTGTTAACATTTTACGGTATAATCAATAAATATGGAGTGCGGTGCCAAATTCAGATAATTAATTTACGTTTTTTATTTTATTTTGAGCATACACTAGAGAACTTACGTTAAAACATGGTATTATTCCTACGAATGAAAATAATATTTATAACGATTAGAAAACCTTATGGCGGGCAATTTAGTCTTTATAATAAATAAAAAAAAAAACAATTAAAAGGAATAACTTATGTAAGGTTAATGACGGAAGGCAAGTTATTGTCAACACTCAGTAACTCCATTGCAACGCACGGCCTTTGAAAATTATTTATACGAGTATTAATGTGTGAGCCAGGGCCCTTTCTTACTCTGTCTTGTAGGTACAGGTTAAAATAATGGTCTTTCATCAGTTAAAATAAAATTATTTTTAATGTCGATAACAATGTAGATAAGGAGAACAAAGTCGTACAGTACCTACGTATAGATAAATATCCATCAGATACTATTTATATGTGTGTACTTACAGTACATGTAATTATGTCGATCAGATACACTACAATGTTTATACACCGATTTGAAAAATTTTGTGACCTTGGTAGATCTAAATCCCAGTTATTAGAGCTCAAACACTACGTCAATTACTGCCTTTTTAATAATAAAGGAGTAACAGACGAACATGCAGTCTACATAATAAGTAGCTACAACTGACGCTCATGGACATCTGCAATTAAACCCAGATAAGATTAGATTTTTAATTGAGGTCTCCCACAGATGCGTCACTGCCCCGATTAAGCTGGAATGCCTCGGAACATTATGTGTACATTACCACGCTCTTCAAACCATAACACAGCAGCGCTTAACACTGCTGTGTTCTGTGTAACGAATTTAAATTTATAGATATTGACTACGCTGCATGGTTTAATAAAACAAGATATTTAAAAGAGATTTAAATACTTGGTGCAATAGGTAAACAAATGAAATATTTACCTCCATTAGAATAGATTACCAGCAGTATTCGCTGTGCGCCTAGTCATGTGCGCCTGGGCGTATCGCTACAATACTTTATGTTGGTTCTCTAACGACTCTCTCAATTTCAAAAACTAAAAAAAAAAGGTTTGCGTTCCGCAACCAGTAACGCAACCCGCAGATCCGCGGATCTTCCTTATTTCACCCTATTTTAGGATCTATATTTTGTGTCATGGGTTATGACCATTTTTTACTACGCTTTTATTAGCTTGACTTGTATGTATCTAAGTATGTATGTAACGGAAAGTTTGAACTCGATTTTTACCCACTTTTAACGGTTAGTTCAATTCACAATTTTGAACAATTATCAAGAACGGATGATGATACATGATTTTATTAATATTGTTCCATTTTTTTATCGGGATCAACAGGATTAACGATTTTTGGAAGTGCTCGAGGTAGGTAGTACCGCGGCTATGTGGTGCGGACTATATGATAACTAATTAGTCAAATGATACTGTTATCGATCTACAAAGTTCATCACAAGAGTTAATTATTGGGATAAAGTTCACGGCAAAGTTACTAGATTGCTACAATTATTATTTTTTAGTCAACTATAAAAGTGTGATTTTTAGTTTTTTAAACTATAATTTATTCATTGTCATAATTTCATAATGCGGCCTTAGACAAAAGTCGGAACCTACTACGAGTATTTACGCGTTTTAGTCACTTGCGGCCTAGCCTAACAGATATTTATTCCATTTTCGCTGTGCGCCTGGCCGTGAAGCAAGTAATTTTGGTTTAAAGTTCCCATAAGCCCAAAATGTATACAAATGTATTTGTCAATAAAACTAGATTTTCACACATTAAGCTTTATTTATTTGTTGAAATTTGTGTTCTATAAAGTTGCGAATAATTCTAAAAGTCTTAATACAAATGCGTTAACTGTGCAACAATAATGAAGTAGGAGATGCAGATTTTTATACAAATGAAAATAAAGGACATATCGATAGGAATTGCTCTATACACTTTGTACTTAAACGGATAGGCTTCTATATAGATAAATCTCCCGATGCTATTTATTTGTATCGAATCTGTAAAAAAATGATTATGTACCTACTAACATAACGATTACCTGCATTACTTATGAATTGATATGAAATAATTATGAAAAAGTATGATAGAATAATTAGTTACTTTATTGTAATTGGATTAATTATAATTCTGATTAACGTTTACCTGTTTCTAGTAAAAGTTTGTTGTGAAGGTCTATTTTAAATTTTTCAGCTTCATTCGTAAGTCGATCGGCCGCGAGAGGTAAGGAGCATAGGAGAAAAGTTTATAACAAAAAAATGCGCTATTTTCATAAAGTGCAAGCGTCCCCTAAAAGAAGGCATCTTATTTAATAAAAGTGTAAGGCCCGTGCCATTCGCTATGTATATTAAAGCAAATAGAAAAGAGAATAAATGAAAATAAAAAGAGAGTATACTTACTATAAGATCAAATACAACTTTGATTTTTTCCAAGATATCATCTAAGTTCTTGTAAAGAACAATAAATTTCATATAATCGGACCCATTTATGACAGCATGCCTTAAAATTTTTAAACGACAGAACACCGAATAGAAAATGAAGAAGTTGTCAATTTGTGGATAATCTAAAGAAAACTTTGGGATCTGAGACAAAATTTCTATGTAAAGATTATTGCAAGTTGATACGTAGATACATGATACAAATTCGGTTCCAATTTTGAAACAAAGTGTAGTTATACAAGTCATAATAACTTTTATATCCAAAAAATATACTGTGAATCCTAGTTCTGTATCAAACAGTAAGAGCTCAGTTTGAAAATCAGAGAAAGAAAATTTTACACTGGAATCTGATAATATAACAATAAATGCGATATATTGAAAAACATGACTTGGGTTCATTTTTGTAGTTAAAACTGCGTAAAAGGAATCCATCGGAGTCAAAATATAGAAAAGTATTAATATGACCAATGCTTGGATGCAAGCTAAACTTCGTATAACAAATTTCTGTTTGAAAGTCTTCGTCTTAACGAATCCGTAATCTTGAGAAAATACTGCCTGTATGATTATAACCACTATTTTTTTTTTTTGGAATTGGTAATTTCATGGCAGGATGTTTTTCGTTTTTTGGTCTTACTTCTATCATTTTAGGAAATATCTGATATACTATAGTAATGAATGACACAAAATCCAAACAGGAAATGTTTTTTTTGGTTCTTCATGGAGTGAATGCGATTCGATGATATTGAAAAGTAATGGGTGTTGTTCAAATAAAAATGTTGTTTACGTTGATAACAAAATACATCATTTTAGATCAGTAAAACATACGTCGATCAGATAAATGCTTTGTAAAAAAATCGATTTTATTGTTTATTTATCGGAAGCGACAAAAGGAGTGTAATGTTTTTCGATTGTATGTATGTCCAATTCTTAGGCACTTTTTACAGCTCAAACGGCTTGACGAATTTCAACATAAAAGGTTCCCTTACATTCATTTGTACATGAACTGTATATACAATTCATAATTTATTTTCCTTATTTTTTGGTACAGGATATGCGACTTCATTCTATATTTATTCAATATCCCATCTATCCAATGTTGTCTTCCAAAATTCAAAATTTGGCCATTTCTTTTTAGAAATTACAATTTAAAATTGTTCATTTTTGTTTTTGATCTCAAAAATTTGTGCCTTTTTTTAATTCGATATAGATTCTAGTTATTCAGGCACATAAACCAAATTAATTTTGGTTTCTAGCAGCAGCATAGAGCGTTCTGATTCTTATGATTTAACTTTCAGGGTCATCGCAAGAAAAAAGGACAACTGTTTTTTTATTTGAAGGCAGATCTTCATATATTGCAGTGATTACTAATATAATGCAAATACGACTCTTGATTGTTACAACTATTTTCAAGTGATTCAATATAAGAGCAAAGATGGCGCGTGCACACGGGTTGGTATTCGCTGCAATCACGTGACTGCGATGTAAACGCGCGATCCAAAGCGACTAATTTTAAGACACCCTTCAACTGTGCTAATGTGACAATAAAACTAACAAATTAAACTTATAATCCTTATATTGCATTAATTACATAAAAGACAATAGCTCCACAATAACTACCAAAGGAAGGAAATCGCTTGATACACAAAAGAGAAAAAATGCTACATTTTTCTTGTATTTACGTACTAATATAAAGAATTTAATAATTAGTGTCTACGATTACAAATACGAGTTAAGAAACATTCAATACAAATGTGTTAACTGTATAACAACAACAAAGTAAGTAATGCAAATGTTAACAAAGATGAAAATAAAAGATATGTCGATGGGAATTATTCTGTACACTTTGTATCTAAATGGACAGGCTTCTATATAGCGTATAAATTTCTCGATGTTGTGAATTTGCCTCGGATCTGAAATAATTAGATAATATAACAATCAGATCATAATTAATAGCACAAACACTTTTATTTATATGGATGAAATATAAATGTGAGAATCGATTACAACAATGCTGTGAATGATCAGTTAGGAAAAGACATAGAAATGAAAATCATGTACTACTCTGGTTCTTCACTTTTCAAATTGATAAATAAATATGATGATGTATTATTTAATACCTGTTTCTTCTAAAACTTTGTTGTGAAGGTCTCTTTTCAATTTCTGAGCCTCATTTGAGAGTTGATCAGCTGCCATTATTGGAGAAAAGTTTATAATAAAGAAATATATAATATGCAAATATGTTGTGATTTGACCAACGGATCCCTGAAACAAAGCTTTTTAGATACCTGGAGAAGCAATTTTGCAGTAACCCCTGCTATATGAAATTATTATTATTTGAAGATGTACCATGATTAGTATTTGAGGTAGTTTCCTGTATATCCTATTTTTTAGAGGAGGGCGAACCTTCAAAAGGTACATTATGCCGTGCGGGAGTGACACGGGGTCACGTGGGATTTTACCGCAATGAAACCCTCGGTGGTCGTCCTCGGTGCTGCGTAGAGGACTCCGGGATATCCAAAGGAACGCAACCGGAGTCCTCTTATCCCCGTCGGGTGTACATGTGCACGACGGTATGCGACCATACATACCACCGTACTCCCCGGGTCCCTTGCCGGTTGGTTCGAGCTCCTACTCTTGTCACCCGCAACCCCGGTAGCCCCATTTAGTCGCCTCTTACGACAGGTCCCGGAACTACAGGGACAAGTGTCCTCTATATCTACTACGCAACATATCATAGAATGGTCTTGAAGAAAATGTTTGCCAAATCCAAACCTTCTAATATATTAGATATGTATGTGATAAAATCTTAGAACTTGATTTTTACTCACATTGAACGATCCAATTCATTTAAAATTTTGACCATTTATCAAAATCTGATGACAATACACATCATCAACCTATTACTGTCCCACTGCTGGGCACGGGTCTCCTCTCATAATGAGAAGGATTAGGCCATAGTCCACCACGCTGGCCAAGTGCGTAATGGTAGACTTACATACCTTTGAGATTTTTTTTATAAATCTCTCAGGTATGCAGGTTTCCTCACGATGTTTTCTTTTACCGTTTAGCAAGTGATAATTAATTTCTAATACGCACATAACTTTGAAAAATCAGAGGTGCCTGGGATTTGAACATTGGACCCCTCGATCGAGAGGCCGAGTTTCTTAACCACTAGGCTATCGCTGCTTCACTGCTGATTGTAATAAATACACGATTGTAATAATTGTGTCCTATTCTCCTCCCTTGGATAGTCCGGATTAAAGATAATCCTTGTGCGATTTTGCCGTGGTTTCTAGTTTTGAGCTATAATTATTTAAAATGTGGCGTCTGGTTGTAATCGTATTCAATTGTGATTATTATAATTTTAATGACATTGATAAGATTAAGTTAAACACGCAAAGGTTGATAAAAACGTAATCTTTCTTTGCAATGCGCAGTCAGATTAAGAAATGTTTAAATATTCACTACAAACAGAAAAAAAATAAAAAAGTTTAATGATTTTTAGAAATACTTACAATAATATCAAATTCCCCTTTTAGAATATAAATGAAAATCAAAACGACCGGAATGTTGCACATTAAGCATATGAAAAACTGAAAGAAAAGGTTATAAATGCTGATGTGGACTACATGGCTTAAAAGTCTATGAATTATCTTTTAAAATTCTGCAGTAATTACTATTATACTAAAAAGTAATACATAAATTTCTAAAAGGCTAAATGTAAAATAGATTGAAATTATAAATACTTTGGAGCAATATCAAGTAAAATAGACTTTTTTCATTATTGTCGTTTTAAAAGCGGATCTGTTCACAATTTATTTCTTATACATACTTTTTGTAAGTACTTAGTATGAAAATAAGAATTAAATGCAGGGTGCAGGTATACTAACATTGGTGATTTTAACTTTGGTGTTCGGACACTTACCTATAGTTTTAGGTAAACATAAAATGATCGTGTACTTACAACTACATCAAATACAGCTTTGATTTTTTCCAAAGAATCAATCAAGTTTTTATAAAAAATTACATATTTTATATAATCAGACCCATCTAAAACAGCGTGTCTTAGGTTTTTCAATCGACAGTATACTGAATAGAAAATGAAGAAGTTAACAATTTGCGGAAAATCTAATGCAAACTTCGGGATCTGAGTGAAAATTCCAAAATCATTGTTATCGTTGTAGTTGGATATGTAGACATGGTTAAAAAATTCTCCTAACAACTTTATGCCAACTGAGATTGTGCAAGCCATAATAATTTTTATATCCAAAAAATTAACTATGATACCTAATTTTGTATCAAATAACAAAAGTTCAGTTTGGAAGTCACAAAAAGAAAATTTAACACTCGAAACTGATAAAATAAGAATGAATGCAATATATTGAAAAACATGACTTGGGATCATTTTAGCGGTTAAAGTGTAATTATAATCGATCGAAATCAACCTATAAAAAAGTATTAAGACAATGAAAACTTGAATGCAGGCAATGCTTCGTACAACACATTTTTGTTTAAAAGTCTTCAGTTTCACAAATCCGTAATCTTGAGCAAATATTATTTGTATGAGTACAAATAACATTTTTAATATTCTTGGAATTGTAATGTTCGTGGCAGCAATTGATTTGTTTTGGGGTTTCACTTGTATCATTTTAATATAATATTGAGTTACTCGCAACCACAAAACAACATGAAGTATCCTCTCCGTTCATAGAGTGAATTCAGTCAATGCTATCAATAATCATAGCTTTTGTGTCAATATTTAACATACCTGTATCAATGCGCTCAGTTCAAACAATTTTTTTGTTATTATGAGAAATCCAATATCAAACGTGTGTTTACTGGTCTTAGTAAATATACGGTCTATCAGATATACCACAATGTTAATATATCGATTTTAGGTGTGTGTAATGTATAAAGTTAGGATAATTTATTTTAAATAGTAGTAGCTTACATCAGTAGTATTGAATTAATATGTTCTAATTTGGAAGTGTCATATGATACGTTTTTGAATAAGATTTCTTAATTAACTCTACTAATTTTCGCCTTTCTGATTTTTGGCAGATGTATGTATATACAAATAGGTCAACGTGTATTATAAGACCACAAAAATCGTTTTGAGCGTAAATATATTAGGGCCCATATCACGAGTATGAAATTTGAAAATGGTTTGCAAGAAAACCTGTACCTGTATGTAATTACATAAACTATTTTCAATATTGCATTGATCAATATGCACATGAATTTGACTAGAGCTGCATGGTAACCCTGAGAATCAAATTACATTTGTATAATAGGGTGTCGCTAAAATTAATAACCCTATTTTGTTTTTGAATAACTTTTGGTAATAAATAAAAAAAGGAATTTTGAGTAATAGAAATCTTTACCAGGACCTGCAACTGTTTTTTGCCAATTAGAAAATATGGTATCTGTCAAGAGTCTTCCACCAGCGATAACACAAATTTGCGCCCGATTTTCAACGACTTTCCTTAAGAGTTCCGCCGATAACACTTCGCGTTCCAGTCGAATATTCTCCTTAAGAGCTGCGATTGTCTAAGGCTTGTTGCTGTTGTTGAGTCGTTACATCCACTTAAAGTCACTATCTGGTGCGCCATTCATCCGGGAGGAGTGATTGCCGTATTCTTTTGGGGACGCCATCGGCAATACAGTGATTGTTGCTGGTGAACGCTACAGGATCATGATAAACGATTTTTTCTATCGGAATTGGATGATCAGGGCTGGATGAACATGTGGTTTCAACAAGATTGTACAACCGCATACACAGCACGAGCCACAATGGGTATTGTGAAGGAAACGTTTCCTGGTCGCGTAATCTCCCGTTTTGGCAATTAGGCATGGCCAGCAAGATCGCCCGATTTAACCATCCCAGACTACTTTCTTTGGGACTACTTGAAGTCACGGGTCATTCGCAGCTCTTAAGAACAACATTCGACTGGAATGCAAAGTGTTACCGGCGGAAATCTTAAGGAAAGTCGTGGAAAATAAAAAGGGAGCAAATTTGAATCAAAGTTATAGGTCCTCGTAAAGATTTTTATTACTCAAAATCACTTTTTTTTAATCAGTACAAAAGTTATTCAAATAAAAAAATTGGGTGATTAATTTTGCGCCACGCTGTAGTATTGTATTTTATAAGTGTCCCTTACCACATCCTCCAAAGTAATCTGGCAATAAAACTAATAGTTGGAGTTAGTAATTATATTTCCCTTCTTAAACAAATATAATTATAATTATAATCTACCACACCAAGCAGAGCTCTGAAAATCTTTAATATAAGTGAGTTAATTGTATAACGACAATGAAGTAGGTAATACAAATGTTAATAAAGATGAAAATAAAAGATAACTCGATGGGAATTATTCTGTACACTTTGTATCTAAATGGATAGGCTTCTATATAGCGGATAAATCTCTCGATGTTGTGAATTTGCCTCGGATCTGAAATAATTAGGTTATATAGCAATCAGGTAATAATTAATAGCAACCACTTTATTTACATGAAGAAATACAAATAAAATTGCATAAATGCAGTCTGTCCCTGAAATAAATATATCTGATGTTTTCTAATCTCATAATTATTTGTAAAATCGCTTAATATAAAAATCGATTTACAACAATGTGATCCAGGAAATATATGTCTCCTAAATCAATAGAGATAAATAGACATTTTGTCAATTTATTTAATTATACTATTGTTAGGAACGACGGTAATATCAACTGTGGGTCGCTTTCTGGATGGTCTGTTTCCGATGATTGTATAGAACGTTACTCTGCCACTTTTGTTATAAATTCGATTATAAATTGTGTTAACTTGTTATTTTGTTAAGTGAAATAAATGTTCTTGGTTTATAAAAGTTGTTTCTAAATGATTTCCTGACGAGTTTCCTAACACTATACTATACTATCAGTACAGAGCTAATTTACCTAACCTATTGTTACAAAAATGGCAGATAATGACAAAAATGACCACAAGTGTTTTATTAGGTCCGTTAGGAAAAGACGTAGAAATTAAGCTCGTGTTATTTACGATTCTACACTTTTAAAATTGATTAATAATGATGATGATGAATTATTTAATACCTGTTTCTTCTAAGATTTTGTTGAAAAGGTCTCTTTTCAATTTCTGAGCCTCATTTGAGAGTTGATCAGCTGCTAATATAGGAGAAAAGTGTATAATGAAGAAATGCATTATGTATACACACGTTGCGATGCGACCAAGGGTTGTCTGAAACAAAGCATTTTAGATATCTGAAGAAGCAAACGAAAAATAAAAATGTTAAATGATGGTCGGAAATACTTACAACATTTGCTAGTCCCCCTTTTAGAATATCATAAATGAAAATCAAAACGACCGGAACGTTGCACATTAAGCATATAATAAACTGCAAGAAAAAGTTGTATTTATGGTGTAAAAGTCTATTGATTATGCTTTAAAATTATGCAGTCGTAACTATTTCACAGACAACAAAATAAGTTGTGAAATTGCTAAATACATCAAAAATTGTTAAAATGTTTAGTAAAATAGACTCTTTGTATATATAAAAAAGTTTTAAAAAGCAGATCTGCTTACATTTTATATCTTAATTTGAAGCGATTTGTTAGTTTGAATTTAAACTCAAACTCCCAGAAATTCTAACTTTTTCATTAATTATACGATAATTGATAATTTAAAGATAAGAGGGACATTGTTAAATTATTACTTTGGTCTCCTGACACGTATAGTGTTAATGTAACAATAAAATGATTGTGTACTTACAACTACATCAAATACAACTTTGACTTTCTCCAAAGAATCAACCAAGGTTTTATAAGAATTAACATATTTCATATAATCGGACCCATTTAAAATAGTAAGTCTTAAGTTATTTAATCGGCAGTATACTGAATAGAAAACAAAGAAATTGACAATTTGCGGAAAATCTAAACAGAACTTCGGGATGCAAGACAAAACACTTAAAGAAAGATTGAAGTTGTACTCCGTAAGTTCTATTATTACTGCTGATAATTTTACGCCAGTTGCAACTGCGCAAGCCGTAATAATTTTTATATCCATAAAATTAACGACAACACTTAATTTTGTATCAAATAATAAAAGTTCTGTTAGCAAGTCACAAAAAGAAAACTTAACACTCGAAACTGATAATATAAGAATGAATGCGACATACTGAAAAAGATGACTTGGGTACATTTTAGTGGCTAAATCGTAAATAGAATTGATCGGAACCGACATATAAAAAACTGTTAAGACAATGAAAGCTTGGATGCATGCAAAGCTTCGAACGATACATTTTTGTTTAAAAGTCTTCAGTTTCACAAATCCGTAATCTTGTGAAAATATTGCTTGTATTAATATAAATAGTATTTTTAATCTTTTTTCAGATGTTAATTTTATGGCAGCAGTATTTTCAGTGTCGAGTCCCTTTTTAGGTTTCACTTGAATCATGGTAAATAATGTTCTAGATTATAAGTATAACAATGATTCCCACAAGACCACGATACCAACTGAATGTGCCGCTCTATTCATAACGTGAAATTAATTCGATGAAGTTTTATGAATAATTTGATAGCTATTGATGTATTTCGTTTATGTGACATTGTCATTACTGTAGATAATAAAGTCGATAAGATTTAATTAAAAGTTTCATGTGAAAGCCCTTGTAAATGTAATGTAAATAAAATATATTTATAGATTTACTACTATGTTATTAAATCGATTTTTGAAGGTTGTTTAAAGGTGGTGTAGCATAGTAGCATAGAACTGCAATGGTATGATTGTCAGGGGCGGTAAGACGCATTACTTACTTAAAATGTATCACCTTAACTGTCGTGATCAATTTTTGTCCTAAATAATAGGATTCTCGTACTATTGGATTGATTGGTAGATATTAAGTTAGGATTAAAAATACTTCGAAAGAATCCACTAAAAATATATATGATGGTAGTAGTGGCAGTATGTAACACCCTCTCCTACACCTATATAAATAAAAATATACACCACTATCCACACTGTCCACCTATCACTAACACGTGTTTCGTTCCAATATTCTCAGACTAATTTGACTCTACGGCGGTCACCCTCTAAGTGAAAATAAATGCTAGATATTGACACGAGCCCATTTGGCACACGTGAGTACTTCAAGGTACCTTTTGGCACCCATGTTATTAATAATTCTGTTTTTGATAATTCTTCAAAATTTTGAATTAAACTGAACGTTCAAAGTGGATAGAAATCGGGTACAAAGATTCCGTTACTTAGCTAGATACATACCTACATACATACATACATACAACCCAAGCTAATAAAAGCGTGTTAATAATAAATGATTGATGAACATGTACTTTACGTTATTTATTGAACAAGAAAGTGCAATACTCGACATATTGTAAGTGTCATATTATGTATCAAACATTATTGTGATAATAGTTTCATGCTGCATCCACACGAATGGCATTGCCTTACACTCCAAACCTCAAACAAGCACAACAAACGCACAAATGTGTGGCCGCTTCGCAAGAGCTTGCGGCAAATTGCTTTTGATTAGTTAAAACCCGTCATTTATATGAGAATGGCTATGAACGCTGGTAAACCTACAGGAATCAAGTGAACCAGTATTCGCACGTTTTAATTTGTAATGTTTGTATGAGGTTTGGCATTCTTATGGACCCAGCATTCAATATTTATATCTCGAAGTGTGACAGTTGTATTAATACGATTACATAAGTGGTACAAAGACTTATTAAAGATATCGGAAAGAGACCGTCGATCGGGATAGCTCGAAAGATGCGGTATTTGAAAGGCCGGAGCTCGAAGAATTCGAGAGTAGATCCGATTTCTTTACGTAGTTCCTCATCTGTAAAAAATAATACGTGTATATGTATGTAAATAGATTTTTAAAGTTATAGATAGATTATTTTTTTGGGGCATTTGGCAAAATAATGACAGTATTTTTATTTTTTATAAAACGACAGATAAAGAGCGCACTATAAAGTTTGCTAGTAAATATTGCATGCTTTGCAGATGTTTTGTAATTATTTTATGATTATTATTTGAAATAAAAAATCTACCTTTACACAACACGTATTGTGTCGACAAATATTTTTTCATATCATTTATTTCTTGTATTGTCAATTCGGCAAGTACAGAGAAAACACATATATTTATCATGTTGTGTAAACATCCACACAGGGCAGCAAGTACTCCCACGTATAACTGAAAAATAAAATGAAATAACGGATTAAATTTTTCGTAATGCTAATTACACTTATAATAATTTTACTGTCTCAATTAAATTAAGTAATTAATTTATTGGTCATTAACAAAATGCACATTTAGTTAAAAGTAATAAATATATTTTTCATTTTTTGATTTTGATTTTTGAGGTATGTTATACAGTTTCAAGATATAACATATTTGAAAAATCTCAAGCTATTAGTCTTTTTAAGATACAATTCATCAAATACAGAGTAAACGAATAAAAGAAACCAATAAACATGCTATTTTTATGTAATACATTTATTGAGTTGGATATTAATGTAAATATAATTTATAATCATTGAAACGTAAGTGCCATGGTAGCATTATGATGATGATAATGAACTCGGATAGGTCGAAGACAAATTCGTAAAGGTTAGGCCATTATTGCTAGATGTCGCTACTGCACACTATTTATTATCAGGTATGGAAGTGTAGTAAATAGTTTCTTCAATAACACGTTTATTTTGATAAATTTTACTAAATTGATTGAAATGAATAATTGTAATGATACGAAAATGTTTAATATTCCCTTTAAATTACTTACTCCATCAAACCATTTCTTGATTACTATATACACGTATGTTACTATTTCTGGAAAGTTTGCCATAATTAATACTGCCATCTGAAATGAATATAATTCTCCTCTTATTCCGAATATTGTTTACTAAACAATTATTATTAAGTAATTCTATTTATGTTGGTTATAATATAAATTACCATTATTTGCAATGTGGAATTTCTATAGTGGAAAGAGTCAAGTAAATCATTATATACAAGTGCAACTTTTTTCAAGTTTTGAATCTTTCTAATTATATGGTCGTCATCGTAATCTGTACGTTTTAAATTCTCCCGTAGCGATTTAATTCGAAGGTATACAATATCGAACGTTATTATCATAGGAATATAATTTACGGATAACGACACTGCCATTAAAAATAACATTATCCCTTCAATCACATTTGAAATTGGGATTGCGCGCAAAAAAAACGAAATAGCCCTAAGTAAGATCGATGAAACTAGTGGAAGATAGGATCGAAGGGATATAAAAGAATTCTTATAACCAGAGAAGTTATCAATGTTACTGACTGCAGCGTAAAACGTCAAGTAGTAACTTTCTCCGCTTACAAATGATATGAGGAGATTTATAAGAAAACCACAATTAATGGATATACTCGAAAATGTATATTCCAATTTTTTTTTTGTCGAATAAAGAAACATAAGTAAGGGAATTATTACAATAAAACATATACAATAAAAACGTAAGAGATATTTAACATAATTAGAACGTTTCGATTCATAGAAATGTCCCAAAATCAAGCGAAATTTTATGACATTATGAACTGATGATTTGGATACAAAGTATGCGTATATTTTTCGAAGCCCGTCCATTATTCGTTACGTGAGTTGTGCTCGAAATACAACATCACAATGATACAATTTGTGTTGTTTTTTACTTTATATGATATCTATAGACAATATCAAAACGATTTATTGATTAAATCTCAAAGCCAGTTATTAGGCTTTCATATGTTGTTTGATTGAAATTCAACGCATTAAGGTTTTATCAAAATGATAAATACGTTTTTCATGAAACATAGTATCGAAATAAATTTACGTTTAATCTGTAATATCTAAGTAACTGTTTTTAAAGTTGCCATGGTTTTCATTTTGCTTTAATTAAAAACAATTTCAAACAATACAAAAAACATATATTCTTAAATGTATTCATTAGTGTACTGTCTTAAAAATGAGCCTCTTCCTTTAGTTTTCAATTTATTATTCTTCACAGTATTTGATCTTTATAAGTAACGCTATTCGTTGGTGCAACAATACAGGATGTGTGTTCGATTCCCTTCTAAAGATTTTTTAAAAGTAATAATGCAGTTTCAATTTTATTAAGGGTAGCGGCGCATCTGTTGTCGACCTCAGGTAGGAATATCTAATCTATCTGTCTATGTCATCCATCTGGAGTTTATTACAGATGTCCATGGGCGGCAGTAGCCACTTACTACTACTGCATCCTCGTCTGCTACTCCTATATTATAAAAAAAAACAAATAACCAGCTCGGTGAAGGTCGTCCTATACTGGAATCCCATATTAATAATAAGAAGTATGATATTGTTATTATCGTATATTTATTAATCAAACAACTATTTGAATGATTGCATATTTTTAATACTTGAACTGTAATATTTGTATCAGTACAATAACATACGTTGTACATAAACTTATTAGAGATACCGGTAAAACACCATCGACGGGGATTGCTCGTAAGATGCTGTATTTAAACGGACGTAGTTCCAAAATTTCTAAGGTGCATTCGATTTCTTCACGTAACTCCAAATCTGTATAAAAATATATTTTATGGTAACATTACAAAGGTCGAACCAGAACTTTTTTCCAAATGCTTTTGGTTTACAAGCGATGTGGCCGTTCTATAGCCACTTCATCATCATTGTTTGGGTTAAAAAAATATTATCTCTATTTTATTTGAAACTAATAAAAGCGTGTTAAAAAAAAACCTATACTTTCATAATGTATTTTCGAACTGTTTCTTGTAGGAATCGCATGGCTACATAGCCACAACAAAACTAACGACATAATCAATAACTTAACTCCTACTTGCTTGAATCGGATGATAATTATTATTTGAATGAAACATTCTACCTTTACAAATTTCATGTTGCGTCGATAAATATTTTATGATATCGTTTACAGCTTGTATTGTCAATTCTGCAAGTACGGCGGGAACAAATATGTGCACTAGGTTGTGCGTGATTCCACACAGGGCAGCGAACACTTCCAAGTACATCTGTAAAGTTATGAAATGAAATGAAATTAATGTTATTGAAAGAAAGAAAGAAATAAGTTTATTACGTAATGCATTGTACACTAGGGTGGAGCGACGTAGTATGGGATTTTTTTTTCTTTTTACGTTGGAGTTCTAATAGCGAGAAAGATGTATCATACTCAGAGATTAAACTGTGATTTTTTAAAAATTTTTTGGATGTCATCTTATGCCTCCGCCTCGCTGTCAAAAATTAAGAAAAAGTAAAAAATTGCTATTTACTTACAAAGGCTACAAAATATTGGAAATATTTTTTTAATAATTGCAAAGGTGCAAAAGTAAGAGAATATGATACAACATTTTTGACCACTATCATATCAACAAAGAGCTTTAAAGGTACATAAAATTTAATAATTATACCCTAAAATCTGTTTTTGTCTCAAATTTGGTCAATTTTGACCGAGACTCTATTAAGCTATTGCATAGCTTTTATCGCGGGCTTTGAGCACGGCGACCGAATCGAGAAATTCCGTAACGAAAATTCCTAACACCTTAATTCGTCAACTTGAAAACAGATGGCAGTAATACACATTTTTTTATAATCCGTGCGGAAATCTTAAAATTGCGTGAAGTATATTTTATATTCCCATTATAAAAAAACAAAGACAAAAGAAAAAAAAATACTGCATAAATAAAATAAATATATAATTGTAATAGCATAAGTTGATAAAAAATGCTATGCAATAGCTTTACCGCGGCAGTCTCCGAGTGCCACACGTATTTTTTTTATTTTTATTAAGTCAATGGATTAATTTCGGGCACAATAATGTAGATGAATATATTGTAATCATTTGCAGCTCTCTCAACAAGTTCACATGTTCCTTGGATGTGATATGGCAGCGTAGGACAATAGAAGTACAACCGTTATGGTGGAAAAGCAAATGATGTATAGTCGCTCTTGTAATAATAGTCGGGTAACTCCCACCATATTTACCTGTATTATCGATAGTTACCCCAGAGTCAAGAGTTACAATATTCTCTTGAGGAATTATTACATGGGCAAAATAGCCGCCGATGGCAAACTTTATTCCTTTGGTTAAACCATAATCAGAGCTGCGTAACTGGTGTAAACAGATCTGGGTTCTCTTACTAGCAAGATATGTTCTTTAAGGACTGTTTGCCTATATTTTTTCCATATTTTACCCAATATTTTCAATTTAACCTTTCCTTCTGTCAAAATGCAATGCCAATATCTGAATTTGCTTCAGCTTTCTTCTCAATACTCTTTCGTGTATTTATCCTGTCCCTACGCAACCTATGACGGTCTATAACAGAAATATCTGCTATTACATTATACAAAACAATGTTTTAAAGAACACAGTATATCCGTACCAAGTTGGCAAGTTGGTTTCTAAGGTGTATTGTAAACTTTTTGTAATAGAAATATCTACTTTTCCAATGATCATTGGCAGCGACGTTCTTTCCAACAAAAAGCTATTGGTCCTTTCTGGGTACCTTCCTCTCTTTTGGGCAACCAGATGGATCGAAATATTAGCATTTATAAGGAGGTATATTAAAAGGAACTTCTCTTGCAGTCCGAAAATTGTATAATAGTTCTTTGGAAAATATTTTAATATATTTTAACAAGATTTTGCATTAAAGGTATTTTGCATGTAAGCTTTTAACTTTTGCGTCACTTTTGTTCGACTTTCAGTAGAAATGGAGTGTACATCTCATATTTATTCTAAGGTGGAAACAACTACGCCTGCAATATCCGTAAATGATGATTCGCAAGAATTTCTTGTCGCGATTTTAACCGGCGTCTCTTCCATTGATAACATTTCATAACATCTCCGTACACAGGCATAATATTCCTTCTTTATTTTAACTATTTCAATAAAAAGTGAATATATACATACATCAGTTACGTATTTATAATAAGAGAAAAAGGATATTATAGTAATAATGTAACCATATTTTAACGAAAAAAGAAGACATGCATAAAAGAGTCACCGGCGTTAGTAAACGATTAAAATGACTTACTTTGTAAGTTTTGCTCAACAAATGCTCTCCCTCTGCATTTTTATAATGATACTACTCAAAATTATTATTGTTTTTTTTGTTAATGCTCTATAAAATAAAGTTAATAAAATTGAATAAATGTTTAAAAAAGTTAGAGACACCTTCAGCTGTAATGTGCAAAGTATACACCAAAAATGTATATTTTTAAAAGTTTATTGACCTGGCGGAGGCTCTTACCCTTATCTGATCGGAATAATATTTTATACACTTCAGTTTTAACCATCAAGACACCTTTTCGTCACTATTACTTTTCCAAAAACAAAAAAAGGAATTTCGCTCCACCCTATTGTACACACGCATGTCAAACAAAAAATTATCTTAACCCTTTCAGACCTGAATTATTTATTTGTGTCCAATAAATCTAAAAAAAAAATAGTAGCTAAAGTACAGTAAAAAGACTAAGGAAAATATTATGAAAAAAATCCTAATTGTCAGGTTTTTAAAAAAAAATTGTTTTTCTTTTTGTGTACAAATGTGCACATCCGTCCTACGTATTGATAAGACTAGCGTTTAAGGGGGTTTTATTGGAATTATAAAAAGTTTAATTTATAAATGTTTTTATTAGGAAATATTAATTATTTTTATAAAATTAACAAAACTTAAGTACAATTCTTATAATTATTAGCAAAAAAAGATTTCTTCTTTGGGATAGGCAAATAATTGGCACATAGGTAAATCAGTCATTCGCCCCATTCAAGAAGCATGTTTCATAAGTTTACGTATGAAATGATAAGAAACAGTTTTTATCTTTGCTAAGGCAAAGGTGAACTTTGCATTTTATACATTTAATCCTGGTTCTTCCCTTGCATCCAACCATTTTGCACCGTGTTCCAAGTCCCTCATCATGTGCAGGGAAATGCCCAACACCGTCTCTTGCTATATCCGCTACAGGGCGAACCTCTCCTGGTCTTCTTGGAATAATTTGCGGTATTGGGCTACTGCCACTGGGCCGTCCTCTTTTAGCGATGATAATTTTATTCCTCAACACCAGACCTTCAGCCAGCTGACGACGAAAGTGAAGCAACGTGAGTTGTTTATTCTTTGGTATGCCTAGCAACGCATTGTCATTTTGGTACTCTCGGTACGCCTGCACTACAGCTAAATCAGAAGCATGAAATATCATGCGAAGGGTCCATTTTTTTGATTTTATGAAGGTCCTGTAGTAACTCATTCGTTGATCTAATAGGTCAACTCCCCCCATTGCGTGATTGTATTTCCTGACCACTTCGGGGCGTTCAACGTCAATAAATTTCTTCTCTTTCTTACACCACCTGTTGACTAAGTCTTTTTCACCAATGCCAACAAAATTAGAAGCAAGATGGGTAATCTTATTATCCAGCCACTTGACCACAGTTACATCTTCATCAAAACTACTTACTTCTTGAGAATATCCTCGAGGCTTTTTATTCATTTCTTTATCGCTTAGTAGCGATGGGTTGGCGAATCTATTTATACGAGCTGTGCATGCAGCCATAATGCCTTTTCGTTTCATAATTTGTAATAAATGATATGACGAGAAGTAGTTGTCAAAGTACAGCTCGTGGCCCTTGCTTTCTCCAATTCTCTTAGTGAGATGAAGGACAATAGCTGCACCGTATCCAATTTTTTTTGTCAAATTATTATCAAGTTCTGGACTAGAGCTTTGATAAAGTAGAAAATCATAGGCTTGCCCATGTTTACCACATAAAAAAAATATCTTAAGCCCCCATGGACAAGGTTTACCTTTTATGTATTGTTTGGCAACATGTTTCCCAGTGAAAGGAACCATCTGCTCATCAACGCAAAGTTCTTTTTCAAGCGGTAACTCTAAACATCGATTCCTAACAGCATCAAATATTGGTCGAACTTTGTAAAATGCATCTTTGCAACTAGCAGGTATTATTGTATTATCAACAAGGTGTAAATTATTGCGTAATTCAAAAAAGCGATCCCGGGCCATATTCTCTGAGAACAAGGGTATGCTGATGCCAGTTTCCCAGTACATTTTCAAGCAAGGGTAGCTAAATATACCAGTAGCTAAATGTAACCCAAATAAAATTTCTATTTCTTGTGTAGTAGTAGGTTTATACCTGGGTTTATTTGAATGTATTGCGTATATGTTAGTCATTTCAGCCATAATTTCAAATAATTGTTTTGGCACGTACCGAAAGTAATAATCCACTGGGGCTTCAACTGTAGGGTCAATTGATATTGGTGTAAGCCAATCTGATGAAATTGTGTTTAGGAGTTCCCTGTGTCTCCACCTAATGTTCTGCTTAGGCGTAATATTCTGAAGTATATTTTCATGAGAGGACTCTATTTCTGTTGTCGGTGGTACTTCGAGAACCACTTCATCGCAGGTGTCAGTAACTCCTGGATCATTCGTTCCAATCCACAATGAGCTGGGCCCTTCATCTTCGTCAGTGTCGGGTGGAAATACCTCTCGTTGGTTTTGATTGATGACATCTGCACCAACTCGGACAGACCGCAACTCCTTTTCAGATGTAAATCCAAACGGTTCTTCGTCATCAGACGATAGCTCCAAATCGGAAAGAGTTCCAGTAATTAGAGCTTTCAAGGCGTCCGGTGAAAACATATCGGTGTTTTTTTTATCTGAAAATGTAAAAAAAGTATTTTATCTCAACATATAACATATATAACATAGTTTATATAGCATCAACTACAACAACATTAATAATATAGTTACAAACATATTCAAAATAGATTTTTCAAATACAGCTAAAATACTTCAGCAATCGTAAAAACATCGTTTACGCCTGATGTGTACATTTGTGTACAAATATAAAAAATGTGATAATTGGTACAAAAATAGAATAACAAACTCACATTTATATCTTACTTATGACCTTAGGAATATAACACATCAATTCATATTTTTGCAGTGCGTATATTTAGCTATTTCATACTTTTTAGAAATAAAAATGACGAGCTTACCTACATAGCTCCAACTTCGGTCAGCCACTGATCGAACGATGTCGAAAAAGTTACAAAGAATGCTAAGAGATGGCGTTAATAGTATACATTTTTGTAGTTTATAATGTGGACATATGAACACAAGCGTTGTCAATTGCACTTGTAGCGAAATAAATACCAAAACATTTTTTTATATTTTATGTGTACATTTGTGTACGCCAAGTCTGAAAGGGTTAATTAATTACAAAATAGTGGGATATGGGTAAATCGAAAATTAAGACACATAATATAGCAACACAAACGAATAAAAAAAGGAAAAAAAAATACAACTATTAAATAGATGCGTTCCTGTATATCCCTATGCTTGTATGTATACGTTGCATACGGAAAAGGCACTCACTCAGCATTGATGCCATGGTGTGTTGCACCACGGCGCTGATTTTCAGTGAGCCCACAGAGTGCCTCACGGATATGCGTACAGCGAAGGAAAGTAAGGTGTAACACGTGAGTGGCTGAATTCCAATTAATTGTTTCGACGCGGGTAGATGAATTTTGTACTTACCACTGGGAGTGTTTATTTTATTGCAATTTTTTTTTATTTTATCGAAATATTTGGTATTAATGATTTGAATTTTGCTACTATATCTGAAAAATGACCTGGAGTTACATGATTCGAAATGAATAATTCACATTTAGAAAAAATATTTTAAGACCTATTGAAGCGAAACGATCAATGACTTGCTTAAAATCTTCAAATACCCTGGATGCAGTACCGCCTAGAATGCCGTCACCAAGGTACCATACATTCAATGTAAAGTTAATTTCAGTTCAACTGAAATATTTCCGTTTGCTAGTGTACATTCTGGTTTTCTTAACGATTGAATTGATGAATATTTGCTTTTGATATAAATGTTTAACTAGCACAAATTACCTCTGCAAACCAATTCTTAATCAACAAGTAGACATACATGACTACTTTCGGAATATTTGTAATAATCAATACCGCCATCTGAAATGAAAATTGGCCAAGTATTTCTAATGACATGACAAAATTAATTAAAATATAAATTATATCTACTTTTATAGCCAATATTTTACAACAAAAACTCAATTACCAATATCTGCATCTCAGAATTACTATCATTGAAGCTATCCAGTAAATTATTATATATACGCAAAGTTCTCTTCAAGATTTCAATCTTTTTCGTTTTAGGGTAATTCTTTGAACTTTTTAAATTGTATTGTAGTGATCTAATTCGTGAATGTAAAATATCGAATACCGTTATCATAGGAATATAACATACTGATAGCGATATTGCTATTAAAAGCATTATCGCCGATTCAAATGGTGTCGACTTTATAATCACGTGCAAGAAAAACGGAGTACCTCTGAGAATCAGTATTGTAACAAATGGAAGATAGGATCGTAGAGATATAAAAGAATTACGATAACTAGAGAAATCATCAATGCTACTGACTGCATCGTAAAACTTCAAATAGTAACGTTGCCCGCTTGCAAATGATATGAGGAAATTCAAATAAAATTCGCAATGAAAAAAAATATAGCTGTAAGCAAATATGTTGCCTGGACGTAGTAACATACCAACGATCGTTGTTGAAATATAAATTACACAATAAAAACGTGATAAAAAAATATTATAATCAAAACATTCAGGGCGATAGAAATGTCCGCAGAATAAACGAATTTTCATGATACTTAGCACGGATGACTTAGATGTAAATCTTGCAAGTATTTTTGGAAAGGGATTCATTTTCACCAGAAAGTTAACGTTAGTTCCGTCCGAAACACTGAACAACAATGCTACAATTTATATTGTTTGTCATCTTACATCCTAGGATACGTTATCGATAAATCATATCGAAACTATTTACTGATAAAATTGCTAAGGCTAGCTATTAATTGTGTTGGTACAATAATTTTATATAAATCAAAATGGTCCTGTACATTTTTTGTTATGATAAATAAATTGTACCAATATCCATAATGTTACAATTTATTTAACATAATCTATATTTTCCATATAGAAATGTGGAAGAAAATTCAAATTTAACAGGCGAAAGACTGATACATATGCTGATTCCATGGCTCTGAATAACTTAACAGTTTGATCTGTGTTGTTTAAATCTTTGAAAGTGACAGTCAAATATTTTCGAGAGAAACATCTCAAGCGGGGTATCTAACATCAGGACCACAGCAAATACTGTTGATTTTTCTAAGTCACGTCGAATAATGGCTGTCCACGGTCTGTGATTTACAGACGGACGCAAACAACCAATAATTCGCTAAGTACGAGTCGAACTCGCACATGGAGGCTTCTGTACAACCGTCCATTATTTTTTACTTATTTTTATTCATTTTATTATTTTCAACAATACTTAGTTATATGACACAAAAGTACATGGCGTTGGGGTGATGATGAATGATACGTAAACAACTTATAATAAAATTAAAATAACTATATTAAATATGTTTTATTGTTCTTATTTGTATTTATTATAATACCAGTTATAGTAGAAAAAGGATTGTAAACGTTTTAACCGTCTCACTAGTACGGTTTAACAGTTAGTACGAAAAATGCCGAAAAATACCGGTTTGTTGTATGGGTACCCCCTTAAATATTCAACTTTATTTTATTTTTAGTATTTGTTACTATAGCGGCCACCGTTATCCATCCCCTGTAAACATTTATGCAGCTATCTATTACGGTTCCGGAGATATAGCCCCGTGACAGACGGACAGACGGACAGACAGCGAATTCTTAGTAATAGGGTTCCGTTTTTACCCTTTGGATACGGAACCCTAAAAATTAATACTGGTCAAAAATCAGGATAGAGCGTCAAAAATCAATTCTACTATAATTACTTTGATAATGATTTTCAAGTCTTCACATTTTGAAGCATGATTGGTGAGCAATGATTTTGCAAGTACGTTAGAAGTTTTTAAAATAATTGAATGTATTTCTTAAAAAAAGTTTGAAATGTTAAATAATAATTTATTTCATAGTAAAACACAAAACAAAAACACAGCAAAATGTATTTTTAGTGATCCTAGTGGATTTTTGAAAAATAAATTGGTGGACGAAAAGTTAAAGATAAAAATCACACCCATCAAAGTTTTCTATTAACATTACTAAAACAGTGTACCTTTTGGAGTTTACATTTTGAAATAAAAAAATATAAATGAATATGTAACATACATCTTCTATTCAATCTAAAACATGCAAAAACTGCAGGGTAACGATTGTGAACGTGGTAACGAAGGTGATATAGATCAGGGGGAAGGAGATGTCCATGGAAATGATTCGCCAGATGACGTATCTGAAGGGGCAGAGCTTGATGAATTTTATTGCGTCACGCAGCTTGTTGCGGACTTCTCTGCTTAGGACCTGTAAAATATGTGTGAAAGCACTAAATGGCTTATTCATGTGGTTCAAGCTGAACGTACCTCTGCATCATCATATCTAAGGAGCTGAAGGTCAAATTATTCATCATGTCTCTATCTAGCAACTTCATTACAACAAATGTCTAATCTATGTACTTTACATCAGAGGCACCTCTGCATCATCAGGGTTGAAGAATTGAAGGTCATATATTCCATTATATGTCTCTACGCTAGGACCTATCACATATTCGTAAGTTCCAAATGCCTAACTTGTATGGTTGAGGCAGGAGGCACCCCATAACCTAACGTTCTAATCATCAGAGCATACTAATGTTAAGATAGGAAAGTACCGCAACAAAACACCCTTTTATATATAAAAAAATTGAAATTGGTTAAGAATACAATACTTGAGTTATTGAAGTTAATATGAAATCAGGTTTTTCCAATTTTCAGGAAAAAAATGGCGAAATTTTTTAAATTGGACCCCATGTGAAACAAGCCGCATACAATGGTGTCTTAATTATGTCGGTCGCGGCATCGCGAAAAAATCCCTGAACAAACATAAATAAAAAATATGTATACGGTCGAATTGAGTAACCTCCTCAATTTTTGTAATCGGTTAAATAATGACTGAAACAAATTATAATTCTAAGTAAAAGGTACAAATAAAAAAATTAAAACAGTCGACAAAAGAACGAAAGGTAAAGGTCACGTGACTTTTATTCCTCCAAGATTTGCACCTGCAGCATTTTAGTCTACATCAGTAGTTTAATTATATTAATCTCAGCCTGTCATATTGGGAATCGAACATTTTAATCCCACTTCTCCGTCTCCCATGAAACGTTACGTTTAAATATATAATTAAAATTCTCCTAAATAAGTTACATAATAATAAATTTCATAAATCAAAAACTCACCAAAAATGTTTTTTAATAATAATTTATTTTTTGATCCAAACACAAAACAAAAATACACAACAAATACTTCTAGTGGTCTTTTACTCTCTAATATCACCTAAGGCGTGGCCAAAATTAAAGTACCATCGGGATTATAATGAAAAAGTTCATAGGAAAGACATGTGTTACAATTTACATTGAATCTAAAATATGCAAAAACTGCAAGGTGACGATGATAAAATAGGAAATAAATGTGATATAGCTCAGGGGGAAGGAGATGTCCATGGGGATGGTGCGCCAGACGACGTATGTGAAGGGGCAGAGCTTAATGGAATTAATTGCGTCACGCAGATTGTTGCGGACCTCCGGATCTGGAAAACATCGTAATTTTATGGAACATATTATTATTTCAAAGTAAATAATACAAGTTCATGTTATATCTGAATCTGTTTAGGGATAAAAAAGGACTTGAGATTTTGATTAACACAGAAAAATATTTTTTAAATCTTTTTTATATATCATCAAAGTAGCAATCGAGCCTGCTGTAGACTTAATGGTAAATGGCCATTTCCGCAGATGGACATCTCTAACCAGCTTTATATAGACTAGTGGTTCTATTTGAAGCTAAACACAGATTGCTATGCCCGAGGACTAATATGGTTGATCCATAAGTAAGTCAACCTGCACCCAATCATTTACAACCATACGCTGAACTGCTTCACGTTACAAATAGGTGTGGCGATGTTCCTAGTATGTAATAGGTCTAGAGTCTGTACATGTTAAAAGTAGCTCATAGATTTGCAGGCAAGAACCGATCATACCAACCTTTGTCCAAGTAAAGTTGACGTATGAAAATTAGTTTTATTTTTTCCACTTCACTGATTATGTACTCAGCAAGAAGTGCAGGTATACATGGTAGAACGCAATATAGTATAGAGTCAAATATTGATTGAAAAGTTACCTGTAAAAAATAAATTATTTTCTTCTTAATTATCTTATGTTTTATTTTCCTAAAAGGCAGATATTATATGTGCTATAATTTGTCGACGATGCTTATCAAGTTTTTATAAGAGTTACTATTAGAAAAATCAGAAGGTATTCATAGCAAAACATTTTTATAAATCTCCTTTATAAATCAAAACATCATTACTTATACTGTATGTATTTTTAAATTCAACCATCACCCGAAGTAGATAAGGTATTGTTGTTATAATGCTTAAAGTAATCTGAAACGAGATAAATTACTTTATAATATAAAATTAATGAAAGCAATTGAGGATATAAAGATAATTAGTGAATATCTTACCAGCAAATTTGTCGACCATCGAGTGCTTTTCATAATGTCCCGTAAGGAATTGTACGTTACTAGGAAATATTTAATTTTCTTTATTTTAAGCCTCGGTGGCATATCGTCGAAATTGGTAAGAGAAATTGATTTTCGTAAAGATTTTATACGCCAACACAACATTTCAAACATCATTATTCTAGGAAAATAACTAGAATGTATAACGTGAGTGACGAGTACGAGGCATACTTTTTGATTGAAAGCTGGTACTAGTTCATAACTATTTAAAAAAAAGGATGTTATTAATACAACATCTATGATTATGCACATTAAGAAGAGTGCGAAAGAGAATGGAACTTCTACAGTCCTCAATGTTAGTCCAGAAGAACAATCGAAGTATTTTATTTTCTCCATAAACTCGAAGAAGTATTCACTTCTGCTGAGCAGCGATGTCATAAAAATAATAAAGTATTCAAACATAACATACATACTAAGAAAATTCGTTAGAGATGACTGAAACCGTATAAAAAATGTAACCATAGAATATACACAAAAAAGTCCAGAACATACGCAGTAGAACCATGCTATAAATAGAATAATATAATTAGAACAAAATCGAGAATACAGTCCTGCACAGACGCGAAAGAACATTATGATATAAATGAAGATATTCTTTAAAGGAATCATTAAGTATATTGTAATAATGATTATTTGGTACGACACGACCGCTTTTGTTAGCCCTAGTGAGTAAACTAAGTGTACATATTTTTTGTTTTATGATAAACGAATAAATTAAATAGATTATAATCTTGGCAACGATCGTACATTATTTGAAGTTATCATTTGGCTTCGACGCTTTCGAAGTTGGAACGTGTAATTACATATTATTAAGTGTTTTTTTGTATTTTAAATCATAAATATGTGACTTTTTTGTGGTGTGGTAAAAAGTAGTAAGGTGGTTCTATTACGGGGCTGCCACTGCTACAAGCAAGCATAAAAAGGGCATCTTTACAAGCCACCTAACGGTTCGTGGCCGCTGCCGCCCAGGAATATCTTTAATTAAATCAAATCGCATTGTAGACCTGAGGTCGGCCTTAATACCGTTGGTGTCTCTAAGGACGAGTTGGATTGCCTCTTATAAATGCTCCGATTTACCACTAAAAACCATAACATAGTTGATGAGGTGATGAACCCTTGACAAAGGGACATCTCCTGCCGGGTTAATTGATCATGCCCAATGTAGAGTTTTAGGTCGCTGGTTTCTAGTTCGAAATGAAATTTGGAATCCTTGTGCACTAGTAACAATAGTGTAGGTGAATAAATGTATAAATACCGATTAGTGGCGCGCCGACCGGTCGTCCTTGATGCACACACTCACTCCCGATTCCCGAATAGGTCCCCAGGACCCCCGTAATATATATACAATACAATAAACGTCCCGTGACGAATTCCGAATACCGACTGTCCGTTCAATGTGTGTTATGAGAGAAACGTCAACCTTCTAGATTTTGAATTTACTCCTTTTATTTATAATCAGTATTTCGACCAGTTCTAAATACTGAATACACCCAGGGAGTACCCGTGGACCGATAGTCTTAGTTCGGAGCTTATGTATGTACAAGATTTTGCGAAAACTTCGATAGCGTGATTTATAGACGCGTGGCACCATCTCTTGATTAGTTACGGGGAGTTGCCACACATCCTTGAGAGTCAACTGGGAGGATCTTCAAACTTTGGCAAAGGGAGATCTCCCACCTATTTTATAATTTTACGTAGTCGGATTTTTGGTTTTTATAAAAAATACTAGTTATAATTTTTTTTTAATTGGTAAACAAAACAACAGTATATAATAAAATAATTTATGTATACATAATTTAGTACAGGTTTAAGTGTAGAAGTGCTTACAACATTGAAATCGTATTCCGTAATAAAACAAAACCGTGTCCATTTTACTATTATTCTCCGCCTTCGCACCAATTGCGTCTATTTTCACCCAAAACAAAGTTTCACCGTGCTATAATGAAAACTTTGTAGAAAATATATGCCTTACAATTTCCATTCAATCTAAAACATGCAAAAACTGCAACGTGACGATAATAAAATAGGAAATAAAGGTGATATAGCTCAAGGGGAAGGAGATGTCCATGGGGATGGTGCGCCAGACGACGTATGTGAAGGGGCAGAGCTCAATGAATTTGATTGCGTCACGTAGCTTGTTGCGGACTTCATGATCTGGAAAGCGTACCTCATTATTATCAGTATAAATGATATAAGTCCTATTTATATCCTGATAAGAAATAAAATAAGAACTTAATATTGTAATTGTTGCAGAGACATATTTCGTTGCATGCAGAACCGGTTACTAATGACACCAGTAACCGGCTCCATATGGACTCATCTGTAACTACCCTCAAATAGGCATAGGTCTTCACATGTTTAAAATTGGTCTTTGATTTGCAGGCATGAATCGTTTATACCAACCTTTCTCCTCGTAGAGTTGGCGTGTGAAAACTAGTTTTATTTTTTCCACTTCACTGTTTGTGTACTCAGCAAAAAGTGCAGGTATACATGGAAGAACGCAATATAGTACAGATTCCAATATTGAAAGAAAGCTTATCTGTAAAAAAACATATTTTCCACTTAATTTTGTTATATTTTAGTTTCTTGGCAATAAAAGGCAGATATTATTTTTGCTATGATTTACCGATAATGCTTGTCAAAAATTTTTATAAGAATTTCTTTGTATTTTGCAATCAAGTTATTTCCAGGATTCGATATTTCTTAGAAAAATCCGAAGATAGATACTAAAAGATTTTTGGACATGTCTCATTTATGTAAATCAAAACATTATTACTTACACTGTATGTATTTTTAAATTCAACCATCACCCGAAGTAGATAAGGTATTGTTGTTATAATGCTTAAAGTAATCTGAAACGAGATAAATTACTTTATAATTTAAATAAAAGAAAGCAATTGAGGATATAAAGATACTAGTGTTTTGATCTTACCAGCAAATTTGTCGACCATCGAGTGCTTTTCATAATGTCCCGTAAGGAATTGTAAGTTAATAAGGAATATTTAATTTTCTTTATTTTAAGGTTTGATGGTATATCGTCGAAATTGGTAAGAGAAATAGATTTTCGGAGAGATTTTACACGCCACAATAACATTTCAAACATCATTATTCTAGGGAAATAACTAGAACGTATTACATTTGTGATGAGTATGACGCATACTTTTTCCACGAGAGTTGGTGGTACTTGATAACTTGTTATGAAAAAAGACACTAAATATACAACGTTTGCTATTATGCATGTTAAGAAGATTGCGAAAGTCAATGGAACTTCTATAGCCTTCAATGTTAGTCCTGTAGAATAATCAAAGTATTTTATTTTTTCCACAAACTCAAAGAAGTATTCGCTTCCGCTGAGCAACGACGTTACTACAATAATAGCGTAATTACACACAGCATATATACTAATCACAGACGTTAGAGACAATTCAAGCGGTAAGAGATATATAAGTATATAGTATACTGACAAAAGTCCAGAACATACGCAGTAGAGCCATGCTATAAATAGAATAATACAGTTAGAACAAAATCGAGAATATAGTCCTGCTGAGACGCGAAAGAACATTATGAGATAAATGAAGATATTATTTTTTAAAGGAATCATTTTGATTACTTTGACAATGATTATTTTATGTACAACACGACTACTTTCCTTACTGCTGGCGAGTAGACTAAACATAAATAAATTGTTGATTTATGATAAATGAATGAATTAAATAGATAATCTTGGCAACGAACGTACATTATTTTTGAGGTTGACGTTTCCGAACCGGGAATGTGTAATTACATATCATTTGGTTTTATTTGTATTTTAAATCGTAAAAATATGACCTCAAGGGCAACTGATGTAATTTTAAGATAAGTGAAGGCAATAGGGTTATTCTACTCCACCACCACAAAGAAAGCATGAAGAGGAGCTGTAAGTGATCACTGTCGCCTATGAATATTAACACCAGTTTCCTTTCGAGACCTATCGGAGGTCGGCCTCAAAACCATTGCTTCACCTGAGGACTAAGTAGAAATGCCTCTTACAAATGTTTCAATTTTACAATTTCTTTTAGTTTTGCGCTTAAAACTGCTGTTATTTGTTGTATAAATTAGTGTGGAGAGCAGTGATAGCCTAGTGGTTGAGAAACGGCCTCTTGATCGAGGGGTCCGTCCCGTTCCCTCTGATTTTTAATACGCTTTTATTAGCTTCAGACGTATGTATGTTAGTATGTAACGGAATCTTTGAACATGATTTTAACCCCCTTCAAAACGTCGGATTAACTTGAAATTTGGCATACTTATTAAGGACCGATGACAATTCAATATTTTAAACATTCTGACCCGTTATCCTTACTAGGATAATCAGGATCAGCGATTTTTGTCTTCCTGAGACCCGGAAGGTCTGCGTTAAGACCAATAAAGGAATCTACCAGGCGCGCCGATCACCTAACCTAACCTAACCTGACCTGACCTGACCTGACCTGACCTGACCTGACCTGACCTGACCTGACCTGACCTGACCATGACCTGACCTGACCTGACCTGACCTGACCTGACCTGACCTGACCTGACCTGACCTGACCTGACTTGACCTGACCTGACCTGACCTGACCTCAACTTCGACGCGTCCGTTGTTAATAGCATCATGAAGCGGTGTCTCATCATCCTTATTCATTCAGCACTTCAACATCTGCACCTTCCTTTAACATGATTTCCACTATTTCATTGTTCCCATTTCTTGCTGCCAAATGTAAAGGCATATATGATTTCAGCTCATCGTCATAGTCACAACTTATATTATTAACTCGAGCTGTAAAATTAATTAAACTACTAACAGTTTTAAAATCTCTGCAGGCAGCAGCAACACAAAGAGAAGAAATTCTAGAATTATTTTTGATATTAACATCATCATGCTGTAATATTAAATCGATGATTGGACGACGTCCTTTTGAAATGGCTAGATGTAAAGCAGTTGACCGTTTTTCTCTTGAGTATTGCCATCAGCGCCTGTTTTTAAAAGATGCTCTATCATCCTTTTTCCGTGGTTACTTTTATCCAAGATAGAGGACCTGGGATATGGTATAAATTATGAAAGAAAGCAGTTAGCATTGGCAATTCGGATGTCATTCAACAACTCCTCTGGGATTTTCACGTTAACAATAAAAATAAACACCAATGTAAAACACCACTTCATACAGCTGTCTTAAACAATGACCCAATATCCATTTTTGCACTGCTAAGCAAAGGTGCTGATGCTGATTCGAAAGATAAACTTGATAATACGCTACGTAATAATCGTTAAAATAATCGCTAAAATAATCACTAAAAAATGAAAAATAAATAATAGTTAAAAAAAACTAAAAAATACGCTTTTATAAAAAATTCGACCAAAAAATGAAAAATAAATAATAGTTTAAAAAACTAAAAAAATACACTTTTTATAGAAAATCCAACTAAAAAATAGAAAATAACTTTTTTAAAATTTGAATTAAGAATAGTGTAAATAAGATAAAAATATTTTTTATTGTAAAAAAAGCGTGGGGTGCTTTTTAAGATATTATCAAAATGATAATCCTTCTACTCAATATCTATCAATAAAATATTTATAACTATTGACACCATGCACCCCACGCTTTTTTTACAATAAAAAATATTTTTAACTTATTTACACTATTCTTAATTCAAATTTTAAAAAAGTTATTTTCTATTTTTTAGTTGGATTTTCTATAAAAAGTGTATTTTTTTAGTTTTTTAAACTATTATTTATTTTTCATTTTTTGGTCGAATTTTTTATAAAAGCGTATTTTTTTAGTTTTTTTTTAACTATTATTTATTCAAAGTTATGTTCAAAATGAATGATCACTTGCCTAAACGATAAGGGATAACATTATGAGGAAACCTGCATACCTGAGAAACCTTTAAAAAAGTTTTCAAAGTCCACCAGTACGCACTTGGCCTGCGAGGTGGACTACGGCCTAAACCTTCTCACTCTGAGAGGAGACCCGTGCTCAGTAGTGGGATAGTACCTAATGGGTTAATGATGATGATGAGTGTGGAAGTAACGCATTTTTAACACTCAACTACGAAGGAGTCTGCCAATAAACTGTTTTAACGCAGTTTTATGAAAGAATACGGGTTTTTCAGTCCAACGGAACACTAAAAGTTTTTATTAGCATGAACGTTACATAGAGCACTTCAGTTGAAAAGCCGATATGCGTATCTCGTATTGTTTATCCGCGAAACGAGTGTCCAAGAGTCCATATTTGTTGTATGTACGACCACATAAGTTTAGTCAATGTGCTAAATACTGATACTTGATATAAACCGTGTTGTAAGGACTCATAGTTGAAAATTCATTGTAGGGATAGTGGGAGGGTTTTAAACTTGGATGATACACTGTACATAGGTAACAGCATACAGAGTACGTTAATGGATTTGAAGCACAACATTGTTTTCGAATACATTGAAACAAATGGAGATCGGACATTGGTAGGTTTTTATATACAATATCGTATAGATATGAGTTAACTGCGAGGGTACCAAATGAATGGTCAATATGCAGATAACGGCAGAGTAAGGTTAATGGTTTAAGCTGTAGTGTAAACTATACGCTGTCGAAAGTGAGTAACAATATTCATGCACCTCTGATTTTTCAAAATTTTGTGTGTTTTGGAATTTATTTTCATTTGCTTTAACGGCGACAGAAAACATTTTGAGAAAACTTACATCTAGTTCTCGAAAGGTATGTAAAGTCTACCACTATGCACTTGGCTAGCGCGTTGCACTATGATCTTATCCTTTTCTTCCTGAGAGGAGACCCGTGCCGTAATGAGATGACGATGATAAGAAGAAAAAATATTGTATAGTACTAGTTAATTGTATCAGGCGTTAATTTGCGGAAATCCATGCTATTAAGTTAAGATTAAACTACTTCGCAACAATCCGCTACTAATATATATGGTGGTATATATTTTAAACCATGCATCATGTACCATCCTCTCCACAAAGGATGCGTGCAGATGCAAAAAATAAAAAAATATCCACCAACATACATACCACCACCAACACATGTTTCGTGCTTTATACATCTTGATGACACATCATTAATTATGGTTTAAGGTAGCGTTTTAGTTAATATATTGTAGCAGGACAAAGGACCTGTATACTTATTTTAATATGAATTAGCTTTATATTTTCAATACTAAAGCACGTACAAAATTTACGACACTTATATGGATGCTGCAATGAACGCCCGTCCGTTTGAAATGAGCTCGTATCTCGCTGATTCGTATTCTGCATGCTAATTTTTATGGACCTGGGTTTGTGCAGATGGCTTTATTACAGGTGTCTGTCTGGTTACAAGTTAATGACTGCCAGTTGAAGCCACATATTATAGTAATATCTGGTTATATTATACAATGCATGCAACGTATTACACAATGCGGTTTGAAGCAATGATTGTGCCATTTTTACCCATATATACGTATAGATATCTCACCGCCTTGTAATTGAAGGAATCCATTAAATGGCTCAAACGGCTGACAATTCTATCAGCCATTTATTGGCTGTCATGGTGTAATTTACGCGTTACAATGCCGACATGCGCAGTTAAGTGGTGCAAACACACGAAATCGAAGAAAAAGTGCGGAGAAACGAGCATTCGTAAATGCTCTAAAAACTACATTTTTTAATATTTTTGGCATATAAGTGACAATTTCAATTGTCAAAACTGGTTACATTTTGTTTTTAGGTGAGTAATCTTTACTAATCTATATTTTTACCCCACTTTTATAGCGTCAATGCTTTATATCAATTGCTATGACTTATATATTAATTTTATTTCGAAATGCGAAATTATATGGTCGTACAAATCACTCCACGCTTCTAGAGCAGTAACATTAATTCTCGTAAATAATTTTATTCTTAAATTAAGAATTATTTTTTATTTTGTGGTTTGAATAATTTTTGGTTTTATAAAAGCGGGGTTTTTAGTTTTTTAAACTATCATTTATTTTTTTGTATTCAAACTTTGTATAGTATAGAAAACACATCAACATGAACCGCATGCTCCTTTGCTACCTATATTTCATAAAAAATATTGTATTGTTACGAATGATGGTAAGGTCTTTTATCCACCGCACTGTCACGGAGCTGATACCGAGAACGAGATTATACTATATGGACAAGTTTCAACGTGTTCTATAGAACACATTGCTGGCACATCGGCCCGTCAAAATCTCGGTGCCGATCTAGCGGTCACGCCGATACTCGAAGAATCGGCGGCCGGGATGACGGTGCTCGGGTGACGGACTTGCGGTGGGCATGCGGCTATAGTAAATTTATGTACACTACTTCGGCGCCGTCATTAATTATCGGTATCGGCTCGGTGACGGTGGCGGTGGACAAACAGCGTAAGGGTAAGAAACTTTAATTGTCAAATGAGGGTATTGGAAGAAACTTTAATTGTAAAAGTGGGCGTATAAAGGGGCATCGTATGTCTACTGAGTAGTTATTTTCCGATCTTTGTAAAGAACGTTACTCTGGCATTTTTGTTGGGTATTTCCATTTAATTGTGTTTCTGGTAATTTAGTTAGGAAAGTTAGGGTTCTCGGCTTATAAAAAGTTGGTTTTTAAATAATTTCCTCACGAGGTTATTAATAGTATTGTATAGAACATAATTAAATAGAAATTCGACGTAACCGCACCAGACATAGAATACCTGGAAAAGGCGAAATCAGGTTCTTTTTTATTTTTGAAGAAGTACTTTTTCGAATCAATTATTCAGGTCGTAAAGGAAAATATGCACCGTTTAATACCTGAACGAAAGTGATCAAAGGGAAATACTGGTAGGGGAGGAACAGGGAACAACCCCAGTTCAATGCTCTGCTCTCAGTTGCATTCTGGATTCACCCCATTTGGTCGGTAGTCAACTGATAAGACATCTTATAGATATAGAAGAAGCAAATGAACATGGAAATTAAATGTAATTCTTCCCATGGGCAATCAACTCCATGTGCCACGGATGTCTTGATACCCCTGATGTCTAAGCTGGAACGCTTCGGATAAAAATGTCTCCCTTACCAAACCCTTTAAACCAGAATGCAGCAGCGCTTAACATTGCTCTTATAAGACATAAACAGGTGTGGCGGCGATCCCTGGGGGTCAAACCACATAGTTTTCTACCAAATTCAAGTAAATTTACTGGTTATTATTAAAAAGATATTTTCTGACTGCTTTAAAATAATTAACTGAAAACTTACTTCTGTTCACTTATAGCACTCCTACAATTTAGAAGAATATAACGGCACCGCATAGCTTGAAATCCGTCGAACGATGTGTTCGGTGTAAGGTGTGCCAAAGAACGAGACATAAATACGCCTGATTATTATTACCGTTATCTATTATAACTGTGTTCTGTTTTGAAGAGTGTGGTAAGGGAGACATACTTTTCCGAGGCCTTCCAACTTAGTCCTCAGGGGTAGCGGCGCAACTGTGGCCGACTTCAGGTAGGAATATCTAATCCTGTCTGGCGTTGATTACAGAAGTCCGTGGGCAGTATGGGCCACTTCCCATTAGGTGGACTGCATGCTCGTTTGCTACACCTATATTATATATGTATAAAAAAATTTCAAAACCCCTTGTTGTTGGGCAATAAATGAGGTGAAACCCATCCCTGCCACAGCTTATGACTGTGTTAGTGTGTCAATGACATCGGCTTCAGGCTCCACAATATAACTTATTTTCCTCATAACTTTACCGGTTCTACAAAAAGTTTCTAGCACAATGTTATTTTCTTTGAAATAATTGCTGTCACAAATAGTATTTTTTCTTAGGTTTTAAAAGTGAAGCTTTTTTTGGCTTTGGCTCGACTTGGCGGAGGCACTGCCGTGCCTCCAGATAAACCATTTTGTTAACCCCATAATATGATGTCTGCTTGGTTCCTGAAAATTCAGGCCTTTAGTTTAAGTTCTTCGAAGTTAAAGGGGGTCGAAAATGGCATGAACAGCTTTGAGAAAAGAATGGTACGGCCGTGCCGCTTTCTTGTTTGACTTGGCAGGGCAAGGTTGTGATTTGATAGCAGCGCCATACCTTTTTACCACGCTTTTATATTAGCTTAGGTTGTATGTTTGTATGTGTGTATGTATGTAACGCAATATTTGAACTCGATTTTTACTCATTTTGAACGGTCCGATTAGTTTAAAATTTTGAACAATTATCGAGAACCGATGACAATACATGATTTTAATAATTTTATCCCATTCTCCTCGTCAGGATCGTCAGTAATGAAGATTAACGATTTTCCTTGTGCGATTTTAGCGTGATTTTTAGTTTTTAAACTATAATTTACTCTTCTTAATAACAGCAGTGTTTAGCGCTGTTGTGTTTTTATTAGAAGGGTGTGGTAGTGCAAATATAATTTATGAGGACGTTGCAGTTAAGTCCTCTGGAGTAGCAGCGCGTAGTCGACCACGGGTATGAATGCAATCTTATGTGTGGTTTATTACGGGTGGACTGCATGGTCCCCTGTCACTCCTATATTATAAAAAATATGATTTCGGAAATATTTGTCGTATTTTCACTATAAGTCAGAGAAAAACTTAAAAACCTACGCAGGTCTTGGAAAAAAACACAAATAAAACCGCCTTTATGCAGTGGTGTGATTAAAGAGGGTCTATGGATTGCAGTCGTGCCTCTGAATAATACCCTCAGGTTCAACGCCCTGCACTTACCGTCACTCTAACCGCTTACAACGCTCAGCTGAGAGTAGCGACTGTGTTACTGTGTCATTTAGTTGTATTAAAGGCTGTAAAAGATGAAGTTATTTAACACTCTGACTTATTTATCTGGCTGCGGGGGATAATTTTCGAGCGTATCGACGGGTCCTACGTAAACTGGTGCAAGTGCGTTTTCACAACTTTACAGTAGAGCGATTTGAATGTTCTAATGCATGTAACTTTAACATTATTCACGTATAATGCAGTTTTTTTCAAAAGGATTCAATTAAAATTTTAACTATGTACGTTATTATCAGCTATTTTTTATGCACTTCCGTGATATTGGTATGAAATGAATAGTGTCTGAGAAAAATAACATTTTTAATAAAAATACCACTTATAATTTTTAAAAAGCATCGATATAGCTGAAATAAGGACACTTTTAAAAAGTATTTATTTAATCTGAAAGGCCAGCCTTAAGCTCAAGTCTGTCGTGGTACTAAATGCACACCGTATACATAATGCATAAGGAAGTATTCTCGACTAATAGGTACTTGAGGCACATAAGTCAATGAGAGTATTAATCAATAATTATGAGGGAATGCAGATGGACGTTCATAAAGAAAATATTTCAAAGGAAAGGGGTTGCGGGGACAAATAGGGTTCTTAATGAATAGATGTCAACTGAGCTTTAAGCTCCAGCTAACAATAAGTTCTGTTATAAATAAAATTTCATATATAATATTTATGCCCTACAAATTTAATTAAGCTCTTTTAGTATGCATGGCTATATCGAAAACAATACAGAGCTCAATAAATAACCATTATGTTGGGTTTTCTTCGTCAATATTCACTACTGGGCTGGCATCAATGTGAGAAGGTTTTTAAAGCCATAGTTCACCAAACGAGTATTCAGTCAACCTTTCGATAAGTAATACGGCCGCCTATGGACAATTGTAAAGAATTCCATATAGAATAGAACATTCTACCCAAAGTAGATACGTTGCCACTTGTTAGGGCTAAGTTGGTCGCCTCATGAAAGTAAACCATCCTTTACAAAGTCCACAACCATCCATGGAAAGGCTGCTTGACGCTAAAAATAGAAATGAGCTGGTTTTACCATCTTTCAAATTATTGGACATTAGTTGTTCATGTCGTTCATCCCAATCAAGGGGTTGAAATCCTGGGCACGCAACTGTAAAATTTTAAAATTATGTGCGTATTATAAATAAATTATCACTAGCTTCAACGGCAAAGGAAAACATCACCATGAAACCCTCATGGCATGTTGAGGTTGTATTTTATCATTGGGTTTTTACGTTTACGTATAAAACAGAATTAAATAAAAGCTTTTAACTTTTCTCTTTTAATTAATCCACCTTTGAAACTCTACACAGACGGATGATAATGCGTATACATTTTTCTTTATTTTCCCGTTCGCAAATTTTAAAACAAAATAAACCATTTTTCCCTTCCGGTGCCCCGAACCCAGAAAATATCCTAAAGGCAGAATAATCTGAATGATACGATGGGAAAATATGGAAAAATAATACAAAAATTTCCGTATCAATATTAATGAACGTAACTGGCGCGCTCTGCGGATGAAAAATAAAAATATGGCTGCAGTTCTTGAATAAATGTGAAAAGGGATTTGAATAAAATTGATACGCTATTAGGAGTGAATTTTTTGTTATTATTTTATTTATTACGATTTTCTCATTCCGATATTCTATGACGGGACTATATGTTAACCTTTTTTGTTTTTACTGTTACATTTAAATAAAACTTTATTTTCCTTCGCCATGAATGAAAGTGGTAATTAATTTCTAATACATTACATTATTAAAAAAAATATTTTACCCTAAACTAGCTTTTTTTCACGTGTTACACCCATAGATATATTACACTAATAGATTGGCAATCCGAAAGAGTCAGAGCATAGTATACGTGTGTGTTAGAGCGAGATAGACAGGCGAGACCATTCACGTATAGGCTATCAGCCTGTATCAGCCTGACGTTTGTTATCGTAAAACTAAATCTCGCTTATTTTTAAAGATTTCTAATCAAAAACAGCTAAAGCAGTGCTTAGTAAAAGTGTTTGGCCACGGTTACGTGTGCTGTACCTGGATGTTACACATCCAAGAAAGAAAACCCACAAAAATACTCATTTCACATGTAAGTACTACATTAATTGTTTAGCTGTTTAAATGCAATATTTTACACTTATCACGAAAGTGTTATATACCAAAAGATAGAAAAATCTTCGAATTTTATCACATAAACACTAGAAATGCACAGAAATACAAATAAAAAAATTAACAAATACGTGAATAGTTGCTATTTCTTGTCAAATTTTTGGTGTTGCTTATTGACAATATCGATAAAAAAATATCGATATTTCTAATTCTAAAGTATATAGTTTAAATAGGTTGCGTGCAACTTATATAAAATCTTATCCGACCTCACCTTTTATTATGGTGGGATTAATATTTTTTGGGTGATTTTATCTATGTAAATTTTGATAACGTCTTTTTAAACTTATTTTTATTTAAGTTATATCATAGGCCAATCTATACTAACATTATAAAAAAGTAAAGTTTGTTATTTTGTTTGTTTATTTGTAAGGGCTAATTTTCGGAAATACTGAACCGATCATGAAAATTATTTAACAGTCAGAAAGTTACACTATTCAGGAGTGCTATTGGCTATATTTTATTATGATTGAACAAAAAGTTCACTAACCTTATGAGTAACGTTCATAGTTTTTTTTAACCCCCTTACACCTGTCAAAAGATATGTAAACTCCATAAACTGCATCAATTTATTATACAGGTAGCAAGCAACTACTATAATTTGTTTCATAGCTACATATCTGCGCGCATTGATGTTTTTCTTTATTTTATTTATTGGCGGTCTTCACCAGTATAATTTCTTGTCGTTAGCGATTGTATCCTCTTTAAGTCACTAACTCAACAAACTAATAAACAAATTTGTTATTGATATCTTTATTTAATCGATATCGATACATTATTAGGAGTAACACTAGCGATGCACACTTTGGCATTTCACACACACATAAATAATCAGTTTTTAGTCTCGCTTGACGTTTCATATTGCCAATCTACCCTACGTCAGTAGGATAATATATCTATGGTTACACCTTACTTCTCTTCACTGTACGCATATCCGTGAGTCACTCTGTGGGCTCACTGAAAATCAGCGCCGTGGTGCAACACACCATGGCATCAATGCTGAGTGAGTTCCTTTTCCGTATGCAATGTATACATACAAGCATAGGGATATGCACGAATGCATCTATTTAACTGTGTATTTTTTTTTTTTATTAGTTTGTGTTGCTATATTATGTATCTTAAGTTTTCGATTTACCCTTATCCCACTATTTTGTAATTGATTAAGATAATGTTTTGTTGTCATGTGTGTGTACAATGCATTACGTAATAAAGTTATTTCTTTCTTTCTTTCTATTTCTTTCTTTTTATATTGTAGAAGTAGCACATGAGCATGCATTCCATTTGATAGTACGTGGTTACTGCTACCACATGCACCACAGCACATCTGTAATCAAATTCAGATTGACGTCCTACCTGTACCCTTACCATGAGTTTTTACGTTTTGACAAATATGACTGTTTTGGTATTTGTTTACGTATTTGCCCATGCAAATTCCAATCAGCGCCCCTGTCAGTCAGTAACGTAACATTAAATGTCTAAATTGACAAAATGGCGCTTTATGTTTTGTCTCTCTTTTTTGTGAACATGTGAGGCCGACAAAAAGACTTGAGCACTTACTTAATGTTACGTTTACTCAGTCTACGAAGCAAACGGAACAGAATAATGGATAGATTAAACGTAACGTAAAATTGCGGGATATTTTGAAATCTCATGGTAAGGGTATAGATGCGTTGCTGCCCCTGACGACTTAGTTTGAACGTCTCGGAGAGCATGTCTCACTTAACCACACTCAGTTTTAACGAGGCTATCTTCGCCTCATAATAAAAGTTGTTTACTATCTCAATGTATGTTTAATTGTTATGATTTTGAAGATTTCATAATAATCCCGTTGCTTGACGATTCTCAAGGACAATCACAATGCCTAATGCCCCGACGGAAATAATTGCCCTCTTAAATCAAAGGGCATTTTAAAAGATAGAACTTCATCCCGAGGGAAGCATAATTGCATTCCATCGTCGGTATTATGTTCCCGCTAATTATTCTCTCAAGTTCAACACTTGATCTCTGTTCTGTTGAGGAATTTATAGCTCTAAACAGTGCAGGCTCAACGTTCTTGGGATAAATGTCTTCTTCAAGTAATTGCTTACTAGTTTTTGTGTTAGATTTTGAATATAGAAACATTATACCTACAAGTACGTAACAGACGAATTTTATATTGTATTTTTTTTTTGCAATTCAACATATTAAGTAACTAGCAGAACCGGCGGCTTCGCCGACATACAAATAACTGTAATTGCAGATTTGTACCTCTAACCATTTTAACGATAAAGTAGCTTTAATATTTCATTTATAAAAGCTTTTTTTCATAATTTTTTCGTCACTGTGTACCTAAATTGGTCAAGCTTTCTTCAGAAACATACTTAATATAACCAAAACTTTAATTTAAATATAAAATATAAAATAATATATTAAATATAAAATATAAAATAGTGGCCTGTAATGAAATTTCGTTAAAATATAACTTTCATGTAGGATACAGTAATCATTATTTACACTATTTCATAGGAACCGTCCATGTTATTCTCTGATCCATAAAGTACTAACCACTATGCAAAAATCATAACTATCCCTTGGTATGTGAAAAACAAAACACAAACGTATTCATGGGAACAGAGGGTTCTATCACATGAGCGACTTTAGCCAGTTATTAGTTTTAAGATATTTGCCTCGACCCTCTACCCAGCGGTATTTTGGATGACCGTCAGGGCGACGACAATTTGGCCGATACAAGTACGCTCGCTTGACGCCGCGATTCTTGTCGCGATTCTCATCCTTACCACTATAAACTGTAACTGTATCATGTAACTGACAATTAATTAACTATACTATAACAACTTATAATAGTTGTCTAATATTTGCCGTGCAGCCGTGTGCATTTGCGTATGAATGCAGCAACGAAGCGTGACGGATCAAATCATTAACAGATCAGCGATGTCAACATATTAGCATATTGTTTGTTTATACTTAATGTGGTGCAAGTTATAAGCGGTTCGTATATATAAGGACCTTGAAATTTTTCTGTTGTTTTCATAGAACAAAATGGGATAAACAAACATGTAAGATTATTATTACAACACTACGGCCTGAAAATTTTGTCCAGATCTGTTTAGCGGTTTCTAAAATTAATATGTAAAAAAGATTTATTGAACATTTTTTGTGCCAAAGTGCAAAATTAAATACCGTTAAAAAAGGAAGATTTTTTTTTATGAATGTAGGCGTAGCAGACGAGCATGCGATCCACGTGATGGTCGCTAAGCTAGCCTCGGAAAACTATGTATGTGAATATATTTTAAAGTGATAGTCTTATTGAGATGCAAATAATATATTTCCGCTATAAGCTTATAATTTGTATAATTATGATGAGGTTTGTTTTGTGTACATAGCGGTAGTCTACCTAATGAAGATGGAGATTATTAGGCAATATCTACATTAGAGTAAAATACTGTTTTTTAATATTTTTGGCACTATGTCGTCCCCGATTCTACTTTCCAGAAAGTCTTACATTGTTCTATCAAAATGTAATCTTTGAAAAATTCTAAAATTCGTCGTGCCTAAGACTGTTTTTTGATATTAATTGGGTCTATGGAGTTCTCAATCTCCATTTTCCTCCGAAATATTAGAGCATACGAACATTTATAGTTAATTACTCATGTTTGTTTTATGTTTCATTGTATCAGATGTAATTTATTATCGAACCTTGGGCCACTACAATTTATAAAATTAGTATCGTAAAATCGATCATATCAGCAAGATACATTTGTTGAATTACTTTTTATAGTATCGCTCAATCTGGCACCGTGTAGTTGGTACTTGGATTCCTAAAATGGATGTAGCCGTCCAGAATTTCCAGCCTGAACTGGCGCGAGATTTCAGGATTTTTCTTAATCTGCGTCTGTTGTTTGGGTTCTATTATGACGGAAATCGTTCGAAAGTCATTATGTTCATCCTACGATTGTATAGTTTCATCTGTATAACGCTAGCTTCATGCAACATAATTTATAACATGCCATTCGATTTGACAAATTTAAGGTTCTACCTACGAGCCCATATTTTCATATTTTTAACGCAAGCTTTTATTATGAAGGGAGGCTATTTCGTACGGTTCTTCAGAACCATTTTCGCTATTGACAAAGATTTAAGATTCCGAAAGTCCTTGATATCCAAACCACTTATTGTTTATTTGTTAGTTACCATTGTTATAAATATGGTATTTCTTGGATTACGAGCAATTCAAATTGGATTTGTTTTTATGGAGTATATACTTATTGAGTTGGTATATATTGTATATCATATTCCAACGCTATTGGTATTTGAAGGGACTTATCGTCGCATGTGCAAGCTGAGTAAAATTTTCAAGCGAAAAATCATCCGAGTCGGATTAAATAGAAATGAATATGCAACAAGCTATTTTAATCATTTGAAACAGTGTCTGCGCATATATAATCAGTTAATTGACAATCTACATGAAGATGACTTGGAACTGCAGATTACGGTAAATAAATTACCATTTATCATATTCATTGAAATTATCTGACGACTATTTGGTTGGATATTATCATTTATATCTTTATCTTAGAACTATAGTGATCGCATCGCAGTGTTTTCTACTAAAAACTGTTTTCGAAGAAATAGACATTTCGAGTGCGAGTGCGAGACTCTCTGGAGAATCTGGGATCTGCAGCATAGGAACAAAATATTTTTTATTATAATATAAGTAATATAAACAAATATCTCTGACAAAAACTTGTTAAATACAACCCGCAATACATATAATAGAAATATAACAGAATAAATTTGACACAATGTCATAAAACCTAGGAAGAATGTAAGACAATTGCAGTCCTAGCTCGCTGAGGTGGATCACAGATTCGTTGCTGCCACTGAGGACTGAATAGGAATGCCTCGTGGACTTTTATTTGCTTTTCCACAATGCTGCAAGGCAAACATTTGATTAATACTTAAAGGCTAGGTGTACAATTATATTATCTTTTTTCAGCTTTTCTTGGGATTAACATTCAATTTTCCAAAATTAATGGTACTCTTATCCAAGGCTATGTTTCATGCACAAGACGTAAGTTATATCGATTTTTTATTCATTAATATAGTGTTTTTATATTTGTTAGGCTTCGTACCCAAAGGGACATTTATGCGCCCATGATTAATAGTATATATCCTAACCTTAATAATGATCTTGTTACAGTTACAACCCATTGTAATAGTTTCTGCGTCAGTATTATCTATTTTTGACTTGATAAACGTATTTTTGCCTGGCTTACTGGCGCAGGTGACATCAAGCGAAATTAATGATATTAGAACACATCTAACCACGGAAATTGCAGCATGTGATGGTAATGTTGTATATTATCTGTATATTATTATGTGTTAAATGTATGTCTCGTGTACAGAAATCGTCAGAAGGGACATGTAACTCTATATGTATTTATTTGTTATCTAGGGATCAGGTGATAGTCAGTCACCAAAGCGTGGGCTTGACTTGCACGGGGTGGCAAAATCTGTACCTACATATAAAAGTTACTGAAGAAAATTCCTTGTTTTTGAAATTTTGCCGCCCCTAAATGTGCAGGGACGTAAATTATATTTGTCAAGTCTACCTGTTAGATATACACATTACACATTACGAAGAGCAATGTGATGTAATTTTCAGATAGTGTACAAATTGTTTAAAAATATGTAATTCAAAATGGCGGCTATTATATATATATTTCTCTCTCAATTATTATGGAAAACGAGCGAGAGGTAGTAAAAATGAATAAATTTATTAAAACAAGAAATATATATAAGTAGATTAAACAAACAAACCATTTTTGTTGCTAAAGTTGAGTACTTTAGACAAAGTAGGATTTGCAATAAGAGACATGCAATATTTTAATTCAGATGTATATAATTTCAGATGTAGAGGTTCAAGAAGAAATTAAGCACACGCTGCTGTGTATCAAGCTGCGCCCGTTCCACTGCAGCATCTTCCGAGCCATCCCCGTGGACGGCACTCTGCCCTTCAAATACATCAGCCTGTGTATCACTTATGTTATAGTTTTTTACCAATTTAATATTATAAATTAGAATTAGGAATGCACAAATCTGTAGCACATACGCTTAAAGTGCACTTGAGTGTAATAATGATGTTATTAATACATACAATTATCACAATCTTTACTATTGTGTTTTCAACATTTGTGTTTTCTACTTAAAATATTATATTATATTTTAAGTAGAAGACACAAATGATGCACACATATTAATAGTATTACTTATGAAAATAAAATACTAACAACATAAATTGAGACTTTGATCTATTATAAACCAACTTATATAATTGACCAAGTACGCATCGAACTCGCACACAGCAGGGTTCCGTAATACAAAATTTTCAGTTTTTATAGATAGCCGTAAAAGGCACAGAAGTTCAAATTATTCAAGTTAAATTTTACCCCCCCGTTTAGTGAAAAAATATTTAGAATAAAAGAGTGTTCCTTTGTTCAAAATAAAATTATACTTTATTTTGTACGTCTCTTTTATTAATAAATTATTAAAAAAACTTGTGTGATGCTGACATATATAAAAATACATATGCAATATATGCATATTAAGAAATCAATTTTCATATGTGATATTTTTGTGTAATTCTCTTTGTGTAATTACGAATAAGTCATCAACTCTAGGTTTCCACTCTAGGTACACTAAAATAATCTATGAATGTATATATGATAAGATGTAATGTACTTTAAAAATCTAGTTCGATTACACAGATAGGCCGAATGAGTTACTATAATTTATTACTTCCCTGAAATCAACGATATCAACTTGATACTATATTACTTATTTCAGTGTCTCTCGGTATTTGTTATTGAACATTCGTTACTTCTTATGCTCAAATGGATTTAAGAATTCCAAATTCTGAGCCTGATTTGGCTCAAGATTTTAAGATTATAATGAACCTACGTCTTTTTTTCGGATTCTATTATGACGCAAATCGTTCCAAAATCATGATGTTAGCACTGCGAGCATATAGTTTCCTATGTATTGTACTTACTAGTTTTATTAAATGTGATTTATTATAATCCTTTCGAATATACTAAAGCGCAATCTTATTCAAGCATCTGCGTTATAATTTCGTTGACTCAAGGCTTCATAATGAATGGAAGCTATTTCGTAATGTTCTTCAAAAATGTCATAGCCATCGACAAAGATATAAAGTTCAGAAAATCATTGATATCAAAACCGTTTATTTTGTACTTGTTCATTTCCACTTGTATCAATAGTTTACTTTTTGGGTTAATAAGGAAGAATGATATTTTTTATATTATTGTACAGACAGTAATATCAACAGCAGCCACTGTATATCAAATCCCAAGGTTAATCGTATTTGAAGTAACTTACCGTCGAATGAGTTTTTTGACTGAATTGTTCAAGTCGAAGGTTATCAATGTAGGTTTACAAAGAGAAGAGCACGCAGCAAGTTATATTGTCCATATGCAGAAATGTGTGCGCACATATCATCAATTGCTCGAAAATCTACATGAAGATAACCTGGAATTGCAAATTCCGGTAACTTATTCTAAGTATACGTCTACGACCCAAGTTATATGGGAAACTCTATATTATCAAATTTGGTGCTTTCAGGATAATGAATAAACTTAAAGATATATTCCAAATAAATGTAGGTCAAAAAACTAAAAAACACGCTTTTATGATCAAATCAACTAAAAAGTAGAAAATAATTTTCAATCTAGGAATCAATTAAGCAACAGTAAATAGTATAATTTGGAAAATTACTAGATTGAAAATTATTTTCTACGTTTTAGTTGATTTTATCATAATAGCGTGTTTTTTAGTTTTTTTTTAAACTATATTTATTTTATTAATTTTTAGTATTTGTTTGTTGTTTGTTGTTTTCAAAATTTTGAATTAAACTGAACGTTCAAAGTGGATAGATATCGGGTTCAAAGATTCCGTTACTCTGTTACGTACATACATACATACATACATACATACATACAACCCAAGCTGATAAAAGCGTGTTAATAAAGCTTAAAAGTAAATCATATTTTCAAAATATTTATTAAAGAAATGTATTATTATTGTATATTATATCTATAATTAATTATATTATTGTTTATTATATTATTATCTTGTTTCACCTTTTCCTGGAAATATTATTTAATTTTCCAAGGTTATTAATACTAGTGTCGAAAGTTTTGCTTGATATCTATGATGTAAGTTGTATTTTATTCTCTGAGTAATTTCTCGGATTTCTCCAATATACGTTAACTTTCTTTTTTTTTAATTTTGCACAAACATTTATTTGCAGCTCCGTCCTAGTAAAACAGTAATTGCATCAGCATTCTGTCTTTTTGAAGCAATAAGTGTATTCCTGCCTGGCCTTTTAGCGCAGATGACATCAGACGAGGTTCAAAATATTAGGACATATTTGACATACGAAATTGCAAAATGTGAAGGTAAGGTTAAAAACATGGATGAAACGTTAATATTAATATGATCACGAAACTAAATACGATAATTGACATTCATTAAACAACTTAATTAAAATTGTTTCACAATAGATGGCGGCTATAATTGTTTCAACTTAGAAGTAGATAATAGTTATATAAAATATTTTATAACGGAAGCAGACAATAAGTGTTAAAGGTGGTAGAACAAGAGTTCGACCACCACCACCTATTTCTACCACCACCACCTATTTCTACCACCTAATAATACCCGTGTTAAGCGCTGCTGTATTCCGGATTAAAAGACACCTACTCGTACTTTTCCGACACGTTCCAGCTTAGTGCTCAGAGGTAGTGGCGCATCTCTATCCGACCTCAAGTAGGAATCTTATCCTATCTGGGGTTAATTATAGACGTCCATGGGCGGCAGTAGCCACTTACCATCAAGTGGACTGCATGCTCGTCTGCTACTCCTAAAAAAAAGTAAATAATGCTATATATGACTAAGCTATAATGTACATAATAAAACACGTACGTTTTGAACGTATTATAAATAAATGGTGCGACTTTCGTCCATATATGGAAATGCGTATATTTATACAATACCCATATACAATATAATTATGGTGTGTAGGAGTGGTTAAGATGTTATTTAATTAAACAAGCCGCTAGGTTATGTGCGTTTTCTGAAATACAAAATAATTAATTTAAAAATATATAGTTATACAATATATATATAATTATATATATATATATAAATATATATATATATATATATATATATTTATATGTATATATATATATATATATACGTATATAATAGGTATAAGTATAACTATATCATCATCAACATATCATGTAACTGACAATTAATTAACTATACTATAACAACTTATAATAGTTGTCTAATATTTGCCGTGCAGCCGTGTGCATTTGCGTATGAATGCAGCAACGAAGCGTGACGGATCAAATCATTAACAGATCAGCGATGTCAACATATTAGCATATTGTTTGTTTATACTTAATGTGGTGCAAGTTATAAGCGGTTCGTATATTTTAAGGACCTTGAAATTTTTCTGTTGTTTTCATAGAACAAAATGGGATAAACAAACATGTAAGATTATTATTACAACACTACGGCCTGAAAATCTTGTCCAGATCTGTTTAGCGGTTTCTAAAATTAATATGTAAAAAAGATTTATTGAACATTTTTTGTGCCAAAGTGCAAAATTAAATACCGTTAAAAAAGGAAGATTTTTTTTTATGAATGTAGGCGTAGCAGACGAGCATGCGATCCACGTGATGGTCGCTAAGCTAGCCTCGGAAAACTATGTATGTGAAGATATTTTAAAGTGATAGTCTTATTGAGATGCAAATAATATATTTCCGCTTTTAGCTTATAATTTGTATAATTATGATGAGGTTTGTTTTGTGTACATAGCGGTAGTCTACCTAATGAAGATGGAGATTATTAGGCAATATCTACATTAGAGTAAAATACTGTTTTTTAATATTTTTGGCACTATGTCGTCCCCGATTCTACTTTCCAGAAAGTCTTACATTGTTCTATCAAAATGTAATCTTTGAAAAATTCTAAAATTCGTCGTGCCTAAGACTGTTTTTTGATATTAATTGGGTCTATGGAGTTCTCAATCTCCATTTTCCTCCGAAAAATATTAGAGCATACGAACATTTATAGTTAATTACTCATGTTTGTTTTATGTTTCATTGTATCAGATGTAATTTATTATCGAACCTTGGGCCACTACAATTTATAAAATTAGTATCGTAAAATCGATCATATCAGCAAGATACATTTGTTGAATTACTTTTTATAGTATCGCTCAATCTGGCACCGTGTAGTTGGTACTTGGATTCCTAAAATGGATGTAGCCGTCCAGAATTTCCAGCCTGAACTGGCGCGAGATTTCAGGATTTTTCTTAATCTGCGTCTGTTGTTTGGGTTCTATTATGACGGAAATCGTTCGAAAGTCATTATGTTCATCCTACGATTGTATAGTTTCATCTGTATAACGCTAGCTTCATGCAACATAATTTATAACATGCCATTCGATTTGACAAATTTAAGGTTCTACCTACGAGCCCATATTTTCATATTTTTAACGCAAGCTTTTATTATGAAGGGAGGCTATTTCGTACGGTTCTTCAGAACCATTTTCGCTATTGACAAAGATTTAAGATTCCGAAAGTCCTTGATATCCAAACCACTTATTGTTTATTTGTTAGTTACCATTGTTATAAATATGGTATTTCTTGGATTACGAGCAATTCAAATTGGATTTGTTGTTATGGAGTATATACTTATTGAGTTGGTATATATTGTATATCATATTCCAACGCTATTGGTATTTGAAGGGACTTATCGTCGCATGTGCAAGCTGAGTAAAATTTTCAAGCGAAAAATCATCCGAGTCGGATTAAATAGAAATGAATATGCAACAAGCTATTTTAATCATTTGAAACAGTGTCTGCGCATATATAATCAGTTAATTGACAATCTACATGAAGATGACTTGGAACTGCAGATTACGGTAAATAAATTACCATTTATCATATCCATTGAAATTATCTGACGACTATTTGGTTGGATATTATCATTAATATCTTTATCTTAGAACTATAATGATCGCATCGCAGTGTTTTCTACTAAAAACTGTTTTCGAAGAAATAGACATTTCGAGTGCGAGTGCGAGACTCTCTGGAGAATCTGGGATCTGCAGCATAGGAACAAAATATTTTTTATTATAATATAAGTAATATAAACAAATATCTCTGACAAAAAGTTGTTAAATACAACCCGCAATACATATAATAGAAATATAACAGAATAAATTTGACACAATGTCATAAAACCTAGGAAAAATGTAAGACAATTGCAGTCCTAGCTCGCTGAGGTGGATCACAGATTCGTTGCTGCCACTGAGGACTGAATAGGAATGCCTCGTGGACTTTTATTTGCTTTTCCACAATGCTGCAAGGCAAACATTTGATTAATACTTAAAAGCTAGGTGTACAATTATATTATCTTTTTTCAGCTTTTCTTGGGATTAACATTCAATTTTCCAAAATTAATGGTACTCTTATCCAAGGCTATGTTTCATGCACAAGACGTAAGTTATCTCGATTTTTTATTCATTAATATAGTGTTTTTATATTTGTTAGGCTTCGTACCCAAAGGGACATTTATGCGCCCATGATTAATAGTATATATCCTAACCTTAATAATGATCTTGTTACAGTTACAACCCATTGTAATAGTTTCTGCGTCAGTATTATCTATTTTTGACTTGATAAACGTATTTTTGCCTGGCTTACTGGCGCAGGTGACATCAAGCGAAATTAATGATATTAGAACACATCTAACCACGGAAATTGCAGCATGTGATGGTAATGTTGTATATTATCTGTATATTATTATGTGTTAAATGTATGTCTCGTGTACAGAAATCGTCAGAAGGGACATGTAACTCTATATGTATTTATTTGTTATCTAGGGATCAGGTGATAGTCAGTCACCAAAGCGTGGGCTTGACTTGCACGGGGTGGCAAAATCTGTACCTACATATAAAAGTTACTGAAGAAAATTCCTTGTTTTTGAAATGTTGCCGCCCCTAAATGTGCAGGGACGTAAATTGTATTTGTCAAGTCTACCTGTAAGATATACACATTACACATTACGAAGAGCAATGTGATGTAATTTTCAGATAGTGTACAAATTGTTTAAAAATATGTAATTCAAAATGGCGGCTATTATATATATATTTCTCTCTCAATTATTATAGAAAACGAGCGAGAGGTAGTAAAAATGAATAAATTTATTAAAACAAGAAATATATATAAGTAGATTAAACAAATAAACCATTTTTGTTGCTAAAGTAGAGTACTTTAGACAAAGTAGGATTTGCAATAAGAGACATGCAATATTTTAATTCAGATGTATATAATTTCAGATGTAGAGGTTCAAGAAGAAATTAAGCACACGCTGCTGTGTATCAAGCTGCGCCCGTTCCACTGCAGCATCTTCCGAGCCATCCCCGTGGACGGCACTCTGCCCTTCAAATACATCAGCCTGTGTATCACTTATGTTATAGTTTTTTACCAATTTAATATTATAAATTAGAATTAGGAATGCACAAATCTGTAGCACATACGCTTAAAGTGCACTTGAGTGTAATAATGATCTTATTAATACATACAATTATCACAATCTTTACTATTGTGTTTTCAACATTTGTGTTTTCTACTTAAAAGAAGACACAAATGATGCATTGGCGACTCCTCTGTTGTTGCAAATGTTCATAGGCGACGTTGACTACTTTCCATCAGGTAGCACGTATATATTATATTTTAAGTAGAAGACACAAATGATGCACACATATTAATAGTATTACTTATGAAAATAAAATACTAACAACATAAATTGAGACTTTGATCTATTATAAACCAACTTATATAATTGACCAAGTACGCATCGAACTCGCACATAGCAGGGATCCGTAATACAAAATTTTCAGTTTTTATAGATAGCCGTAAAAGGCACAGAAGTTCAAATTATTCAAGTTAAATTTTACCCCCCCGTTTAGTGAAAAAATATTTAGAATAAAAGAGTGTTCCTTTGTTCAAAATAAAATTATACTTTATTTTGTACGTCTCTTTTATTAATAAATTATTAAAAAAACTTGTGTGATGCTTACATATATAAAAATACATATGCATATTAAGAAATCAATTTTCATATGTGATATTTTTGTGTAATTCTCTTTGTGTAATTACGAATATGTCATAAACTCTAGGTTTCCACTCTAGGTACACTAAAATAATCTATGAATGTATATATGATAAGATGTAATGTACTTTAAAAATCTAGTTCGATTACATAGATAGGCCGAATGAGTTACTATAATTGATTACTTCCCTGAAATCAACGATATCAACTTGATACTATATTACTTATTTCAGTGTCTCTCGGTATTTGTTATTGAACATTCGTTACTTCTTATGCTCAAATCGATTTAAGAATTCCAAATTCTGGGCCTGATTTGGCTCAAGATTATAAGATTATAATGAACCGACGTCTTTTTTCGGATTCTATTATGACGCAAATCGTCCCAAAATCATGATGTTAGCACTGCGAGCATATAGTTTCATATGTATTGTACTTACTAGTTTTATTAAATGTGATTTATTATAATCCTTTCGAATAAACTAAAGCGCAATCTTATTCAAGCGTCTGCGTTATAATTTCGTTGACTCAAGGCTTCATAATGAATGGAAGCTATTTCGTAATGTTCTTCAAAAATGTCATAGCCATCGACAAAGATATAAAGTTCAGAAAATCATTGATATCAAAACCGTTTATTTTGTACTTGTTCATTTCCACTTGTATCAATAGTTTACTTTTTGGGTTAATAAGGAAGAATGATATTTTTTATATTATTGTACAGACAGTAATATCAACAGCAGCCACTGTATATCAAATCCCAAGGTTAATCGTATTTGAAGTAACTTACCGTCGAATGAGTTCTTTGACTGAATTGTTCAAGTCGAAGGTTATCAATGTAGGTTTACAAAGAGAAGAGCACGCAGCAAGTTATATTGTCCATATGCAGAAATGTGTGCGCACATATCATCAATTGCTCGACAATCGACATGAAGATAACCTGGAATTGCAAATTCCGGTAACTTATTCTAAGTATACGTCTACGACCCAAGTTATATTTGATATTGCAGATATGAAAGTTCGTGATGAGTTTCAGCACACGCTGCTGTGTATCAAGCTGCGCCCGTTCCACTGCAGCATCTTCCGAGCCATCCCCGTGGACGGCACTCTGCCCTTCAAATACATCAGCCTGTGTATCACTTATGTTATAGTTATATTCCAGTTTTCAATTTTAAAATAGATACTTTTCGTACCCCACGGTAAAAATATTGAATTTTACGTGTAAAGCAAGTTTTGGAGGACCTAATTTGTTAGGCCTCCTGACTTGCTACGTGTGTCTCACACATAAATAGCAATATTATAACTATTTGGCCCGCTAACGCGCCGACACATGTATTTGGACCGACGGTCGAACACTGTAGTCTACGACCGTCACAGCACACACTTTATATAAGAATTATTTGGTGTTCGCTAAGCATAATGCATAGGGTAGGTAATATAATAGTATTTCAGTAAATGAAGCAGCTAACGAGCACCTGCTTGCTATTTAGTTAAGGCATTTTTGTGTATTATTAATACGAGTAAATAAATAAATGAGTGGAAATATATCTTTCGTATTATTTTCATTAAACCATTTATCTATCCATGAGACTCATTGTTGTTGTGAGTTGTGCATTACTGCTGAATATTGGGTTCACCTAGAAAAAGTTTGCCATAGTTGCCACAACTCTTGTGGGCATTGGAGGCATTAATAGATAAAAATATACGCGACGAATAGATACTCGTAACATCTCTTTTTGGGAAGTCGGTTAAAAACAATGTAGACACAGGCAGCACTATATGTCCTAAATTTAACGTGATTCAATTCATATAATCATGTTAAGTGTTGCTGTGTTATGATTTGGGTGGGATAGTGGCAAAACAAGGTGGGAGAACGCGTTAAAGATTAGTACTGAAAGTTTAAAACATCAGTATTTAAAGGATGTGACCATCGACTCATCAAATCCAAGTAAACCAAAAATGCTTCTGCTACTCAAAACCTGTAATATGTACACCATTTTTTAAAGATATAATGATTGAAATCTATAGCAAATCACCACTTTGATAAAACTTTTCCATTAATTAATATTGAAATACCTGCATTTTCTTTATCTGATCCTGTAAGATATAATTTATTTTTCAAATCTATCGATTCCAGTGATAGGCAGACCTTGAGTTACTATAATTTATTGCTTTTTTGAAAAAACATTATGTAAATTGACTATGTATCCTATTTATTAAATAGCTTTTTTAGTTCAGTTTCCCTCAATATCTCATACTGAAAAGTCATTACTCAGATCTTATAATGGACTTAAGACTTCAGCTGCCTAGGGCCGAATTGACTGGACCTTTTAGGATTATAATGAACCTCCGTCTTTTGTTTGGATTCTACTATGACGGCAGTCGTTCTATGATCATTAATTTAATACTCCGAGCGTACTCTTTGATCTGGTTATCCATGCCGTTGTTTTACATAATTTATTACATCCCTTTCGATTTTACTAAAATAGAATCTTATAGGTGCACTCAAGCCATCCTTTGTGTAGCGCATACCTTCATCATGAAAGATAGCTATTTTGTAAGGTTCTTCACGAATGTTTTAATCATTGACAAAGATATAAAATTCGGAAAGGTTGTGATATCGAAATCAGTTATCGTTTATTTATTCGTTCTCGTTGGACTAGATATCATTTTGTTTTTACAATTAAAGACTGAGGATGAAATTCAAACCATCACACAAATATTATTAACACTTGCATCCATTTTTTATCAAATCCCAACGTTAATCGTATTTGAAGTGACTTATCGTCGAATGTTCTGGTTGAGAAGTTTTTTCGAGAAGAAAGCAATAAAAGTGGGATTGTATAGTGTCGAGGAAGCAGCAAGTTATAACGCTCATATGAGAAATTGTTTACGCATATACACTCAGTTACTAGACAATCTACATGAAGATAATCTGGGATTGCACATTTCGGTAATAACTTTAACAGCTCACTCTAAATGTATGACCACGGTTTCTTAACATTTTTAATTGCTCATTTATGTGCAAGTGTTTCCTGGGGTTCATTATTACAAAATTTCGAAAAGGTAATCGATATTGGCTCTTTCAATTGGCCACAGGAGGTATAAGTTTGTCAAATGTGTGTATGTACATATTATATGAGACCTGCGTATATTATATTGTCATTTTTTATTTCAATAGCATTATACTTTCTATTGTTAATAAACTGTCAGACTGTATTAAACATCTGCTGATAGACTTTTCCTTCATATTTTAAAACACTGTGACTGTTTCAATTTATCGTGCACGGACTGTATGTGTCTATTTGTTTAATACGGACTGTGATTTAAATTGCTGGCTTAATTTTATGAGTTACCGTTAGATTCGGCTAAGTAAAGTATTTGGCACATGATCGTGCTTTTAATTTTCAAAAAATCAAAATAGCGTCTTTATTTTGCTTTTTGCTGCAGCGTATAAAATGACTATGTAGTTTTTATTTTATTTTTTGGATTTATTTCTATTTATTTTTAATATTTGTACTGTTATATTTTCGAATAAAATTGATAATTATGTTGTTTCAGCTTTTTTTGAAAATAACATTTAAATTCCCTAAATTATTATTATTAGCGTCGAAATTTATTATCCATCTTCAACATGTAAGTGTTCATGTATTTTTATTTCATACCTACTGCTCATTGAGTAACAAATAGTATAATTACTTTTCTAAGTATTCAATTTATTAATTTTTAGATCTCAGGTATACAGGTTCCCTCACGATTTTCCTTTACAGCTAAAGCAAGTGATAATTAATTTCTAAAGCATACATAACTTTAAAAAAACGTGCGTCTGGGATTGGAACCTCGGCCACCTCGATCGAGAGGCCGAGTTTCAACCACTAGGCGTCTACGTTCATCGAAAGCGTTTTTTACCTCTTTTACAAGTTACAAGTATACAAGTTGTTAATTATTTTTTGTAAATTTAATTCATCTTAACTAATGTTTTATTACAGGTAAATGTCATTCGTATGATATACGTATTAGTTTACATTACATTCGATGTGATAAGAGTTTGTTTTCCTGGCATGTTGGCGCAGATGACATTAAACGAAGTTCACAAAATTAGGACACATTTATCAACCGAAATTGCAGCATGTGAAGGTATTAGTGACACAAAATTTTATGTTGTGAAAGTTTCAACACAGATGAAAAATAAATGGTGGTAGAATCAGTATGGTTCGATCGGGGAGGTACCACCGTCACCTCAGTTCTATACCGTGGATAGTCTAGTTACCGTGGAGGGGTGTAATGCCAGCAGATTTGCATACAAGACAACCATATTTGTCTTTAGGTGTGGCAAAGCTTCTGTGATCGGCTTTCGATAGGACCCTTAATCTATACGCATTTTGTTACAAATGTTCATGGGCAGCAGTCTTATCATCTTTGCTAGTTCAATTTCATAAAAAATGCAAATAAGTCTAATATACTTTTGAAAACTGAAACATTTATTTAATTTAAAAATATTTCCATGATACATTTCAGATGTAGAGATTCGAGATGAGCTTCAGCACACGTTGCTGTGTATCAAGCTGCGCCCGTTCCACTGCAGCATCTTCCGAGCCATCACAGTTGACGGCACTCTGCCCTTCAAATACATCAGCCTGTGTATAACTTATGTTATAGTTATATTACAACTCAATGTTTTAGGCTAGAAGCCTATTGACTACCTCTAGAACTCATTTTTTAAAAGTGAAGTTCGACCGTCTGTATTTTCTTGAGTATATATTAGATGTTTTTGGTAGGTTAGGTTAGGTTAAGTTTTGGGTGCAGTCAGAACGGCCGACGAATGTTATTCGCTTTCCCGTGTTCTCGACAAACGGCACGGAACACCTTGGGGTTTTAGCCGGTAGGAGTCCGACATATGTTCTTTAGTTAGTTCCATCCCTAAAACATTCATGTTAATTACGCTCTTCACTATTGCCTGGACTGTCTTTTAAGAGCATTCTTCTATCGAAGATAACGCCCTCTTGTGGGCTCTAGAGAACTATGGGAGCGGTGAAGGATCTTCAAAATAGACCAAATATGGAGGTCGGCAACTTACGAAGTATTTGTTGTGCAGGTAGCAATAGTTTTAGAAAGAGGAATTGTTAATCAAGGTAATTATTTTTTTCGCTGAGCTTTGGGGGTATTAGATAAATAAATTTGTGGTCTAGACCAATCTATTAAGGCAATGTCTTGCCAGGCTAAATATGTGTGTTTTAGTGCTTATTATGTTATTATTTATTATATATTTTATATCATAGTGTGTGTTATACTTAAGTGTGTTATAATAAATGAGTGTTTTAAATGTATTTTATTATCTCTCTTACTTTACTAATACATACCTATGAAAAAGCCGACAAAGTTACAAAAATAAATCATGACGTACAACATAATCGTGCAACAAAGAATTTAATTCACCAGCTTGGAAACTAAAATAATTATACTATTAAAATGTAAAGTAGTCATTTTATGTTTTACACGTTAGGCAGTAATAACCAATTATACCTAATTTAAAACTACAGTAATTTTAGTTTATAACAAGTTAAATGTGTGGTTTTGCTTGCGTAAATGTAAATTTAGTATGGTTCGACCAAGGAAATACGGCACCGGGAGTGGGAGCGACACAGAGTTACGTGGGATTCTTACCGCACTAAAATCCCCGCGGTGGCAGTCCTCGGCGCTGCGTAAAGGACTCCGGGATCTCCAAAGGAACGCAACTGGAGTCCTCTTAGCGCGTTGCCCCGTCGGGCTCCGCCCAGTTGAGCGTGCCGCTCGCCACACCGTCTGTTGTACACGACGGTATGTGATCACACATACCGCTATCCTTCCCGGGGTCCGCTGGTCGGGCGGTTTGAGCACCCACTCCTGCCACCCGCAACCCCGGAAGCCCCTTTTAGTCGCCACTTACGACAGGCAGGGTATACCGTAGCCCTATTCTGGTCCCGGACCTACAGGGACAAAGGAAATACCCCTAGCAGTTCTTGCGTTTCGGTGGAAAGGTGTTGCCGGCTGACAAAGGGTGGTATTCTGCTCATCAAATATTTTTGTCCAATTTCAATGTCCAACATTTGATCTCTTTGACAGATGCCCATTCTACTCGTCTAATATCTTTGGCCAAGATTTCTTTATAATTTGCGTAGTTTAGAAAATCGAGAAACCTGGAAACGAGTTCTTCTAGCAGGGAAAATCTTTGATCAAATATCGGTGTTGCTTGTAAATTGGATTAAATCATCCGATTTATTTGATTAAATGTACATTGGACAAATATATTTGACTAGTGGAATACCACCCATTGCTTCATGAAGCGACCTCCTTAGTACTTAAGACTGGCAAAGCATCTATGCTTGCATTAAAGAAAACTCCTGTTCAATATGGAGTTGTTTACCATTTCAGTGACCAGTAGACTGCATGCACGTGTGCTATTTTGACCTTTTAAAAATTGTCTGCCTACCAAAGATCGACTTATTACAATTTTTAGTAGGTAGGCAAAATAATTGGATTGAATTGTAATATTGTTCATTAGGCTCTTTTTAATTATATATAGACATTTTAATTTCAATTTCATTTATAGATCATATTGATACCGCGACCTTGGGTACACGACATAAATTCTCGCATTGTCGTGTAACTTATTTGTAAGTCACTCGTGAACCATGGATTATATTCGTAAGCCGTTAGCTTATTTGAGATCATACTCATGTATAGAGAATATAATGAATATCCGCTTATTACTGGGTTTATATTATCGTTCTAGTTATACGGCTTCTATAGACTATCTATTCCGATTTTATGCTGCTACTTACACTGTAACAGTTTTCGTAATGATGGTTATGTTTGCTTCATCTGATTTTTACTATTCGAGATATATTTGTATCATTTTCGAGTTTTATTCATGTACTATTATATCGTTTATGACCGGGGAAGCCTATTATTTAAACTTTTACGCGACAATCAGGAACATCGATAAGTTCTCAGGATATAGTGGTCCGTTTGTGTCCTTGAGATCATACTCCTCGGTAGTTATTATATTGCTTGGTAAGATTCTAATATATGTTTATCAAATTATACCTGAATTGCCTATAATTGAATCTATAACTGCATTTGCAATGGCAATATCTTTCGGTGTGGCTTATGTTCATATAATAATGGTGTTCGATATTTTATACCTACGAATCAAATCGCTTCGGCAAGACTTAGAATGCGTAATTAGGAGCGACGTGGTACCCGTGTTCAGAAAGGTTGATCATTTGAAACGACTTATTGTGGTATATAACGATCTGCTTGATACCTTCCACGAGAACAATTTGACGATGCAAATGTCGGTAAATATGTTTTAAATTATTTTAAAATTATACAATTAATAGTACATTACAATACGAGGACGAAAAATTTTTTTCTGACAAGTGTGAGTTTGCAGGCCGAGCCGCAGGCGAGGACTGCAATCACACGAGTCAGAAAAACATTTTTCGTCCGCGTGTTGTATAAAATTTTATATTACGGGGTCGGAAATGGGGGTTTTGCGCACGCGAAGCGTGCGTAAAACGTCAATTTACGCACGCCGTGATATAAAAGATCTTTTAAAAGTACAGTGAAATTAAAGTTCATTCTGTGCACCCTTAAAACACCGTCACACCTATTTTTGCCTAATAACAGCAGTGTTATGCGCTGCTGTGTTCTGGTTTAAAGGTGTGGAAAGGGATACATACCTTTCCGAGGATTTTCAGCTTCGTCTACAGGGGCTATGGTGCATATGTGGCCGACCTCAGTTATAATATTATCAGGGATTGATTATAGATGTCCACGTGCGGCAGTAGTCACTTATCATCAGATGGACTGCATGTTTGTTTGGTACTTGTACATAATAAAAAGGATATTTCAAATTATTCTTTCCAAAAAATAATATTTCGTGTATTTTTTCCAGATGTGTGTACTACTTTTATTTACATTTCCAAAACAAGTATCATTTATGTATATAACAATTCGTTTTTTTCTACTTGAGGTAAGTACCTGTTCTGTTAGTTGATACTGATAGTGGTAGACGTCACTTAATTTTATGTGTTTCGGGCTTTTACGATTTCATGAAGGCATCGACTTTTGGGCCCGAAAGATAAATTCTTTGATTAATCGATCTCAGATTGCTATGCCTAGCGGTTGGACTTTACGTCAAATATCATACTATAAACAATGTAAGTTAGTAAGAGAAATAAGGGTAGCGTATCTTAAAAATCTAAGGTTTTGACGGGTATTATGCACTCAGAAGGAAAGAGGTAAACTAAATTCATCATTTAAACTTAACTGACGTAGGATCGAATCCAGAACTTATATTAGACCAGAATAGTGATTCCTTATATATTTTTTTTTCAGTCATATTTGGACGTCTTGAGCCCCTTTTGCGTGATCATATACAACATGGTGAACATTTGCTTCTCCAGCATCCTTGCTGAGATTACTATACAAGAAATAGACCACCTGGATAAGTACTTAACGTCTCAGACAGCCACATGTAGAGGTACCCATTTCTATTTGATTCTTTATTATAATATATGTGTAGCAGATGGGCAGTCCGCATGAGAGTAAGAGGCTACTGTCGCCCATGGACATTAGTAATATGGTTACAGTCCTGTCACAGATTCGTCGCTAGCTTTGAGGACTAAGCTGGAATGCCTCAGAAAAGTATGGTAAGGGACATATTTTTCCGACCACTTAAAATTGCTGTAGTTACTTAGAAATAGGTGTGGCGGTGGTACCACCGGAGTTAACCCTCGGAAGGTTCTTCCACTTTCCATATTCTTCGAACGTATTTTTTCTCTCTCCTATTACTAAGCCTCCGCTGTCTGTCTGCATGGCTGTCTGTCTATCAAGTGACTCTATCTCTTGAACCGTAATAGATATAGATAGATAGATAGACACTCAAATTGAACACACAAAATTGAAGGTGGTAGAACCCTTTGTGGTTCGACTCCGGCGGCACCACCGCCACACCCATTTCTGCCTAATAACAGCAGTTTTAGGCGCTGTTGTGTTCCGTTTTGAAGGGTGTGGTAAGGGAGACATACTTTTCCGAGGCGTTCCAGCTTAGTTCTCAGGCGTAGCGGCGCATCTGTGGCCGACCTCAGGTAGGAATATCTAATCCTATCTGGGGTTGATTACAGATGTCCATGGGCGGTAGTAGCCACTTATCATCAGGTGGACTGCTCGTCTGCTACTCCTATATTAAAAAAAACTTGAATAACGTAAGCTTAATCCTAATACCACTGATATCTTAATAAAATCTTTTTGCTATACAGATAAGAGATTGCTACGGGAAATTAATTTTGTGCTGGAAATTCTGTCTCTCCGCCGTTTCCGTTTTAGCATCCTACGAGCCATTCCTGTGGACGGTAATCTGCCGAAGTCGTTCGTCACACTATGTGTCACTTATGTCATAGTTTTGTTGCAAATGTTGAAGTTTAAGAATTAAACACGATTTTTTAAGTGAAACCCTCTTTAGCAGCGTTGTGCACCTTTTGTGATGAGTAAAAATATTAAACTCGCGTCAGGACACGTGACCTGATTGAAAATTCGTAACACTGTCATGTTTGTGTATGATAGCGCAATAAATGAATATTGTATTTTACCACAAACATGCTAGCACTTTTATATTGATAATTAAAGCAATTGCGCAAAGTTATTCCTTAACAATTTGAAAATATCAAAAATTCACAACGTTAATATTCAAGTTTTCCCTTCTGCTGGCACTCTCGGAGTGAACCCGTTGATTTTTTAACGTAAATTAGTAAAAATGGGTCTAAGCAAGTACACTTGATTCAATTAAGATTGTAATCCAAAATCACGGTTTTTCTATATGTTTCACTTTTTATCATATGCTTAATGAATTGTAATATTTATAGCAATAAATTATATTCACTACATAATCAAATATATTTTTATTTGAGACGTTTTATTATTAAGACAATTTGTCTTCCATGGACAACTGTAATGGGACTCACAAATAATGTTCTTAACTAAGGCTGATCATAGAAACACCACGGCTCCTGATGACTAAATTGAAATGCCTATCATTACTACCACTTAAGAATCAGAACTCATCAACTTTAAACCACATTAGAATAGGTATATTGACACGAGGCTTCACAACTTAGTCCTCAGGGGTATTTTACCAATCTCATACGTCTCCTACATAACTTTACAAACAGAACATTATTGAAATGTAAACAGCCGATCGTGATACGGCACAGATATCAGAATTCCATGAATAACTGAATATGTCAAAAGGTAAACGCTATCTGGAATCAAAAGCCTTTCATACGTCGAGGGCCCTTAGAAAATAGTTGTGATGTGTCATCAGATAGGAAATGCAATGAAAATTGAACCTACGGTCTTACTCGAAAAGTTTAATTTGAAGTTAAAGCGTTGAATGTTCTATTTAAAGTAGCTGTTTTACTATTAGCGTCTTACGATGATGGTTAAGCGAGTAAAGGGAAGGCCACGATGTATCAGAAAAGGAGATACAAAAGAGTTACAGTTTCATCCGCAAAAATAAGTTAAATTTGTAACAAAATGAAAATTCGATTGTAATATGAATTCTGATTAAGAATTCCTTATTATTCTGCGTAGATTAAGCCTCCTTTAAGTATTGTTGATATTATATTTGGTGTTGATAGTCACTATTCAGTAACTATCAGCCCTGATATATTGTGATTCTCTTAATCTTTGGCACGCTCTACAGCCCAAACTGTTTGACGGATTTTATATAATGCGTTGCCATTAGATACGCTTACATTGTGGAAAAGATATAGGCTTCGTTTTCAGTAAATTACTTTTCTTCAGTCACGTTTCTTGGATGCCTATATGCGTTGGACGCGGAATGTCTATGCAGAATTGTATTTTTACAGCAATACGTACTCTTATAGATATACAAATAAAATAAAATTTATTGATTTATTGCAAAATACACACATGACTTACAAGAAAATATAAGCAAAATGCAGCAGCAATAAGCAGGGCATCACCCTGAGAGGATCTCGCAAAATACTAGAGGTAGCAGCATTATTATTATATCGCTCATCGCTTACGGTTTGTCTAATCAGTTATGTTTATAGAAAGAACCGCAAGGGTTCCTCTTATATCGCTTTGTATGACACACTAATGACGTAATTTAATAAATGGTTAAAACATTGCTGGATATTGAATATGAAATATATTTCAGTGTGGAGCGCTTTTGAAAACTGATTGATATGGAGAGTTCACGAGTGGTAGGAATTATGATGTAAATTATAAACTCGTACATTGACGTTAAAGTAAACGTAATAGACGCTTTCTACACTAACATCCTATACTAGGAATTCCTGTGCCATGGTCGTACACAAAGACCCAGACTTAATATTGATATCCAAATTCGACATGCATATGTCTATCAGGCAGGGGATCGAAACCAGAACCCTTTGCGCGTCAGTCCGGTATGGTGACCGCTTTGCCACGCGGGTAACGCGACGATAGTTCATCTCTATTATGGCCAATGTCAGGTAAACTAATCTTATCAGGAGTTGAATACAGGTGTCCATGGGCAGCAGTAGCCTCTTACCATCACATGAACTTCATGCTTGTTTGCTACTTCTATATTAAAAGTATTAAATAAATAAACATAACAATTTAGGCAGACTCGTAAGGAATTACTTCTTTCATTCTCTTAATTTTTAATAATACAGAATTTGCTTGCCGATAGTGTTTCCTGCCACCCACTAGCATCTGTAATTAATTTCGGATAAAATTGGAATGCTACTTCAGGTATTTTTTGTATATTAATAACTATTGCAATATATTTAATTAATGTCCAAAATAGAATAGAAGAAAAATCGCACATTTGCCAAACCGTCATAAATTCAATAGTGTGGATAGGACATTTGACTTGCTTTGTATTCGCAAGCTCTTGTAGCATTTTGATTAGGGCATACATTTATGGATGTTTGCAGTTTGCGGCAAACGCCGTGTGGACGCGTTACAATGTAACGTTGTTTGTTCAATCCTAATAAATTGCTTCGTGTCGATTGACAAGTTGATTAGAATCGAAACGACCTGACGTGTTGGGGTGCAATCGACATTGTAGTACAACGAATTTATCAGATATTTGTGTACAAATTAACGTTTTAATTAATTTATTTGAGTAGACTTTATTAGTTTGTAGTGAAATTGAAGGATGGTAACGTTATTCATATGTACATATGTACCTACATGAGGCATTATAATAAAGATATCAGGAGAAGCACCGTTGAGGTACAAATAATTTACGTTTAAATAATTACAGTACATATATTTAGGATGAGATGTTTATGTAGGGATCCCTAATACTAGATGAAATGAATCGTGACTTACTGATTCATATTTATGAAAGATACATAGATAGTTTCAAATAGTTGTTTGTATAAAGTGTTTTCTAGAGATTGTGGTAAATTGGTTCGATGTAGTGAAAAAGTCTCTTCATACTATGTATACACTATCAAGTTAATATGAACAAAACAAAACCCATTTACAGCATTTCCCAGAAAATAAAAGAAAAACTCATTTCACAATACCAAAAAAACAGTATTGTAACACAAAAGTCAATCATCGTCCCCATATTTCCATACGATCCATTATATTCGTGTATCATCACTTTAAAGGGGATTGCGTTTTAAACCTGTCGTGCGGAGCGAAGCAATTTAACGCGTTTGATTGATGCCCGTTTTGGGTATAACGGTTGGAGAGCTAAGAGATGGTAAGAGCTGGCACTTTTTAGCTCTTTTGTGTCTTGTAATTTTTCTTCAGTTATTTTTAGTTTAAGTACCTACCTCTCACCAGACTTCTGAGATTTTATACGTCTGAAATAAAATACTTACACAATTGCAGCGAACTTTTAAGGTGCAGCGTGGAGAAGCAATTTAATGTGTTTGATAAGAGCCCGTTTTGGAGATTGGTTAAAACGTTGTAAGCTTTGGCTAATCTTATACTAACACATTAGTATTTCTAAACTATATAAAAGATGAATAATTACAGTAAACTTTTAAATTACGGTGCGAAGCGAAGCGATTTAACGAATTTTATTGATGACGAGTGAAGAATTGGGAAGTATTTATTTACGTTAATAAATCACTATTAATAATCAGTTTACTTAATATATAGTTATGAATTGGGTGTAATTTTTCAAAAAAACAAATGAATTACTTGTTGTTAATCATATTCGAAGCGCAGCAATTTAACGTATGTATTTTTTAGAAAAAAGACTCTTTGCTCGAAAGAGACAATTATTTGGTCATTTCTACTGAATTTGTAACTCTTAATCATACATCGAACGTTGTCTATGGGTTCCGGAGAGCTATTAAGGGCGGTAAACAACTGTAACTGCATTTACATGACTCTTTTGTGATTTACATCCACTAGTTAGCCTTTTAATATTCAGAACTTGTATGTGGGTATTGATATTCGATATCAAATTAAATAATCGATGTACGAGTATAAAGAGGTGATGGATTTATTGAATAGTTAATTACAAAAGAAATATTGCTTTTTTATTTTGCTTCTAATCATAAAGAGAGCGTATTTTCATACATGTTATAGACGGAGGATCACATAAAATACTTTAGAAAGATGTACTTTTACACAATCATGAAAATTTCTTTAAAAAACTGCAAATAGTTATTGTTACTATAAGTGACACTTTCTACATTTAAATTTTATATCGTGGGTTCCATGAACATACGAGTATATATGTAGATGGACGGGTGCACGATTATCTAAGCTCACAAAAATTATAAAATCATGTTTTATTGGCCAGGAATTCAACCCGGGACAGTCTGCGTATGTTAACATACAAGTATGATGATAGAACCACATTAGATATTCTAATATCTAATGAGTATCAACTGACAGCTAATGGGATTGCCTCGGGATGCTCATTGAGACCGCGGTGTTTGTTGTCAATAATAATCAGATATAATTAGCGCAGCGAAGTGTAGCGTAGCATGTCTATTTACTGGAATATTGGTTGAGTTTATATTCAAAATCAAAATCAAAATCATGTCTTTTTATTCAAAATAGGTTATTTACAGAAGACTTTTTGAATGTCAATACAACTACCACCACTTCACAAGGTCTCGTCGTTATGGAGAAAAAGCGGCGAAAGAAACTCCATAACACACATCTTTTAAAACAAATGTTTTTTACAATGTTAAACTTAACCTAATGGTACATGTGGAGCTGGAACTACTTCAGACCACACCGTTTTGTCAGTCAAATAATCACTTAGTTTATAGTACGCTTTTTTACATAGCGCATAGATTGAAAATGTGGTCGGGTATTATATTGTAGTAGCGTACCCATGAAAGATCTAGCCACCTTACATAATCTATGTTTAGGAATTGCTAATTTATTTATATTTATTTCTATTCATAGTTTAAATACTAGAAATAAACTTTTGTACCTATATTTGTAAATTCGATAGGCGGTAGTGGATACTTACCATCAGATGGCCGGATCTATTATTTTACTTCTGTTTCATAAAAAAATTGTCTGGCGATTCTGATGATTTTCCAAAGGTCAAAGTTGATGTATGTACGTTTTTTTACAATATTGGGTAATACCGCCCGTTGACATGTATAATCATTCCCGAGTAAGATAAGATTCCTACCTGTAATTAGCGTTGCTACCGCTGTGGGCTAAGTTGGGGAGCCTTGGATAAGATATGTCTCCTTACCAGACCCTTCCAATTGGCGCTTAATACTTCTGTTATCAGGCAGAAACAGGTGAGTCGGTGAGGCTTCTCGACTCCAATAACCACATAAAGTTTTATCATTTATATTTCATATTAGTCAGTTAATTTTTAAACGTCATTATTGAAAAACATTACATGTTCTACTTTTAATGAAATTAACGCTTTATTGCCCCTACTTAAAACAAATTACCATTTCGCTCAGTAGATATGCGTATATTAAAACCTTTGGCTCAAATTTGCATACACTTTGCGGCTACAAAATCAACACGCAGGTTATCAAAGCATTGATATTCTCTTTAACACACGCTCAATTAATTTATCGCGATCAAGCATCAGCGATCACAAAGTTTGGTCGTTTAAAATTTTGAATGCACCAAAGGTTGACGAGGGCTGATCAAAGAGCTCATTCATTTGAATGGAAAATGTTTCTATGTATTATGTTTGATGTAGAGTTACTGGAAGCGATACAACGTTAAACATTATTTTTAATAAAATTTAATCTAAGCAAATGGGCTGTTTAGTGAAAAGTTCTCAGAGTTTTTTACAGATGCGAAATAAATTAGAACGCTTTATTTATGAGTTTCTGTAATATATAGTGTTTTTTCAATAAATAATGTGTTAAACTTTTCACACCAGAATTGTACAGAGTGTTATAAGAAATAATTTAAAAATCTGTTAGCTATTTTTGGATATAAGCTTATTTTTTAAAACAAATGTGCAGCACCTAATGGTAACTGGTCTTTGCATTAGTATGCATATCTGTAATGAACTACAGATATGATTAGAGTACGTTCTTCTCAATGTCGGCTCCAGGTGCGTTGTTACCTCGGAGGACTAAGTTTTTTAACATCGAGTACATCGTAGTACCTTGGATACGGTCACTGCGACTAAAATCTTCCCTATAAGTGAATGCCATTTGGCTTGTGATTTTGCATACAAGAGTAAAATACATACATACAAGAGTAAAATACATACATACATCACGGGACATACAAGAGTAAATGAAAAATTCTGATGTTTCTGATGGATGTGAATAATTAAGAACATAAGCTTGTGTAACTTATAATAGGGGAACTAAGGACTAAGTTGTAACGCCTTGTATGTGTATTTTCATTACCACACCTTTTAAACCAGAACACAGCAGCGCTTAATACTGTTAAAACACATTTAAAAGGCAGAAATAAGTATGGCGGTAGTTTCTATAGTCGAAACATGAAGGGTTCTATCATTTTCGTTTCCAATTATACACAGTACTAATTTTAATCTTCAATAAAGATGCAAAAAGAGCTCTTCTTCAAAACTGGCGATACATCGGCGACTCCTCTGGTGTTGGAAATGTCCTTTCACGACGGTGAATACTTTCCATCAGGTTAAGGTATAAATATAAAAAAAAAAACTACACATCACTTCCAGTCACTTATATCATTGTTTGTGTATGATTGAGTGTTTATTGAATTAGGCTACCCGTTACCCACTTTAGATAGCCTATCGCGGTGGCTTTGAATGATGAATTGAGAATTGATGGGATCATATGAGCTTTTTCATCAGGACACCGTTGCTCTCGCTTATTGCCTATCCTGATTATTGCCTACGTTGATTTATGAAAAAGTGATTGATATTTTTGCTCTTCATTAATTCTATTAGATTTACTAGAATTTAATTAAATTACACTTTTTTATTTATACGTATGAAGACTCTTATAGCATGGTTCCACACGTAAAGGGTCTTGACAAATGAGGCGTCGTTAGACTCGTGTAAATTGTAGGAGCGACAAAAATTATATTTTTAAGCAGTTGGGCTTTTTATTTATTTATAAGTCTTTAGTAATCAAAATTCACTTAATTTTTTATGCATACTTATGTTTTTTCGCTCGCTACTTTAGTTTAGACGAATGAGATTTTGTTTGAATTACTTTTAGCATTAAAATTTTAAAATATATTTTCTAGCTTTTAAATTCCTCTCATGCGGTGAGACATATTCCGGATTCCTGTAAAAGTACACTCATAGCGATCATAATGCCAGGGTGAGTAAAGGGTGGGTGGTGCTGCGTTGAGTGTAATGTGGGTGGCAGATTTACGCTTCTATAGTTATACTTTAAGTATAGATTTGATGAGGATTTCTGCAATCCTATGTTTTTCTTGGATATGAAAATCTGCTTCAAGTATTATTTGTACTATTGTGACTTTGTAATTAAACTACAAAGTCGAAAACGTTTCGCCTAAAAACAGCAGTGCTAAGCGTTGCTGTGTTCTTGTGTTCGTGTTGCTTGAAGTGTTGAGGAAGTTTCCTTTACAACATAAAGGAAACTTAGTTATCCGAGGCGTTCTAATTTAGTCCTCCCTCTACAAGGTATCTATGACGGACAACTGCATATCCATTTAATCCTTGCTTATTATAAAGATGAGATAGTTTGAGGCAAATATTAAACAGTTATCTTCAACCAAAACAACTTCTTTCTAAAGGTGGTAGAACCCTTTGTGGTTCGACTCCGGCGGCACCACCGCCACACCTATTTCTACCTAATAACAGCAGTGTTAAGCGCTGCTGTGTTCCGGTTTGAAGGGTGTGGTAAGGGAGACAGACTTTTCCGAGGCGTTCCAGCTTAGTCCTCAGGGGTAGCGGCGCATCTGTGGCCGACCTCAGGTAGGAATATCTAATCCTATCTGGGGTTGATTACAGATGTCCATGGGCGGCAGTAGCCACTTACCATCAGGTGGACTGCATGCTCGTCTGCTACTCTTATATTATAAAAAAAAACCAAGTGAATAGTAATTTAATACACACTTAGTTTAGCTGAAAATGCTTCATTGCTTACGTGACGTCATTTTAAATCCAATATTCTATTGTGATTTTTACACAATAAACCCCGTGATATAGAACCCACACCCACACAATCATAGTAACCTAGTTACGCGGTAATCACTCAGCTCTTTGTTGCAGGGGGACGTGCTACCACACTAAGCACACTTAAGTTCTTGGTAACACAACTTTATATAGATATAGCACTATCGTTGGAGGAAATGTTTTATTGGAAAAAAGTAGTTATAGGCAGTTTTTAATTTATTGGAATTAAGTCATTCCAATAGGTAGATCCAACATTGTCCCTGTAGTTCCGGGACTAGAATAGTGCTACGGTATACCCTACCTGTCGTAAGAGGTGACTAAAAGGGGGCTTCCGGGGTTGCGGACGGCAAGAGTGGGAGCTCGAACCGTCCAGTAAGCGACCCCGGGAAGGACGGCGGTATGTGTCGTCGCATACTGTCGTGAACACCAGATGGTGTGGGAGGAGCAAAAACTGCTCTCTCAGGGCAGAGCCCGATCGGGGCATCACGCTTGGAGATCCTGGAGTTCTCCAACAAGCGTGAAGGACGGCCACCGGGGGGGTTTTTGATGCGGTAAAAATCCCACATAACCCGGCGTCGCTCCCACGTCGGGTACCTTTTGAAGGTTTCCCCCTCTAAGAAAAAAAGGTAGATCCAACTTGGTCTGGAGAGGTACCACCGTACTTATTTCAAGAGGGAAGTATTTTTGAGTATCGGTGGAAAGGTGTGCATGCCGGCTTAATTACATATGAAATGACAATCTTCGTCTAAAGGAGTGGTAACACGTTTGTTAAGTTTTAGGTAGAGCTCCTGTGCTGTATGGAGTTAGTTACAGGTGCCATTGGGCGGTCGTTACCGTCAGGTGGTCTCCATGCTCGTTAACAACATCAATCTTATAAAAAAGTATGACATAAGTAGTTCCACCGCCCAATGTTATGAGGACTCATCTAACATAAGCTTTAATGATTATTGGACTTTAGTATTAAAGTTTTGCGATGTGATAAACTTACCACATATATGTTGCTACCCCGAGTATTAAGTTGAAACACCTCGCGAAAGGGTTTTATTTTCGGGTCACAAAACACTGTGACAATTAATTGATAGTTGCATATTTATTATATACACAAATCATTATATTAATAAAAACCTCGCCAGGAAATTATTTGAAAACTTTTATAAACAAAGAAACCTTTACTTTTCTAAATATATTAAACGAAAATGAGCAATTTTACCGCAAAAGTGGCAGAGTAACGTTCTTTACAACGAGCAAAAATAAAGTGCCTTTTTATACGCCCATTTTAGCTAATAACCACGTTTGACAATTAAATTTTCTATCTTTTGCCGTCGTTCCTAACAGTATACTTATTATTTACATATATTTTGCTACTTGCTGGCAATATCATTTATCTCCGAAATGTCCATTGCATTTCATTGGGAATATATTGTTATTTTCTATTCTCACAAAGGATTCTCATGAAGAATGTTACAGCATATCTAGAGCATAACCTTTTATTGTTGTTTTGATAAATGTCTAACAGGTTTATGTTCAAAATATGAACTAGATCAAAACAATTTGTCAATGTTTAAAGTCAAAATAGAATTTGTTCATATTGTAAAGAAAATATAAATGGGTCAAGCGTTTTATTCGAAAATAAATTATTTCTTATTTTCTTTAATATTTCTAAGATTGTTATGTGAAATTCGAATAACTGTATTTCGTAAGTCTAACGTTGCATAACATTGTCATTATAAATCTGTATTATAATTTAAGTGGTAAGGGAGACATACTTATCAGAGGTCTTCCAGCTTATTCCTCAGGGGTAGCGGCGAATCTGTGGCTAATCTCAGGTAGGAATCTAATCTTTCTGGGGTTGATTACAGACGTCCATGAGTGGCAGTAGCCCTTACCCTCAAGCGGACTGCATGTTCGTTTAAAACGCAATACTAATCTAAATAAGGTAGCATGGTAGAGAATAGTCCTTACCTTCACAGTGAAAGACCAGTCCCAGCAGTGGGATATAAAAGTGTCGCAGTTCATGTATCAATTAATATACACCCATCTTTTCTACAATAAAAGAACATTTCGTCTGGCGTCACCTGTAATAAGCACACATCCATGTAAAATTGTTTCGAAATACGATAATCTAATAATACATCTGGTTCTTTACTCTGGGTCCATCACAAAATGATTTCCAAAACAGTACAATTGTATAGGGCAAATGGCATCCAATAAGAGTCGAACTCGATACAATACGGCACGCCAACGCAATTCCATCTAAACATCAATTGGCGCATTCCACATTGTTGCAGTCGAACTATCGTATGTGTTAGTTTTCGAATTTCTGGAATTCTAACAATGTTCCTATAGTACGAAATTGAGATAACAAAAAAACATTTTTTATGAAATAGGAGTACCAGACGAGCATGCAGTGTAAGTTGCTACTGTCACTCATGGACATCTGTAATCAAACCCAGATGAGATTAGATTCCTACCTGAGATCGGCCACAGATGCGCCGCTACCCCTGAGGACTAAGGTATACCTTTGTCTCCCTTTCACCCTTCAAACCAGAATACAGCAGCACTTAATCCTACTGTTATTAAGCTGAAATACGTGTGGCAGTGGTGCTGCCGGAGTCAGTCCCTAGCGGGTTCCACTACGTATCGCAAACAGTCTATCTGACGGAAAATGGTGAAAATTCACAAGTAGTTTCCTTAAAGTCGGTCACAAATGTGTCGCTACTCCTAAGCATTGAATTGGAATCACTCAAATTAATGTGACTGTTTTTTTTTTCATATCTATATCATTGTCATATCACTCTAACTGCTCCTATAGGGCAGAAATAGTGTAGGTTAATTACAGTCTAATTACAAATTTTAAAGCACTAAAAATATTTATTGTAAGTGTTCTCGTAGATGGCTAAAAATGATTAATATTTTTTCAATATACCAAATGGTATTTCATAAAGTAATTATTCGAACAGTACCCAGACTTTTCCCGGAAAGCCTTTTCAATAGCTACTATTACCGCGACACGACAGTATAGACAACCATCGCCCTTCGCCACCCTGTCATTGCGATGCGGAATGACGTCATTGGCTCCAGAGATGGATTTGGACTATAATTCGTGGATGCAAACCTTCTACACACATCACTATTATCATCGTAACAATCTAATTTCTTCTATCCATTGCTGCTTTTGTTAATAATCTTGTGGCAAGTTAAGACCAAAACCAGCAATGGTCGTTGAAGTTTCGAATGTATTGTTTCATGTAAGCTAATGGTTGAGTGACGTGTGTCATTTAGCGGCCTGATGGTCGGACATTAGGGCGTCTGCATTGTGGGCCGAACAGTCCCATTTGTTAAGGGTTACGTGTAATTTTGCAAATGTACGCGACTAACGGGTTGGATCAAAAAAACGTGGCAAATATGTCAATTGACAAAGCCAGGGGCGTGCGAGTGTTGACATTCCAAATGGACGGCGTTTTTTCTTAATGGCAGCTCTGTTGTGAAATCGCAACAGTTTCGCTTTGTCTGTGTCCGTATATTGGTCTAACTGAATGATTTTTGCATTCTATCCACATGATACGTATAAAAATGCGTGACGCCACAAGAGTTACAATCAAATAACTTGTGCACCGTTTTGAAAGTTGCCATCGAATGGGAGTCCTTTCGAAAGTTAACCTCAGTTGCTATATTCTTATAGAGCTTAAGTTGAAAAACTGTATACAAAATATAAAACATAGTATAAGCCGGAAATAAAGACGTCTTCTATTTTGCACTTACAGCCCCACATTAGGATTCCCTGTATCGTGGAAAAACACAAAGACGAATACCCAGACCCAGAACAGATATCCAAACTCATCATTCGATTTCTGTCTGTCCGGGGATCAAATCCGGAATAAAAAGTTTACTATCTATAACTATAGACGAAAAAAGACACAATAGCAGGAAAGTGAACAGAAGAAAATCGGAACTGTTTACAGGATAACTGCACAGAAATTCCATTTTCTTAACCGATAATACTTACATTCCTAGCAAACGTGTCAACATATCTTGCACAGTATCTGAAATATCGTGAAATACTTCTCAATTGCAAGATTTAACTCATTTCAGTAAACAAACTGTTCAAATAGTAGAAAATGTTCATTTCTCGTTGCAAAGTCAAGGCAACAGCGTCTTAGTTTCAAATACCCATTTCGTTCTTCAGAGCTCTATTACCAGCGTCCCACACAGTTTCAGAAGGCCACGCTTCTAACAATTTCTCTTTCATTCCTATCCTTACATAAATTTTCCATCCCTTTGTGGCAGTAAAGATTAACCTTGAACTGTTTCTAGAAAACGTGGAGCGGATGCTGTCCTTGGCATTGGCAATCGCATTGAGACTGATTTGTTCTACTTAGAACCTTTTCGAGCAGGAAATATTATTTTTCTGCGAATCCAAGTTAGTTGTTAATGTGCGGATAAGTTAAATTACTATTCGGCTTCGTGGAAGTGCCTCAGAGCTACGAGTAACAAGTAAACGTGTCATCCACCTGATAATAAGTAGTCATTGTGGTCGGTGGACACTTTTTTACTATGTAGAAGTAACAAACAAGCATGAGGTAAACGTGGAGCAGATGCTGTCCTTGGCATTGGCAATGGCATTGAGACTGATTTGTTCTACTTAGAACCTTTTGAAAACAGAAATTTAGTTTTTCTGAAGTTCCAAGTTAGTAGTAACAATACTTTGCAGATTGGTGGAGGCAATACAGAGCCAGGAGTAACCAAAGCAGCATGCAATTCACCTGATAGTAAGTGGTTATTGTTGGCCTTGAACTTTTTTGAATAGAAGTAGCAAAAAACCATTCAGTCTAGCTGATTATTAGTTGCCACTGCCCCTCATGGTCATCTGTAATCAATTCCAGATAAGATTAATAAGCATTACCTAAGGTTGGCCACAGAAGCGTTGCTAGCCCTAAGAATGCGTCGTGTAAGTGTGTGTCCCTTACCACACCCTCAAAACTAGAAGACAGCAACACAATCCTGCTGCTATAAGACTGAAGGTGTGTTGGTGGTGACTCTGGTGACAAATCATGAAGGATTCTGCAATCTTCACCATTCATACGATATTTAACATAATTTCCTTTCATCAGAGTAAAATCTGGTTCAAACTGGAATAAACCTGAAAAGACCCTGACATTCAAGCAAGGTTGCTTGACGTAACAGCAGTAACAAAGAATATAAACATTAATACTAGCTTGAAAGTGGAAACGCGGTAGTTTTATGTTAATACTTTAAAATAACGAGGAAAGTTTATGTAGCGTATCGTACATTGCATAAACCTAATTTATAGTATGTATGTAGAATAAATATTAGAAATAAAATTGTGTGATTCCTGCTAGTATCTCTATTCAAGGTTTTTTGGTTTTTAAAGTATAAAATACGCGAATTTCAAAATATTTTTTCAAGATAAAAATTGATAAGGTAATTTGATTCTTAAGAATGATATTATTTAATTGTTAAAATTTATATCGTTTTTTAAATCACATTTTGATATTCCTAAGGACTTTGAATTTATTGGGTCAGAGCACAACAGCGCTACTTCCCGATAGTCAAACGGGCTTTTTAGACACAAGATATTTAATGACAGAATAAACTTTACCACGACATTTGGTGTGTGTTAAGGGAGACTAACTTTCCTCAGTCCTCAGGGGTATCGGTGCATCTTTGGCCGACCTCAGGTAGGAATATCTAATCCTATCTGGAGTTGATCACAGATGTCCATGGGCGGCAGTAGAAGCTTATCATCGGGTGGAAAGCATGCTTGTACGAATATTACTTAAAATACTTTAAAAGTTTATAAAGTTGTACATTTACTTTGGCCTCTTAAACAATCGGTAGCATTACCATGAGTTGGCATAGAAACGCCACTATAGAAATGGTAAATAGAAAACTATTGTCATTTTGCTAGTGAATAACATAACTACTATCGTTACGGTATTTCTTGACAACGTCTGTCAAATTAATGACTCATGGGACCGAATTTGTATGGCAATAGATCATAATGACATTCGCTAGCGATTTGATTTCGATAGGTTTTTTACGTATCGAGTTACGTCACTACGGATTTTAGTTCTACGAGTAACCACCAGAGGCGCTGTACAATTTTTCATACATTTATTTTACGCAGTCGCTAGCGAGTAATACTTTTGTAAACTCATGGTAGTCCTACAGAACTTAACTATTACTTAACGTATTATAACTCTGAGTTTTTTGATAAGATTTAATTAACAAATATCCTTGAATATTGATAAACTTTATCGCTAGTTCACGTTAGACGTCAGTGTTATTGAAATAAATGTCAAAAAGGAGGTTCTACATATCACATTATGTAGACTACAAACATACACTTACTTATAAAGAATTACTAGGAATATAAGAGGTAGAAAAAAACGTCATTACTCTTAACTGCCGCATCTATCTCCTCTGAACTGGTTCTGACTAGATACAACCCCTGTCACCCTTAAGGGGTCTTAAGGGCACTCTGAATAATTGAAACTAGGGTTGCCATATAGGTCACTAGTGCAGGTATGGAGGGCTTGAAGGGTAGTGTTGACGCCTAAGGTGTAACTTTTGTTTGAAGCATGCATCTATGTATATTATGTATGTTTATGTTGTGGTAGGGTTGGTTTTTTATTGAGAACGGTTTTTATATAAAATATTCATTTTATTTTCAGCCAGCATATCATAAGTTGTCATAAGGTTCTTTTAAACCATTATCGCGAAAAATCGGTGCCTACACCGAAAAATATACTAGGTAATTATTTATAAAGAAAATCATTTATATGTTCTAGATATAATTAATATAATTTTGCAACTTACTCTACTTAAAATAATAACAGATATGTTTCTACCCATAGGAATATTTACGAATATATATAAGTGATCCTTTTAGTAAAAGACTATTGGAGTACTTCTAAGAGCTGATAGGTAGACTGGGATTACTTAAGGTATATACAATTTTGTATATAATTTGAAATATATGTTTTTTAAAGATGAAATCCTTCGCTGTTCAAAAACCATTTTTAGTTGGAGGGTCTTCCAATTTAGACCTCAGGTCTAACAACGCAACATCGAATTCAAATATATTTCATGTTGAACATATCCTTATAGGCGGTAGTAATTAGTAGGAATGTTGTATACGTCAATTTGGTAAACAGTATATATTTTTCTTACTTTCTATCTTAAAAAAGATACCTCAAGAGACACCTCACCCGCGTTGTCTAGATAAATAATCGACAACAACTCTTCAATTATATTCTTATCTCCGAAAAACTAATCCAAGACAAAGCCTAATGGATAAACGAGTAATTAATGATGGGGTGGATTAATATAAGAGTCAAAAGGCGAAAGATGTAGAACAGAGGAATGAGATGTCACGCCGTAATCGGATGGTCGGACGTGACACTGACAAATAGATCGCAAGACACTGGGGTAAGACACAAGTGGTAGCGTTACTGAACATTTGTCTACCCATTACTATCCCATAGTTGGGCATAGGTGTCATCTCATAGTGATAATTTATAATACGCACATAATTCTAAGCAGTTAGACTAGGTCAATGCTGTATTTTACGATCAAAAATCTTTCTCCATTCATAGCCCCGCGCCAGAATTCTTTGTGACGTCAGCACCCAGATGGGTGCACAAGTACTATACACAGAATTCAATTAACCGAACCCGAAATTCTTTGTATGCTGGACATATATAATATACAATATGATTCGGAGTGGACAGAATTTTGTAAAAAATCTACGTTGTCGCTTATGAATTAGACCATGTTTTACATAGACTAAAAGATTGTGTAGATGTCTCGGTTACTAATAGGCTCAGAGATGATTCCGAACGCGCACTCCAATTAATTGTTTTGTTTGGGATGAGTCAATCAGGATTTACGCTTATTTGATATTGTTATTTAATTTGATTTGTATTTTATTATGCTAGAGGCTTAGTTTTAAAATATGATCTGTTCCTTAATGTGTAAATGAAATGTACTCGATTTTAACTCTTAAATTTATCTCTTTTTATTTTCATCTATTTATATATCTTTACCTTTATTGACATAGGTATTACAAGAATCTGTAATTAATTAAATGTTATCAGTGATGATATCGTTACAAAGAGGGTTTCTATTATTATTTAAAATTAAAATGCCTACCTCCTCGAAAATTTAACAGAAGGTCATTTACAGAATACCTTAGGATCAAATCAGTTGTTTTATGCAAGAAGTATAACAGTTCTATTTAAATTATCAAGCTATATTAAGATATGCTTCCAGAAAAATAATATGACTTATTAAATTTATTAACAGTTTTATATTCACATAGTTCATATCAACTGGAAAAATAAATGTAACCAAGAATTGTATCTTTTGCATAATGCTATTAATTTATTTAAATTACTTGCGAGTTCGAGCCGAAAAAGCGCCAAATTAGAATTAAAAGCGGCTTAATTTTTCAAAGCGAAATACATAATCGAGCAACGGGGGCATTATGCAAAAGGGAGCCATCAGAAAAACAAAAAAGACAATATTTATTTCCCATACGTTTCATTTAACTGAGCGGTGGCCCAAATGAATGCAAATTTACTTCGCAAAAAACTTATTTGCATAAACGCTCAATATTAGATGTTCATACGCGTATGAAAACGATTAGGACGGCTCGTTTGAGGTTGAACTGATGTATTTTGTTTTTACTTATTTAGCATGTTTTTCTTCGGTTGTATTTAGCAATGAGCATGAAAAGAAAGAAGGAAGCGGTAGCCTTTTGGTTGAAAAGCCTCTCAATCACGGTGTCCCAAGTTCTGATCTCAGGCACGAGCTTTCGATTTCGAAGTTATGTAAATTATTACTCATTTAAGGCAAATATCCTAAAACAAATTTATATATTACGCTATAAATTCTGGCTTGGCTGAGGCTTCTGTATCAAAAGGTGTGCATGTCCTAGGATCCAATATTGTTATTATACAAGAAGTACTAAATTAATTAAAATGATTTAGCTTAATATGCTCCCAGAAAAATAATATGACTCATTATAATTATTAAAAGTTTTAAATTCGTATAGTTCACATCAACTGGAGATGAATACAAGTTGACTTACACCAAAAATCTAAATGTGTCATTTAGGAGTTGGTCCGTAATTAAACAGGAATCTTCTGCGCGAACAAAAAAAGCCTTTAAGAATGGAACAACATGTAATATTGACGTAATTTCAAAATTACTATACTATTTACATTTCTTTATTTTCTCGATGACAGATCGACGTCCATGTAAATTTGTTTTGTTTACGTTAAAATGTCACACAGATAATCGATTTCGAAGCTGTTGTAAAATAAGTAGGTATAGGTAGGTACTCGACAATGAAACGAAATAATATAATATAAGCTTAGCAGTATCAACGTCAGTAAATTGTCTTAATTTTCTTACAGCGTAAGCTTTGTTGTATTTGTCTTTGTTCAAAACACATATAATAAATATATGCGATCGGTATCATTGCTTATTTGGTCACAACACTACAAAGAACTGTCAAGAAAATAAAGAAATGAAATAGTATAGTAAAATACTTCAGTTATTTATTGGCCTTGATAGGACATATGAGTAGCTTCAAAAAGCAAGATTTGTATTCAAAACTGAATTTTGCGGCACTCAGTTCAAACTACTCGTTCTGAAAATACGCTATAACTTCAAGACTTTCCTTACACGGTATCGCAAAAATGCACTCAGAATATCGGAAAATAATTTTGAAATGAAATTTTATACGCGGATTAGACCGGCAGGTGGTGAAGGCTTCCATCGAATGCAGATGCACTGCAGCACCTGCTGTAATGCAATCCACTTCGGAGAAAATTAGGAAAATCGAGAGGAAGCGAAAATGAAAAAATGGAAAATCACCAATCTGGCGGAAAACGAATAACGTTGAAAGCAATATGACTTGTTTTGCGGATGAAAATCGATTTTCACTACAAAGTAAAAAAAAGTTCATCGTAATACTGAATATTTTTTTTTTAAGTTCTAATAACATACGTTACTTTCATTATGTTCAGAGTATATTCGTCATAATTAATAACCGGGATGGAATCTTCCTACATCACAGTCCATTATTATTGCGTTTAATATGCACATGACTTTAAGAATCCAGAGGTGCTCAGGATTGGAACCCGTACCTTTCAGTTTCTGCACTCTAAAATAGGTATATCTATAATGCTAGGCTTGTTAGGTTACAGGCCTATGTCCTGTCTAATGACGGCATAAATGTACCTTAATATTATAAGGATCACCATCATCATCATCAACCCATTATTGTCCCACTGCTGGGCACGGGTCTCCTCTCAGAATGAGAAGGATTAGGCCATAGTCCACCACGCTGGTCAAGTGCGTATTGGTAGACTTCACATACCTTTGAGATTCTTTTTTTTGTAGGATTATAAGGATGAATCAAAACGTTGAACGAGTGAATATTTAAACTTATAAACAATCTATAAAATTCTTATAAATTCAATTGGCAGCAGCTTTTATTAGCCATACGTTCCGAAAGGTTTATCTCGAAGTGCATAGCTGTGTAGAAACGGCGAGAATAATAAAACCTATACAACTTTTATTACTCCACAACCTATAAATATTTAGAACGGTCCAAATATGCATGCGACGTCCAAGATATTCTTCGGATAAAATTGGACGTTTCGTAGACGTGTCACATACCTAGTATGAGTATGTTATGAATATACTAGCGATATATAAGCGTAAATGAATATATATTTGATATTTTATTTATAATATAAGAGTAGTAGACGAGCATGCAGTTCACCTGATGGTAAGTGGCTGCTGCAGCCTATGGACATCTGTGATCAACCCCAGATAGGATAAGATATTCCTACCTGAGGTCGGCCACAGTTGCGCCGCTACCCCTGAGGACTAAGCTGGAACGCCTCGTCAAAGTATGTCTCCCTTAGCACACCCTTCAAACCAGAAGACAGCGACGCTTAACGCTGTTGTTAGGCAGAAATAGGTGTGGCGGTGGTGCCGCCGGAGTTGAACCACACAATGTTCTACCACCTTCAGTTGAGACTAGGTCTGCCTAACAACAGCAGCTGCTGTGTTCTGGTTTGAAGGGTGTGGTAAGAGAGACTTTGTGTGGCACTTTTCCGAGGCATTTCAGTTTAGTCTTCAGGCGTAGCGCATGTCGACGACTTCGGGTAGGTAACTGGCGTTGATTACAGAAGTCCATGGGCGGTAGTAGCCACTTACCATCACATGGACTGCATACTTGTTTGCCATCTCAATATAAATAATCAAATCAAACAATATCATATGTCACTAAAATTATGTGAGAGATCACTCATTTAAAAGTGGAAGTAGTTAATAATTGGTTCCAGAGTTATAAAATCAAGATCAAGATTACTAACAAATTAAATCTATAAAAATATTGTCAAAATATATAAATAACGGCCACATTGAAGATATCGTGAATTTCATGAAGCTTTCCTGTTTTCTCGGAGGTAAAATAAACAAAATTTTAAAAAGGTTTATATTATTTTTATGTCTTGGTAATGAAGAAGAAAATAAAGTGAAATTGAACTAATTAACCTTACATTTTAATTACATTTATAACTTTATATAAATAAATCAGTGCAATACAAAAAAAAAAAAAAATATAAATAAAACACTATAATTTTCTACATCAATAAATTAAAAAATAAAATGCAGTCAAGGAATGTTTCCGCCCGGGGTCGAACCGGGGACCTTGTGCGTGTGAGGCACACGTGATAACCGCTACACTACGGAAACTATGTTCGGCTCGTTCGAAAACTTGATCTCTATCAGAATAGAACAATAACAGTTAGTTAAGTAATATCGTATTAAAAATACTATTCGATTTCAGTTTACTACCATTGTAATGTAGAACACAGATTTTGACTATTTCTACCTAATAGGAGCGCTTTGAAGCATTGTGTTCTGATTTTAAGAGTGTTGTAAGGAAGATATATGCTTTTCCGAGGCTTTCCAGCTTAGTCCTCAGGGGTAGCTAATCCTATCTGGGGTTGATTACAGAAGTCCATGGGCGGTAGTAGCCCCTTATCATCAAATTGACTGCATGCTCGTTTGCTATCTCAATATCACAAAAAAATAACCAAATCTTGTATTAAAACCGTCGAGGAATTATTAGTTAGTTGTGACGGATATCATCATGTACTTCTATACTATATCATATATAATTGTCATTAAAATTATTTGAGAGACCACTCATTAAAAGCGGAAGTAGTTAAAATTTTATTCCAGAATTCTAAAATCAAGATCAAGATTACTAACAAATTAAATCTATAAAAATATTGTAAAAATATATAAATAACGGCCTCATTGAAGATATCATGAATTACATGAAGATTTCACGTTTTCTCAGAGATGAGATGAACAAAATTTAAAAACGGTTTTATTATTTTCATGTCTTGGTAATAAAGAAGAAAATAATATTAAATTGGAGTAATTACCGGACCTTATACTTTAATGCTTTATTAATTATATGTAAAAATGATGGCATTAAAAAAAGAGAATAATTATTATTAAAAAAAAAAGACAAACCCGCTGAGTTTCTTACCGGATCTTCTCAGTAGAGGTCGCGTTCGGATCCGGTAGTAGTTTAAGAAAAATATTGTACCTGACAATTTGTAAGTGCCGTCGTTGGCCTATACAAAAATAAATATATTTCATTTCATTTTATTTCAATTACATTTATAATTTTATAAAAATAAATCAGTGCTATACAAAAAAAATCTTTAAATAAAAATATAAATTAAATACTACCAAATGAACACTATAATTTTCTACATTAATAAAAAAGTGGCATTGATTAAATTCATGTTTCCGCCCGGGATCGAACCGGGGACCTTGTGCGTGTGAGGCACACGTGATAACCGCTACACTACGGAAACTATGTTCGGTGTGGTTGAAAACTTGATCTCTATCAGAATAGAACAATAACAGTTTCTACAGTAATATCAGTTAAAAATTGTTGGATATTAATAATATTATTGTAACGTGTAGTCCAGGAGCTGACTGCATTATAATTACGCTTATTTGATTTAAACTGTAAATATTTTTTCATATAATTAATTATGAATAAATAAGTATGTTCAGCTGCCTACCAAAATTGAAGTAAACTAAGTATTTTGTATATTACTTGTTTGTAAATTATCTTAAACTTTAATTTATATTGATAATCTTTAAAAGTATGTTAAATTAATAAAACAATGATTTAATTTGAATTGCAAATTAAGTATAGAGTTAATAAAAAATATTTTCGTGTTATTCGGATTTTAAAATAAATTACAGCGATTCGCAATAAAATATGGATTGATATTCAGATGTTTTACAATGTGATTACAGATGTGACATTTGGGTTGCAATGACCAGTGACCGTCAGAATGGCCGGTCACTACCCATATTTTACATCGAAATAATCACTAAGAGTTATATATATACTCTCAGTACCTTTAGTATGAGTTTTTACAAAAGTGACTGTTTTAGTATTTGTTTACGTATTTGCCCATACATTTCCAATCAGTGCCCTTAGCGGATTGTATCAGAACTGATTGGAAATATAGGGAAAATACTTAAACAGAAAAGAATAATAATCAGTCATTTTTGTGAAAACGTAAAAAATCATACTAAGGGTACAGTGATGGATGGTTAATAAGTAATGGATCTGCCACTTCCATTAAATAAAAATATAGTTATTATAGTCATGTTTTACCATTCATTACCACAATTTCCATAAAAAGCACTTTACCCTTCTTTTTCCACCCTAATACGAAATTGATTGGTGCTTCGTTGCATCTGTTTCAAATCGTTATAATTTGAGAACATTAGTAACCTATCACTTTAATGTATTATGACTTTTTATTAAATTAAAATAACAAATGAGCATACAGTCCACCTGATAAATAGTAAATTATTGCCGATTATAGAACATCATCATCATCAACCCATTACTGTTCCACTGCTGGGCATGGGACACTCTCAGAATGAGAAGGATTTACACCATAGTCCACCGCGCTGGCTAAGTGCGAATTGGTAGAACTCACATACCTTTAAAAACTATTTTTTAAGATTTCTCAGGTACGCAGATTTCAGTTTAAGCAAGTAAAATAATTCATAGTAAAATAATTCATTTCTAATATGCATATAACTGAAAAATCAGCGAAGCGTGTGATTTGAACCTCGGACCCCTCGATCAAGAGGCCGCGTTTCTTAACCACTATGCTGTCACTGCTCGTCACAGTGTAAGTTCGTTTTCTTAAAGAAAATCAATAAAAATAATAATATAAATTAATTAATCCTATTGAAAACTAGTTTATATGTTTCTGTGTAGGAATAAACGGATCATTTAAACGCAAACGTCTTACAAAAAACAATAAAAATTAAGTTACTTGGTTGTAAATACGTTGCTAACAACTTTACGTACTTACGTTTAATATATGTGAAATATTCAAACAACATTAGCACTTTGACCACATCCAAAATTGCTCCCGTTAACCCTGCAAATGCATTCGACGGGTCTTAATGACTTCGGGTTCTAGTTTAATTTAATATGAACTTGCAACAAGACGCTGGCCTAAGACGCAAGTAATACAATGGGGTTGTACAGACCCGCGACTTGCCGGCATATTAAGATTTTATCTTTGTTCTTGATGTGTTATTATTTTTAAGGTTTAAAAATTATACGTTTCATTATTTAATTGCATATATTTTTATGAAATAAGTATTAGAAGTTATTAGTAAAAGTTTTAATAGTAGAAATAATAGTAGACATTCTTCTGTTTTTTTTAATTGGAAAGAAAAGTTTTGCCTGTTGTATAGTTTATGCATATACTTTAGTAATGCTTATTCTTCCTTTAAACCAAGTTATTTTATTTTTTTAAAACAATACGTATTGGCTTTTAAAATTATTTTTGTGGTAGAACTGTTATGCGACAAAATAATCGTAAAATCGCAAGTGTGTACATACGTTTACAAAGTGATTTCATGTGGTGTCGCGAGCAGACGGCACGGTAATGTGCGGTAGGATTAGAAGGAGACGTCAACAATACTGAGAATCTTTGGAATAATAGCAAATGGAGCTTGAAGAATAGTTTTATAAACCTATACAATAACAAAGAATAACATGAATAGAATAGCTTGAATAGAAGAGGAAGAATAGAATAGAGTAAAGAAGACAAGAATAGTTGGATGTGATGAAAGTTTAATGAATGAAAGTCTTACAGAAAAGCTTATTTGAGACCTTAAATATTTGGAATACAGTTATAATGAAAATTGAGACAGTTTTATCGTTTGTAACAATGGCTATTGTTTTGTTTTTCTTTTTAATTGTATTTAAAGATATATGCTATTGCATTAAAACTGAACAAAAAGTAAATATAAATTTATGTTAGGGTAAATATTAGTAATATCTGTGAATTTAAAAAATAACATGTTTACAAATATAAAATACTCACTTTTAAAGTCTGTTAAACAAATAATTTAGAAGTAATCATTTGAAAACATGTATAACTGTACATAAATACTATTGTGTCTGAAACTAGTGTAACCCATAAAAATAATTACATTCTTCATAATTGTCAGCATAACCACCCTCAATTACGGTCCACTAATTAAAATTTAAAGTAATATCAGTCCACAAATTAAATTTGTGAACACCATCTGCGTTAAAGGGTTAAATCGCCGATGACTCCAAAGAAGTAACTCAGTTAAACATAATTTGATTATGAGTGAATTGTAGCGGAATTTGTTTGAATGACACCTCTTTAACCCTTTACTGCTACTTCAAATAGATTGACTTAAACATTTTATTCAGATTACCTACCAAATAAAAAATAATTTAGTCGTAGTTTATCTATAAGTACATACTTATTATAAGTGTAATTAAATAACAGTCATTTACAAAAATACATAAATTATAAAGATTTTACTAAAAGTATAATTATTTGATTTTGCGTATGACTTAACGTACGAGTAGATGAGGACTAAGAGAGGTTTTTTTGAAGATTTTTTTTATGTAAAATGTATACAGTAAGTTTTAGGCTGGATTTGTTATATTTATATTCACACGTTACACCATTTTTTATGAAGTTTTTAAAACTTTGTTAAAAATATACTCGTGCACACAAATACAAGTTACAAAATTGATATAAAAGATAGATAGATAGATAGATAGATATTCACACTTTATAAATCTCTTATACGCAGCGGCCTTGAATACGCATCTCCTGTATGGAACCCGTCGTATAAAGTCCATAGCGACAGAATAGAACGCGTCCAACGAAATTTTACTAGGTACTTAGCATACAAAGATCGAAATTGTCCCTATCGCGCCGATTACAATACAAGACTTTCATATTTTAACTTAGAATCCCTTGAAAAGAGACGAAAAATCAATGATCTCAAAACACTTCATAAACTGATTCACGGTCTACTAATATCTCCAGATTTATTAAGCCTCATTAATATAAAAGTCCCCCGGTCCATACCTAGATACCCACTCAACAAAGTTTTTTCCTTAAGCGACTGTAGAACGAATTTAGGCTCGCATGCCCCTTTAAACAGATTTATGCAAACTTACAATAACATCAGTTTTAACAGCGATGTGGACATTTTCCACACTGACAACATAAATCAATTTATAAATCATTGTTGTATGCATTTACAATAGTTACAATAGTTGTTCGTTTTTTTTTCTTTTTCTTTTTTTTAATTCCAACTTAGATGTGAAATTACTAATTTGATATTTTCTCTTTTAATTTGTTTTTTATTATTCTATGTTATATTATAACCTAACCTACACTTCGTTGTTAAGCTATAATACGATGAGTGTTGTATATACCTGTAATGGCGAATCACACTGAACCAAACATATTGTAATATTAATATTAAGGAATGTCTAGTGATAAGTCGATGGTGTATCTAAATCAATAAATAAATAAAATAAAAATAAATATTCTTTATTGCACACTTCAACAGAACATAACAATGATATACAATTTATAGTTAATCGTAGACAAACCAACGAAACCAGACGCCGCCAAAAATATAACAAAACATTAAGCGGCGAAGGTTTGAATTTTTCAAACGTCCAATCTGCATTATCTGTTCGGATATAAAAGTAAAAACGTAACATAGACGGAGGAAATGCCTTTGTATTTGTCAATGTCACGTTCCCAATGGTTCGCGACCGTAATATTGTAAAAAAAATTGGCAAAGTGCGACTCAAACACATATTGCGGGTTCTGTACCACCATTTACTTTTTTGTTTTTTTTTTTAGTATTTGTGGTCATAGAAATAAATGCTTTGTGAAAATGTGCAGATTTGTCCACCTATTATGGTCTATTGAATCGTAATAGGTGGACAAATCTAAAGCGACATATCGGTTTCTTGTATGGCGAATTCTATTTATTTTGAAGTTTTTTTTTTTTTAGTTTATGTTATTATAGCTGCCACCGTTACACAAACTCCATAAAAAGTGTCTCCTTATTAAAGTTTTTACAGCGGAGGCTTAGTAATAAGTTTACGTTTTTATCGTTTGGGTACGGACCCCTAAAAAAAATTCGTGACATTTTTTTCACAAATGAACCGTGTCGCTTCGCTCTTATTAGATTAACAGGACGATTTGCAATTCTGTATGTTACATACATGTTTATTTTACGGAAATGAATCGCAATGTTGTAGGGTCGTATTGTTGACTCGGCATAATGTATTTATATCTGGCGTTTGATGTTTCGTGCGCGTTTTGGGGTTAAGTGTTCTTAGAAGTAGATATTAAATACATTTTGACGGACGAAAACATGAATTATTGTTTTTTTTTTGTTAAAAATGCTGTAAACAGATACTTAAATTTTATTAATTTCTTGTATGAATACTGCAAACGAGTTTGTATTTCACCTGATGATAAGTGGCCGTTACACATAAACATCTAACCATCTTCTTATAGAATAGGGGTTTTATATGATCACAGACGTGTTCTTATTCCAGAAGAAGCTTCAATTATTTTTTAAACTTCAGTTAGTGTACCTCTATCTCATTTCAATTATGCTGTGTATGAGTAAGCTCCTTAATAGTATTAGTAATTGTATATTGTATTTATTTTTTATTATTATGATTTTAATTGATATCTACTAATTACGCCATTGTGTAACTATGTTAATACCACAATAAGTTAAAGCAAAGTATGTTACAATTAGATGAGGCTTGCAAAAATCCAATTTGCCGAAATGACAAAATAAGATTCTTGTACCTTAGGACACATATCAACAGAGATTTTTACCTTATTTGGCAAATAAAGACGTTTGATTTGATTTGATTTGTTATGCCATAAAATAATGAAGTAAAACTAATTGTGTATTTATAGAGACACTTAACAATAGCTACATCTCCCACTATCAATACAAATGCTAGAAATAATAACCACTCATAAGTGACAAAATCCCCGCAGCGGGTCACGTGTCGACTTGATTAGTTCGCTGATTCATTGTATTCGAAAACATTTACTAACTACCCCTGTAATGGATTTCAACCCCTATCCCAAAAACTAAGAGTTCAAATTTGCAACGTATAATGTACAACATCTGCATGTTTTTCGAAAAATTTTATACAGAAAGTTTTGTCAGAGAAAACTATGTCTTCGAGCATTGGTGTAGAGTTATTTTTCGAATATCTTACATGTCTCTACTGTTTAAATGAATATAGAGTATATGTGGTTCAAAATAAGGCAGATTTTACGTTAAAACTAGTTCTAAGATGGTAGAGTCCTAATCCTATGCTTACAATCGAATTAGTTGACCGCCCGCAGTTTTTGCTACTCAACACAATGGGTTCTTTGAAATAGGAGTGTGTCTCGCGAAATTACCCCGTCGTGTGTCTTGATCCTTTAAAATAAGCTTTTCATTGTATTTCCACGGATAGTGTTTGAGATAATCGAAATTGGAAATATTGGAGAGAAAACATAGCTCTGTTGTTTGTTTTTAAACGTTAAGTAACGTCAGGGTAGGTCGCTTGGATTGATAAGCGCTGTAGTGACACGTATACTCTTCCATATAAATTAGTTTTTATCAAAGGATTCTTGTCGAATTTCGTAAAAGGCCTTATGGATAGTTTGAAAACATCTGATACAAGAATACCACTAACTAGTGCCAGATTAAATTTTTTTAAGCTTCTGAAACTGTGGGTAAGCTGAAGCAAACTGAAGGTCATTGATTTATCAGTGGGACATGTAAAGGGTTGAAATCTATATAAAGTCGTTTTATACACGGTTTATTTTATACTTACTATCTTAGTTTTGTTTTAAGCAAGTCGTATACAAGTCGTAACAAAATAATAAAATATCAATCAACATAACCCAACCTAACCTCACCCGTCGCGCCTTTCCAACTTCAATTCAAAATTTCATACATACCAAGAACACGGTGCTAAATTGCAATATTCCCAATGCAATTGAATTAAGGATATAATCCGCAATCCAGTTCCCCATACCACGGGATCTGCGTGCGTTTTATGTGACATTTCGCAATATCTGTCAAAACCTAATACGCCGAAATGTGGAGTGATGAGATGACGTCGCTTGATGACTTCACGGGATCTGTTAAGATTGTGCTCCAGGACAAGATACATCTCTCAAATATATATCAAGGATAAATAATTAGCTCTAATGAAAGTGAGTAACGCTATATTAAAAATTGATTGTTGAAACAAAGTAATTATAACAAATAATTATAAAAAATAAGTGCTTAAAAATAATTAACTAAAAAAGAAAGTAACATACCTTTGGTCACTCTCCCAATTTAGTGAAGTGCAACGACACCTGATACTACATATGTTAAAATATGATGTCTGGTTTGTAGTGCGTGCGAAGAAATGACATGTATATTCATAATACTCATACAAACGCCTGAAACACATGCAATTATGTCTCCTTACGATGTTCCTTGCATTATAATGTACAACAAACAACACCTCATATTTATAGAATAATCCTGTAGACTAAGTATATATCCAATCATTCATATATTAAGTATATTTTATGTGCTTTGTTATTAAATAGATTACGTTAAATATAAAAAAAGGTATTTTAATTTAATAATTTTATTTAAATAATAACGATATGTAATCTAACAACTCCAAATTAAATTAATAATTTACACAATAATTTTAAAACTCATTTACATACATATTATCGCTTAAAGTATGCACCACCTCTACCGGGTTGAAAAGGACCCCATCTGCTTTGAAGGGTTAAACTGTAATGCGGCTATTGCGAATAATGAGAAGTGTTTAAAGAAATTTACCGCCCCCAGGGTGGTTTTGTCACGTCCAAGGGTTAATATCGTGTGGTAACGTTTCGTGAAAATTTTAAATATATTTTTCCCTTTTTCACATTTTTGTAAATGTTAGACCATTAACAAAGTAATTATTTTAGAATTAAGTTAGCGGTGATAATAAATTGCGATTGTTATCTTAATGATTCTAAAGTTTAGTAAAAATATGATGAAATACAAAAAGTAATTTTCAATTACAAACATTGTCTACCTAATACTTATTAATATTGAAGAGACTCATACGGTAATTATTTTACTATTCTACGTCTATCTCAAAAACAAACTATTACAAAAGTAAATATAAGTATTCGAGTTCTACTGTTCGGGGGTGTCATAACCGCAGTTATAATAACGTGGTACATTTTTACGATCTTTTTTACGACGCAATCTTCGTAAAGGATTAGTCCGGGTGAATTAGTAATACATCCATCAAGACTGGTTATATATAGTTTGAATGTAGAATTTACTTAATACTTGAACAGTTATGCTCTGTAAGTTTGTATTATTCGGAATGAAATGGTATCAAATATTACAGTTTTATAATATCAGAGTAGCCACTTACCATCAGGTGCATGCTCGTCTATGATGTCCATCTGGCAAGTGGCTCCTGCCGCCTATTGAAATCTGTAATCAATCCCAGACAAGATTAGAATCCTACTCGAGGTCGAACACAAATGCGTTGCTATGCCTGAGGACTAAGCTGGAATGCCTCGAAAAAGTATGTCTACCTTACCCCTTTCAAACCGCAACACAGCAGTGTTTAACACTGCTGTTTATAATAACAGCAGTGACACTGCTGTTATTAGGCGGAAATAAGCGTGGCGGTGGTGCCGCCGGAATTGAACCACAAAGAGTTCTTTCTACCTTTAAAACTACATTACTTGGTCAGAAAGGCAAAGTGGGACTTCTATGAAAAGGGTTTCAGATTCGATCTCCAAGCCAGGAAAATATTTTAAATTATTAATAATCTTTGTTCTGGTCTGTATACCTGTCGTTTTGTTTATAATGTTACATTATATTATAATTACCTAAGGGTATCCCCACATACATCGACGCAACATCGGTTCCAAATAATGCATTTGCAAATACACAAATATAATAATATTAATATACATGTGTAATGTTCGTGAATGAATGATAAACTCCTCCCGGGTACCAATTATTATATAACTTCCTATTATATTTTTACTACTAAATGTATAAAAACTTTCAAACTGGAGGTAAATTCTTTATGTTAAGCCCTGCTGCTTTCCGGTTTGAAGGGTATATGAGACTTATTAATCCGAGTATAGTTTTCAGGGGTAGCAACGCACCTGTGGCTGACCTCAGGCCAAACCACAAAATAAGTTTGATTAAAGCCGACCTTGGTTGTCAGTAACCAGTTACTATCAGATGGAATGCACGCTCGTTTATCTTAATATAATAAAAAAATAATCTTTCGTTAGGACTAATCACTTTGTACAAAAAATTATATATTACTAGCTGACCCGGCAAACGTTGTGTTGCCATATAAATAAAAAAATGTTAAGGGTGTTATATCACTTAGGGATATGAAAATATATATAGTAGCCGATTCACAGACCTACTGAATGTACATATAAAATTTGGTGAATATCAGTAAAGCCGTTTTGGAGGAGTACGGTAACTAACATTGTGACACGAGGATTTTATATGTAAGTCTTTTGTAATAATTATATACGTGTGCATTAATAGATAAATAAAATACGTTCAAATCGTATCGACAGGTACCTACGATACAATACAAACTCTACGGTTATAAGTGTGTGGCTACCCCTTACTGAGTCTCTACCAGTCTCTACCACTTAACCAATTAAGCCCGCAGGCGTATCTATGATCTGTTTGAGGAAGCATATTAGATAATGTTTGCAGATAATCCTAAACATCTTACATATGCATAACTAAGTGTAGGTAATGTTTCATTTACCTTGTTTCATGTAATGTTCTCAAAATTTTGAATACATGTAAAGTAATATAATGTCTGTTTATTAATAATCAGCAAGGTTTTATATACATGTAGCGATGTAGATTTGACCTTAAATTTCGTCTTTCTAAATAAAATACTTAAATGCATATTAGTTTTTAGTTTTAAAGCTCGTTTTAAATTTGCCATAATATTTAAAAAAATAATGAATACATTATAAAACTGCTGGTTGTTTAATTTGGCATACTTACTCACAAAAATACACATTATTAAAATATATATATATATATATATATATATATATATATATATATATATATATATATATATATATATATATATATATATATATATATATATATTATATATATCAAATGAAAAGATCCCTAAAATGTTGTTCTTTATTAATAATCTAAGCGATTCACTTCTCAAACCAAAAAATTGCGAAAATCTTTGATATACATAAATGAGGATTTGGGGAGTCCTCGAAGTAAGCTATCATTGCGTTATCAATATTATAATTGAATTCACAAATAGGGTGCCAGTCAATAAATAATTTTGACTTTGATGGATAGATTTGTCCAGTCACCCTATTGAGCTTTCATATAATAATTTCTTAACCTTATTCGTCGGGAGTAAGGTTCAAAATATTTGATAAAGTTTTGTAATGCAATCCAATTTGATACTAAATTTTATTTTGACAATTCATTTATCTAAATAATATTGTAATGCGAATAGGCGAGATTAATTTGTCTTTTTTATAAAATTTGAAGTATATTTTTGGAACAATAAATGAATAATAAAGATAAGTGTTTAATTTTTAAATGGCTTATTGATAAAATGTGTTTTTATTATACCCTAGAACTTTTGAAACATTAGCAATAAAATATGATAAAAAAATATGATTACAAGTTCTTTACTACACAAATATAAAAAATCCCATCCAAATACCCACAACCAAACTAAAAATCTAAATTCCTCGACTTGGCCAATAATCGAAACTTAGATATATTTATATATATATATATATATATATATATATATATATATATATATATGTATATAATTTATTCACTTTATTCACTCACAGCCCCACACTAGGATTCCCTGAATAGTGGGTGCCATGAATACACCCGAAGACGAATACAAAAACACCCAGACCCAGAACAGATATCATAATTCATTATTCAGATACTCGTATCTGTCTGGCCGGGGATCGAACCCAGAACCCTTTGCGCGTCAGACTGGTATGGTAACCGCTTCGCCACACGGGTGGTCGTTATAGTTATAAATATTAAAATTCGACAGATAATCAAACAAGAGTCAAAAGCATCAAATGGACCTCAAAGGACACAACCATTATACTTAAATAAATTCTCAACCGTATTCCAAGTGCCTTATAATACAATTTTGTATACTCATAGATCTACTTATAGTGGTCAGTATTAATACACTGTTAAACATGTATGGTATCCCAAACAAATATGTCTTTTGAATGGAAAATTCAGTTTATAAACATGATTTGTGTGAATAAATGAAGCGAATCATGTGGGGCGGTTTGTTTGTAATTGGTTGGTGTGGTGAAGCAGTTAAATGTCATCACCATGACCTACTAGTGTACCACTGTTGGACACAGCGGATTTCCTCTTAGAATGGAAAGACCATTAATCGTAGAGTTTGTCGAGTACGAACCCAAAATCGATATCACAATAGCATACATGTAATGAGATAATAATAAAGTTATATTATGGCAAAATCCAACTTAGTACGTTTGTGTTCAAAATTAGGTTGGACACTTGCCTTGGATGTCTGAATTTATTTACAGGAATCTCTATCATACCATAACAGTCAGGATATAAGGATTAGCGAAATATGCAGAAAGGAGTTACGAGGCCGATTTTGACAAAAACTAAAACTGCATCACTAGTTTTTTAAAATATCTTTTTCCTTAGCCGGGAATCGAACGAGTTCATTTTGAAAAAAAAATACACCCTCCAAATATTATTCCAATATATGATAGTGTCGCTTATAAGGATCAAATTCTGGGAAGTAATGATAAATGACAAACTAAAGGAAAAGTCTCAATTTTAAGAAAATGCATAATTTTTCATATTAATTTGGCAGTTAAGTTTCCGCCATTCATTAATTTAAACATTTCGCGTATTAACATTTTTTTGGTCTAATATTTCAAATCATTCGTTTATTCTTTTGAAGTTTTACACGTCATCTTTTTAACACCTTCCTTCCTACTAACAGTAGTTATCGGTGTAAACTGTAAACTGAGTTTATATCGTTATCCCAAGACGAAGTGCTCTTATCTGTCTCGATGCAAATGTCTTCGCAACTCAGCTCCTCAACACTTTGACATTCACATTACATTAGCTGAAGTTACGTTCCCTTCCTAATGTATGGTGATTTTGTTTCAATGTACAGACAGTGACGTTGCTACAAACATTTTCGTTGTACATGTATGATTTTATTACGCTTTACAAGGTAATCGTAGCATCCGAGGAGAATTCAAATTCAAATTTACAAAATATCTCTTTTTGAGTGTCAACAATCTACCACCGCTTCGTAATTCTCTAGTATTTCTTCGTGGAGGAGTTTTTCGACTAATTTTAGTTTTAGCAGTAGTTAAAATAACCCTGTACTGGTTTAAAGGCTTGGCTAGGGAGACAAGGATAAAAATAATATATTTTTCATTAACCTATTTTAGTCACACTACCGAGCACGTGTTCTCAGAGTGATAATATTGTAGGACATAGTACATTAAAACCACCCGGTGACTTTCCTCAGCGTTACGTGGAGAACTCTTGGATCTGCAATGTTTTCTTAATGGCCTTAAGATCGGATTGCAATTATAGTTAAATTGATTAAAGAAGTCCATGCAACTTGTACGATTTCTTCAGGCTAGCTTTTAACAATAATACAAATATTAGAAAACTTATTAATTTATACCCCAAAAGAACTTATATTAATTTCCCATATTAACAAGACGTGCTTGTGCAAAACATAGGTGTCACTAACAATATTTAACAGCGAAAGTTTTGCGAGAATTCTACTTATATTAGTGTTGTAAGCTCCCTACGAAGCTTAACCAGACTTGTGCATTGCGCATTGCGCGACAAAGACACAGAGTGGCGAAAAATGGAGTTCCAAGGTATTAGTCAAGTGGCAAACTTTTAGGTATCCATAATTTACAAAATGTTCAAAAAATTCTTTTAGATTAACTAGAATTGCGTAAGCCTTTGAGGTATATAAACGCCATGGTTAATAAGTAATAATAAAGCAGCAGATTACTTTATCCCTACCATAAGTGATAAACAGATATGCCTAATCCTTAATGCTTAACGCCTTCCCTAGATTGAAATTTGACAAATTAGGTAGGCTAAAATTAGTTAAAATCATGACACTATTTATAAGCCTATAGCTAAATAAAATATAGCTATTATGACAAAGTATTATTGTGATTGTGATAAACATACTAACAAAATAAATGTAATTGAATTTTACTCAATACTTTGTATTGAACATAAATATTTCAGAATATCTTCTCCATTTATACCAATCAATAGTAATTCACGGATCTCAAGGTATCGCATACTAAAATATAAAACGTGTATCAAAGCACATTTCGATGAGCTCAGCGACTGTATTCCAGTATGCAAAAGTATGATTTATGCATGCGATTTGCAAATACCAATGTTTGGCGGGGTGTTTCCCCATTTATCCGTATGCTACTGGTTCAAATACTAACGAAGACGGCTCGTGGAAAGGCTACCATGTACAAGCAGTTGACACAGAGAAATGTATGGAATCCATTTTTAACTGGTTAAATTAAAAATATATTTTGTTCTCTATCTGGGGTTGATTACAGGAGTCAGTGGGCGGAGGTAGCCATCAGGTGCACTACATCGTCTGCTACTCTTATATTATATAAAAATTCGATTTAAGATATGAATTTTCCCTGAAGTGCAGGTGTAGCTACTTTGAGGACGAACTAAGAACCCGTAAGTACTCGTATATCAACCTTATCGTATTTTAAAACTGAACATGATAGCGCCAAACTGTTGTTATAAGGCAGAAATAGCTATGATGTAGTTGTGGTTAAAATTCAACCACTAACAATACCTTAGTATAGTATTGAATTTAGAAAAAACCGTCCGATATTTCGTTTACAAGTGAGGTACGACTCTTTGTGACATAAGACAGAGTAATATTCAAGGAAAATGCAAACTTTTTCATGGACTGCTCTAATCTGACACATTCGATCTCTGGTTTGAATTTATATTTGGGTATCTTTTTAAATCTAAGGACGAAGTTATTACTCATAATGCTAAAGGTATTTTGGTCTTATTCTTTTCATTTTATTTGATGGTCATGTAAGGTATGTTTGAAGGTGATAGAAGCTTTTATAATTCGATTGTGACGTCAACGACGTACTGCTGTGAAAGTAGAAACACATGAGGTATTTAATTATTTATTCCAGCTGATTTTGTCATTATGGGTAGCAACACGGAACATAACTATGGTCGAAACTTCGACCGAGCAGTGCCAGAGCACTGCAATACTAGTGTGAATATAAATATCAAGCACAGATGCAGTCGTGAGGGGCTATTGATGAAGAACGGATTGACGGATTAGCCACTTGCCCATGTTTGATCTAATAATACCTATAACAGTGTGACTTAAAAAGAGTCACAATATTTTTTTTTGCAATTAAAATAAAAAGAGTTCTACCATCATAAAACCCTTGCACTGTTGGATATAACATGGTATGATAAGGTTAAACATAAAATAAAGCAAAGTAACTTTAATGCGAATTTTATTGTCCGTAAAAAGATTTCCTTGAAGCTCTATTTAAAAAATAGTCACGGAACACCTTTAAAATTTAAACCATAAACGGTGGAAACAGTTTTATGCGCTATAACCGTTTAACGTTCAGTATTTTATATGTCGTTATACACGTGAATAAACTTAATACTGGTTTTCGCGTTAAAAGTTTGCTATCCGATTTATGTCGGATAATGGAGGTAAATTTGTTGCTAATCGCTAAGGATGTTATAGTTTAAACCCGATGTACGAGTATAATAGTATCGGCATCATATTGGTATCGATATCTGTTTGTGATTCAATAAATATTTGTAGTTACAAATAAACCTTTTCCTTTAGAGAAACTTCTGTCATATCTGTAGATCGGACGATTTTGTAAAGAAATAATCAATAATAAGTATCGTTACATAACTATTTTACTTTAAATGGAAAAGTCCTAATACCTCGTAGATGAGTCTACGAAACGTAAGTTTGCTACGAAGAGTTAGCTACGGGTTACAAGCTACGAAAAACAATAGTTACTTAGATTTGTAAATAATGATTCATTATAAATACATATATTGATTCAACCATAGGAAAACACCTTATTTTAGACTACTTAGGTGTAGTTTTCTTACTTTCTGTACGTATCGTTCGATCGATCATAATTATTATTAAGCGACGAAATAAAACGACGTAATTTGCTACGAAATTACAGCTACGATCTGCTACGAAGTTTCAAAACCATATAAAGAGAGATAGTTAAAAACACTTTCTACACTCACAGCCCCACACTAGGATTCCCTGTGTTGTGGATGCCATCAACACACACAACGACGAATACACAAACACCCAGACCCAGAACAGATATCTAAATTCATAATTTATCTAACAGAGTATCGGTATGGCGACCGCTCCGCTATGCGAGTCGTCAAATGTAACTTTTTCAAATGTAAATGTATACTAATTGGTATAAACAATCATGATATTAAATGTATGGATAAATAACGCTATATTTATCTGAAAAAATCCAAATAAAAATATTTTAAACACGAATCCAAATATTATACGGGATCCGTCGTCATCAAACAATAACAGCCCAAGCGTAAAATTGACTGCAAAATGTTTGTCTCTGTCCGAAGGCTAAATTGTAATTGGAACTTTTCGTTTTTATTTTTGAGTTGTTTGTGACATACTCGCTTTTGGCTTTAGGCGGTTTGGGCTTCAGAGGATGGAATCGAGGATTGGTTTCATCTAATAGGGTTAATTTGAAAACTGATAAGATAGTAATATACGTAATGTTATGATAGTGATATAGGTAATTAGAGATCTAATTATAGCCTAGTAAATAACAGCAGTGCAGCGTTGATGTGTTCTATTTTGAAGGGATTAGGGAATGTCTTGTAGGCAGGAAAGTACTTTCTGCATAGTTAAACTATGTCTTAGTTTACGAAGCGGGAGATCCTAATGTTCTAGAGTTTGTAACGCATTTGAGCCTGCATTTTTAATATCCGATTTTATTAGGCTCAATTTCACACGTTTGTAAATGTATAAGGCGTAAGAGCATGCTTGTGTAGAAGGTGCTTATTTACTATTTACCTCACTACGGGTTTTCAGCGTATGTATGTCTTAATAATATGTCTGTAATATATAAGGTGTCGTTAGTCTCATCTAAATTGTAGGAGTGACATTGGCAGTATTTTTGAGCATTCAGGTTTTTAGTTTTAATAGTAATTCTCTAGAGTCTTTAATGCTTAGCTTTCACATATGCAAACACACTAAAGCTGGCAAACCCCAACTCAGGTACGCATAATCGTTGGTATTTCAAATTTTATAAAAAAGAAAAACTACTTATTCCATAAATACTGGAATTTAAATTCCAAATCATTCAAGCCTTATAAGTGAAGGCTCAACCCAATCAACTCAGTCATCCAGTGATCGATTGCGTTACTTACCGGTCTTAACCATGATTTTTCAAGTAATCTTACGAAATTAATTATTCAGATTTCTTTACAATTCTAAGCTTGGATAAGGCGCTGGTTTCATTGAGAACTTGCAACGAGTAGGGATAAATACAATATTGATTTTAAATGTAAGCCTATTTTTATAAAAAGACGCTCTTTATTAAAAAGGGTGTTTTTTTTATACTCACTACGCCTAGGACTCCTTGTGTCGATGGGTGCCATGGACATCTACATTGTCAAATACACAGACTCATAACAGAAATATTAATTCTTCATTTAGATATCTGCCTGGCCGGGATCGAACCCGGCAACCATCAGGCTTTAATTAAAACTGAGTGTAAAATAATAATAAGATAATTGTGAGAACGTATGCAATCTCATTACTATGATCATAAAATGAATTTAGCAGAATACGTGTTTTTCAATTTCCAATTTATATTTTGAGGAGCAGAGTATTCATGTACTTATTGTTAAGCTATTATTATACTGTAGTATTGAAGATTAATAAGAAAAGGTACTTGATTTGTGAAAAGACCAAGTATAGCATCATCAGTATACATTTTCTGTAATTTATTGATAGCATGTCATAAGTATAGTTCATCGTTCACTACTATAAGTGGAACGAGAGCTTCACTATAGTTTTTTCACGTTATTTTGATTTCATAAAAGTGTTTTGACGAAATCATTTATTCAGTTTTTAATATGAATTTCGAAGGTCCACTTACCGAGCGAGTGGATAAGAATTGTGTTGGAGGTAATTAAACGGCTTCCTGTTTTCACGCCTGGCGTTTGATAAGTACTCTTGTTTGCGCCTCGGTGTGACAGGGGTGCTACCCTATTTAGGGTTTAAGTCCTAGCTTATGAGGTAAGGTAAAGATGCTATGGAGCTGTTATGTTCGGAATGGACTTTTTTATTAGAAGGCTTAGGGGCACAATTAGGATATTACTAAGTTTTTGACTACAGTTCTCCTGGTAGTCAGAAAAAATAAGAAAATGTACTTTCAAGCAGTAACGGAAATACCAAGCGATAATTAAGTTAAATACTGGATTGATATTGCAGAAACTTTACAGACTTTTTAATGTTACAACATTTTGAAAGCTTTTTTCTCTTTAATTATCAACACTTTAAAAGCCGTGATAGGCTCAGTAGGTGATAGGCCGTGATCAGACTGAGTTCCTGACTGTTGGACATATGACTTCACTGAAATGAATAAATGAATGAATATAATCATCATTATTTATATTAACGAAGCGTGTACTTTGTACATAAAGATAGAGACATGAATGAATACATTTATATTAAATAAACAATATTCATTGAGTAGCCCCTTGGTAGTTCAACTATACAGCGCGAACATCATTACTGAACTCGCAGATTTTTTGCAAATCGAAATCATTTATTACGTCCATTACAACAAAACAGAACGATTCGACCATTCTATACATATCTTATGTTTTATTCAGTGGACGGTAGTAAATAAGTTTACTTTGGACAAAATGCTCCCAAGTGACACAGATACACGCGAATTACCAACTTAACTTCAACAACTACAAAAATATCGTAACAATCTTATTTCTATGTAATAAGGGTGATTTTAGTGTAGCACACAGTTTGGTAAACGCAAAGTTATTGTGGTATTGGTATTCTTTGCGAGGGAAACCGGCAATTCGTCAAAGTCGCGTATATTTATCGTTTTAGTTGAATTTTATCGAACTAATAGCTTCGGAGATAAATTTACGATTGGATACGGAAGTACGGAAAGGGTTGTTTGTATGTAATGGTATTGATACTATAGATAGTGCTATACGTAATATGGAAACTTATAAAATGGTGAAATTATTTTTGATTAGAGTATAAGAACATTACTGACACCTTTTTTGGATTAAAGCCACAGTGTAGCGCGGGCGTATCTTAGTTTGTAGACTATGGTAAATATACAGATATGATGCGTTGTTACTTAGGGTTCTAATACACATACAGCATCACGCACCGGCGACTGTCGCCAACGTTCATGGACTTTCGCGAGATGTCGCTGGCTACCGCTTCCGACTCGCGCGAACTACCACCGCCTGTCGCTAGTGACTGCTGGGGTATTTGGTTACTGTCGCTCGTGTGTTATCTCCCTTAGTTCTCGTGATGGACAACGTGTGATCCACTTTAGAACTTTAATTCTATTTGAATTTGTGACCAATTATTGTTTTATTTTATAATATAGGAGTAGCAGACGAGCATGCAGTCCATCTGATATTAAGTGGCTATTGCCGCCAATGGACCTCTGTAATCAACCTCAGATAGGACTAGATATTCCTAGCTGAGTTCGGCCACTGATGCACCGCTACCCCTGTGGACTAAGCTGGAACGTCTCAGAAAAGTATGTCTCTCTTACCACACATTACATACAGTATGTACTAAACTGTATGTACACGAGTACATACAGTTTTTATATAATTATCATCTAATGAGCAGGTGTATGTAGATGTTTTAAAACCACATATCTATTTTTTTGTATAGTTTCAATACAGTTAGGGCTCAGCTGATTCCTAGTGCTCCATATATTATAAAGTATATCTTGTATGGTAATTAAAATATTTGGAATATATATTTTTTGTGTCTTCGATTTTAAGCCCGGTACAATGGTTGTCATTTTAACAGAAAAAGTAGAGTTCCACTGTCTACGAGTTAATTGTAGCAAAACAAACATTAACCCTACACTGCGAAGCTTTTCAATTCGCAACACGTATTCGTGTCTTTTTTCTTTCAAGTTTATTTAACCCTCCTGCGGTGGACGTTTTAATCTAACCTGAATTATCTTCTCTGTTCTATGTTGGTCATTTTGTACCCCGCACATGTTACTATTGTTTTGTGTACGAATTGTTTTTGTTGTTAGAAATAGTTTTTCAGGTTTTATAGCCTAAAGTTAAAAAAATAATACAACAAATATTTTAATCGGGAAAACAACATTGCTTAATTTTAACTTATTTTTTTCTCGTTATTCTTTAAACACGGCAGGTTATCATAATTGCGATGGATATCATCAAACATTGTGACGTCACACCTATTGAGGGCAGGTGGAAAACTTACTGCTTACTTACATGCACTAGCAGGTATTATTTTAAATTATAAACTAATTAAATTACAATTCAATTTTTATATTATTTATTTTAATAAATACCTGTATTGTAAGCTCATGAGTCATGAGTGAGTTGATAGTCCAGTTGTACTGTCATGACTCATGCAGCAGTTGCTGGGAAGGGGTCTGAAGGTAAGTGGCAGCTACTGCCCATGGACACCTGTAAACAGCCCCAGATTAGAATCCTACATCCGATTAGTCACAAAAGCCCTGGGTGACAGACGCCCTGGATTTTAATCTCCCTTACCACACCCATCAGCGTAGAATACAGCAGCACTGAACACTACTGTTATTAGTTGGAATTAGGTGTGGCAGTTGTCCAGCCAGAGTCAAACCAAGAATGAATTCTTCTACCACCTTAATATTACCACCTTAAATTGTTTAAATGTATCAATAAAACAGAATTACATAAAAATGTATATACTTGTTAATACTTTAAGCTTACAGATATAATGCTTAGCTATCGTGTTTCACACGGAACACGGTAACCACAAATCACTGAGCACCGGAGCCTGTCTGTTCTGAAAAATGTTCCGGTTCCAGACATTTATTTGATGTCTCCCGGCGTCCGTGAAATATGTCTTATGAGCTCGCGACTGACTTTCATGCAATGCATGCATGTGCACGATATGCGATGCACGAACATGCTTCGAAGTGACGATTAATACGTGTCAGTTTATGAGTTTTGTAGCTGAGTCGTTGGTTTTGTTGCAAGTTTTTGCAACTAAGATGTTTTTATGTCGTTTATAAATAAAAAATATTTATTTTCTTAACAATTTTAGTTCATTGAAAGTCTAATTATATCTTGAATATTTACAAAGAAAATATTAATGTAAAACAATGCATCATTAAGTGATTGCTTCGGGGAATAACTGGTATTAAAATTGAAACAAAATAACAATAACCTCTATTTTAAACAAATCTGGGAATCGAACCTAGAACTCATTGTGTAACAAACCTGCAAACACGCTACCTAGTATTATCATATACGTATAAGTTCCTATTCTAGGTCGTATATGCATAACACACATAACATTACAAATTATGTAAGACCTTTCGTTCCAAAGTTCCACAGTAGCATCAACAAATACTGTGCATTAGTCTGTGGCTTTCATCGCAGCGCTGATCGCCAGACTGTGAAATGTCCCGGTATTTGTCAACTAACACAATACCCGCATGGGAATGAGTTTCTTTAAATTTGCCGTTAGAAAAACTCATTGACATAAGGACTTTGACAAGGAATTGTAAATTGAAAAAAAAAAGATTGACAGCGGATAGTGTTTTCACCTGATTGAGGAAGGTAATGTTTTATGACCGTATGTATCTCATTCTTTGGCTCGCGGTGCAACCCAAAAAGTTTGACTACTTTTAACATGTGAGAGGAACATTATAAATTTATGCAGCTGGATTTTTTTTCAAATTATATCTCTGGTAGTATATAGAAGTAGACGTAGGACTAGAATAACCTTAAACCAAGTATACCTCTCTAGCAGAGGTTATGATGACTACCATAGATTAGTAAAGATTACTTGCTCCTAACAAGAAAATGTAACCTTTTGACAATTTTCACTGCCATCTTTTTTCGTGTTTGAAAAATATTAAAAATATAGTAATTTTAGATCATTTACGAATTAAACGATATTTCTTCGCACTTTTTCTTCGATTTCTTGTGTTAACTGCGCATGTCGGCATTATTCCGCATAAATTACACCATGACAGCTGTTAAATGGCTGTCAGAACTGTAAGCCGTTTAACTCATTTAATGGCTTCTTTTAATTACAAGGCGGTGAGATATCTCTACTTATCTATGATGACTACAAAGACTCACTTAATCAATGAGCACCTACAAAATATTTTGCAACAGTATTCGAAAGCATTCATTCTTAAGGAACCACTGAAAATCGGAAATTAAGACAACAATAAACATAGTAGGAACAATAAAATCTTAGGCGTGAAGCAATAAGAAAGACAATATTAATTACTATCACAACCTTATACAAAACCACCCTACGCCCTTGGTATGAAGTACAAAATCCCTTGGAAAGGGAATTCGATAGAGAAGTTATCCCTAGGGCAGGGCCGGAAGAATGCCAAATATATGGTGTTTTAGGTAATTAAATGTCACATACATCTGAGATTAATGATGTGTTACGACACAAGATACGGACGGGAATTTCCTAATGTTTATATTATAGTGAATGTTAGAAATTTTGCAATGTTTAAGAAAATTGGTCGAGGTTTCTTTTGCACAAAATTGATGAACATTGGCTAACGTTTTTGATGTCGCTTACCTGAATTTTACTTTGAACACAGATAACACCGTATAGAGTATCCGTATAGAATCTTATTCAAAATCAATCACAGATGCGTTGGTACTTGGTAGCCCTGAGGTGTAACATGGAATACAGAACGCCTAGTTTAATTCTCGCCCTTACTACTCACTACCCTTCTAACCAGCACTGCTATATGAAGCAAAAATATCTATTTCAGGTTCAACATTCAGGTTCATGGTTCAACTTCTTATGAGCAATATATCATACGTCTTAGATACCATCTTAGTCCTCAGTACTCTTAGTATGAGTTTTTACGTTTGCTCGAAAACGTTCAACGGTTACGAATTCGCTCACACAGCGCTCCCGTGGACATTATCGGAACTAAGATTTCGAATAAATAGAATGCATTTATTTTTACATTTTTTATTTAATTTTGATAGCGTTATAGTTCCGTTTTGTAAACTTTTACTGCGGAATTTTAGCTCCGATACGGTCCACGCGAGAGCTATAGGAGCGATTTCTTAAACGTTAAACTTTTTCGAGCAAACGTAAAAACTCGTTCTAAGGGTGCACGAGTGGCCACATGAAGTTAATATCCCTGGGCAATGAAGTATGTTTGGGTCGTTGTTTTAATCTTAAAAAACCCAATGACTAGCAGCTTAGACCTATAATTATAATAAACAAGTCTAAACTTCACAACACCCATATTTCTAACCAAACCATTAAACCGATTAATTCAGTTAACATAAAATTAATTTGCACCGATCTAAAGAATAAATCATTGAATCCTCAGACACCCCGCGTCTTAAGACGAACATCTTTGCAATTAATAATTATTACACCTACTTCCGGCTACGTCCGGCAATGGCGGCGCTTCCGGGGCAAAATGGCGGCCGTATCCTGCTAATAAACATTATTAACACATGAGGAGGTTGATGCTTTTATCACTTATATAACACTTTGTTTTTGTTCTAGTTGTGAGTGAAAAATTGGTATGTAAGTGTTGAAAGTTGTGTATGTTACGCGGACAGTTTACCTGAAATTAAGAAGTTACTATAGCTCATTATATAGGCATTTTTTATGGGATTTGAACCTAAGCGGTAAAATCTGAAATGTTATTTGACTATTACTTAATATTAATCTTGGACACATAGCGCACGTTATAAATCAATTATGTCAATAATGAATGTCAACTTTCAATTTGTAGTAGCCAAAAAAATATTATTATATTTTAGATAGATATATTATAAATAGATTGATTATTGACAATTAATAAAAATGGGCGAAATGGCAACAAAATAACAAGCACGCAAGTTTTCCGAATGTTGCAATGTTGCAATAAAATATATTGCTACATTTTAACATATAGTATACAAGTAGGAGTATAACAATAAAGTGTTTGTTAACAGGCACAATCTGTACCGCACCTCAACCACTCAAATAAACCCGAACGGCCCTTAATTTATTCTTTCACCGCGCCTTATTATTTGCAAATGGTCTATTTGTTGCGTCTTAACCCTTACACTGCAGATGGGGTCCCAAATACCCGCCCGCTCGAAATCGTCAAACGACGTCATTTGCTCTAAGCATCCACAATTTATTGATAAGGACATTGACAGATATTGCTTCGGTACTCGTAAAATGCAAGCGGCAGATTAAGGGTTGGTTTCCAAATGGGACCAGTATTTTCAGGTTTCCACTCATTATTGGGTTATGGGTTCAGTGAAATCGTTTTGGATTTAAGCCCATTGTGTAAACACGGGTGTGCTATTTAAGTAAGAAGGGACGGTGTACGATGTTTGCAAATAAAATATTCAGGTTATACAATACTCATACATAACTAAGGTCGTGTGCGAGTATTGCTTGCACATAAGGAATGTCGGTTGTTAACCTTATTCAATGTTTAAATTCTTTCAATGCTTAAATACTCAAACTTGCCTTTCAATGCCATATACGGCAAATATGTTTGTGCCCAGATCAGCAATATGAATTCATAATTGATATATCCGAACGAACGATGACTTATTTTAACAAATATAACAAACATATTAATTAGTACTTAATAATTTTCGTAACTTCATAAATTAATACAATTCTAATTTTCCCAAACACAACATCGAAATAAAAAAGATACTATTATATCAATATTCGTTATAAATAAAATTAAAAGACGCGATATTTTATGAAAGCAAGTGTCTTTGTAAAATATGTTCGTGGATGCTTAATGGCGACTTAATGAGGACCGACTGAAAACCTTCAGACGACGGGAACATATTAATTACCTTCCGCACTTTACTCAGTGGTGTTAGAGATGATTAATGTTCTTGAGCATAAGATGTTGTGTCTGGCGGAAGTATACGTTTTTATAACTCTATTTTATAATTTTCTTACAGTATTTAAATTATTTATCCTTAGCTTAAACAGTGAAGTAAAACATCCTGAGGAAACCTGCACACCTGAGAGATTTATTAAAAATAAATCTTAAAGGAATGTGAAGTTTACCAATACGCACTTGGTCAGCGCGGTGGACTATGGCCTAATCATTTTTCACTCTGAGAGGAGACCCAGCAGTGGGTCAATAATGTGGTTGTTGATGATGACTTACAGTAAGTAGTAGTAGTTACGGTTACTTATAGTCTAACGAAAAAACTACATGAGTGATAGCCCAACCGTCAAACAGTCGGGCTATCACTCATCGGTCCGTGACAAACACAATATAAAATTTTAAGGCATATAATAAATAAATATGGATAAAAGAGTATAAGATGTAAGTGTTTTTATAATTATCATTTTTATAAAGCACGTTGTGCTATCTTTCAAACAATTAATGAAATTAAGCCATAAATAATTTGGCAGTGCAGATCTATTAATCGGTCTTCAAGCAGTATAATATACGATTAAGAAAGTAACTGAACTTCATACTGTAGCGAACTAAATTATAACATACGTAACTTGTACACAATATTAATTTAAAAACTGTCAGTAGAAATGGTTGTTCTGCAATTTGACATAGAAATTTAGCATTTCCGAACCTTGATATTGAAATATTTAATTGATTTCATTTGATATTGAAAATTAGAAACAGTAAACTTATAAATTGCTAAACGATATAAACAAAAACGAAAAAAAGCAAAAGTGAACATCAGCAGTAAATAACGTAATTTGTATACCAAAATCACGCCATTTCTCAGAAAAGAAAGCTAATGGAGCTTAAACAGCAATTTATTGATATTGCACCCGCACACAATAAATAATAACAAGTAAAGGGTAAACGCCTTTTTTCCATAATAGTAAGAATATGAATAACAGAGGAATGGTCAGCGAGGGGCCAGATCGACCCTTGTAATGGAAATGTTCAAGTGAGGGTTATTTTGTAGCTGGGTTCTGCACAAGCAAAAAAGTCATTCACTTTTATAGATTTATAGAGCGGGTGGATTCTAAAAATATAAATTATATTTTATTGTAGTGACTTTAAAGCAAATAACAGAATATACTACTTAATATTGTTATTAGTTATAATAGTAATCGAAGGAATAATTTAAATACTAGCTTACGACTAAACTGTTTAACACGAACAAAGCACAGCCTATATCAGCAAGTTTAGAAAAATTAAATTACATACAGGATAGGTCATATGTATAATGTGAACACTACTAAACATTTTCTTGGAAATCATCCCCTAATGGTAATTTGTTTTATACGTAATAACTAATTTCTAAATTAAATTTTAGAGAAGCACGAGTACATGAGAAAATTATTATCATATTCATTAACAAATTCGTTTTTATCATATGACTTTTTCGAAAATAAAAAATATTCTAGTTAAACATTTTTTACGGAACTCTAAAATGCTAAATTTACCGTCAGGAACCGGTCATTCGAGGGTTCTGTGGAGGACGTTGGGTTATTTTCTCGCTTCCTAGTTGCCTTTGAAGTTTTACTTACGAATATAGTAATATTATAAGGTTAAAGTATAAACTGACAGCGAGTTGGATGTTAAAAGTAATTTTCATTTTAATATACCATTTTTTTATTGAAAGTGTAAATTAATTCTGGCCATGGACAACTGTAATTAATTCACATAATATAACTTGACTGAAGACCAAATTTGTCTTAATTTGAAGACAAAATTATATAAGTGTAAGTATGTAACTAACTACACCTATAAGAAGAAAACAGAACAGCACAATTTTGAATTCTTTATTTAATTATGTGTTAAATTTTCTGTTTATTTCTAGTACTTTACATATTAATATTGTTTGTTAATATTAATTTTAAGAATTTCTGTCTCGATGAAAAAATAAACCTGAAATTAAGAAGGTTATTTTTATTTCCTTTTTCTGCGCGGTTTTTTTATTTGTTTAAAAAAAATTTTAACAAAAAATAAAACCGACTTCTATGTCACTACAAAGTAAAAAATAATTGAAATAAATGTTGGTTTAGTACATATTTCTGAAGTTGGCGCTCAATATATGTCGTTTGATAACGGCGTAAACAGCGTGTCCAATATGAGCGCCGACTTCAGAAATATGTACTAAACCAACATTTATTTCAATTATTTTTTACTTTGTAGTGACATAGAAGTCGGTTTTATTTTTTGTTAAAATTTTTTTTTCACCCTTTTTAGTGATGGTATGCTAACGTTTGTATTAATATTATGTAAAATTGTATAAAGGTGATCATGAATAAAGGTAAGGTGTGAATTCATACGGATTGTACCCACCCGCTCGCAGGGCGCTACCGCGCCCTTCTCGCTTAGTTTTACATTGTCTTATATGTTCCAACCTAACCTAACCAATTCAATACGAAACACTATAGGTGAAACACGATAGTATCTCATATAGGATACTACATTATTGGCTAGGTTAGGTAGGAACAGAAAAGTAAATAAATCAAACTAGGTGGTAAAACTCTGCGAGTGAGTCGGTCCAATTTACCTTAATTCAATAGTTAAGAAAAAGTAAAACATATTCTATGGTTTAGCTTGGAAGCACACCAGCATTATCAGAGTGAAAGAGTTTAAGGTCATTTTTTTACATTACATTACATTTATCTGCGTGATAGTTATATTTGTGAAAGCACTAAATGGCTTATTCATGTGGTTTAGGCTGGAGGTACCTCTGCATCATCAGATCTAAGGAGTTGAAGGTCAAATTTTTCATCATATATCTCTGTCTAGCTACTTCATTACAACAAATGTCTAATCTATATACTTTACATGGGAGGCACCTCTGCATCATCAGGATTGAAGAATTGAAGGTCATATCTTCCATCATATGTCTCTACTCAAAGACCTTATCATATATTCGTAAGCTCCAAATGCCTAAATTGTATGGTTGAGGCAGGAGGCACTTCTGCATTATCAGAGTTGAAGAGTAGAAGGTCAAATTTTCCATCATATATCTCTACCTATCAACCTTATTGAATATTCATAAGCATCAAATGCCTAACTTGTATGGTTGAGGCAGGAGGCACCTCTGCATTATCAGAGTTGAAGAGTAGAAGGTCAAATTTTCCATCATATATCTCAACTTATCGATTTTATTAAATATCCATAAGTTCCAAATGCCTAACTTGTATGGTTGAGGCAGGAGGCACTTCTGCATTACCAGGGTTGAAGAGTTGAAGGTCAAATTTTCCATCATATCATGATAACCTAGACACTCAATGTTCATTTTAAGTTTCATGAGAATTGAGTGGGCAGAAGGTAAGTTGTCGTAAAATATGTAAAAAGCAGGGGTAGTGATGATGAGTTCCACCCCATAACTTAAATTCTAATCATCAGAGCGTACTAATGTTAAGGTAGGAAAGTACCGCAACGAAACACCCTTTCATATGAAAAAAACAAAATTGAAATTGGTTGAGAAATACTCGACTTATTCAAGTTTATATGAAATCGGGTTTTTCCAATTTTCCGGGAAAACTGGCGGAAATTTTCAAATTTCCTCGAAATGGGACCCCCTGTGAAACTAGGCGCATACAATGGTGTATGAATCATGTCGATCGGTCGCGGCATCGCGAAAAAATCGCCGAACAAACATAAAAAAAAAAAAAAAAAAAAAAAAAAAAAATATATACGGTCGAATTGAGTAACCTCCTCCTTTTTCGAAGTCGGTTAAAAAATAGTGGCTTGTAAGGATTTCAGTTACATTTAAGTTCATATTAATACACTGTTACTCGTATGTAATACGAAATTATCATCATCATCTGAAACAAACATTTTTTTCAATTTTACAATAGTACTAGTTTAATTTATATTTTCCATATAAATTTGTGTCACTTGTACCAATCTTCAAACTCAAGACAAGGTTTGCCGCCTTGGTCCTTTTTCTACCATTTTCCGTGCAATAAAACTTCCTTCGACCCGTACGCTTTCGAAGGGTTAGCTGCAGAAGTATGAATTTAATTTGTGGATTTCCTAGCCAGATTTTGAGATGTTAAAAATATATAAAGTTAGGTACTTAATGTATTATTATGGTGAATATGAATGATTTCCATTGATCACGGTGTTTTAAAAATATAAAGTCAGTGCCTAATAAGGTACCTAATGTATTATTATGTCGGGTTTTAATGAGTCCAGGTCCATGATAATTATATTTGAGACTATATTTAAAAAAAAATTGATTCCAGTTACAAACTTAATTTAATTATTTGTAAAGAAAGACAGAGGTCTTTCTTTACAAATAATTCTCTGATCACCGAAATTATATATGCAAAGTTTGAATGATAATACAGTTTTGTTCAAAGGGTGTGAGGGAGAAATACGTTTCCGAGGCGTTCCAGCTTAGTCAGACCTCAGATCTTAAGATAGGAATATCTAATCCTATCTGGGGTTGATTACAGATGTCCATGGGCGGAAGTAGCCACTTACCATCAGGTGGACTGTATGCTCGTCCGCGAATCCCTTGTGATAAAAGAACCAAAATGAATGTCTAAATTTATCATTCACATATCTATCTGACCGGGGATCAAACTTTTCGCGTCCTCAAGCAATACCTTAATTAAATTAATTTACATCGGTATAATTATACATCATGCATGTAGTATGTAAAATCCCATTAACTCAATAGCGTTAAGCCCCAGTAATGTCTTAATTTATTTAGCAGTCCATTAAATCATTCTATTCAGATCAGCACTGACCCTTAAGGACCATAGAGCTGTTATTATATAGAAATGTCGTGAAAAAGTATTGTATTCTTAATTCAAGTCATAGTAATACTGGACCTAATAATTATTTTTTTTAGAATTACTCCTTTATTTTTTACCCAAAAATAAAGAAATAACACCGGGTACGTGGCTTTGCTACTTTACCTACATCCTGAAAAGACAAATATTTAATTTAGGAAGGTAAAGCAGATATACTATTATAAGGCAATTCTATTTAGTATCCGTTAGTGTTCGGCCTTAGAAAATATTTTTGTTGTATATTAGTGAGCAACATATGACCATGATTAGTAGTGCCTATTAAACATCTGGGAGACTACACATTCTGTGATCGGCCTTAAATAGCATAATGAATTCGGAGTTAATTTTAGATGTTCATAGATGGCACTGATCTTTTACCATCATCTGGTCCGCATGATTATTTAAACAACAACTATAACTAAACAAACATTACATTAAAAATAGAAATATATTTACTTCAACTAAATAAATTAACAGAAAAACAATTAAACGCAAATGAGCAAAAATCTGGCAGAGTAAACTTTACAAAGATCGGAAAATAACTACTCAGTAGATGATCTACAGTGCCCTTTTTAACACGCTTTTATTAGCTTGGGTTGTATAGTTGTAAAGTGGGGCGCTTTTCGAACCTGATAAATGGAGCACCCCACACTTTTTCCACAATTATACTATTTACTGTTCCTTAATTGATTCCTAGATTGAACATTATTTTTCGCTTTTTAGTTGATTTTAACATAAAAGCGTGTTTTTTAGTTTTTTAAACTATATTTATATACGCTCACTTTTAGTTAATACCCGCATTTGACAATTAAATGTTCTTCACCTTTACCTTCGCTCCCAACAATATATTTATTTAAGTCATACGTGTGCGAAATAGTCATTTCTATTTTAAAGTAATCTATGATCGTCCCTTAGTTGGTCATCTTGTCGTATTGGGAACAAAAGGCTGGTGTAAGAGCATTACGTATGCAGATTGAAATGTGTTATCCAATGCGATGGCGATTGTTAATGGCAAGTGGATTGAGTTTATTGTTACACGTAATTGGTAGGTGTTTGTTTGATTTGATTGCGTTGTTTGTTTGTTAGTGTTTTTGTTGTTAGACTAGTTATATCCTACTGACCTATCCTATCGACTGCGCCAGTTATGTATTGCGTCGGGATGCAGCAGCCAGGATACAGAAAACATCAAAACAGAATATTACATGTTTTGGATTAAATCTAACCTAAATTAAAACTATATATCCTAAGTGACTTGCTGGGACAATGTTAGCGCCCAGAGTGAATTCCCACGTTCGGGACTATACGGTGGAAAAGGAGCGGTGGTGCGGAGTCAGCGTTCCCACGGCACGGCGGCGGTGCAGGATCCGATGTCTTTCTAGTAATTTTGTTTAAGGCGAGTTCCTAACTATGGTGATTAAGGCCAATATATAACAGACTAGTGCTAATGTTTATTTTGTTGTTTTTTACGAATGAATCAATTAACGAGTATGTAGACTATCACATCATGGACATGATATAATATTATGGTTTTATTACATATTCAATCGCATTCATTAATTTGGCATTATTTTTTTTGGCAAAAGGAAGTCTCCCGGTAGACGAGATGATCATGAATGGGAAGTGACTCGGCTCTAACTGAGCTTGTATAGATACGTACATTAAAATATTAAATCTTGAAAAAACTTTGCTAGTGTGATTCAGATAAATCTAACAGTCCCCATAAAATTTTCGAAAAATGTCTCATATTTTTCACATGTTTTTATTTCGTTTGCTATTCTTTTAATTATTTACCATATGTTATTAAAAGTCTAGCATAACTATGTACTATAAAATAACATTAAAACGTTTAACGTTTAAAAACGTTAAAAACTATTGTATTTTCTGACACTTAAAACTATTATATTTTCTGACACGTCTTAAGAAAATATATTTTAACCTTTTTCTTGTCATTGTCCTAAAACTAGGCGAGAATGCTTTTTATATCGCACTTTTGTTTTGCCGAAGTTTAAATAAGTACATAATCACTTAATATTACATACACTTTACATACATAAGCATTAGTACATACATTTAATTATGTCAATTCTCGAGCCTAATAGGTAAATAATATCAGAACGCTCCCATTGACAATCTAATTATGAGTTGCGGATAATACCGTCCTATGTCAACTGAGTGTAGGCTGATTGTCAGCTTAATTATCAACGGATAATAGTATGCAATTAGCGATATATTTGTATTCGGATATAGCGAATATACTGATATATTGCAATATTGAATAAGGTACGTTAGATACGGAGTGACTTTTTTCTAGTATTTTTCGTTAATCCTTATAGTTTTTCACTGTTGGCCAAATCATATTTCGCAATTTTTCTCGGAGATTAGTCGATAGAGTGGCACAAAAGGCTTCCGTGTTTAAAAACTATACATGAATATCAACTGTGATATCCTTCTTGCCCTCCAAAATACGGAAGTGCGCAGAAAATCTTGATAAAATATATTAATACCAAAAAGATTTTTTTTTAATCATCAAAGTAAGAGAATAAAATAGGCATTATGGTTATATTTATTTTGGTCAACTTTTAAGGTTGTTATTGGGTACCACAGTGAGTTTAGTAAGTATTTAAAGTAGATAACTAAAAGAAGCATCGTATAAAAATAATAAACGACGCTCTAGATTTGACAAATATACTTGATTCACATAATACGAAAATCTCGAAGATACGCACAGGAATATTTCTGTGAATTTACATGTTATCATTAATGATCAGTGATTAATGATGGAAATGTTGATATGAGTAATGATACGGAACTGACATCTCGATTTGACATAAACCAAATTTGGTCGCGAGTAGATTTGATTGTAGTAGGGTGACCATTCTATTGCTGAAAAGTGAATTTGACGGAAACAATAACGCAGAATATTTCTAGTTTTTTAATATAACGTTAAACCGAATAATAAACAAAATATACAATTATTAATGGTTATTTTAGAGGTCACTAATATAAAACATAACTGCATAAGGTACTAGTTTAAATATTTACTAACTCTTTACCATTTGAATATTAAAATTGCCAAAAATATGTAATAATTGTGTACTCATTTGAAACTAACTATTCCTGAGTATAGAATAGTTACTTTCAAATTAATCTAACCTAACTTTCATTCAAAAACTGTCAGGAAGCTACAGGCACCATTATAGTTATAGACAAAAATATACAAAAGATATAAATCTGTATCTCACTACATAGCCCTGTTTTTAAACATTTTAATTGTTGACATTTTAATTTTACAAAAATGTTTTGGCTGAAAATACAGATTCTATATTCTCTATTTTCCTACAATTCCCCGATACATGCGTCACTACCGAAGGCTTAGCAAAAAATAATACAATATTTATCCATTACAACGATTGCGTTCCCACTCATAAATCAGGGCCGCGACATCCGAGTGTTTGACAAATGGCCGCCGAAACAAGAGAACGCGGATAAATGATGTGTGAAACAGTGGTGGGGAGTTTTCTTTGCATCTATATGAATTTTGGTTACTTTCTTATAATACTAAGATAGGAAACGAGCATGCAGCCCACTGGATAATTGTCTACTGCTGCCCACGAACAGTTGTGATCAATCTGATGATGAAATTCCTACCTGAGGTTAGCCATAGATGCCTTTTTGGTATCATTGTTATATCCAGTCTAGTCCAGACTGGATATAACAATGATACCAAAAATAAAATAATTAAAAATAAACAAGGTTCGTACGACCGTATGCTGTTGCTGTTATTAGTTAAAAATAAGTTTGATCTACGAACGAATAGATATGATCCAGCCATAAACACTTCTACTACTTTTGAAACCAATAAGTTTTACATTTAAAAAAGATCGATTTTTACACATGCTTTTTTTTAAGGTAGAAAGAACCCTTTGTGGTTCGACTCCGGCGGCACCACCGCCACACCTATTTCTACCTAATAACAGTAGTGTTAGGCGCTGCTGTGTTCCGTTTTGAAGAGAGACATACTTTTCCGAGGCGAAGCAGCTTAGTCCTCAGGGGTAGCGGCGCATCTGTGGCCGACCTCAGGTAGGAATATGTAATCCTATCTGGGGTTGATTACAGAGGTCCATGGGCGGCAGTAGTCACTGACCATTAGGTGGACTGCATGCTCGTCTGCTACTCCTATATATATAAAAATAAATCTGTACAAACATGGTCTTCCTACACTCAAATATGGACTAATAAAAAACTTCTAAAATAACCATATCTTGTAAAAGTTTATCTTTCGTCTAACAGTTTCTAGTCACGCGTTTAACCGATCTAACAGAACATTAAGGTGAGACTACACAGTGGGGACCTGTTACGTTCCGTAGCGTTCCGTAAAATAGGTATATTGCGTTAGTAAGGAAACCGGGTCTTGCCCAGTGGGATATACTTTAGTGGGAATTGGATCGATTAAAAGAGAATTGTTGTTAATTTTACGAACATTGTACACGAATTCCCGTAAATTACCGTAAAAAATATTTTGATAGGTAACTTTTTTATTTCACTATATAAACAATTACCTGAACAACCTCTATAATAATATTCGATTAGAATTAGGTTCTTAAAATAAAAAATAAAAAATAATAAGAGTACTTAAATAAAGAAATAAAATAATTACATCGAACACACTCAAGACTGTTATTTAAATTTTAATTACAATTCAAATGTATGAGTAACTTTCAGATAAAGGAATTTAAGTCAAAAAATTTATACATTATATTTACACTTAAAACCTAATGACGTTACATTTACAAATGTAAACAAACATAATATACACTGAAACGATAAATCTGATCCACAATCTATCCATTACGGACTAAGGTAACTAGAAGCCTAGACCGGCGATGATTAACGAGCTGTTGGCGATGACAGCCGAGAGGTGAGGGCAGCCATTTATTAGTGTACAGGGTGATAAGATTAATACCTAGATGAATGTGGGCATTAGGTTTCATTATGATTGTGTGTAGCGGTATAGAGCAAACTAAATGTAGCTTGATTGCAGTCAAAAACATAGATAACACTATTTTAGATTGGAAATTCTGTCTTTAAAGTTAATATGGAATGATTACACAATTTATCAATTTATACAGGGACAGTTAGTCTAATTGACGTTAGCTTGGCTTGGCTTAACGTTAACGTGATTAAAAATAAATTAATTTTAAACTATGCAGACAATCTATGAAGAAGACGAGTTAACTTCTATAAATATTACAATAATAAACGAAAGTTTAAAACATGCTCTTATATAATAATACATTAGTTGAAGACATAAATCTTGTATTTATACATTACAAATCCATATTTCATTTAAGCGTATGTTTATTGGAACACCCTGTATGCACAAGGTATATCTAAGATGACTCGGCATGTCTCGGTGCTCGCCACTTGAACTGTCAATTATACGATATTGAGTGGCAATGATTGACGATCTAACCTAGGATTAAAGGGTAGATCTAGATATATCAGATAATAGTCGTATTTCATACATATAAATATGGAGTTTCATATTGAAATACTCAGCATAATTATATAAATTTGATATTCCACTTATTTCTTATGGCTTTTCATAATGTTTGAAATGCAATACAGCTAATAGGACAAGATTTGCTATTCCACCTACAAAGTGGAGGAAACTCTAGTTCCACTTGTTTTGGGGAGAAATCTAGTCGTAGCATATAAAAAGCATAACTACAGTAAATTAGATTCTTAAACCTGCAACTAATTTTAATTTACTAGTAAATTAAAATTAACGTCAACTGACGTCAATTGTTGTTTCGACCAGAAATTTCGAATTCGTAAACCTGTCGTGCATTCATAAAACGTAAATCAGCAATTTTAATTTGGCAGCAAATGAAAACGATACGTCAATAGACCGTAGACCGCAAACGGGCCCAAATCCACAATAAACACATAAATAATAATTTCTGGTTCGAACAAGCGAGCAACCGATGATTAACAGATCGGTTGTTAATCGACCGCGGTGATCAGGGCTGTCAGTGGTGATGATTTATTTATTGTTTATTTTTGAACACCATTTAATTAAAAAAAAGTATATTATAAAAATAATATAAATATGTACATTATTATTTAAATTAAAAATTATACACAAGAGTGCTTGATTTTATAAAATTTCTTATTTTATGTTGATTAAGAAGAATATTGATTCAATTATAGCTATTGATATGTTAAAGTTTTATCTCTTTTTACTTATGAGTTCATGTATTAATAGGTATTTCAGCAAATTAATAATGCAAATTTAATTTATCGTAACGTTATAGTTAAAAACAGGATGTTAGGTAACTTTATTTTAAAATAAACACTGAGCATAGTGAACTATTCATTATTATGTAAAAATGTATGTATTTATAATTATGTTTACAATAATCTATCATTATATTTTAATTTAGCAAAGATATAATTAATACAGTAAAAAGTTATATTACTTCGTATAAAAATGCTATTGCTTCAACATTTTATTAATTGATATTTTAAGTACGCTATTTATGAAAAAAAACACTATAATCAGAAAAAGGTTTTATTTTGTCTGTCCTTGCTCAATAATCGGAACATAAACAATGATTCCCGGTCCGCGACAGAGCAATAAAGCAAGCGATGATTAACAGATCGGCTGGAAATCGCTAGGGTTAGGGTTGGCACTTTCAAATTTATTTACATTTCATTTAAAATTAATCCGCGGGCATAAGTTCAAAATTCATAAACATTAGTATTTGTAGGATTTCCAATACTATATTTATATATGTACGTTATTTTATTATCAAGAAAATTTCGATTGTGTGTGTGACACTTATAAAATAACGTATTCGATATAATTTCACGTGTTTCATGCATTATGTGGACATTGTTTTGATTTTAAAATTATTGTTCAAAAATAAAAATAATATTAAGATTTGTCTAAAAAACAATAACCTGTTAAACATTTTTCCTCTTTTGATAAGAAATTAGTATCTGGATGGTAATTTTATTTTGTAAATATTCATTAGGTGCCAACCCTAAGCTCACAACGGATATTGGTATCGCTTTACGGCCGTTAAGGCGTTTAATCATACAACCAATGCTGGTATTCTAATGAACAGGGCGCAATTTGTTTTTGGTTCAATCCCTATGCAGACAAATTAAAATGTATGTACTTGTCGGTATTGATTTTGAAAGGTTTTTTTTTACTTTTTGAAGATTAATATACTGTTAAGTAACCGAAAAGCAAATTAACGACAAGTTACATTTTATACGATTGACGTAGTGAAGAGCATACAGTCAATTTAATTTTGATGGCAAGTGGCGGTGGCTTGAAGGTAGACGTATCTGTGGTCGATCTCAGGTAGGAATATCTAATCCTATCTCAGGTTGATTACAGATATCCATGGGCGGCGGTAGCCACTTACCATCAGTTGGACTACATTCTCGTCTGCTACTCCTATTTATAAAAAGCAACCTTACAAATCTTATGTGTTTAATACAAAACTTCAGACTATATTAATTGTTATTCATCAAAACATGATGGCTAACAACAAAACTAAAACATATTTTCTTCAAAAGTATTTTTTCTTGATTGTTATTATGTTAATGTTTTCTATTTAAAAAGTCAATTCCTTATCTAAAATTCTGCGAATTTTCCGACATAAATTTTCATAAAATATAAAGTTTCGTTTCCATTCCAAAAAATCATTAATATCCAAATTGCAATAACTTCATCAAAGACATTTACAGTTTTCCACTTCAACTGGCGTTTCAAAGAAATCGCCATTAATTACTGTCGGCGCCAAAGGGTTAAGTCTTTAACCCTTTTGGTAAAAAAATACCCCCGAGCCATTTTCATGCACTCGTAAACTCTTTTAAACTTATTGTTTTCTTTTGTTGGCGGGACTTTGAAATATTGTGATTATTACCGTTTGACGCTTGCAGGACCGGGTTGAATTAGACATCAAAGATTTTTTTCAATATCGGCAGTGAAGGGTTATTGAGATTTAGTTTTTAATACTGATAAATATATCAAAGATACTTTTTAAATAAATTGGAACGAAATACGGGATTGTAATTTTTTTTTATATTTTTTCTCAAAGCATTATTACATTTTGTGGAGAACTAAAAGTCGAGAACTGAAAATGTATGTATATCAGCTATGTACTCGTACTTATTATACGTACGTACAGTGCACGTATAAACCTGGTATTATTCATCTTTTACTTTTATTTAAGTACATTAAAGCCTGTTATTTAAATAATGAATCTATCCCACGCTGTGCCTACCAAAAATGGACGTATGAATATTTTTGTCTGCTAGTTCTAATTTAGATTTTTTTTACGAATAAATTGGGACTAATTCATATTATTTAAGTGATTTAATTTCTAAATGATTTACAGACACAAATTACTATGAGTGTAATCGAGTTTTACACAGGTTTTATTTATATAATTCACATTTCCTGTTCATTAACGAAGCAAATTCTTATTAATATTTCTATTTTATAAAATATTTTTTATAGTCTGTTAAAACATTTTTATTCGCTTCACAAATTCTTATTTGAAATTTTTATTCTATAAAGCTTTCATTACAAAGAAAACGACCGCTATTGGACACTCGTGGACCGTGTTCCATTTTCAAACGGAAATGCCGTTGACAGTCCCCTCTGTTCAAGCTCAGTTCGATTTTTAAATTGAATTGGAAACCGATTGTACTTTTATTTTTCTTTGTCTTCGTATTGTAGTATGGTCGTGTGTGTTAATTAAGTTGTTTAGTTGGATTTTATTTAAGAAGATTTCAATATAATATTGTTACTTTAGACAAATTGAAATATTCTAAATATTACTAAGATTTTTTTTGGCAACCTATTAATGTTTCACTATGAGCCTTTCCTTACAGTGAGAAAATTAGATCATAGTGTCCACGCGGTGGCCAAGTACGAATTAATAGACTTCACATATCTTTTAGAACTTTATTTCAATAAAACTCTTAAGAGTGTAAGGCTCACGATACTTTCACTGTTAAAGTAAGTGATAACGAAATTTTCATATGCACATAACTTCTAAGATAGAAACCTGGGATTCGAACCTGGGACTAGATTGGGCGGCGGAACATCTAACCACTAGGCTATTACTATTTATTTGTTGTTCTTTCCTATACTTATAATATTAAAACAAGTAATCCTCCTTAAAGGTATACGATTACTTGTTTATATTTAATTAAAATAATAATATCTTAGTTTTACAAGAACAAAGTTTCTCAACAAAATGCAGAAGCGTTGTCTACGTGAGGGAAATTTATACTAGACTTAATAAGAACTGTCTTGTTTAACGCGGGGGCAACGGGAATTTACTTGTGCATTGTATTTTAATAAGAATTTACTTAAACGTAGACTTATAGAAAATAGGAGTATAATTTAAAACCGGATAATGAAATAAAAAGTTAGTAGAGCTAAAATGGTTCCACTTCGGAGGTACCTCCGACACCGAAGCGGTGAAGCAGTTTTTGCGTTTTAGTGAAAATACATCGGAAGCGACGGATTAAGTCTTCAGGAGTGGTAACATACCTGTAATAGGTTTCAGGTCAGTAATCCATATATAACATAACGTGGTAGAACCCTTTGTGGTTCCACTCCAGCGGCACCACCGCCACACCTATTTCTGCCTAATAACAGCAGTGTTAGACGCTACTGTGTTTCGGTTTGAAGGGTGTGGTAAGGGAGATAGACTTTTCCGAAGCGTTCCGGCTTAGTCCTCAGGGGTAGCGGCGCATCTGTGGCCGACCTCAGGTAGGAATATCTAATCCTATCTGGGGTTGATTACAGATATCCATGGGCGGCAGTAGCCACTTACCACCAGGTGGATGGCATGCTCGTTTGGCAATCTTATAAAATAATCTCTTCATAATCATTTACGCTTACCATTGCTAGCCTAAGATCTGTTTTCGGTGCATAATACTACACTGCTTTAACAGTCGGCACGTGTTACATTCTCATATTTAGGGGTTAAACTGTCCTAATGATAAGCATTATAACTTTACTATAGGAACATATAATATATTTTTTAGTCTTGTTGAAACCGCGATAAACGATATTCACCACTGTGTTCTAATTTGTAGGTAAGACAGGCGTGTCAAATTAGTTTTCAGGCATAGTAAGTAAAATGCGATAGATTCTAGATAAGACTCGATTAAAGATGTCCACCAAAGCGACACATTACCATCAAGGAAACTTCATATTTGTTTATTACGTTCGAAAACTAAATAGGAACATTAAACGCTATATTTGCCATGCTATTGTATAATTTTGTCACTAAGTAGGCACAATTATTTTACAGTTGAATTATGTATAGTTTCAACGATCAATAACTAAAATTAATATCAGGTACCTAAAGATATAGCTAATATTAAATGTCATTAATAATGTTGTAAATCACAACAGAATCTATTAGCGGCAGTCATTACATGAGGTTGCATAATTAGATAATAGTACATAATTGATAATTTGGCTTGAATAATTAAGACTTGATCTGATTATATTGACATATGCGTCACAGATGTATATAACATATTTGTGTATTAATATATCAGTATATTTAATTTATTAGATTTATAACTTATATTTTATTTACAAACCGTATTTTGAAAGCTTTATTTAACTTGCTTTGTTCGTTTGTAAGTATATGAGGGTCAAATCTTGCATCTGAATTTTATACCCGTAATTCAGACTGATTTAGCTGAAATTTTGGAATTAAAATTTTAAGCCGGCTCACAGACTCACGCGAGAAATCTCGCCGAGAAATTGCGCGAGAACCGAGAAACTCTTTGAAACGGGAAAAATACCTACACAGATAGGAGAACAGGCGACCGCGAGAACGAGAAGGTGATCACATTCACGCTTTTCGGGTGTTCTCGGGGGTTCTCGGCGTGAGTCTGTAGCCGGCTTTATAGATATGTGTATGACAAATGAAACGGATTTTTAAGAAGGATATGAATAATAAAATTATGTCAATAAAAACCAGACTAAAAGGGTTGTTTTTTGTGTGAATAAATTAATTTATATTTAATTATTTGATAGAACAGTACAGTTTATACAAAGTTAAAGCGCAAGTGAAGCAACATACATATCACTGTACTGGGATCGAATATGGATTATATCTGAATATCTGACGGTCCTGCTACACTGAAGGCTAAGATGATCGCCTCATATGTAAGTAAGGCGGCATCCACAACTTTCCACTTTCCACCGAAATGCAAGAACTGCTTCACGATAGAAATAGGTTTAGCGTACCGTTTTTTTTTTACGAAGGGGAAACCTTGTGGAAGGTGGTAGAACCCTTTGTGGTTCGACTCCGGCGGCACCACCGCCACACATATTTCTACCTAATAACAGCAGTTTTAGGGGCTGCTGTGTTCCGGTTTGAAGGGTGTGGTAAGGGAGGCAGACTTTTCCGAGGCGTTCCAGCTTAGTCCTCAGGGGTAGCGGCGCATCTGTGGCCGACCTCAGGTAGGAATATCTTATCCTATCTGGGGTTGATTACAGATGTCCATGGGCGGCAGTAGCCACTTACCATTAGGTGGACTGCATGCTCGTCTGCTATTCTTATATTATATAAAAAAAACCCTCAAAAGTTACACGACGATGTGGGAGCGACGCCAGTTTATGTGGGATTTTACCGAACTAAAGCCACCCCGGTGGCCGTTGGCGTTTGATGGAGAACTCCGGGATCTCCGACAAAACACAACCAGAGACCTCCAAATGTTATACAAACGTGCTCTGCCCTGGGGGAGCAATTTTCCTCCCGCACATCTGGTGCTTTCAGCGACCATGCGACCACATATGCCGCCGTCCTTCCCGCGGTCGCTTGCTGGTCTAACCCTACTGGCTCTACCTTTCAAAATGGCTTGATTATGATACAGTATTATTGAAATTCCATTGAAAAGGATAGGTGTATTCCCCAACATATCATTTTAAGTAAATTGACGTCACCCTTTTTAATATTTGCTCCCTTTTCAAAGGGACAGCGTATAGAAATCAAAGGGCTACTTTGGCATGTTGACAAATAGATATATGAAAATAATATCTTGTGATAATCCCTTTATATTCATTTCAACCCTATTGCGTAGGCAAACAGTTTCATTTTGAAGGCAAATGTTCAAAGGTTTTATATTATCAAGGGATTTAAGGCGATTTATTTCAGAAAGTTTCCGGTTTGAAAAACCTTTTTTGTTATGCTTCGTATGAATGTAAGGTTTAGGTAAGCCGCTTATTAAATGGATGATAGATATGAAAAAGGTCAGTTTAGCTGAAGATATTATATACAGTTTATTATTATTAAAATAAATATAAATGGTACTTTATTTTTTCTTTAATAATAATATAATAGGCCCTGAATTCTTAAGCATTAGTGCATCATACTAGCCAAGGGCTGGCAGACATATTTTTAAAATATTATTGAGATCGTGTCACACGTATTGATAATATTTTAAACATTTCGCAAAAGAGCATGCAGTCTGAGTAATGGTAGGTGGTCACTGCTGCCCATGGATATCTGTAACGAGCTCCATACAACAGAGGGGTATTGTGTGAAATCATAGCAGCATTACAGATACGTTGTCGCTCCTGTAGAGTAAAATATATATCTACTATGTTAAAGAGTAGGTATAAGTACCCACTTAAAATGAGAAGATTAGGCCACAGTCTTTTGACGGTGATCAAGTGCGGGTTGGTAGACGTCACTCTTGAAAAAATACTCTGTTATCTATTCCGAGAAGTAAAATGACTTAGTTCTACAACATGTATCTAAATTCATAACGCCTAGAATTAGTCTAAGAATAAGTTCTGACTTCTAAGATTTTTATTAACCACCCCTAAGAACCCCTAAGAACATCTAGAGTAGTCGCTAACTGGTAAACAAGTCGTAATTCCTTTCAAGAAGGTCTTTATGAGGACAGTATAATTTGCGGGGTTCTTTACAACGGATTTTATCGCTCCCTGACAATATGTAATGTATGCTTCATACTTGGCAGCTTCTGTGGGTATCTGAAAAATAAGTTTTAAGATTCAATCTAAAATAGATTTTAGTGAAAATTGTTTGAAAATACCTGGAAGATGTATTAAGGTGGGCAATAGCTCTACAAATCGTCTTTAAGGTATGCAAAAACCGTCTACTACTATATTAGTATTAGTAGTACGGCCTACTACTAGTACTAGAGTTCTACTGCTCCTAGAGTGCTACAAATAAAAAAATAGATTTCATTTTGCCTACGATCGATCACAATTACATTGCTTCCTCTGAGGGCTAAATTGTTTTGTTTTACGTATTGATATAATAACTAGTTTTAGTTATATATTTTTTTTAAATTACGTTTTCTACACTCACAGCCTTATATAAGTGTTCTCTGTGTTGTTAGTACACAAATGCCCAGAATCAGAACGGAAATCTAAATTCATCATTTGGATATCTATCTAGTCGGGGATCGAAATCTTGTATGCATTTCCCTTACGACACCCTTCGAAACATAACATAATAAATGGTGTCAACAGATTCGAAGAGGTATACTTCCCCAAAGCATTAAATGACTAAGCGGTAAACTATTAACTGTACGTTTTTTTTATTACAAAGGGTTTGTCATTAAATAGGGTGGATTTATGTTAAATGCAATTCAGTTCGAGCATTTCAGCACTCCCATTAAATGAATAATCCACATACATAAGATACGGGATTACTATAACGGACATTTATAGTCGGAATCGTAAAGGCAAATTTTATGACCGCCATAACACTATCAGTATCACCTGGCTTTACGTGCATGCTAAAACTTTGATAGTACCGTTATAACTGATGTACAGAAATTCGTAATGATGGCAGTAAATTCTATGTTAACGATTAATGGCTCATTAAATGTTAATTAAGAAGATAATTGGGGATTTGTAGTGGTTGTAGTGATGTTTAATAAATGTATTTACGTAGTGTGCAGTTACAAGGGTATTTATATAGAGGTCGGGAAGAAATTCCATTCTCATATAAAGATTCCATACAGGAAGTGGTTTAGTATGTTACTTATCCTGTAATTTTGTTTATTTGTACATCCGTTCTTTGGATATCTTTAACCACACTAGATTTCTGTTTTTTTTTTAAACTTGCTCACACCGAAAATAATTAAAAAAAAACATACAGTAAAATACGGTCAGGATCCGGACAAAAAAGCGTTTTAATCGTAATACAAAAAATAACTAAATAAATAATAAAAGTCGAGAAACGATTCTTACAGAATTTATAATTTAAAAAAAATCATTTTTTGTCACGGTCATAACACATAGTGTGATTTACACTCTGATTTTTTAGCAGTAGATTTGTTAGCAGAGTTGCAGCAGCATTATTAACTGTATGTATCTTACTGAGCCTATACCAAAGCCATTTTCATATTAAACTACGATAGTTAACCGATGCGTCCCGTAGCACTACCATGAGTTTACAAAAGTATTACTCGCTAGCGACTGCGTAAAATAAATGTATGAAAAATTGTACAGCGCCTCTGGTAGTACGTAAAAAACCTATCGAAATCAAATCGCTAGCGAATGTCATTATGATCTATTGCCATACAAATTCGGTCCCATGAGTCATTAATTTGACAGACGTTGTCAAGAAATACCGTAACGACAGTAGTTATGTTATTCACTAGGAAATGACAATAGTTTTCTATTTACAATTTCTATAGTGGCGTTTCTATGCCAACTCATGGTAGTGCTACCGTACTATTTATATTCCACGATTAGTAAACGAATCTCGATCCACTTACTTGAACAAATATGCTTATGGGGATCAATGTGAAATGTTGATCCTTTAGAAGTCGGAAAGCTTTTAGACATATTGCATCTTACCTGCTCTCGAGTCGAAGTCAAATATCGTCGCATGTAAATGTTCTTGAGATTTTATCGAACGGGTTTTATATCCGATAGCCCTTACTATTTATACTCGATGTCATTGGTACAAATAATTAAATATCAATTAATTCGAAAATTAAACTTTCTAAATAAAAGCCTGCCATGCTTTGCACACACGTATTATATTGTTTCGTACATACCTACTCACACGGGCGATTATACAAGATCGCAAGTACATATACAAGATACCTTAGAAATTAGATTTCAAAAGGAGAAGTAATATGAACCATTATTCATAATTTCGGATCAGCACGCAAGAGTTCCAAGTTTGATGCTCTCCTCGCAAACATTTAAGTGACGAATTTCAGAACAAAGATGATTTGACTAAAATTCGTCGTATAGTTAACGAAGGTGATCTTACACAACGTGGCCTCTACAGCACAATAACGCATGTTATAACAGTTGAATTAGTGATTATTATGGTTATTATAGATCTCAAAACCCATAGTAGTATCCACCACCTCTTTCAAACTCCTCAATATTTCACGTAGAACTTTAGTCGAATCCATGTGCATTAAGTGATTAGTCCCATTTGTGAATATCACAGTCGAACAAGTCTGGATTGTTGGATTGTTCAACGTTCAAGTTACTTCGCTTGATTAATTATTGCTAAGTTTGTCGTGTTTGGGAATTAATGAAACAATGTAGGTTTCCGTCCATTTGAATAAGTAATTTCTTATAGAGACATTTATAGCTACTTGTAATGTGGGAGCTATGGATACTCTTTTTGTAATATGGGAGTACCAGACGACATGTAGTCCACTTGATGGTAAGATACTGCCGCCCATGGACGTCTGTAGTCGACTCCAGATGGAATTAGAGTTCAAACTTAGGTCAGCCAGAGATGAGCCGCTACCCCTGAGGACTAAGCTGGGATACCTCGGAAAAGTGTGTCTCCCTTACGATACCCTTCAAACCAGAACACTGCTATTATTAGACACAAATTGGAGTCGAGCTTTCACTAATAAGGACAATTTTGTAAAAACTCAGATACGATAAAAATAAGTAACCCTCGATTTTCTAAACCAAGATCCGCCACTACTATGATCTAGTTTACTGACAAGGGTGATTCAAACCACCTATTGTCGTGGTTTAAGATTATTATATATACATACCTTGTTTAATTAATAGTTTCTGAAGAACTTCGCCAAAACAAGTAATTAATTAAAAAAAATAAAAAACCCGACTGCCCCAAAAAGGCTGAAGTAGAATTTCCAAAAGCAGTGAAATAGGCATTATATTATTTTCATCCAGAAAGCCAAATACAAAGTTTCATAGTAGGTGTCTGCTTCAAAAACAAAAGATCTTCAAACAATATTATCATATTTTATCCTCGTAGTGCTCATTTACGCTATATAAAGAACCTATGTGTAAAATTCCAACACGCTTAAGTTCAGCGGTTTCCCTTTGCGTTGATCTCTGGCACAGCAACTCTCTCATTTAGTCAGACAGTCATCTTGATGTGTATATACGAATATATATGTACTAGCTAACCCGGCAAACATTGTGTTACCATATAAATAAAAAAATGTTAGGGGTAAAAAAAATAGATAGTGGCCGATTCTCAGACCTACTGAATATGAATATAAAATTTGGTGAAAATCGGTGAAACCGTTTCGGAGGTTACGGTAACTTAAACGAGAATTTTATATAAAAGATATATTATATAATGTATGTGTAATCTCCTCTTAATTTCCTTTATTTTGACATCCTACTCGATAGGTTTGATGAACTTTTTTTAAAACGTGTTACTATTTCGTGAAAAGGTCCACCATTTCCGGTCTATAAAATATATAACTTCAGTAAATCAAAGTTTTCGGTCATTATTTTACCTCGTTAGAGGTAGAATTTCATTATTTTTATCCAACAAGCCTGATACAAAATTTCATAGTGTTTGCTTCAAAATTGACGGTTGTTCAAATGTACTTTTAACCCTTATTTTACCCTCTACGGGGTTGATTTTTCGGATGGGGATAAATAAGTGCGTCCTTGTTCCTATCCAGAAAGCCAAATACAAAATTTTATAGTAGTTGCTTCAAAATTAAAGGATTTCAAAAAAAATGTTTTCCCCTATTTTACCCTCTTAAGGTTAGAATTTCCAAAAGGCTTTTCTTAGTACTTATTCACGCTATATAGAGAACCTATGTACAAAATTTCAGAACTGTAAGGTCCTTAGTTTAGGGTGTACGTTGATTTCCGAAAAAATGAAAAAGTCATTTAATTAGTCAGTCAGTCAGTCACCTCGCTGTTTTATATATATACAAATATGTTTTTATAATCTCCGTTTAATTTCCTTTCATTTGATACCCTACTTGATAGGTTCGGTTAACTTTTTTTTTTACATGTGTTACTATTTCGCGCCAAAAATCCGCCATTTTGTTTTTTTTTTTATTAACACCTATCTAAGGACACTCGGGTCATTGAGACAAATATAATGACACCTTAACTGTTGAAATTCATCCAGTCGTTTGTTAGATCGGATCAAATAAAGAAAGACAAACATACAAGATACGCGCGAAAAACATAACCCTTCCTTGGCAGTCGGGTAATAAATGTTTTCGCTGAATTATTGTTGTGGTGCCTTTGCATACATTAAATTTTGTTATTACGAATTTACGAATTATGTGTACGAAGAACTGTTACACAACACATTTTAGCGAAAATTACAATTTTGCTATTAATATCTTCGTAGTACCTACCTTTGATGTTTACCAACATAATGATTAAGATTGAACATAAAATGTTCACACTCAATCATCTATGTTTCTTCAATCATTAGTCACTGCTTTGTTTGTTAGTCACATGAGGCTTAATGTCGGCTCTTCCGGGTAATGATCGCGTCATTATCCGTGAGTGTTGAGTTTTGTAAAGATTTGAAGGGGAGCGTCTTAATCACTTTCGTTAACTTAACACGGAGTTGTAATTAATTTTTATGAGCTGTTGTTTATCTTGTAAGATGTTTATGTTGTAAAATGGTACTTGAAAGCTTAATACGTGGGTTATTCGCAATAGCTTTGTGAGAATAATCAAATCAAATCAATTTTTTTTTATTCAAAATAGGTTCTTTACAGAGCACTTTTTGAATGTCGATACAACTACCACCATTTCACTAATTGAGATTTTCTTAAGTATCACTGTTTAACCAAGTTTCTGTATGAGCCTGGTACTACAAAAAAATGTGGTCCCCAGACAACAACGCATCGACAATCAATTTTAAGTAGAATATCTATAATTAATCATAAATATATATCTTGGATACAATCCAATACCACGTTTATAACTGTATCGAATTTTGGATTCTTGGGTTTAGGCAATTTTAAAGCGAGATTACGAATAGGCCTCTGATTGAGTCTCACATAGTTATATTAGGGACACACCTGTTAAACAAATACGTAATAAACTTAACTTATAACCAAACTAGTTTGAACCGGATAATAAACTGGCATCTCGAAGCTACGCCCGTAAACCGGACCGGCTATTTAAACGAGGCTTAATCGCTCTGCTAGCCGCGTTCAATCTGCTTAATTGGGAAAGGTTTCACCGGGCTTAATGGCTAGATGCTTTATGGTTTAGATGCCGATGAGTGCGGAGTTAAATGGTTGTGTGGATAGTTTTATTTTCTTCAAAGTCTATTTGCTAGCTATTTTTTTGTTAGCTTACGTAGTTCGGAGGATTTGTTAAGTTATATTTCCCGCTGATAAGAAAGCAGCCTGTAAATGTTAATAAACGCCTTATCGACGACTTGAGAACATTTGACACGGTTTGGCACTTTTCTCCACTCATTGTTTAAGTTTCATTATAAATAAATAAATAAATAATAAACGCTTTCTACACTCACAGCCCCACACCAGGATTCCCTGTGTCGTGGATGCCATGAACACACACATAGACAAATACACAAACACCCAGACCCAGAAACAGAAATCTAAATTCATCATTTAGATATCTGTCTGGCCGGGGATCGAACCCGGGACCTTTCGCGCGTCAGACCGGCATGGTGACCGCTCCGCCACGCGGGTCGTCAATGTCGTCGTTATATGTTTTGTATATATATTATTAAATATAGGTTGCTCTTAATTTAAGTATAGTATGGATGCCTTTGTTAACAAATGCGTAATAAACCAAACTTACTTATAACCAAACTAGTTTGAACCGGATAATAAACGGGCATCTCGAAGCTAAGCCCGTAAACCGGACCGGCTATTTAAACGAGGTTTAATCGCTCTGCTAGCCGCGTTCAATCTGCTTAATTGGGAAAGGTTTCACCGAGCTTAATGGCTAGATGCGTTATGGTTTAGATGCCATTGAGTGCAGAGTTTGATGGTCTCCGGAATACGATTCGTATTGTTTTAATGTTTTTTTAGGTATTTGTTTTATGAAAACCGTTTAATGCTGAAATTTCCTATATTATTTATTTAGTCTATGAAGCTTGTGGGGCTTGGCTTGGCGGGACTTGTGTAAATCGTAAGTTATCTACTCGTAATCGTAAATATTCGACACTAGTCCGCCACTCACCCTGCTATGTAGCATTTTGCTGGTCTTCTACTTTCTTGTGGTGAAAGATAATAGTCCAACAGTAAGACATAATAAAAGGTCTTAGTATAGTTGAACGATTGCCCTGCGATTTTTTAGTAACCTCTAATTGGTATTATTTAAGGATTTTAGAGTAATATATTCTACAATTTAAATCATGTCACACTTTGTAAGTCTTGAAGTCAGTAATTTTTTTGGGTTTCTGAAGACACCTTTATCTTTTTAACGTTAACTCCAAAACAATAAACAACATTAAAAACATTTATTGCGACACACATGTAACCTCGCGTGCCCGGTGGCGATGTAAAAAACTGGTACTTTCGTGCGGTGCGCAATTTACTCACCCCGACCGCGGCGTCTCCGGTGGGTCTTATGCGATAAGGGTCTGTTCAAAGTACAATACTATATTTTGGTTACACATACTTATTTTATTAAACAGAAAGACCAAACAAGCAAGCAATCTAATTGATTTCCTACCTGAGGTCGATTGTAGGTGCTACTCTAAAGGATGTAGATGGTCGCTTGCATGAGACACGCAGAACTGCTTCAACTTTACCTTACTGGCTGTAATAGCTGTTTGTTTGAAGGTGGTAGACGAAGAACCTTTTGTGGTTCGACTCCAATGGTACCACCACCATACAAGTGGTAAGGATGACATACTTTTCCAAGGCGTTCCAGCTTAGTTCTCGTGGGCATCTGTGGTCGACCTCAGGTAGGAATATCTTATTCAATCTGAGGTTGATTACAGATGTCCAACGGCGGTAGTAGCCATCAGGTGGACTATATGCTCGTCTGCTACTTCTATATTATATAAAAAACCTTTAAAGGTCCAAGTCATTGTAAAAATACAACAGATACATAATATTACGTCATAGTAAATATACGGCAAAAAAACTTCGGAATATGCAGTTTAAACCGGTTTCTAAACCGATATTTTACATCCATACACGAAAAATGAAAGACTCTTATTCTGAACATCCACTACGTTGCTCACCGGATTTCTTTGTCCATTACTTGTAATCCGATATTATTGGGGCACAAATTGAATTGTCATACATACCGTCGCTTTAATGGTGTCCGCGCACGATCGCTAACAATATCGTATGTGTATCGGAACGGTCGCAGAATAGTGATGATTGAGGGGTTCAAGATTGTTATTGTTAGTAGATGGATTAGGTATTGGAAAAAATGTGTTAATATTTTTTCAAGTGTTTTTTGGACTATGCATTATTTTTGACAAAAATATTGTAGGAACGTACGTATGTTAAAATATAATGTAGCTGTAGTAGTATCAGGTGTTCTAGTTTCACGTTCCGGGAGTAGAATAGAACTATGGTATCTCCTGCCTGTCGTAAGAGGCGACTAAAAGGGGGCTTCCGGGGTTGCGGGTGGCAAGAGTGGGAGCTCGAACCACCCGTAAGCGACTCCGGGAAGGATGGCTGTATGTGTGGTCGCATCGGTACGACGGTTCGTACACAGCAGACTGTGTGGCGAGCGACACGCTCACCTGGGCAGAGCCCGACGGGGCAATGCGCTAAGAGTCCTCTACCCAGGACAGCCATCGGCGGGGTTTTGGTGCGATAAGATCCCACATAAACTAGTGTCGCTCTCACGGCATGGGGTACCTTTTGAAGGTTTCCCCCACGAAAAAAAAAATAAAGGTGTTCTGGTTTCAAGGTTGTGTTAAGGCAGACAATCATGATTGCAACTTAGTCCTCAGGAGTTTAATCTTATTAGGGGTTACTTTTGCTCTATGACCACAGTACCTTATGAAGGACTTTGTATCCAAAAATTTACTCTGAAAAAAATTTACTTTGAAATATATTTTGATTTTATTTCATTTGACATACAAACATAGAGGTTTGATTAACAATTATGCTGCTCAATTTTATAAAAATAAATATACTTCAGATACTACTCTATTTACATACTCCTGAAATATAAACAGAAATATAATTGTTACCTAATGACTTACCATCATCATAACCTACAGAACCACAGCTCCAAGGAAACGAGCGCTTCTTAATCATCATTAAAACTTGTTTTGCGTGAGATAAAACAGTAACTGTTACAAGTTTACAACTCATTGTGACGCCATCTTGTGGTTTAGGGTGTTGTGCTCTAGTAAGCGAGAAGCGAGAAGCGTGTTAATTAAGCGTGTTGATAGCCTGTTGGTTAAGAAACTCGGCCTCTTAATCGGTCTAATCCTTTCATTCTTAGAGGAGAGTCATGCCCAGCATTGGGACAGTAATGGGTTGATGATGATAAAATACTTAGATATATAGGACGGAAGACCTGGTTAATTAAACTTAAACTAAATGGTTTCAAATAAAGGTTTTCTATTCCAGTTATCAGGTAGGCCGACCACTTAGTTCGGGTAAATAAATAATAATACAGGTTCAATCAGTTTGATACACAGTTCCGCGTTTGATCCCAGGTCAAAAAAATCCATTTTCATTAATTAATTTAGTCTTTTCTGTACGTGGTTTATGTCTTTGTGTGTGTCTATAAACTTATAAACACTTGATGACATAGATGTCCTCAATCTCCATCTAGATGCTATTTTGCTTGGGAACTCTGCGAGTCACCGCTATTTATTGTGACTAATGAGTGGTGGTCACAATAATAGCCTTGACAAGCAACGTCGTGCAAATGGTGTTTCGCTTTTCTTTCACCAGCTCATGGTCTGACCAGGCGGTAAATCTTCTGTGAGTTAATGAGCATTTCAGATAGATGAAATTTTGATCCTACTTCGTTTTACGAGTAATTAGCTGGAATTTGTTATTGTGTTGCAGGCTTCTAAGGGAAGTCTTAATGTTCCTCTTTTAAGGATGGTATGAAATAGTATTAAAACGATTTCAAACATGTCATAATAATAATATGGAAGTAGTAGGAACCCGTTGTTGCAGTTTTTTTAATTAGACCAAAGCATCTAAATCGCTGCTTCCAAATATGCGAGTAAGTAATTGTAAAACATTGAAATATGTATTAAAATATTTTGTTAAAAATCATCCGATATAAATATATTTGAAATATAATGAGTAATCATCGAATGATTAGGTTCGAATGTTTTACTGCTGGGCGCGGGTCTATTTTATTCATAATTAATTTATGAAATAGAAATAGCTTTGAAAAATTATAAAATTAATTGAAATCCTGGTTTCGAATCACTTAGAAACGAATGAATCTAATTTGGGAAATCGTATTCATAGTCGGGGCATCGTTACTCACAACATTTCACAGCACTTTAAGAAGAAACATGAAATATTACTACCTAACAATATTCTTATCACAACCACACAATACGTATTTTAACTAATTCCATCTTAAGACACATCAAACATTACTCGCTAACAACATTCTTATCACGACATATTCACCATTCGGCAGTTGCGCTGATAGCGTTAACGGATTTTACGCGACGTTTACGCGCACGGGATTAACGTAACGTGCGCGTAAACTTTACACCAGATTACGCGTAAGTGCTAATGAGTTCGTTGTTTTATTGCGCACATTGCGGTTATTCCACTTGACTTCTTATAGTACTAAATTTTATATTGGGTATAATATTATATTATTATACATTAATCGTATTATATTAGTCGAGCTGGTGCAGATGAGAGAATATTTATCTGTTGTAACATACATATATACATACTCGTACACTCGAAAAACATTACCCTCCGCAGCGAGATAAAGTAAAGCAAAAGTAGAAAAACAAATTCATAAGTACGAATGCATTTTAATTATAAGTAGCGCACAAATTGAAAAATTGACGAAACATTATTTTTTTTAAGTAATTTCGTATAGTCCGCGCCAAACTCCTAGTACTCTCTGAAGTTGCTGTGAGCAGGTATAGTCATACAATTTGATATAGCGATGCGATTCATTTCTATATTCAGAGCGGGCTAGGAGTTCTACGGGGACTATAAGAGCATTAAGTTTATCATTAAGTTATTATTTTAAAGAAATTTAATAAAAGCGTTATTAATTAATCATTATCAAGAAATTTTAAAACACCGTTAAGAATATCAAATAATATTTTTTCACAAAAAAATATTTATTTTTCAGAACAATCCGAAAGAAGGGCCATAACAATTAGCGCGTAATCATTACACAAACGCGAATTCAAAAATAAAATGACACGTTCTAAGGGTCAAAGGGAGGATTCCCTTTGACTGGGTCACGCATCGGCGCGTCACTGAAATGATACTTTGATATAACGCCTATTAAATATTAATAATTCCCATTCTCTTTGTCAAATAATTTGTAATCACAGACGCTTTACATTCCAAACAATTATTATTAATTTTGACGTTATGTACCAAATCATTAAATCAAAGAGTCATGATTTTCATATAACAACTTTCATTCCGCTTTGTGCTAATTACCAATTGGTAATAACTTCTGGCACTAGCTACTTCATATGAGTTGAATGTCTTTGACTACGATATTACTTTTGACTTTGAAATGGTATTATGAAAAGATAGTTTATGTGGTATATATCTTTATTTATTTAATGCTGATTGATGAATTGGCGGATTTTTATTTTATTTCGTGTCGAATGTTTAACGACTTTCCATTAACTAAGGAAAAACTACGAATTATCTTAAAAAGTAAACCAAAAAACAAACTGAATAAACATGAATAAAGTATGAACAGTTTTTTGGAAACCAAAATTATAAAAATAAACCAAACAGAATATAATGTACAAACGTGAATAAAGTAAAACGTATGTGATTTGAATCTACAAACTTTAAACAATCAAATCAGTCGGACACAACCCACAACAGGAAAAACATCACAAACGAAGCTAATATTTCCCTTCAAAAGATTTGGACATCAAAGCTTTATGTATCACGTCCAATATGTTTAGGATTTCACTCAATACTGTCCGCCGAATTAAATTGGTTCCCCCACGTTTTAAAGGTCTTCGGTCTCCGCTATTATTTTTAAAATATCGCGTTACCCACTCGGGGTTGTCTTATTATTTTTATTGCTCCGTAATAAGGGAAACCTTAGAATGCGGGGAATTGGACTTTTATTTCAGCAAAGAGTGGACATGACAACAATACGAGGATAACAGACGGTTTTGTGTTTCTCATTTTTTTAGACAGGAGTTTTATATAATTTTGCGATAAAATAACTTGTAACTGTTATTTATTTGCATGAAAATCTGACTAAATTATTGGCGGTTTCTATAAGTAACCACTGTAGACAATACTAGAAATTAATTCGTGGGCGACATATGAAATAATACACTGAAATATTAACACTAACTTCTGTACTTATCTCTTTATATATACATTTCTTATGTGCATGTGTATGTCACTGAACTCCTCCTAAGCGACTGGACTGATTTTGATGAAATTTGTTGTGTGTGTCCAAGGCGACTTGAGAATGGTTTAGATTCACAATTTAGTCCGTGGGAAAAGGTTTTTTTTAATTAATTTTTAATTCGTAAGTAGTTATAGGCACGGAAACTATGAATTTGATCAAGTAATGATCTTTAGCAAAGTTGTTGTCCAAGAGCCCACGAGGGTTTGGGAGTTCGTAAGACCAATTTTCGACATATGGCACCACTGTAATTCCAATGCAGGTACAAATTTTCCGTTTTATGTATGTCATATTATTTCTTTAATGCGGGCGAAGCCGCGGGCACCACTAGTGTATATATAAATAAGTACCGAAGTTTAACAAAAATAATTGATAACAAATTAGATATGATTAGATTTCAATTAATTTTATTATCTCCCTACGTAAAAGTATCATTGAATTAACAACATTAAAAAGAAACATTATTTACTTCATAAAAATACTTATTTATCTGTTTAATAGTTAAATACAGAAGCTCATACAACCACAATGCCTATTTACACACAATCAATACATATTTAGCAACAACACATACCGTTAAAGCGAATTTACAATACAAGTCGCGACACCGTCTGAAGCTTTCATATTGCAAGAACAATTCACTCACCGGAATGAACAATAGATGTATTCTGCCGAAACTAAGAACAACTTTGAGTGCGTGTGCAAAATTATTGAAGTTCTTATTTCAAACAAAATTGAGAATAAAGTAAACATTTATCGAAATTTCCGACTGCATGTTTAAGTTTGTTTTCTGACCAACTTTTGAGGGTTATCCAACGCTATTGTAGCTTCTATTTTGTAAGTAATAAGCACTATATTTAGAAAATATGTCGCTTGTTAGCTACAAGCGTAAAGTTGTGATTGAACAATTAACCCTGCGCATTCTACGTCGATTTGCAAATGGATTGGATTGCCTCAAGTCGGGATGGTACAAGCCTTTCCCTTATCTTTGTTTATGGAATTACGGGCTAAAGTTACCTGTTGTTGATGGAATGGAAATTCTAATTAATGAAATTTACATATTTATTGTTAATTGCAAAGAACAGATCCGTTGTGTGGCTTATAGGATATCATTGCTTAAATAATATCGTTGATTGGTGTATACTGTATAGTGAAAATCTTTTTAACGGTTTTATTATTTGAATGTCTTTTTTTATTAAAAAATCGTTAATCCCTTATTTAGCCTGCCCTGAGCGATTAAATCTCTTTTTTTTTCTTAGTGATTCGTCGTTAACTTACTATTGGTCGATTGTTGGGCATGAGTCTTCTATCAGTAGCACTACCATGAGTTTACAAAAGTATTACTCGCTAGCGACTGCGTAAAATAAATGTATGAAAAATTGTACAGCGCCTCTGGTGGTTACTCGTAGAACTAAATTCCGTAGTGTGAGCCACTCGTAACGTATAAAACCTATCGAAATCAAATCGCTAGCGAATGTCATTATGATCTATTGCCATACAAATTCGGTCCCATGAGTCATTAATTTGACAGACGTTGTCAAGAAATACCGTAATGATAGTAGTTATGTTATTCACTAGCAAAATGACAATAGTTTTCTATTTACAATTTCTATAGTGGCGTTTCTATGCCAACTCATGGTAGTGCTACAGATGAAGCGCGGTTTATATGATTTTAGACTAAAAAATATCGCGGAATTGAGACATTTTATTATGTAACGGGCACTGACGATATGCATTTTTTTATTTCTTTATTGCCGATATTTCGACCCAGTTACATGGATCGTGGTCACGGCGTCTTATATTCAGCCCTAACGGGTTGATAATGAACAAATTAACGATTTTGTATTTTCAGAAACATTTATGTTCAGTAAAAATTATTCAAGATATTTCCTTACTTATTCTACTATAAAACAAACAGACCAAGGATTTTAGAAAGACCTTCAGAAATTGTACAAACAGACACTCTTAAAAAAGCAATATCCTCTGCAAAAACTGTATTGCAGCCAATGAAAATAAAGTAGCGCGATAAGGAAGTACCACCTACACTATGACTATAAAACGACTAGCTTATACCATGACTTCGCTTACGTTCTTTAACTTTTTAACTAGAGTTTTTTTAGCTTTGGTGTATCTGTGGTATGATAGTTACTGAATAGACAAACCAGTTTGAATCGGCGTTTTATTAGTAAGTTTGAATTATTAGTGAAGTTGTTTGTGTGAAGAAAACAATTTTATCGTATTTTTTTTATCAAGTTCTTATAGTAAAATTTCCCATTTATGGATTATTTAATAATGGAGGTAGTAGTCGTCTGCTTGCTCTACCTGAAGGTAAGTAATGAAATGGTAAGGTAAGGCAAGGTAAGCTAGTACAACCCATGGACATCTGTGACTCATCCCATATAAAACAGTTCCTACCTGCCGATCGTAAATGAGTTGCAACCCCGAAGGATTAAGGTAATAAGGATTAAGGCCTTATAATAAATCAGCTGAAACTAGTAACTATTGATCTTTATATAAAATATTTCAGCCATACAAACATACATACAGTTTTATTATTACGAACACAAAACATAAAAATCCGGATATTACGGACGAACACCGGAATAATATAAGGAATATTGTGCCAGGATAAAAGAAGTTGAGATAATGGCTCATTGTCTTCAGATTGGCCTTTTCGTGATATTTTTACGTGTATACTTAGCGTTGCAGGTTCTTTTAATTTTGAAAAATATTGTATACCGCAGTTTACTTTAATTGCTACACTAATACGCTAGTATACTTTAAGATTAACCATGTAGAAATAAACAGAAAAATCGATAAAAGGCTCAAGGCTTAAAGGCATTTATTATTTGGAACTGCTTATGTTCTACTGAAATTATCATGCTGAAACTTATGACAAAAGTTAAGCTAACTACTATTAAGTATAAAACACATTTTAAATTTATTCCATTTTTTTTTTGTTTGTATGATATCGAGGAAATAAATTACCGACCCCTTAAATAAATATTTTGTGTTTATACCATAGATTAGTAAAGATTATTCGCTCCTTACAAGAAAATGTAACGTTTTGACAATTGTCACTATCAATTATTTTCGTGTTTGAAAAATATTAAAAAAAATGTAGTTTTTAGATCATTTACGAATGTAACGATATTTCTTCGCACTTTTTCTTCGATTTCGTATCTTAACTGCGCATGTCGGGATTATTCTGCGAATTACACCATGACAGCCATTAAACGGCTGACATAATTGACCGCTGCTAAAGTCATTTAATGGCTTCATTCAAGTACAAGGCGGTGAGATATCTATACTTATCTATGGTTTATACACATTTTACATAATAGATAAAAGTCAGAAAAAAATGTTGTATTTAAAAACCACAATATAGGCGGAAAATGATTTTCATTTTTTTTCTATGTACATGCACTCTTGTTACAATTTTAGAATAGTATGTATATCCTATACAGAATCCGCAGTTGTAAAAAACAAAGTCACGTTAATCCACTCCGCAGTACGATTCGATTGGGTATTGAGCATTTTTGCTTGTATTTCTGTAAACAATATGTAAACGATGCGACTACAGTCAGTCTGTCTGTTTGCTTTTGGCAGAGGACAGGTGGATTCATACGGGACTATATTTTGTACAACATTTATTTTGGAAATTGAAGTTAAAATTAGCATGTACAACTTAAAAAGTGGTTAATTTTGCCAATATGATCTGTGGAAAATCTGTTGAAATATAGAACATGAGTTGTACCTGAAGCTATACGTTTAGCTTTACTTTTTGGTAGGAACAGAGGCGTGCTACGTGCTACGCTTGTATTTTTAAACTTACCTATTTAGCTATGCTTTGGTAATTAAGTTTTTATACCGATGGATACAAGTTAACGATTGAAGCTATGGATGCGAGTTATTATTAACAAAGTTACACCGATCGCGATCTTTAGCTGTTATCATCTTTCATATTACATTTTTCTTTCTTAGATAACCTTGGCTTCGTAGTTTAGCTTCGACATCGCACATGTTTCTTAAACCCAGAAACAACAATCTAATTTGTGTGTAGCTGAAAATCACAGCGGTGTTACTATAAAAAGTTTAACTCAATCATCAAAAAAAATGTTCGACGCATTTCCCATCCGTGTGTTTCCAAATAGATTCATCTGTATTCAGCAAACTTTTCCCTCACTTCCTTTACTCTGGATAAAATCGTTTGCAACGTACAATTGTTTCGTAGTATCCTGATTTTCAATTTCATTAGTCGCATTCTGAAATGCAACTACGTGGATTTCTATATTAATTTTCTATTTTCTCTGTTTTTATGTACGTTGAAGTAGTAATGAACTTTGTGTCTACAAATGTATAAATTATTTAGTCTGGCTGACATTCGAACTGCATTTTATGCACGTAATAAAATCATATATAAATATATAATATGTATAGGGTTAAATTGAATTAAAGTATTTAGTCAGTTTTCTTAGAAATGGAATGTAATGAGAAAATGGAAATAATATGCTTATTTTACCGAAATTACACTATTACATAAATAAAAATTAAAACCTTGTATGTAAAAATAAACAGTAGTATTATCTGATACATTTTAGATAATATTGCATAGTACTCACATGCAATTTTAGTATATTTTTGTCGATATTATTTTAATTAAAGTTAGTCAGTCTTTCTACGTACAAGTTTCCATGGCCACAGGCATCATTTTCTTTTTAACATAAAAGGCAAAAATCACCACAAACTTACCTTAAAACCTTACAAAATACCTATAACAACTTCTAATCTGATAGGAACCAGATTCTCGTTACAGCAATCGATTCCTATCATCAATTTAGCATTAAACTGCTGAATCAGAGCATCCAGCATGCATTAGCAAGCGGTCTAGACTGATAGCTTCTGTGCTATTAATCACTGTTTTTGTATTGCACTTAGCATAATCACTACACTGATTTTAATTTAAGAGAGTAATCGCTATTCAGGAGATTAGAAATAAGGAAAAATGAATACAACGACGATTACAGTCTTGTTTTACTACTTTGAGTATGTTTTGAAAATAATTTAATGTTTTGACGTAGTGGTGATTTTACTCGGGTATTGTGTTCGATTCTTGGCCAATCTTTTAATGATGAATTTAGAAGTGAGTATTATATTTTTTGACACTAAAAGACGAAGAAACTGGCAGGTTTCTTTGTGCTTTAAGGCAAACGGCACCACCGTCACACCATTTTACCTAATAACAAAAATGTTAACCGCTGCTGTGTCTCGATTTGAGGAGTGTGGTTAGGAAGACATAATATTCCGAGGCGTTCCAACTTGGTCTTCAGGTCGACCTTAGATATCATAGTATAGGATTATAATCTTATCAGGGTTTGATTACAAAAGTAAGGGGGCCGCAGTAGCCACTTACCATCAGGAGAATTTCATGAGTAGGTATAAACAAAAACCACGGTAATTTGTCATGATTGTATTCTTTGTTGGCAATCGCATATATTGACATACATACATAAGTTTTATCTATACATTTTCACGAATTTAGTATTGAACCTAATAATATAATATAATATATGTATAATATATATATTAATATGTATATGTATGTTGTAACCACCAATGTTTAGATAAGAGTATTATAATAATCCAAGCCTATTGAGAATACAGACAACTAATTAACCTACTAATTACTGACGGTAATGATGTAAATCAGATCAAGGAATCTATTAGTGCAAGTATACACAATTATGTCATTAAGGTATTATTGGTATTATCAGATATTGATATACGATGCGGTATATGTAGCTATTTCCAATATTGATTGTAACAATAAGTTTTGTTGGTACAATTTTTTTAAGTAATGCAAACAGTAAACGAATACATTATAAATATATACAAGATAAATAAATAGTTGGTGGAACACTTTGTGGTTCGGGTCCGCCGGCACCACCGCCGCATCTATTTCTGCTTAATAACAGCAGTGTTAAGTGCTGCTGTGTTCTGTTTTGAAGAGTGTGGCAAGGGAGACATAGTTTTCCGTGGCGTTTCAGCTTAACCCTCAGGGGTAGCGGCGCATCTGTGCCCGACCTCAGGTTGGAATATCTATATAATTATAATTCTATCTGAGGTTGAATCTAAATCTCCCCATGTTGATTGTAAATGGGTGGCAATAGTAGTCACTTACCATCAGGTGGACTGCATGCTCGTCTGTTACTTCAATAATATATACAAGTATCTTAACCATTCTACAGGACTTCCGTCCCCAACAGTGGACAAACAGGTTTATGATGTTGTCAGTGCATCTGAATGTAGTAATTTGCTATCAATCGTTCAGTACATAATCGTATATCAGCAGAATCAATTAGTGGGCGCGTTTGCATAATTTAGGGTGGATTAAGTAATTAAGACATGATTCGCATACATTATTGACATTTGATACCGTACTGTCCTGTAAGCATGAATATCGTAACGTTACATAATTGATGTCTGTCTGTTTGGAAAACAATATATTTTCTGTATTTTGTTTATTACGTGTACGCAATAATCATTATTTACTCCTTAGTGTTCCTTTGTTGGTCACGTGTGTCTTCCCAGAGTAAGAGTGCTATAGGCCATAGTCCACCGTTCGCCAAATACGACTTGGTAGACACACTTTTGAGATGGTCACATACTTTTGAGAACTTTTGAGTCCTCTCGTGTATGTAGGTTTCATCATGTTTCTTTCTCCGTTAAGTAAGTGATAATATTAAAATGTTATGTAACTTTGAAAAATCGGAGATCAGAGATGATTTCAGAGAACACTGAAACCCTCTGAAAGAGAAGTCTCTAACATGTGGACTATTCTAAATCTCTCTCACGCTAAGAGGAGTTCCGTCAGAAGTGGGATAATAATGATTCTACGGCGAATATTATAGCACCTAAGTATAATAGTTAGATACTATAGTTATGGAAACAGTCATCATCAACCCATTACTGTCCCACTGTTGGGAACGGGTCTCCTCTCATAGTAAGAAGGATTAGGCCATAGTCCACCGCGCTGGCCAATTTGGCCATTGGCAGACTTAACATACCTTTGAGATTTCTTTTGTATAAATCTCTCAAGTATGCGGGTTTCCGGACGATGTTTTCTTTCACCGTTTAGCAAGTGATAATTAATTTATAATACGCACATAACTTTTGATAAATCAGAGGTGCGTGCCTGGGATTTGAACCTCGGACCCCTCGATTGAGAGGCCGAGTTTCTTTACCTTTACTAGGCTATCACTACTATGGAAACAGTATTGTTACTAAAGTAAGTAAGGGATAAAGATATGATATCACAAGAAATGTCAATTCTTATTGCTGACTCACCTATCGCGTCTATATCACACTATTCTATTGCAAGGCAAATACAAGAAAACAAAACATGAATTTATTTACGACTTGCAATATATTACAAAGGTCGCCCACACATCGATCACCCCACTCAGTCATCCGTCAAAAAAGCGCTCACCGTATTTTATTGTGTGGCAACACTGCAATATCGGTATAAAAATGGATGGCAACACCGCCAAAATGTTTTAAACATTAGCGTTGGTGTGTTGGAAAACATTTTGTATCTACATGATGAATTGGTTTCGGGTTCGATGCTCTTGTATTTGAAATACAGTAGAATACAAAATAGTATTATTTGATTTGAATTAGAAAAGCAAAAAGTTTTTTTAGGTAAAATAATTATTTAACAGGTTTGTAGGGTCTCTAATTTATCATATACATATGTTATCAACTCCAAATAGAGTCTATGTACGTTACCCTCGTTAGTGATAATAAAACAAACCAATTTTTTATAGACAATTATTCTCAAAATTTGCATTGTAGTAGGTAGTCATTGGTTAAAATTGCTTATTACTGGCACTGGTGTCCCACACCTAAGTAGAATTTTTCTATACTCTCAACTATTTCAAAACAGAACCTAAAGTAATCATAACTTTAAGGTGTCTCAAAAGCTCAAAAGCAAAAAGAATGGGAGCTCGAACTGCCCGGCCAACGGCCCCGGGATGGACGGCGGTATGTGTGGTCGCATACCGTCGTACGCATCAGATGGAGTGGCGAGCGTCAAGCTCACCTGGGCGGAGCCCGACGGGGCAACGCGCTAAGAGAGCTCCGGTTGCGTTCCTTTGGTGATCCCGGAGCCCTCTACGCAGCGCCGAGGACGGCCACCGGGGGGTTTTAGTGCGGTAAGAATCCTACATAAGCCTGCGTCGTTCCTACGACACCGGGTACCTTTTGAAGGTTTCTCTGTCGTAAGCAAAAAAAAAAAGGTGTCTCAAAAGAATACTTACATTTATTTAGCTCACTACATGAAAGTAACAAATGTCCGTAGCATTACCATGAGTTGGCATAGAAACGCCACTATAGAAATGGTAAATAGACTAACTATAGAAAACTATTGTCATTTTGCTAGTGAATAACATAACTACTATCGTTACGGTATTTCTTGACAACGTCTGTCAAATTAATGACTCATGGGACCGAATTCGTATGGCAATAGATCATAATGACATTCGCTAGCGATTTGATTTCGATAGGTTTTTTACGTATCGAGTTACGTCACTATGGATTTTAGTTCTACGAGTAACCACCAGAGGCGCTGTACAATTTTTCATACATTTATTTTACGCAGTCGCTAGCGAGTAATACTTTTGTAAACTCATGGTAGTCCTACAGGTGTGTAATGGGTATGTCGATTTTGTTTCTAGGAATTTTGACACTATAAACTGTATTTCGAAGTTAATCTTATTTTATGTGGTAGGAATTCCTGGTTTCTTTCTAGTGATTTAATTTGAAGCGTTTCACAAGTTGACCGTGTGTTCTCTGTGTAAGATTAAAAAAAGAATTCGGCGATTATTTTTTCGTTTATTTATTTCCGGCCTTAAAATGTACAATTCTCCCCTTTATTCTACTAAAGTTATTTTTAACTTAGAAAACGATTTTCACTTTCTCGGATAAGCGACGTGATCGTTAAGCCGATGTGCATCCGAATCGTCAAGTATTGGTAGAGATGTCAATTATTGTGTGACAAAGGGAGACGAGTTGTCGTTTGCGGTTTATGGCTTATAATATTTATTGGGAGCTTAAGAAAGGTTTACTATTTGTATTTCACAGTTTTTGTCCTTATAGTTATATAAAGTTGTAGAATTATATCTTCATTGTTTCATTATGGCGGTAAAGTCACTTAAATTTTTACGTTAAAACTAATAGTGTAACTATGTATGTACCGATCTCGAGTCGTATTCCAGTTTGGGAGTAACTTTAAGAAAATCCCGGGATTTATGGGGTTAAAAAGAAGTAGTCTTTGTAAAATTTTGAAGAAGGTTTAATTTATTTTATCCACCACGATTTTCCTTTATAGTCATTTTGATTTAATTATTAATAAATGTTGATATTCCTGGAAGTAAATTATGATTTGTGTACATTACAATCTTTCAGAATTAGAAAAATACCCGGGATAAATTCTTTAGGTGGACTCTTACAAGCACAAAAACAGTATCCAGTGAAAGTTGTTAAACATACTGTAGAAAATAATCTAATAACATACAGGTACCCATTTAATTTTAATCCATTATCCATATAAGTGCGTAAAGTTAATGATAACGATGACATATGACGTGCAGAGGTTAATGATCTCGATCGGTAAGCCGATGTTGATGGGGATGCAACGCCAGATTCTGTATTGAAACGCCCTTATGTGTGTGTATTGGAGAAATAATTGGATATCTTCTTTAGCGCTGGCATCTGTAATGAAAGATATTATGAGTGAATGAAACGAAATAAATAGATATAGAGCTCTCGTTCATATAGCTTATAAAAAAGAAAAGAAAATCTTTTTCTGAAAACGCAATGCTTTAAATTTCGTATTACTTACAAAATTGAAAGTGTTGCAAATATGTATACTTTTAAGGTTTAAAATCGAAAAGTCAACTAGCCTACTTAAACATTCAATTAAAAGCTTAGCCTATTGCAAGTCATCAAGCTCTCTGGATGTATGACTCATACTCATTGTAGAACTTAAGTTGAGAATAAAACACACTGATACTCATATGATTCTCAAATGAACAGAACAACAGAAAGTTTATAATAAAAATATACCTTTTGAAGTTATTTATATCCCATGATGAAGACACTATAATTAGTACTATATATACTAACCTTTGACATCAATAAGTTCATGCATTAAAATCAATCTGATTTTCTCTACTTCCGACGAATAAAGTTCAACTACAATACTCGGCGAGAACAAAAAGAAAGACACTTGAACTATTTGCATGATAACGAAGCCCACAGTTTCGACCGGTTCCTGATATCAAAAATCATTATGTTACTAAAATTTTATGAATCACTGTTTTAAATTTGTAAATTATGTAAAATTCGTATTCAACTTACATGATCTTCAATAATCAGCAAGATATGGTAGATATTTATAATAAGTTTTGGTACGCCGCATATAATGCTCACAAATATCTGAAAACAGTTAATTTACTTCCCAAAATACAAATAAATAAATAAAGAAAATTAAAATTCATTTATATATTTAGAAAACTTTACTGCTAAATAATTAGTAAATTTTAATATTATTAATAGTCATTATTTTGAACCTGATTACCATAAAGAGCTTGCTAGCCTTATTACCTTAAGTTTTTAAACATCTACAAATAGTTTTATTAAAACTTACCGATGCATTTAACTCCGGTGTTATCAAATCCAAAACATCGGCGATACTCTTGTATAAATACAAGCAAAACCTCATTTTGTCTTCTTTAATCGTTTTTCTATCTTTAACGTATAAATAAAAATCACACCTCTTCATTTCCCCTAATCTTAGTCTTAGTAACTTGAGACGATATCTTACAGTATCCAGAAGAATAAATCTCCATACACGATTCACATCCAAAGCCAGTAATGAAAGTTGACTTATGAGGTAGTAAAACAATTCCCCATAGCAAGAATAGGATATACAATAAAGTCCAGTGTACAAACATCTCTCCAACCAAAGCAGTGTAGTGTACAAAAAGGTCTTGTTTTTATTGCTCTGGTAATGCCGTTTATTGATTCTCAAGTACGTGTCAATGATGCTGAGGTTTTCAAAGAACTTGGTCACTTTGCTGTCATAGAATATTAAGATAATAACAGAGGAAGAGTATTCGATGAACGGCCAAACTTGAAGAATTTCTTGGTCGAAACAACAAGTTAGCGTGGAGTAGGAAGTGATAAGTACTAAAAAGAAGCAGTATAGCTTAGTGATATTGATAAATATTGGCTTAAACTTGAATACTTTAAAGTTGAAGCCAAATATTAGTAACAGAATCAACACTGGTTTGTATAAACGGAGTATATTTTGACTAAATTGTGGTTGAATGACGTTTTTCGATCGCATGATTCAAATTATGGAAAACTTATTAAAGTAGCAAATAAAGTGGTTAATAATTAATCGTATGTTAACAATATTTGAACGGTAAATATATGTAAGTGACGTCAACACGGTTTGCGGGTGGATTGTCAACAACAATCAGGATCAAACGCTCAAACGCTGGTGGAAGGACTTTCCTGTAATGCCAGAGTATTCAATGCCATATAATTTCGGTCAATACTTTAAGATATTTTATCTTTATCTCCTTAGAAGAATATCAGGTAATTATGCAGTTTGGCTACTTTTCCGAAAATCAATGCAATATATTTTTTTTTAGCATGGGTAGCTTCAATTAGTCTCCATTGATGATATTCCGTCGGGGGAGGCTAACATTGCATAATTACCTTTTTTTTTACCCTTTTTAGTGATGGCATACTAAAGTTACTAATATAATATAAAATTGTATAAACTTGATCATTTATAAAGGTAAGGTCTGGATTGAACCCACCCGCTCGCAGGGCGCTCCCGCGCCGTGCTCGCTTAGTTTTATATTGTCTTATATGTTCCAACCTAACCTAACCATGAATTGGTTAGGTTAGGAATAGGAAATGTTAGCCTCCCCCGACGGAATATCATCAATAGTGACTAATTGAAGCCACTCATGCTAAAAAAAAATTTATTGCATTGATTTTCGGAAAAGTAACCAAACTGCATAATTACCGAATATCAGAAACATTTTCTATTAATATAGTATTATGCTATGCTAAGATTCACTTATTATAAACTTTAATTTTGACAGACTGACAAAAGACACAGAGTAATCCGGTAGGTATGCGCTGTACGGAGCATACATTTTTGTAACAAAAAGTAAATATAAGTTCAAATATTATAAAGATGGGAAAGAGATACTTGTTGAAAATTAATTTCCAAAGGCTAAATTAATTTTAAATAAAACTTACGATTTGAAACATTAACGTACATATTAGCTTCTCACTAGGATCCTGTGTCGTGATGAATGAACAAACACAAGGACGAATACACAAACACGAATACCCAGACTAAGTGTTCAAAATGCATCTGTCTGGCCGGGAATCAAATCCAGATCCCAATGCGTATCAGATTGGTATGATGATCGCCCCGCCACATGGGTTGTCATTAGAACAATATTCGTATAAAATATACTTAAAATTGTGCCCAGGATTGAATTTACTTACAGTAACGGTAATACACCAAGGGAAAAGCAAAGCTTATAGAATTTCACGCTCTATTGACGTGAACTGACCGCCATGCTCACAAAGGCCTTTCAGTTCATTTGAATCGACAAACGACACTGAAATATCGATAATCGGAACAAAAATACCTGATTATGTATTAATCAAAAGGTCGGGAATTGTGAAGGATTATCTACTTACCTATCTACGATAATTTTGTGTCATAATACAATTTTGGAAATGTGTAGTTAGTTGTGAGTGTTGTAACGCATTATAAATCAATATACTAATTGTCATCATTGTCGCCAATAATGTCCCACTGCTGGGCACGGGATTCTTCTTAGTGATTGGGAGTGACCTCTCATTAGGTTTTTTTTTTTTTTTTTTTTTTTTTTATAATATAAGAGTAGCAGACGAGCATGCAGTCCACCTGATGGTAAGTGGCTACTGCCGCCCATGGACATCTGTAATCAACCCCAGATAGGATTAGATATTCCTACCTGAGGTCGGCCACAGATGCGCCGCTACCCCTGAGGACTAAGCTGGAACGCCTCGGAAAAGTATGTCTCCCTTACCACACCCTTCAAACCGGAACACAGCAGCGCTTAACACTGCTGTTATTAGGTTGAAATAGGTGTGGCGGTGGTGCCGCCGGAGTCGAACCACAAAGGGTTCTACCACCTTCAAAGGTTTAGGACATATTGGTAAAACTCATACTAATCACTCATAATTGGTAGAACTCACACGCCTTTCAAAGTTCAAAGTTTTTTTTCATTCCTATGTTTCCTCACTTATGTTTCTAATTCGTAAATCATTTTGAAAAATCAGAGGTTCGTGTCAAGGATTTGTTCCTCGGACCCCTGAATTGAGAGGCCCTCTAAGCTACCAGAAAAAGATTTACCAGTATCTTCCCTTTCGAATCACACTGGTCCTAGGACTTTTCAAATTAGCATACTAGTCAATATACGTTTTCTGCCCTTTATTCAACAGCAATTACTAATTGCAAGAACGATTTTCTATTCATGTTAATTCTTACGTTCCTCGAAGTCGCAATAAAAGTCGTAAATTGTTTAAGGTCCGCCATTACTGGATCACATGCTCTTACACTATTAAGTTGTTATTGCGTGAATAACATCCGATCGGTTTGTTTAGAATGGATGCGGCATTTTTTGAAAATTATGCACCAGCTTAAGTGTAATTTAGAAAGCCTCAAGTTAGTATCTTCTTTCCAAATAGAATAGAATAGCGCTTGACTCTGTTACTATAGCAACCAATGTGGCGAAGCCGTCACCATACTGGTCTGACGCGCAAAGGCTTCCGGGTTTGATCCCCGGCCAGACAGATATCTAAATGATAATTTTGGATATCTGTTCTATCTGTTTGTGTTTTCGTCTTTGTGTCCATGACCTACCCACCCACGTGTGACCCACGACACACGGAATCTTAGTGAGGGACATTGAGCGCCATAAGTCAGAAATAGGTGCCCACAAAGTGAACCACAAAGAGTTCTGCCACCTTTCAGTTCAATATATTTAAAATATTTAACTGAGCTCACCTTTTGCCTTTTTATTGTAGTGCTAATCATACCTAGTAGTGGCATCCAATCATTATTATCCCACTAATGGTTGAACGATTAGTAAGCGCTCGGTAATTTAGCTGTAAACCATTTATATCCCTTCTGAATAATAGTTACAATCAAATAAAGGGAAGACGCCATTAGACTACTCCAATAAATCAATTACTTAATGTTTAAAGCCATGAAACACCTTTAAGTAAAATCTATAAAGTCTACAGCATTAACTTTTTAAAGGTCTTTTAAATTATGTTATTATTATTTTTCCATTCATTTATTTTTTTTCTGACCGATATTATAATAAATGTAAATGTCAATTTCTTTGCTACACTTTATTTGTTTGGCGTGAAACCTTATGTACTTTACTAGCCTTATCTAGCTGGAAGGTCTCGGAAAAGTATGTCTCCAAAAGAATATAATTAATATTTCGAAGCTGATTAATTGAAGTAAAATATTTAAAAGCTAACCAAATGAATGCCTATACCATATCCATTAGGATTTTCTTACAGCAAAACCCCGAGCCCCTCTTCACGATCGTCGTTAAGTTGAATGATTGAGAACTTACGCTTTCGACTTCATTGCTTTCAATTTGTCCCAAATACAGGGTGTTTCGTTTTTGTCCTTATATTTGTTTTTTTTATTACGTCACATACGAATAATTTTAAGGAAAGTTATTTTTAACAAATGAATATTCATCTATTACGCTGTAATTGTAATATATTTTAATCTATGCATTTGTGAAATTATTATTTGCAAATTGTAGCATGGTTATTTCTTCAATCTAAAGTCAAGGAATTTGAATTACTTTTATTCAATTATTACTCGATTTTACCCTAAAAAGTCAACAACTTTGGAGTAGTAAGAGTACTAAATTAATGTTTGTCTCAAAGCTTTTCAACAGGTCAAATGACTGAAAATAATAAGTATTATACTCGTACGAGTAGTATAAAGACACAATAATTTAATTTGATAAAATAATTTAAATATTTTAATACAACATCCTGTATAAAGGAAAATCGCAGGTTACAATGCTCAATGGAGCGCGCGGGTAGAGCAGCAACGCTGTAAATAATAATGCCGTATTTTCTCTTATTTGCAGGAAAACGACATTATACTTATGTACAGGGAAATACATAATCACGGTACGTATTAATGGTGCCATAATTATTAAGTGTAGGGAACTGAACAATCGTTTTGTAGAGCGCTGGGAATATAAATAGAGTTGCTATATCAGTAGAGTAATTATGTTTAGAGGTATCTTACTTAATCTTATTTTTTCTATAGTGAATCTCTTTCGTTTATGTAAAACAGGCGAGGGAGGTTGTATGGAATTCAATACGGGTTGTTATTTTTTAAACATAAATATAAACTGTCAAAATATCAAACGATAAATGGATAAGTATTTTATTAGAATTTACAAGTTTAGTGAATTGTATACTTCCGCATCCGCACATGTTATCAAAAATCGATCTTAAGTAATCACAAGATACCCAAAAAAATGTGTTGAAATTCATACTAATGGAATGTCGCCTTTTTTAACTTATAAATTGCACTCATTTTAAAAACACGATCAGTTCTGTTTTATTTCTATATATATGTATAAATTATTATGAAATTCCCTTTCCTTTTTATCCTTCAGTTTATGCATTTTTTTCATTTTAAGAATTTATTGTTCAATAACATGAATTTGTGCGAAACAACACTTTAACTACGTTTTATTCTTAACTCAATACCTCGTTCTTTTTAGCACAATTCGCTTAACGGCTGTAAGTTCCAGAGTAGTCCATTTAAATGTATAGTAAGAAGTCACGAAAGCTCTAAAATAAAAGTAAACTAACGAACAAAGAGTCTACGATACGATAGTACTAATGCTTTGGTAGTTTCATAGAGGACTGGTCGTATTATTGACAAGGGACGAGTAAAGAGGTAATTTGGATAAATAATATGATGTATTTAACGTCTCTCAGCTTGAAATGTTTGTTCAATTAAACTACTCGCATGTCGCAGTTTCTTTAATCAGTTCTAAAAATCCTTTTTTAGTCGAGAAGCCTTATCTAGAAAGATCATTTATTTTGCCACAGTCACTGCACTTGGTTGGTAAACGTAATACATGAATAGGGTTGCAGCAGGACACTACCATGTCCTAGATTTAATCCTCCCTAATAATCTTCTACGATCTTTACGAGAAGGTGAAAACTGCGTTCAGGCTCAAATTGTAAGCTTGGACTATATTTATTCAAAAATACACCTTTTGATGTGTTTGGACCCAAACTTACCCAACGTGATTCATTAAATTCTTCATTCTGAAGATTCATGTGCCCAGCAATGAGCATTCAAGGGTTAGATATCTCGATGACGAACGACTTGTAATGGTCATCCATTTAAGAAAACTATTCCAAAAAATAGATAAAAAGTAAGAACTGGCAGACATTTACGCCATAATGGCGGGCAATTTAATTATTTTTTAGCTAGAACCAGTCGTAACCAGTTCGCGGTAGTACGATCCAGTAAAACCTTTGTGACTACTCGAGACAATCTCCATTTGAATCGTCTAAATTCAGGTTTTTGTTCAACCACCCATGAGGAGCACAAATTGCATCGTATTACGTTCCCACAAAGGGTATGAGTCGTTGAATTTAATAGTAAAAAATTCCACCATTGGTCAGCGGACAAAGAAGTTGGTCGGAACAATTTTCTACTTCATAGAAGTGGCTTCGACGACAATGGTGTTGTAATGTTGGATGCGGTATTTTGGAAATTAAGTCGTTAACCTTTTACTGTTGCACTGTTGGGCAAGTCATCTCCTAGAGTGATATGTTACGAGTAAGAGAGATTTTAAAATTAGGAGTAGGATTAGTAGATTAGTAGTAGAATTATTTTTAAAACTCTCAGGTCTATTGGATATCTCACGATGTCTTCGGTCTTACCATTTATGCAAATGATAATTAATGTTCACATAACTTTAAAGATCAGATATGTGTGCGTGTGTTTTAAACCTCGATCCCCCGATTGAGAGACCGAGTTTTAAGCACTAGACCATTACTACTCGTAACATTGACAATATTATCGACTAAGTACTTATAGGCCAAACTCTTACCAATCTTTACACTCTGACCTTAATTTATATTAAAGAACACTTGGAGCCTAGCAATGGGACAGCCAGATATTAAATTATTTCAAATACCGCGTCCATTTCTACCCACATCCTGTTTTTACAGCGACGCCTCACCGGTCGTTGACTGCGCCGTGAAAGTAAGGACTCTACAAAGTTTTGCACAAAGCGCTCGATTATAAACAAAAAATAAAAGAAATCGCTAATACCCTTGTGTAATCCCTTTGATAGCGTGTTTGTCTTTATCATTTCAGCACAGGTACGAGTACCAGGCTACTTCTGCGTTATGAAAGGGCGTTGCCGAAAAAAGGTATGGCGGTAAAGTTTAACTTTTGCCGAAAATTAAATGCTTGTGAAATGCGCAAACAAAACTGTCCGTAACTTTATGTTATTAATCTTAAGCTTATTGAAATTGATATAATTTTAGTTAACATTTTCAATTTCATTAAGATTACATTAAATTACAATAATTTTATCAAATGAAAGTTAGAGAAAATCATTTTGTCAGGCTTGAAATAATCTGCCACCGTTAGATCTCTTTTCTGCAGCATTGTTTCTGTATTTTGGTCTCAAGCTTATAATAAAGTAGGCATACTAATAATGTATTCTAAATTTGTAAATTTTGAATAGCAACGCGTCTAAGATCAATGTAAGTATGCGTTGACATTATTGATCGAGTGCGCAATGACCAAAGGGCTTACCTCGGACAGAGAATTAGCTTAGCTATTCAGCGGGGTAATGTCGCCAGTGTTTTGGGTACTCTTCCGAAGGACAACAATCGGGGTGAAGCCTATTATATTTAATTATAGTTATTATTTTTATAAAGTTTTTTATTTATGTGTATAATATATATAATTTAGAATGTTGTTTATGTATACAAGTTTTACAAAATGTAAATATTTATGTGTTATCTCAGTAAAGTATAGTTTTTAGTGTTATTATTACATTATGAAAATTTCAATTGATGTAGATTTCAAAGATGATATCTCTTCAACAACATCTATAAGCTTTTTAGAAACCCTCAGGTTTTTCACAATGTTTTCGTTCACAATTAAAGCATGTGACAAATATTCTGTGATTTATTCTGAGACATAATTGTCCAAAATCAGAGAGTTTGTATCATGTACCATTACTACAGTATACTACACTTATATATCAACATTCAAAGCCGGTCCATGGGTCCACACAATTGACTCTTCAAGAGGATAATAATAGATACGTCAGAAAGTTCCCTCAAGTGGCTTTCAATAGGGATTTCACTCGATACAATACTGCCACTATACAGATGGTCATTACGTCCACCTATTGTCCGTTCATCCCAAATTGAGCAACCATGGTTACCTTACTAATTCGCCATTGATACCGACCGGTAAGAGCGTACATTTTTATGGCATAAAGATCCCTCATATTCGTTTTTAGGGTTCCGTACCCATGTACCGTACCATCGTTCTCTTTTTCATAAGTATAATTAAATTCTAAACATACTTTTGATGTATTGATATATAATATTGTAATTAAAATTGTACTGAAGGTCTAATAAGTGGATCTTAATGAATATATTATATATATTTTAAAATTTTTATTAAGTATTTTTTAATGTTTATAACAGGAAATTTTAACGTTGAAATAAAAGAGTCAAACATCAAAAGAAAGAAGTGTTTTAATGAGAGATTGAATTTATAATTTCCTTTATATAGAAAAATAATATAGAAGTATTATATAATAGAAATGGGTGATGGAAAGTGGCTACTGATGCCCATGGATATGACCATAAGATCAACCTCATACAAGAACCTTACCCCCACCCCCCCTCGAAACAGAATACATTAGTACTTAACACTGCTGTTTTAAGGCTGGAATGGCTGTGGCAGTCAAACAGTCGAACAATAGGAGTGTTCCACCTTTAAAATATAACGTAACTTGATCCACTTTTGATACATTACCTTAAGAATCGCTGTTTACTTATTTTCCTAAGAACCCTAATCTCTATTTAAGTATGCTCTCCCTTCATTTCACAGATAACGCCCATCATTAGGACGTGTTCAGCCGAGCTGCGGGTGAAAAATGAATCCCTTAGAGCGTCCGATCCGGCGCCATTTCCTCTTCCGATTTGAATCCATCTTAGTCGGGCCGACACCCTTTTTAACTACAATCTTTAGTAAACAGTGTAATTAGTTATTGTCAGCAAACAGTCTGTGTGAGTTTTACTAAGATTATAGAGGCAGAAGAATCAATCTAAGAGGTATAGTCCAAAATGTAAACAAAGGTTGACCTATTAAGAAAACACGTTTCAATTGGTAGTTTCTTATTTTTGACGATATTAAACTAATTGAAGGTGGTATTTGAAGGTGGTAGAACCACCGCCACACCTATTTCTACCTAATAATAGCAGTGTTAGGCGCAGCTGTGTTCCATTTTGAAGGGTGTGGTAAGGGAGACAGACTTTTCCGAGGCGTTCCAGCTTAATCCTCAGGGGTAGCGGCGCATCTGTGGCCGACCTCAGGTAGGAATATCTAATCCTATCTGATAACAGATGTCCATGAGTGGCAGTAGCCACTTCTCATGAGGTGGACTGCATGCTCGTTTGCTACTCCTATATAATAAAAAAATGAATGATTTCTCGTTGTCATAGAGTGTTTGTTAAATTGTGTGTAGTTGTTAAACTTCCTGTTTTTTGTTGAATTTTTAAAAGTTCTTCTTTCTTGTTAATCTGTTAAGGTTTACAAAACCTGTAATCGTATTTTGACAGTGACATTTCTTTGTTAACATATTGGACACCTAATTATGGATCAGATTATAGGTTTCTAACATGAAGTATTTCTTGCGTCTTGGTGGAAGGATGTGGTTGCTGGCTGACTTACAAATGAGGCAATCGTCTTAGACTTAAGTCTTGTAATAGAGTGGCAATGAATATAGTGTCGATTTCAAGGAGAAACCCAATTCTATATGGAGATGGTTACAGATGTCCATGGGAGGCACTCAATATTTACGATCAGACGATAAAAACTCGTTTGCTACTTCTATGAAAAATAGATGGTTATAAATTTTGTTACTAAGGAATTTTCTTTACATTAATTGTAGAAAATTTTTCAACGGAATTCAATGACTGTCGTGAATTATCTATTTAAGTTAATAAGAAATATCCAAGTAGCAGTAGTAACCTAATTATAACTATCAGGTATACTGAATGTCCATATGCTTCTTCAAATTCATAAAATACCGTATGGGTGGAATAATACCTGGTAGTATATAAGTGGTCGGTGATATCACCTAGTTTTAGTATCCTACATAAACATGTATTAAACATCTTTATCAATATGCATATTGCATATCTTCGCAATCCATCAATTTCTTGAGTATTCAACATCCGAGCGACACGCTCTCCCAATAAAATCTTTACTGCTATTGCCTCACGTCTTTGCTTTATGCATGCTTGATCCAGCTTGTAATAAAACATTTGCTTGTTTAAATCCATAAACATGGATTTTTTTCGATACGCTTATCTACGTAAAATAATACGGTGTCAATACCCACCCTGATTCTGGTATAAAAAAAACAGAATAGCTACCTCGCAAGTATATGTGGTGACTTCCCGCTACTCTACAAGAGATGGCGCCATGAGTATTCTGAATCACGCTGTCGAAGTTTTCTAAACATCTTGTACTTATAAAAGTTCCGACCTGTGATTAACGGAGCATGGTCGCTTCCCGGTTATGATCACCTAGCCCGGCGGGCCATTGGTATCAAAAGAACTGCTTTAATAACATCAAAATATTTACATTAATCAATTTTTAATTATTATATACATTGCTTGTTTAATACCGAAAGTTACATATACACATAAAGAAAAACTTCGATGTATGTATTATAGGATCTTCGATTTCCTTTCAAGCTTCCCAGAGTAGTTTACGAGCTCCATACGTAAAATCGATCGTTTATTCAAAGCAGGTGATTCATATTACGACCGTTTTATGATTGTACTTCCGCTGAAGATAAGAGAATGGTATAGTGGTGTGGAAATTGGAAAATGATTCCGTAATGTATGTGGATAAAAGTAAAGTATAGTGTTATAAATTTAATGGTAGAGTGCTTTATGGTTCAACAGCGTCACCATGGTTACAACTTCTTTGACATTATAACAACCATAAAACAGACTAGCTCTTTCATCACGGTCTTACTGTTACATCACGGTCAGTATCATTATCATCAACCCATTACTGTCCCTCTGCTGGGCACTGGTCTCCTCTCAGAATCAGAAGGATTAGGTCATAGTCCACCGCGCTGGCAAGTGCGTATTGTTAGACATTTTTTTGCTTCACAGTTTAAGTAAGTGATAATTACTTTCTAAAATACACATAACATGGAAAAATCAGAGGTGCCTGGGATTTGAACCTCGTACCCTTCGACCAAGAGGCCAAGTTTCTTAACCACTAGGCTATCACTGCTATACGGCCAGTATAAATGTGTCTAATTAAGAAATAATTCTTCAAAGAAAAGCGAAACCATTATCTCTTTTGTTTACCTTACAATTGAAGCACGTAACATTCTGAAGCCTTGACAAGAGCCAATTCGGTCGCAGCCTCTCCAACGAGCGTCTTGAAGCTTTTTATTTCCCCAATCAAAAGTCCGAGTGACGTCAAGTGGGAAACGACCTAATGAATTCCGTAGCTTATTCGTAGCATCTTCGTAGCTTATACGCTTGTGGCGTAGAAGGCTGTAAGTGAGTTTTATAAGCAAATTAATTTAATTGTTTGCATGATATTGACGTGGAAAATAATAGATAGTAAGCATGTTTATTTGATGCTAAGCCGCATCGTATATGGATATCTGAAAATCAATCCCAGATTATGTTACTTAAGTTATACATGAAGTAGGAAGAGATAAGTTGCTATTTCTGAGGACTAAATTAAAACTATTTTTGTTAATATATTTGTATCGAACATGTAAAATATCAAAATATTAAGCATGTCGTCAAATAGAAAAACGTAAAAAATATGTGGTAGAACGTCAATTTCTTAAATGTGTCAAGTCATAAATAAAATATTACAAATAAAACGTTATAAGGTTTTTACTTTAGAATCTCCTTACATCCGTCTACTTGATCCCCAAATCTCAAGGGTGGCAACTATATTACACGACGGGGGTTGCATTCCACAGATTATAGCGATGTTGCCTTTAAGACTCCGTTTACTGGGTGCTAACACTTAGGGTGTTACTGGAAGTGACTGTAAGAAATGATGATGCATATAACTGAAGATAAGAAATATTCATCTGTGCTTAGAAAATAATATAACACTGTATATTAAAATTGTGTATTATGTATTAATTAATTGCTTAAACGGTTAAGGGAAACATTGTGAGAAAACCTGCATAAAAATTAAATAAAAATATTGAAAAAATTAAAAAAATACGTTTTCAAAGGTATGTGAAGTCTATCGATTCGCACGTGGCCAGCGCGGTGGACTATGACCTAACTGTTCTCATTCTGAAAGGAGATCCGTACCCAGCAGTGGGACAGTAATGGGTTGATGATGAAAATCATATTGGAAGATCATTATTGGAATCATAAAATTTAAAATATTTATAAGATGATAATTATTAAAAATATTTTGAGCATTCCGTTTTAATTTTGTTGTCTATGACTTTGTACAACCAAGGTTTCTTTGAAGAGACTATATCAACTTTGATAGTTTATTCTAATATGATTTGTAGGATATGGTTGTAAAAATCGGGATACTTTGATAATGTAATATTATTTTATAGATTTATTTCTGTTCTTGTATAATTGTATATAATGTAAAATTATAAAATATAGCCTCTGTCCGTCCCAAAGTTTAAACGAATCCAATCACCTCATATGTTAAAATCTGTCAAGCCGTTGGGCTGCAGGGTATGCCAAAGAATGAGATATACATACATACACATGTATGAGTGTAAAAAGCACTAATTAAGCATTAAAACACTACACTTACTTTTTAACTATGAAAAATAAATTTTATCATATATTTCACAGTTCATTTCATTAAGCCATTTCCAGTACAATGATAATCTGCGCTACATTTTTCGTATTAGCGAGGCTTGCGGGCGCAATTTGCTTCAATAATGCCCCGGTTGTCCCGACCACTTATCGGGCAGCGCAATTTACTGCCTGGGGATTCGTTGCCACTCAACACAAAGGTTAGGCCTGTCTTTGTATGCTTTATTATTTGACTTTCTTTATTTATATCACAAAAATGTGATGTAACATATAGTAGAACAATCAGGTTAGTAGTGACTAGACGTTGTCCTTCCATAAAAAATAAATAGGTCTCAACAGTAGATCCATCTATCGGCACAAAAGTATTCATTCAATCTATATACACTCACAAAATTAATATTACTGTTGTCTTCAAGTAATTATTGTCCCACTGTGGGCAGGAACCTTCTGTTAAACTGAGAGGGGCTCAGGTTATAGTGTATCACGCTGGCCATGTACAAATTTATACATGTTACGCGCCTTTACAATCAACAACCAATTTTTTTAACGATGCGATAGATTTACTCGCGATCTGTCGTTCACCTTTAAACAAGTGAAAATATTTTTTTAAAACCAAATCATGTTGAAAATTAGAGACTCTAGCTTGGGATCCGAACTTCGTACCCTACCACTTAGCTATCATTGCTTGCAAACTGAAACATTACTGTTATAAGCCAGAAATAGATACGGTGGTAACACTACACTCGAACCACTAATCGATATAACAATCAAAGTGACTATAAAAGTTAACTAAACCTATTATTACTTTTATGGTAATGACAACAGATCGCTTTTAAATTAAGACATCGATACTAACGACTTCATAACAAATTCAATCCTTAACTACAGTTTGAACACGAAATAGAGTCATCACACTTAGTAACCCTTAAATGACTTCGAAGGTAAGGAAACATAGCCCTAGTAACAATGGAATAAGGGTTAATATTATGGAAGCATTTTAATCATTTTGGTGATTGTCGAAAATAATAGGTGTGATTTAAATAATTTATAGTCAATGGATACTCTAGAATTATTTTATCGTTAGTATTAATTGGCAATATTGTGAAGTAAGTACGACACATGAGGTGTTTTAAATTAGTGCCGTGGTCTATCAACTTGAAATATTTGGGATCTCAGATTCTATAATGTTGAATTTACATTGGAAACTAAAAGTTCTGAGGTCGACTATAGATGCGTTTCATACCCCGAGGATTAAGTATTGCCTCCCTCTCCGTACCGCTCAGATCGAAACATTTTAATGGTGGTTGAGGCCCATTGTGGTGTTACTCTGCACGCAACAATGCCTTCCCTATTTCTTTGAATAATATCAGTGTTAAGCGCTGCTGTGTTCAGGTTTGCAGGATGTGGTAAGGAATCCATACTTATCCGAGGCAACTTAACTTAATCCTTAGAATAACGACGCAACTGTGAGCGACCTTAGGTTGGACTTTAATCTTATCTGGAGTTTATTACACATGTCTATGGACCGCAGCAGTCACTTATCATCGACTGCATGTTTGTTTGCTAATTGTACATCATAAAATATTCATACCTACGCAAGAAAACGTGATAGTGACATCAGAGTCGAACGAGAAAAACTTTTCAAACTTTCGTTCGTGTTCGAGTATTTTAGTACAAGAGCAGGCGAATTCTCCATACATTGCCTTATAATCGAATGAGGCAAACCTATACCTAAAAACTAGTATAGCACGCTGTTTTCCTCGCTCCAGACGGTAAAGTGATTACGTACGAAGTGGAATCATCAGCGCAATCATTGATGTCTAACTAGATCAACTTCCCCCAAACCGGAGTAGTGCTAACGATTGGATTAGCTTGATGATAGGCGATGGTTTTGTCTGAGACCTTTCAATCAGTGACTGGCAATTTGGCGGTTTGCTGGGTAAGAATCAATATCCTTTTGCTTAGATTGACAAATGTAGTTATATTAGCTATAATGTTAGTGGAGTCTAATAAAGTAAAAAAATCAAAAATCAAATACCCGAAGTGAAAAAAGTAGTTTTAATGTAATTACCGAAATAGATTGAGAAAGAAATACACAATTATACTATAAACAAAGTAAACTCTACTTCCGTTTATCACACTATAATAGGATCAGACAGCCTAACTTAAATATATGTATTAAGAATAGTAGAAATCTGAATGTTCTTGCTATTTATAATTTGCAATTGGTTACTATCAATAACTATGAAAAACAGTAAAGGGATAGTAGATACATTCCTAATTAATAAGTAATTACACTTTTGTATAAATACAAATTTTATTTCTTGTCTACTTATACATTTTTTTTTAATTGTTTCTCTATGACGTTGTCCGTCCGTCAGTCTTAGATTTCGTAGATAAAAAATCAATCACTAGTAATTATTACGGCGTTATTATGAAAACAAAAACGTACCTGCCTAAAAATATTACTCCGAAAATTTGAACGAATCTGACAACACCGCTTATGTTAAAATCTTACCTCAATCACGTTTTAATTAAACGCATCGTTATAAGGGGCCTTAATTATAGAGCTAAGTACGTACAGACCTGACTAGGTACGCTCATCCATATAATGCGATGAAACTGTCATACGAGCTCAAATACGTTCCATAATCCCCCGGGTTTAACTATCCCACTATTACATTATGAAAATAATAAGATTTTTCACGCAGCGCAGCGCTTACCGCGCCAATCTAATTAGTACCGTTAAACGCATATTCGCTGAAAACGCTTTTAATTAAGTCGAATAGTTTGGATCAATCGCGCGCTCATCGCGAATTTTGAAATTGAATTTTCTATTTAGCAAAATGCAATGTCAGTCACACCATTAAATTGTCTGATTAAAATTTTCAATGCATTAATTATTTTGTGCGCGCTTAAATATATTGTTTCGGGTTTAATTTGGTTTGAAGTGAATTTAAAATAGAATGTCAATTGTTTTATTGTTCGAATGTATTTTAAAGATGAAAATTTAGTACCCGCCATGTCAAGTTAATAGCAAGTCTTACTGGCAATAAAATTGAAAATAATAATAATTAAAAAAGTAATCATGACTTTTATTTTTTTCTTATTCAATTGAATATTAAGTTTCTACATCATTCGTGATATATGTATATTCATTTGTTATGTAATTAAAAGTTATATTATATAAAGAAGCACGAAGTGCGTTACTGTATAATTCTAGATTTTCATATGTTTTAATTTTATTTCACTTAGAGTTTTAACTCCTCTATAAGCTAGTAAGTACGTACCTACCTAGTCATTTTTGTCACTTATATGTATTGCCACTTTACCCTTCAATTGTAAACAACCTTTTATTAGAAAAGATATACATGACTAGATATAAAGATAAAAACACATACTCGTAGTATTAAGACAAAGCCGAGATATTTCCATAATAAATAGTTTAATTAATCAAAAGGTCATTAGTTGGCGTACATTGTAGCGCACAGCGTACAATGCTGAGCACTAATGGATTATCAGCGATTTGCATTTAGCTCGGCTGGATGGCGCTATGCAATATGTAATGCATTATTGCTTAAAGAAATACACGATTTTGCACTCAAAAGACATCAATAAGCTAGCCATTGGTAGTTATTTTTCCCAATAAATTAGCTTTGCTATACAACGAGGTAAATCTGCATTCTGCCACATGAAGAAGTTTTAAATGACAACCTTATTATTTTGTAAGTGTACTTTTATCATGATTTTGAATTTAAGTCGGTATAAAACTTTAGTTAAATTTTAGTTTAGTTGGTTATGTTTTATTATTATTGGCAAATAGGTATTCACTTTGTTTTATAAAATTGAAGTAAAATATGCAGTCGACGTTGTGGTAAGATATCCCTTCTGTTGAAGGACATTAGTAACCAGCTCAAAAATGGAATAGTTTTTTACGTGGGTCAGCCATAGATTACTCCTGTGTATTAAGTTAGAATACTTTAAGACTTTGTAGTCATTGCGCTGAGATATCATGTCATATTTTCTATATTATTGAAACGTTTTTCTGAAACTTTTATTTTCAAAGTTAAATAAAATAACACTTAACTATAGTTTAGTATAACAGAATATTTTATAATAATTATTATATTATCTTATACAGAACAATATAAAACAATATCTCAATATTGCATAACGCCGTCCCCATGCAACAATGATGCAAGCCGACGTAAGGCCCCCACACACGGTCGAGTTGAAAATAATTGTCTCCCGATAGGCGCAGCGCAAACTAATTTCATTGTGTACTGATAGAGATTGAATGGAGGCCTGATAGTTTCGACGTAGGGTGCCTGTAGGTATGAAAAACAATTTTTTCTCCATACAATGACTCATACGTACTTACATGCTAACCAATAGATGCGGAAAATTTTCTGTAATAAAAATATGTTAAAAATATTTTGATTCTCGTAACATAGGACTTAATTATTTTTATCGTCTTACTTCGAATTCAAATATAATTGCCGACTTTACATGTTTTTGAGAATTAAATAGATAACTCTCAATCTGTAAAATTCCTCACATTTCACAATTAACGCAAGTAATCATTATAATTAATATAACATCAACCTGGGCGTATATCGAAAGCTTCATTTAAGTTTGTGCGTCACTTTACACTAAGTCACTTAATTAACACACACACCAAAACCACTCTTATCATAATTCATAGAGTATTGGAATATAAGAGGCGTATTTTTAGCATGAAGCGTTTCGTTGGAAGGGTGTAGAATTGTAGATGCATATAAGGCGACCATCTTAGTCATGGGAAGGGCAATACATCTGTAATCAGCTTCAGGTAGAACCTCTGCTCCATATGGACTTGATCACTGATGTCTATGGGCGGTATCCACATACCATCTTGTGGTCTACATCCATGCATGCTTGTTTTCTACTTCGATCAAAAAAATCAGTCTTTGGTGCGTCACTCGCAAACTACGAAGACCTTTATTTTCGAAATATCGAAAACATTATTCTTATTCATTAAACATTATTTCTTCTAGCTTAGTTACCTTGTCTTCCAGTTAACAGATCTATAGCGGTGTTTGCGGCAGTGTTGCAAGCAATCAACCATTTTACTGTCCTTTGTCTTCTTAAATCGTCGGGCAAAGACAACTAATGCGCATTCTCTTGAATGTTACACGATTGAACCCATCAATTTTATTTCTATTTTTTTACAATTATATTATAACCTAAGTTATTGGTATGTAATTAGACGACCCACGTGGCGGAGCCCCATATCGTTTCCTGGCCAGATACATACGTGGGTAAATGATGAGTTTATATATCTGTTTTAGGTCTAGATATTTGTGTTTTTTTTATTTTGAAAATTCGTCTATGTCTGTATTTGATACGGTACTTACGATATATGTTATCTCCACGTGTTAGTGTAAGGCTATGAGTGTAAAAAGTGTTTTATTGAAAGCTATTGTAATATTTATGTATTTAGATATTTTTAACTATCTCGCAAAAGTTACACATTATGCATTACATATTGAAAGACATTGTGAAATATATTCAATCCAAAATTATATTCATATACAATCATGTGCATCTACATTTTCTAGAGATTTTCTAACTTAATAGCGCAGCGTGGAAGAATGATATCAGTAAATTAAAAACGATTTTTGCTGTTTTTTATTTCAATCGATCATATTGCTAGTTTAAGCGGTATAAACTAGTGAAAAGGAAACATTCCAGTTTAAATTTCCGCATCTACATCGGAAGATCGCATTAAAGTTTTGGCGCAGATATCAGAATCGATTTCGGCGTCATTACCGGGAGTGCGAAAGGTGGACGGTGTCCGTATCAGATTCGCGAAGCTCGTAAAGCGCACGAGAAATGGCGTGGAAGCGTCGAATAAAGTAGTTTACTGAAGCAACGTTTGTGTTTGTTGGCGGAATTAACTTCTTGTTTTGTACTTAGCGGTGATTTCTTGGTGTGATGATTTTTCTTTCGAACATAAACGAGATTTTTTCAAGTAAATATCACGTTTTAGGTTATTGCGTATTTTAACATATTTGGACTTGTTCGGGTATTACAACCTAATTATTTATTTGTTTCTATCGTGAATGAGTAAGTAAACGTCACGTGGAAACCTAATTGCAAGAGAGTTGTGTAAAACACCATTGTCAAGAGTTTATAAAATTTACTAATCCGCTCTTGACCATCGTGATGAAGTATGCCATCTCCACCTAAAAGACATGTGCCCAGATTAAAATAATTTCATAACCAATTTCATATAGAAAGGGGCTTGTATATGTAGCCGATCACAAATGCGATGGCGCTCCTGAGGAGAAATATGTCGGTCGGGTCGTTTCGGGTCGGTCAGTCGTTATCTACACGAAAAAGGTGTGCTGATGGTACCTCCGCGGTCAAAATTTTACTCGTTCATCTTTCAAAATAATAACTTAACAAACGGAACATTCAATATTATGAAAGCACACATTTTCTTCCATTGTACCCGACAAATACAACACAAACCGAAAACAAATCCCAGCAATTAGCGTAGACAAATTGCTTTCGAAAATCACCAAGATTGTAGGAAGATGGCAAATAATTATACTTTAATCCAACGCCATAAATCAAGACGCTACTTAGCACACGATTAGCATCGAACAAGAGACTGTAAATCATTGTGGCACGTCCCTCCCACTTCTGTTGAGTGGGATGATGTAAATGTGTATGTAAGTATAGTACTGTGGGATATTGTTGCAGCAATTGTTTCAAATATTGTTCACTGATCAATTGTTTGCTTTAAGTTTAATTCGCCACTGCTGGGATCACCTCTCAGAGAGGTTTAGATCGTAGCCCACTACGACCAAAGGCAGATAACGCCTATTATTAATAAATAAATAATTAATCAATTAAATTTGCCAGTTGCCAGCCACTTACAATTGTCAAATCTCGATTTTTGATTATTTATCTTGATTCATTGATACTAATTGTTTACGATCATTAATCGTAGTTATAAAGTAAAAAAATGTAACCACGTATTGTATACGTATAAAAACCGTTATAATCTTCGATCACTAATTAGTGATCGAAGGTTATAATACTGAAAAGTTATCTTGAACAAAATTTATCACCTATTTTATATTTTGGTAAATCAAGGAATTACTATTACTATGAATATTAAGAAACACTGTTATGAATCTTAATTTAAATGAAATGGATTTCTTGATTAATAGCAAATGTTAACTACCTACTTTCCAAAATGTCACATGGGAGGTTTCAAATTTCTAACGATCTAAAACAGTAGTTTAATGTTTCAAGTGATTCATGACTTTGAGTCATAGTACTTTGTCACCAGTTCGGTGTGTAAACGATGAGGTGGCAGAAATGTATAAATATTGTAAAATTTTATATGCATTTCAAGATAACACGTTTGGAAATACTTTTTTATGACCGTATATCGATATGAGTGTTCTATAACATCGGTATTATTTTTATAACTTTGGTAATAGTGGTAATAGAACTATATCTAATTCGATCGATTGAAAAGAATACTAAAGCATATAAAATTTACCTCCGATTGTCTATTTTCTATTACGATTGGTTACTTTAGTAACCAGGTAACAGCGACCACTTACCATCAGGCCATGCTCGTTTGCAACTGCCAGTACATAAAAAAGCCATAAAACTATTTTGTGGTTAATCCACCAGTTCTCCCTAGTTTCCCATAAATACTACCTACAAAGGGTTGCGCTGGCTTAAGGGCCATTTAAGTGACCGCTTCACTGGACCTTTAACAAGTCCTTTTTCTTGTAAGGGAGCCGTCCTAGGTTTGGCGAGTAACGAAAAAAAAATGTTCTATATTTTAAGATCTTTTGATTACAATTACGTTACTGCCAAAGTTATTTCTGACTTCTAACAGCAGTATCAAGAGCTGTGTTTTGGTTTAAAGGAAAAGACTGATATCTCTAAATAAACTTAATTCTCACAGGTAGCAATGTATCTGTGATCTATCTAGGATGAATTAAAGATTCCAGCGACAATAACCTCTTAGCTTCATACTGTATACGTGTGAAATAAATCCACCACCTGTTCAGTTTTACATCAACACATTACATCACATATTATCCTACCATTAGGTACTTCTTATTTCAATTAAATAAGTACATGTACTATTTTTTTGGCAAGATCTGATCGCACCGCAACATCGCTGCTATTATGACAAGTACCTAAATGAAATGTGTGGCAACAATATGGTATATTGACCGTAACGACCTGCATTTGTAAGTGATGTATGAAGCGAGAAGCCAGAAGCTTTGGAAAAGTAGGTAGAGTTTCTATTTATGGCTTTTTTCATGTTAATGAAAACGTCGACATTAGGTTTTTTTAAAATATAGGAGTAGCAAACGAGAATATAGTCCACCTGATGGTAAGTGGCTACTTCCGCTCATAGACATCTGTAATCAACCTAAGATGGAACCCCAGAGAATCCATCCAGATGTCGGTCACAGATGCGCCACTACGCACTGAGATCTTTCCCACAATTTATTTTAAAAGACGATTTCCAAACTATTGAGGTTCATGGGATTCGAACACCTGATACCCAGTTTAAAAACCCGATATCCAAGCTTGGCTATGGCTATGGCTATTTGGCTATAATTGCTATTGTCCTATATATAAATCTGCTCATTATTATACCACAATTGGGCTTAACATTTGTAAGCTGATTATTCCTGAAAGAGTATTTTATATAATAGAAGATTCAATAACAGCTGCATTCTTTATTTTCTCTGACAAATTCTGACAAAGTAAACAATATAATATCCCTCTTTCTTTTTACATAGTTTCCCGCTAGATTGCTACTCACCAGCAATTAAATAGACTCTTATTAACATTTAAAAAAAAGTATTGTAATGAAAATATACCCTTACACATTAGATTTATTTAACTAATGGTCTTATTAACACACAAAGTAACTAAGTAGCAATCTAAAAACAAAATGACCCAATTCACTCCCCAATCAAGTCTAATAAGATCACTGAAAAAACCGTCCCATTTATATACTTGCCGACATTTGTCTGTCTGTCGGTCCAATAAATAAGAAAAGAAACGTCTGGACCTTATCTGGACTCATCTAGGAGTATCGGTGAAGACAGATTAGGGTGTAACGGTATAGAGTTGTTATAACCACCTTTATCCTTTTGTCAAAATTGTTAACATAGAACTGTATAGGTGAGATAAAAAGGCCACTTAAATTGGCAGATTTCGATCATCAATCTAGGACCTTCAGTATTTCTTTATATTGAACACAGTTGTCTATTGACAGATATATGTTTTATTCATAAATAAAAGCAATTACCACGTATTGTTCAAGCCAGTTCAAATGGAAATTAAGTATTGTAAGTACATTGTCAGTAAAATTACTTGTAAAATAGAAAAACTTGTAAAAGTAATGGCTGACTGAAAAAATACACAACTCTATATAGATCCTAAAGTAAAACATTCATGCCGAAGGTTCTGGGTCATTACTCCTTGCCCTCGTTGTCTTGTTTTGTTTTATTTATTAGTAGAAAAAACTATATTGAATGTAGCCGTCATTATCGATTTACATAGGTATTAGGTAGTACGTATATAAAAGATTAAACGTACTCTTACAATATTAAGGTAACTTTAATATGAAATTACTTAGTAAAATAATAGTCTATCACTACTGTCATAGAAACAAAAATCGAATTGCTTACAAATTTACGTCACTGGCATGATTTATACGACTCCAACGACACCTCATACTTAGTTTTAAAACTTTCGTGCCGTTTATGCTGTGCCAAAGAATGAGACATAAGTACATGCAATCGAAATACATTACCCTCCGCAGTCAGATAAAAATAGAGATTTTTTAATTTACCACAGGGTACTTAGTTGCTTAAGTTACTTAAAGAAAAAAGATTATAAAAGTTACTAACTTGCTTATACTATGTTACCAAGAATTAATAGTTAGCTAATTAATTCATAAAAAGTGTAATAGTACTATAGTTGAACTATAAATGAACTAAAAATAAACCATTTTATGTCCCACTGCTGGGCTCGGGTGGTCACTTCAAGTGTACTTCATCATCCTTCAATACAAAACATATCGTAAAATACACAAATGTCCCATTGATGTCACAGCGTAATAATAAAATTAGTTAATTAAAAAATAATATATATAAAGAAATCCATTTGTGACTTAATTTAATACTAATTAAGTTAGCAGTCTTGGAATAGCTATGGGAGTTGTAAATAATTACTTTCACGTCAGCTACGACCCTAGAGAACCGTTTCTTGCTTTTTACAAACCAAACATAAAACGAAAATTAGTCACCTTCGAGAATAGGGTGGAACCATTCTTATAAATATAAAATTAATTTGACTAATACCATATATTTTAAAATGTCTGTATTCACTTATATTCTATATTTTTGTTTTCATAATATGCAGTAGATAAACATGAAGCGTATAATTAACATTATTAACATTAGTTTCCTAACTAAGGTCTGTCACAGATGTGTCCAATGCTACTAAGGGCTGAGTTGGAACTCCTCAAAAAAGTATGTGTCCCTTACTCTCTAAACCAGAACACAGCAGTGCCTAACACTCTTGTTATCTGGCAGAAATAGGTGAGACGGTGGTGCCGCCGGAGTCAAACCACAAAAGCTTGTAGAACTGTAAAAGGCGGTAGCGCCTTTAATACGAATAAAATTTGTGTTCTAAAAACAACTTTGCCCACTGCACACTCCTAATTAACGAAAAAATACCTATAATATTCTATATAATTAGGGAACTAATAAATGAATTAAATGTGTATTGTATTTCTGCGTCATAACAACAGTGTTAAGCCCTGTTGTGTTCTGATTTAAAGAGTGTTGTAAAGAAAACATACTATTAAGAGGCGTTCCAGGTTAGACCTAAGGGATAGCGGCGCATCTGTAGCCGACTTCACATAGGAATATCTAATCCTATCTGGGTTTGATTACAGATGTCCTTGGGGGGCAGTAGCCACTTACCATCAGGCGGACTGCATGCTCATCTGCTACTCACATATTATAAATAACATTATTATATCAGTCATTTAAACACGTTATCCAATCTGCATGACCAGGCATCGAACCTGAAACCTTCAACCTTATATCTATTATACAAAACCTAATAAAAATAAAGAAAGCTAATAAAAGAAGCACAGTAAACAATACCAGCCATCATGAGTTTCAAATAAGAACACTCATAAAAGAATCGTCTAATGAAATCTGAACAATGCAAGCGCATTAAAACTTAGGAGACAAGTTTTTTTACGATTTTATAAGGAACGCGTCTCATACGATGTATATTAATAAAATAACAATAAAAAAATTGGTGGCAGATGCTTGGAGAGCAAACGAGCACGCAGTCCACTTATTGGTAACTGTTGACGCTCTTGGACATCTATAATCACCCCCAGATAAGATTGAAGTCCTGCCTAATGTTGACCACATGTACGTTGCTACCCCTGATGAGTAAGTTGTAACGCCACAGATGTATGTATTCCTTATAGCAATTTGAACCGCTGGTATTAAAGTGAAGTTAGGCACAAATACTCCAACGCTCGGAATAAATAACAACAATATGACATATTAGTAGAGGATCCCAGTTTAGGTCGATGTTCACAGATGCCCGCGGCTTCGCTCGCGTTACGAAGTAATATTATTAACTAAGAAGATTTATAAAAACTTTCATCCCCTATTTTATCCCCTTGAGGGTAGAATTAAAATCCTTTTTTAGCGGAGGCCTACGTCATAACATCTACCTGCATGCCAAATTTCAGCCCGATCCGTCCAGTGGTTTGGGCTGTGCGTTGATGGAGTACTATGTCAGTCAGCCACCTTTGAGTTATATATATGTAGATTAAATATGTCAAAAATAGATGGCAAATTAATCAAACTATAACTAAAACAAACTAATAAATAGTGAAATATTACAAAAAATTTTTAGCCATACTCTGGACTGAAAATTTTTGGTTATCCTATTTGCAATATATTTTTTGAATAATATTTTTCTAATCATTTGATGAACTGATTATTAACAACAGGTTTTTTTTTATTTTCAAGGTTTCCTTAGCAACATAATACTCGTATTTGTATTAATCCGTTATTTTACCGCTTGTAGCTTGCTCCGTAACAGTGAAACACTCCATTTTGAAGCACAGAAACCAGTTTTTCATTTACACGGTTTTAGTGGTGATAAAATATAATTAAAATATTTTATACTCGCCGTATCTCCGCTTGCTTTACGGTTGATACGGGCCGCTTTTAAAGGAGTGGGTTTAGGTTTGAAACACACTGGGTAATAGTTTCTATCAGATTTCATTCAAAAACATTGAAAAAAACTGGCCGTGTGGCGGAACTTTCAAAGGGTACCGGGTTCAATCTCCGGCCAGACAGATAACTAAATTGTAAATTTAGGTCTCTTTTGAGCCTGGGTTTAGTGAACTCGTGTTTGTGTGTCTGAATGTGTGTTCTGTCTGAATGTCTGTGTGTGTGTGAATCATGGCACCTACGATACAGGGAATTCTAGCGTGGAGCTGTGAGTGATTAAAGAAAAGTACCTGAGTACCTTGAGTTGCAGCTATCTTTTAAAAGTTCCATGTTATTTATTTATTTATTTAGTTATGTAGGCGTATCGTCACAGAGTTCTCATGGTTCAAACAACAATCCAGTACATTCAGATATTAGTTATATTTATACATATAAATATAACTAATATCTGAATTATATTAGTTATATTTATACATATAAATATAACTAATACTGTATCTAAATGCAACGTTTCATTATCATGTCGTTGTAATATTACAGTGACATGATAATGAAACGTTGCATTTACATACAGTTTTTAGATCTTAGTACGCCAAAGACCTAAAACACTAAACATAATCAAAAATAGTGAGTTTCGCGAAATTAACAATTCTGCTAGCGTGTTTTATATCCCAGCGCCACTCCCGAGCAGGATTTTTATGAATACTCCAGTTAAACTGCTTTCCTTATAACAACTATTACATAATTTTAGTTAAATTTACTTTAATATAAAGTAGAACTCTATGGAGGGGTGCCTAAGTATGTAAAGCAGTATTTATTAGTTAGTCTATGATATTAGTAGCTCAGAGGTATTCTTACGCGTATCAAAGACTCTGTGTACGGTTTCAAGTACTACTCCTCCTACGGTCCTCTTATGTTGGACTCCTGGAAGAAATTCATGAGGTATAATAATTTCTTGTGTAAACGAGCCTAGGTACCATTAAATCAAATCAAATTATTTATTTGCTAGAACAACTATGTTCTAGCAAATAAATATACTTGTAAAAGTACTAACTTTTACAAGTATCTTAAATTTATAATGAGTACCTTATGTTCTACCACATTGGGCGTCCAAAATGTATATATCTATTCAATGATTTATCGTTAATTAAGTACTCTACATGTCAAAGTCAAATATAATCTTACAGGAATCGTCAAAATTACATAATTTAGGAAATGTCTTTACATTCTCTACTGATATGTGATCATTTATAATCAACTCCAAATATTATTTGTGTTATATCTAAGATACACATACTTTTTGCTGTGTTGGTGCTCAGTTGGAACACTAAGTGTTAAATTTGTGATTTATCACATCCTTAGAATCAGAACACAATAGCACTTAACTGCGCCGATACGTGGCAATTATTACAGAAAATATCATAACTTCGAAACATAAAGAGCATTTACACATAACTCCCCTTTGAATTTTTTCATTATAATAATAAATAGTGAAGAAAGACCCTAGAAGTCCGAAAGTGGCAGTATATAATAAGTAACACATGCACATATGCACTAAGTTTACCATAAATCAAAGTGCACTAAGTTGGAACGATAAGGTGCGGTACGGCGCACCTAGTTTGTATAAATCGCCTTTAAATTCCTACAGTGTGCAACGTCACTTATAATAAACAGAGCATCAGTCGTTCTATATCCGCTGTGTAGGGTGACCATGTTATGCGATTCAATATTTGTCTTTTTGTGATTTATTCAGCAAATGGTGATGCAGACCATCTGATGGTAAGTGGTCACTGCTGATCATGGTCACTGAAGATCTACAGATGGGTTGCTAATTTTGAAGATTAAGATGGTCATCCCATATTGTTTATACTTTTCGAGGTCTATTAAAATAAATAAGTTATATTTTCAGATCGTCTTTATTGCCTTTATCACACACTCAATTCAAATACACTGTTTATGTATTATTAAATTGTATATTACCTACGGTGTTTAAAAACTAAGTTATAAAAAGTAATAGAACGCATTATAATATTTTGTTGTGCAATATTTATGAAGCACTGAAAGATTTTGTCCATTAAATATGTTAGGTTATTTTTACGTCATAAAATTCGATAATGACAAAAGTCCTGAATTCTACCATATTTATGGTGACTTTACACGTAACTCATAACATCCGCATGATGAATGCAATAGCTGTTAGCCCTATGTCACACTTTATGATAAGCTATATTAAGAGATATTAACGGCAAACTTGCCTTCATTGAAAATTAAAGACATTTTATAATTGTTTTTTACGCACAATTAATTGTTAAAGTTATGTTCACATTAATCTAGGGTGTGTGAATTCTAGCAATTCGCACTTGGTTAGCGCTACGGACTATGGCCTGAACCCCTTTCATTATTAGAGGAGACCTGTGCCTAGCAATGGAATAATAGTAGGTTCGAATAACAGCAGTAACAGGTTGACGATGACAAATTATTCTATATTCTACATATATTACATACTAGCTGACCCGGCAAACTTTGTACTGCCTGAAAATTTATTTATCAAATATATTTCATATAAAATATAGCCTATGTTACTCGTGAATAATGTAGCTTCCGAATGGTGAAAGAATTTTAAAATCGGTCCAGTAGTTTTTGAGCCTATTCATTACAATCAAACAAACAAACAAAGTTTTCCTCTTTATAATATTAGTATAGATTACATATTACAGAGATATTTATACGTTTCCCAGCTAAAATTATAAATCATAGCTTCCACAGGAACACTTCCCTCTTACGAAGCATAAACGAGAATATTGCAAATGGCGTCGAATGGCGTTGGACTGATAGGTGCATTAACACGCCCGATATTAAACTTAGTTGTAACTGCAAATATTGTCGGCATGGTAATGTTAACAACGTTCAATTTTCTCATCACCTGACATGTAAAATCTTTTATTAGTGTAAAGGAAAACCCCACAGCAAAATATGCGAAATATTTTCACTTGTTAAGTGTGTTGTGAGTCTTTATAAAAGATGGTTAGTGATCACTGTCAAACCATGAAGATATGTTATAAAGTCGAAAGCGCTCAGAAGAAAGAAACAGTCTTAAATCTGATTTATATTAAATTTGTGTCCAAATATGTTACAAGAACACAAACATACGTGCATATAATTACACAAACACCATTTATTTATTTAGATTTACTATTTAGATAGCCTGGCCTGCTATATAACTCAGAACCCTCTAGGTACGAGATCGGTGTCGCGACCACTCTGCCACGTGGATCGTCAATTTATCCGAATTAACTACCAATTTGAGTCAACCTCAAAATTTCCATGAAAAAGTGGCTATAAAGACTGCCTACAAAGGGCGTTAATAGCCTAAGGGCAAAGAAATTAAATCTGTCTTCGAAACTTACAAAACAATTACGTAAGAGGAAAGAGTTGATTAAAAATGCATGTCTAAAGTGGCTCACCCTTTGCTTAAAAGGGCGAAGTCAGGTGTGAAATTAGAGAAGTGTCTGCATTTGTCGGGCTTAATTATTGAATTAATCTGGCCCTTTCTGCATTCGAGACGCGAATTAGTGTTACCTTTGAAGGTAAGGTTAAAGTGCTTAATGCGAAAGGAACAGCTACTCTTTTCAAGGGATCTTCAGAAGAACTTGCTGATTTTCTACTTCATTTTACTGGTTAAGTAGAAGGGCTCCGTTAATTAAGCGGTAATGATCTTGACGAGTAATTTTTGCTTTAACATATAGTTGATGGTTGAGTGTATTTTTTTTTTGGAGTTTACTCCTTAAGAAACGATTTGAGTTATAAGGCCCGGTACGGAAATTTTATAAGGAGTAAAATCAAGTGTTAACACGAAAAGTTGAGGCGTAACGTAGAAAAATATATATCCACACTGTTCGAATTCGGAGAGAGGTGTGGGGGCTGAGGGGTTGTTACTAACCAAACTTGAATAAAAAAAAACACACTTATATGTTCCACTGAATATATATTAATAAATTTACAAGGGGCCTCTTATAGTATCTACGAAAGGTTCTTAACAGCGTGATTCAACGGCTGTTTTAGCAGCGCCATCTAGTTTAATATTACGGAACTATCATATACAAATTATTTGAATATTGAACACAAATTTGAATATTGAACACACACCATACGCGCAACACCAGTGAAGTCACTGAATAGAAATGTCATAATTTTATTTTTTTGTACTAGTGACGTGAAGGAATGCGTTGTATCGGTAAAATAGGTTCACAGACTACATATTAAAAGTATTTTTAGCCACAAATAAAACATAGATAATTTAAAATAAGCCAAATACGAATATATTAATGATACATTACAATCCCTCCTTTTATTACAATCATCATATCCTCTCAAAAAGGACGTAGCGTTTTTAACCAAAATATGAATCAAGAGTGCTTTTATTAATTTAAAATACAGTAAGTTCAAATCCCATATGAAAGTAATTATTACAATAAAAATAATTAGCAATACATAAAACATTAAAACGTCATTAACTAATTTGTTTACATTTTTGCATAAATTAAGTTATAGGTTTGATCATTTATAAACACTGTGAAAAATATGAACATTGGGGCCATAATATGATTAACAATCTTTTAAGAACGTTTTTAAAGATGAGTAACATATAAAATCAGTAAGCAATTGAATAAGATATAATATTAGCAAAATAAGTTTTTAACATAAAGAGGCTTTTGTAAGTTACTGATATATTAATTTAACTTATAAAAATGGATGCATTATTGATCAGCACCATCTATCAACGATAAACGGGCAAAATCAAAACAGTATTATTTAATATTTATTAAAGAAGCTAATGAATTATGTTCAAAATAAGTTATATAAAATTAGCAATACGTTTTAAATGAATTCTAGAATTATAAAACATTCAGAAACAATCCAAATTACATATAATAACATGTTTATTGAGTCTCATATAAATTGCATCCGTAAATTGCAACAAGGATATTTTATAGATGGCAAAGAAATTATAATTATTAAGTTTTAAGTTATACAACGTTTAACATTGTTTTAAATATAAATAATTATATAATATTAAAATTTACTTTAATATACACAATTTTATTAAGTTACCATTATAATATTTGGAACCAAAATACATAGATTGATAAACTTGCAAACTTACAATTTATAAAACTTGCCACTAGATGGCGCTATTATACCCATGCGCCCATATATACATCTATATACAACGTACATAAACAGCAACCTAACCATCAAGTTTTAATGTTTTGATTTTAAAGTTTTCTTGTACTTCTATCATTGATACGTGTATTTTTATGTACTAATAAACAAATCATCAAGTGATTAAAGTTGAAAAAATATTTGAAAATATGCAAGAAATTGATTAAGATGATAATGAAGAAGAATCCAAAAAACACATGGATGCGGTTAATTGGTATTTTCTATTCGATATATATCATAATTATCGTTCGTAAGGAGTAAACTCCAATCGTGCGTCGTAGCTGACACACACACACTTTTTTTTTATATATATATATATATATATAATATAAGAGTAGCAGACGAGCATGCAGTCCACCTGATGGTAAGTGGCTACTGCCGCCCATGGACATCTGTAATCAACTCCAGATAGGATTAGATATTCCTACCTGAGGTCGGCCACAGATGCGCCGCTACCCCTGAGGACTAAGCTGGAACGCCTCGGAAAAGTCTGTCTCCCTTAAAGGGTGTGGCCCTTCAAACCGGAACACAGCAGCGCCTAACACTGCTGTTATTAGGTAGAAATAGGTGTGGCGGTGGTGCCGCCGGAGTCGAACCACAAAGGGTTCCACCACCTTCAAAAAGTGTTCCCTTTGAAAGCCTAATTATTCATTAATCTTATTTTCTTTCACGATGATAGGCTATGTCTATTAAATGTATATATTTTTGATTAAATTAAAAAACCAATAGAGTAAATAATTTGTTTTCTTGTCGATATTACTATACGTCGAAACTACTATATATCGATACTCCTCCACTTGTCCTCCACTTGTCCCATGACCGAACCCTTCGTTCCTCAGAAAATCTTGCTCTCTGTACTCCCTCTCACTCAACTTCTTTTTACAAAAAATCCTACACTGTATCCGCTATCCGTCTTTGGAACTCCCTCCCTGTATCTATTCGTTACTCCCAATCCTTATACTCCTTCAAAAATCTCGTAAAATCTCACTACCTTCACCTCTAACTATTTTTCCTCCCAAAATCTGTGCTCTTGCTATTCACCTATAAAACTGTGTTAACTTTCTTTTTGTAATTTTATTTTTGTTTTAGCTTCTTTCCCCTTTATTTATTATTTGTTCCATAGTATGCTATCTCTATATTTACACTTAATTTTATATATTAGTCCTGCATCTATCATTTAATTGCACCCTCCCTATTATTTTAAGTCATCTCTTCTTTAACTCCTCATCCTAAGGTTGTCTGGAAGAGATCGCTGTTTTAGCGATAAGACCGCCTTTTGTATCGTCCAAAATTGTATGTTTTGTTTTGTGTTCTTTTTTGGGTACAATAAAGAATATTATTATTATTATTATTATTATTATCGATATTAATATACTTTTCTAAGGACAAAAACATTCTGCCACTTATTTTACATTAAAATTTTAATTAAGCAAATCATAACGTCATATATCTTTCACATAAGTCTCTGAATAATGATAGTCTACAACTACACAGAAATGAACTCCCAAAAGGTACAGAAACTAGATTTTAAATTCGAAATCGGGAACAGGATGTATCCAATTAAGTTCACGTCGCGGATGACAGATGACTGTTCCCTCTGGAGATCTGGGATATTTGCGTAACGACGTCGCTGTACTAAGATGTATTCCAAGGAATACAAAATATAGTAACATGAGATAAGAAGACGTTTAAAGAATTAATAAGAAGTTTAGAAAGATTTGAAGACATTAGGAAATAATTCATATGATGAATTATTTCCTAATGTCTTCAAATCTTTCCAAGCGCGTGGGTTTTTATCAAACCATAAGTGAAAAAGAAAACAAATTTTGAATGTACTCGCAAAATACCTGAAAGAAAAATGTGTATTAGAAATTAACACTTTAACAGTGGAAGAAAACATTGCAAGAAATCCTGCATAACTGAGAGATCTTCTCAATAGTTTGTGAACTCTACCAATATGCACTTGACAAACACAATGGACTATGATCTAATCCTTTCCATTCTGAGAGGAGACCTGTTCCCAGTAGTAGGACAGTAAAGACAATAAAGAAAGATGGCGTTGTAGAAATAGGTAGAAATCGGGCAGAATGCAAAATAAGTATAAGTACTTCGTGAAAGAAAATCTTTTTTGCCGCAACAGTAACAGAATGATTCAAATAGAACAAAACTTGATTGGTGTGACAAAATTTAAATCCGTTTAGCTCGTTTCCAATTAAGCGAGCGAATGACTGATGGTTGTTCGTCTCTCGAGGATCAAGTTTAAACGATAATCTGGGAGATTTTCATATATTTGCTACGAGAGACAAGGAATTTTGTTTTTGAGTAAACTGTATTGTGGAAAGTTTACGCTTAGAAAATTTATTAAATAATAGTCACAAATATAATTGAATTTTTACTATAACTTTCAAATTATATAACCTGGTGATATGAATAACCCGGTTTTATATCTGTTTGACTGTATAGGCTATTTTTGCAAAGGGTCAATCAATATTAATTGAAGGTGACATAGGATAAAAAATGATACCTTATATAGGGTGAAAATGGCACATGAATAAACGTCGATACTTAGACATATCTAACTAAAATTTTTAGTTAAGTATATCTGGGCACGAATCTAACTCGAAATCCTCTCCATATCGTTATGGTGACCACGACTCGTCCAAATCGACGCAAAATACAAGAAAAAATTTCTAAGACATTATCAAATAGATTTACAACGTTATCCCATTCTTGAGAGATAGATAATACATACCTATGTATCATACCACATACCATATTAGATTGAAAACAGTTACATCTACATACTCTTTTGCTATGAAACGATTCAATCAAGGCCCGATAGTTTTATATCGGCCACAAACGTAATATTGTTAGGGGCGATGTAAAGAGGCTGATCGTGTCGGAAGCCAGTCGTAAAACTTTACGAACCACCGCCCTCTTCACCTATCTGTGACAATCATCTTACTGCACAGTGTAGTGTTGAAGTAGAGACTGCTTAAACTTAATTTATATAGTAGTTATCAAATCCAATATGAATTAATATTACACAATAAATATTGATTTGCTATCCTAAAATCTGAAAGTGATATATGAAATTCAAAAGTCGATATGGGTGGCGGGCGACACATTTGAGAGTGTGGTTATCGGCTTACATATGTATTACAAAAATATTGACACCTCCTGTAATGGTAAAGGAAAACATTGCGAGGAAATCTTTACATCTTAAGGAAAGTGTGACAGTAATGGGTTAACGAAAAGCAAATCAAATCATAGAGTTTTGAAAATGTTCTTAAGCGTCGTTTCTTTAAACCACAAATATGTATCGTAATCTTAAGATTAGTTTAATAACGCCTTTTCCCAAATAAATGTGCTACTAATACCGAGTCACTTTGATAAATTAAGTATTAGTCTGTTTTCAGCTACTCTATGATCGAAGGGCTGAGATTTCAATAAACGCCATCCGATCCCTGATTGTTCCTTGTGTCCTGACACAAATATCACTCACATCTCTACACACTCCTCTATAGACCTTACATTCATATGGGGAGACATGATACTGACAATAACTGATGTCAGTCAATACTTAAGACTCTGATCATTGCAGAGGACTTACAAGCATCTACGTTTGCATGCATTTATTTTTTTAAATGTTAATCATTGTACTATTACCATGCTAGCAGTGACATCTGCGTAGCTAATTAGCTAAAAAAATATTTACTTAAAATAAGTCAATTAATATAACTTGAAGGTGGTAAAACCCTTTGTGGTTCGAATCCGGCGACACCACAACAGTGTTAAGCGCTGTTGTGTTCTGGTATGAAGGGTGCAGTAAAGCAGACATACTTTTCAGAGGCGTTCCCGGTTAGTCCTTAGAGGTAGCGGCACATCTGTGGCCGACCTCAGGTTGGAATCTAATCCTATTTGGTGTTGAGCACAGATGACCATGGGCGGCAGTAGCTACTTACCATAAATTCGACTACTATTTATAAAAAAGTAAGGTTTAGTAAAATAAATGTCAAAAAATGTATAATTTCGTGGCTAAAAATATTTTAGGTAAAAATAAGATAACATTTTGAAAAGTCAATGGGAAAATAATTTCTTATGAGATTCCCTGGTTAATTAGGCGAAACCTTTAAAATATAAAATTCGGCGACATTTTGAAAAACCAAAAGGGTTACTGATGGGCTCTTTCATGAAATTTTATGAATAATCGCAGTTAATGAGGCTGAAAGACTGCCAGTGGATTATAGCACTAACGGCTCGTGAAAGGGTAAGATTAATTACTGGTATTTTTGAAAAACGTTGAAGTTTTCGCAATAACTTACAATTTTAATTCCAATAATGATATTATAATAATGCCATAATTTACATTTCAACTTAAATTTAAAGAATTTTTCATCCTATTTAGCCTCTGGGAGTAATTTTCAAAATCCTTTGTTATTGATTTACGTAATTAATGTAACTCCAGTAATGAAATTACTTCTAGTGAATGATAAATGTAACCAACCTTAAGTATATTACATTAATGAAATTATATAAATTATGCATTTTTAACCATTCTATTGTACATGTCTGTATATCTCTATTGCAACAAACTTTAAATATATCTACATTACATTATTTATAAAATATTATTATTAATTATTCTATTGTTACAAATAGGCTACAGTTCCAAATATATGCATTTATGAATATTGCTGCTTCATTAGGCGAAGTTACAAAAAATGCCATGGATTTTTTGTGTGAAAGCTCTTAGATGGAAGAAAGATTACGCCTTAGTGTAGCTGGGTGTGGTTATTAGTAAGATAAAATTCCATATTGTATGTTGTAAAACTAAGGTAAACAATACAAAAGTACAAAATATGGAAAGTTGGACATAACGTTTAAATATACTTAACACAAAGTAAGCAACTTAACAGTCCCTCACGTATCTCATAAAATATTCTCGCCTTGCAACATTATATTCCTTTTAAGACTCCCATTCAACACATTTCCTTCGAGAATATTTTAATGAAAAGCGTATTTTCCGAATTTATTGCCATTTCATTCAACGCTAATAAAGTCCCGATTTTATATTAAAATTCAAAGGGAAAAGATCTCTGAATGAAGATTTTCATAGGATACATTAAAATCTGTTTCTACTGCTCCTTTGTTTGGGTGTGGCTTAAATGTAAGCGTAAGCGACGATTGCACATATTAGTAGCAGTTACAATTCGCATTTCCTGTTTGGATTGCATTTTACAGCAATAAAATGAGGAGAACAAACAAAGAAGCGGTAGAAATATACATTTTTATTATTAGCTAAGTACTTTTTAATTTTGTTTATTATATCATAGTTTTGTAAAAGATAAACGATACAATCGTAAAAACCATGCAGGTTTCCAAAGAAATTCATATTTTTAATGAAATATTTATTAAACCTAAATTAATTTGTAAGTATTTAGATCTTAGATAAGAATTCAAAAAAACATAATTATACAGATGATTTTTAAAGAGTTTTTTTTTAGAAAAAACTGTCATGAAAAATCTATAATAATATTTTGTTCAGTTTTGAAAAAATCGCCAATGTCTCCTGACTTGGGCCACACAGCATGTCCGTTGGGACGGCAATAACAAGTCCATAAACCGTTTTTACTGCCTTTGTTCAACTAAATGTATGTAGGTTTCGACTTTTTAAACAATGACCGTATTTTCTAAAAGACGGATATTTTTGAATCCGAATGGACTCGAAGACGGATAATGCGAATTTTTAAGAAATCTGATTTGAAAATGAGATGGTGAGCAAACAAGAAGAGTTATGTTTTAAGTGTCGAATTTGAAATTTCATTCGATTTGCAGTCGTTTTAATTTGAAAAACTTGATCCTTTTCTGCTTCGGGGCAAAACATTTGTTAATTATTTTTGAGTTCTTATGTAAATGTAAGAAATTCTATTATCATATTTTTCTAACTACTTAGAACAAAATATGGGAGTGGCGTCACCAGAGGCGAGCCACGGAAGGTCTTACCACCTTTAAATGTTAGAAAAAAAATATTTTGTGCATTTTTTTATTTCAACAACGAATAAACACGTAAATAGAGGCTTAACCTATCATTTATGATTACTATATTTAATAAACAAAGTGTGTGTCACAATATCATCACTAATGTTCCAGAAAAGATGGTTTAAGACCTAGTTTTGTATTCGTAATTGGTACGTTCCACTTAACCCCTTGATTGTTGGTAATAGGTCACGACACCGCATTAGACACCTGCGATTATCTCATTCACGAAACCACTTGTTCTACCCAATTTTGTACTTTGGATGCTGTAGACTCGAAAAAAATAGAGTTGGCAGCATGAGTATTGTTGATAGCTAGCAATTAGTCAATTATATTAGGAAGGAAATAATATATTTTGAAATACGTTGAATGATACCTAAAACATGGAGGAATGAAGCTGTCTATGAGTGTTTAATTATAATTTGTAACACCTTTCCTTTTAAAGTGGAATAAATGCATCAAGTGATAATAAAGTTAAAATTATTAACTTTTGATATCATTTTTGTGCGAATTACAAATAATAATAAGTAGTTTTTTTTAAGCTGTCTGAGCCTGTATATATTTAAAAAGAATTAAATTAAAATTAAATATATTATTCCTGTCTTATTCTTTGCAGGCACTAGAGATACGAAAGAAAAAATGAAATCTTTTAAATCTGTGCATTTATGCCCTTTCTATAACTTTGTAGTCAACTATAATAAGTCACGGTACAATTTTCTCATTTACGCAGTCAGTCCGCTAATCTTAAGTCACGAACACGCATCATGCCACCAATATTCCTGCTCTTATTTTTATTCCTGGGAATAAAAGCGGAAAATGCTAATAAAACCAGTTGCGGTGGATTTCAAGCAAACTTCGACGTGAAGTCGGTCGTGGGAACTTGGTACGTGGTGGCAATAATTCCCGAGAAATTATTCCCGGAAAATACCGAGCACGTTACGTGTTACCGGGTGGAATTCAGCGAAACTGACGAGGTATTTGTATTACTATAAAATTTGGTATTTAAGATATTCTCATGATATATGTGTATAGCTGTAATATGTATATTTGTGTATGTTTGTGTAGACTTCTAATAAACCTGTATTTCACTGTATTATGGGGGTTGCCTGTATTGTATTATGTGGCTTCAATAATCACTTTTGGTATAAATATACCAAGTGAATTAAATAATATTGACGAACCACGTGGCGAGACGCTAGCTAACGCAGAAAGTCCCTGGTTCGATCTACGGTCGGGCATCATCTTAATGATAATTAAGTTTGCTTTCTTCTATTTTCTAAGCCAGGGCACTCAATATGAGGCGATCTTGATTGACCTAACCTGACGTCGATTATTGAAGTCCATGAGCGGCTGTGCTCATCATGAAATTGACTTTTTGTTTACTACTTAACCTAATCTTCTAAACATTTTTCCAGGCGGGTCTCCGATGGCTAGTCAACAGCACACTAGAATCCAAAACGGTAACAGATATGGTCGGTCGTATAACAGGGACCATAATACGTCAGCGCTACTTCTCCGAGCGACCATTCGACGTGTGGTCAAAGACTGTGGGGGTAAAGGGTTGTTTCCAGCAGTTATTGGCTCTGGACACCGATAAGAGTGCAATTAGTGAGTTAGCATTATCAACAACCTTAGTCCCACTGTTGGGCACTATTGTCCTCAGGGTTAGCGGCGCATCTGTGGCCGATCTCAGGTAGGAATATCTAATCCTATCTGGGGTTGATTTCAGATGTCCATGGGTGGCAGTAGCCACTTACCATCAGGTGGGCTGCATGCTCATCTGCTACTCCTATATAATAAAAAAAACTGCTTTGGTCATTACCAAATACGATCATGTTGGCAGCATACCATTACAACCTTACATGTAAAAAATCATGTTCAAACCTTGGCTCTCAGGATAATATAAAAAAATCTTGTTTATTTTGTATTTGCGATAATTTATTGTTAATAATTCGCAGGCAAAGCTGTAACCAATGATGCGATTATGCAACTACATCTGCTAGAAACATCAAATGGACCGTTCTTGCTTCAAATGTTGTGGGGAAAGATGGTATCTGCTGTTATCTACCGAAGAAAAGAGGTTTGTATAATTATATACATATAATAATTACATACATGGAATTAAAGAGGTATAAGTACATTATGTACAAGAAGCGTTACTATCAATACGACTAAGTAGCATAAGGTCCAAGTTCGCAAAATGTCTATGAGAAGAGAAAGAAAGAAATGAACGGTACACTAACTAGCGAATTGCCTTTTGAGCAAAATGTACAATTATCGTAAGATTCATACAGTAGAACGCCTAATGAGCAATTCATCCAAATTCTAAGAGGTTAACTCTCAAAAAACAAAATATTATAACAAAATGATTGGTTCATATATAATCATAATCATCATATAAAGTTAATCTAAAAAAAAAATGATAATAATAATATCTTAACGTAATGGTTTCGTGTAACCGTTTGTTTTATAAAAATCGTTTCACCTATTTTTTTCTTCTCTAGCACGACTAAGTACCTAACTTATTTTTTCAGGGTGTGACTCAAGACCAGTTGAAACCAGCTTTCGAGTTCATGAGCAAGCTTCGAGGGCCACAACGATTACCGCGTATCTGCGCGAAGTCTTTGAGGGATATTATTACACCACATTCTTTGAAGCAATTGAGTTACGATTAACTTTTGGATTTTTGTTTAATTTGAAGTTAATGTTACCATTGATTTATTATTTTGTTTATTTTATATCACAATGAAAATAGCGACGACTTTTTTATTTTTCGTTTCCACAATGTTTATTAATTAAATTGATATAAGTAAATTGTAAAATGTCTTAAATAATGTTTTATATAAACGCATAGACAAATTTTGAAAACGGTAATGCAACCTTTCTTAAGGACAAAAAGAAGGTTACAATAAGCATTATTTATTTATACTGGTGTAAGAATGTACCTACATAGAAATTATCTCCATAATATTGAAGCAGCTCAAATGAGCATGCACTCTGCCTAGTGGTAAGTGGTTACTGCCACCCTTGGACATCTGTAATCAACCTCAGATACGATTAGGTTCCTACCTGAGGTCGGCCATAGATGCGCCGCTACTTCTGAGGACTAAGCTGGAACGCCTCAGAAAAGTATGTCTCCCATACCATACCCTTCAAGCCAGAACACAGCAGCGCTTAACACTACTGTTATTACGCGGTAATATGTGTGGCGGTGCCTCCGGAGTCCAATTACTGACGGTTCTTCCTTTGGAAAAAGCACGTAGGATATATATGGGTTTCTTTATTTCCCATAGTGCAAGTAATTTCATATCGTTTCAATGTTCATTGTATCTTAATTTAAGATCTACGGTAGCTCACAGCAAGTCTAACAAACTGTGATCTCTCACGCGATCACTACGAAGCGATAATAAAACTAAAAATTAAGATTTATGGTTTCTATACCTTTAAGTTTTACCTCCACTTGGACGAAGTAACTAAATAGCCTGTTATTTAATTATTTAGTTATTTATTAATTCGATTACGATACGATTTTATTATTCGATAATTTACACTGAATACCTAGCTAGAAACATGCAGAGCTAGGTTGGAATATATTGCAAACCTAAAGTCATTTTATTTAATGCTGATTGCTATTGTTATGGTATTTCAGTTTTTGCTTTTATATACATGCCTGTATATTATTCCCAAACTGAAAAACAATATTTTTAGTATATGTATTTTACTCATCATAGTTTTCGTTTAGTAATTTCAAGAGACTAGTTAAAATAAGTTATGCAATGCGCATTATATAAATAAAAGGCATCAAATACGAAAAATGTATAATCATACACACATAAAGGAATTACAAACCCACAAAAATATTATAGTTTTATATACATATCAGCACAGACAGACATCAGGTGTCGGTCGGAAGCTGTGATTGATTTCGTATCGGACGATTCAACGACGTCACTATTGTGCATTACGAAAGATAGAGGATGTTGTAAAATTGTGAAAGCAATGAAAATAACCTTTTTCTTAAGTGTAGTTATTAAAGTTTTTTAAACGTTATTACATTATAAAAAATAGATAATTTATTTTTGCATTTGAAGATGTACCTAAATGAATGTTTTACTTTTTAAGAACCATAATAAAATAATTATTTCAGATTATAATCAAAAAACATTTCACAGCAAATGTTTTTGATAATATTTAGAGGAATAATTATGAAGCATCTATTACTAAATTTTAATTGAATTAATTTAACAAAACAACTTGTTACAGCTATGAACGGTTTTAAAGAATCACTACATCCAGATTAATTAGTAAAGTAAGCATAGAGATAAAATTCGTAAAGTAAGCATATTTATGGTACTTTATTACACAAATATTACACAAATAGAACAAAAATACCATAAAAATGTAATAAGATTTCGTTTTAGCAATATAAGGAAATATACAAATTATATATGGAATAAAAAATGTCTATAATAAATAAGACACCCTGTATAACCCAGACGCGTCAACCGCTGACTCGGCCGAATCCCGAAAGGGGTGTTCCACTTGGCTTATTTTATATCCATTGTTTATACGACAGGGGTTTTGATGGAATACCCGTTTGTTTGCAGGCGATGTTTATTGATGGCTATAAGTAGAACAAATTTGTTGTTGCTATATCTGTTTCTTGTTTAGTAATGTAAATCGGTAAACCTTGAAATTGAAACTTGGATCGTCAGATATTTAGCTGTATAAATTAAATTAGATATTTATATAAGCTGTTATCTATTTCAGTGACCTGTGGATAAACTAAGCAAGTTAATAAAAATATACATGATGATTTTTTTCGTTAGAGTAATAAATTTTATAGGTAGAACTTGTGTATGGTTTAAGCAGGGAGGTATCATATCCACACCTATTTCTACCGGGAAACAATTCTGCATTCGGAAAAAAATTGTATCAAAAATGTATGCTTACAGGTTTTTTTTTACATATTAGTGATTAATATCTCAGTAAGGATTTATTGTCCCAAAGACAATTATTGGAATATTTTAACGACTCAGCGGCTCGCTATAAAATAGCAATCAAAACGTTTAAATTAACTAAACCGCGTAATCTCTAAGCTGACCGAAATTCAGAAACTTCAACTTTTAATAGGTCCTTAACTCCGACCCATCTTTGGCTTTCACCCCGTGACGAAATTACGTAAGTCTTTTAGCAATAAAATCGCTCATAAAGACCATTTTATAATAGGATCGTAAACTTCAGGGACCTTATTCCCTGAGGCGGTATTTCTAATTTTACGATTCGTTTTTCTATATCGTTACCGAAACACAATGGATGGTAATTTTTTAGACACCTGATGTCGTCGTAAATGATGTTTACAGGTACTATTGGGATTTTTAAAGCGGTACCCCTGTCACACCTATCTTCGGTAGGCTTTTACCCAACTATGATTTTTAAATGTGGGAGAATTTGTCTTGAATATATTTAGGTTTAAAATTATGTCATGCATGTCATGTCATTGGTAACCAATCCTATATAGGATTGTAGTGAACTTGCCCATAGGTGCATACCTACTCCTGAAGATAAAGTCGAAATGCCTCGCATGTCTAAACATGCTTAAACCAGAACACATCAGTCATAAAGATTATTTTATATTATTTTTCCATATTGCTAGCTTACATATTTCAAATTAATGAGAGTTAAACAGCTCAATATTTCCTTTCTAATGACAACAATTTTACATCCTACACACGTATTATGGACATAACTCACCTCCAAATACTTCGGCATACAATACCGACGAATTCCATTCAAAGTCAGCATTCACTCGTGAAGAGCAATTAATACGGTCAACCGATCACTTTCTGTATTAATGACCATTATTCTATTAACATACGAGTATCACTCATTAAACGATAATTTACCAAATTCGATGTACATTGCTGGCTTCATTTGCCTATGTATCTTCTCCCCAGTTTAGGCAACAGACACTAACGCATTTCATTAATTTCTATCACACTACTGCTAACAGCAATGTTAAGCGCTGCTGTGCTTCCGTTTGTAAGGAGTGGTAAGGGATACTTTCCCGAGGCGTTGTAACTTAGTCCTCAGGCAGTAGCAATCTGTGACCGATCTCCGGTAGGACTCTTATCTTATCTAGGATTGATTATTACAGATTTCCATGGGCAGCGGCAGCCGATATAATCAGGTGGAATACATGCTCGATTGCTATTCCTATATTTAAAAAAATAACGCCGCTTGAGTCGTGTTTTTGGGTGCGTGCAGCCGGCTTCATCGAATTATAAGACGTTGTCTCGTCAAAAACGTTGAGACCAATTTCACGATATAAAGCGGCAATGTACATTAAAACAGAAATAAAATTGTGATCGTTAGTGATTTTGGTGGTAGTACCGGGTTCTTCCCAGTTTCCGGACGATTTTTAATCAACCCGACCACACGCGACCGGCGATTATTGGGAACTACTCATGCGATTAATTAGTCGCCGTGAGCGTGTAGGGTGCGTTTGATTACTCTGATAATTGTTTTTAGCTGGATGTGGTTGTCCTGCGCGTAAAAAAGCTTGTGCGTCTAAAAGTAAGTGTGTACGTAGTTGTATATCTGTGACGGGACTAGATATATAATTACTTACATATGTTTGATTAAAGAAAGCTTGCCTAGCTTCGTAATAACATATTTGGCACCAGTGATAGCGTAGTGGTTAAGAAACTCGGCTTCTCGATCGAGGGGCCCGAGGTTCAAATCCCAGGAACGCACCACTGATTTTTCAAATATATGTGCGTATTAGAAATTAATTATCACTTGCTAAACGGTAAAGGAAAATATCGTGCATACCTGAGAGATTTATAAAAAAAAATCTCAAAGGTATAGGTACCAATACGCATTTGGCCAGCACGGTGGACTATGGCCTAATCCAGCGTTTTCCAGCCTTTTTCAGTCCCCGGACCCTTAGGAAATCAAGCACAGTTTTTGACGGACCCCCGTAATAAAATAAAACAACAAAAAAACGGATTAGGTATATATTTTAGTTATTACAGATACAACAAACAACCAAACACAGAAGGTTAACTGACAGAGAATTATAACTGTGTATTATGAAAAATATGAAAATAAATTAATGTGAAGGTTGGTGTAGCTTTTTTCAACTAAGGTATATTCGGATAACTCATACTACTACAGTAGAGGCAGCCATTTAAGCATCTTTGTCCGAACCAATTTAGAGCAATAGTGCAATGAAGTGGAATCGTTAAATTTAATGTACACTAACCTGATGCTATAAAAGCGAGTTAATCTCAATACACCGATAGCGCTTATTATCCGTAGTGATGTGACCAAATATCGTTATATTCTATCGATATTTAAAAAAATGAGAGTTCAAAATTGCCTAACTTTGTCGATATTTGTTGTTCGTCGGACGTTGTCGAAGAATCAAATCTCGAGAAATAGAACTAGTCGCAACTACTTATATTTCTTATGTAAAATATTAGAAATAATCAGTTAGATACCGATGGACTTTAGAATACTCTTAAATTGGCAGAATGAACAATTGTAAAGGGTGTGTCGATACTAATATACGTTATAGTTTTAGTTTAAGTTGAATGATAAAAGCGAAAGAAACATATTAGGTTCAATTCCTTAGCACAGTTTATAGATCGCTAGAGACCATTTAAATGGTCGCACTATGTTGTTTATAATAGAAATCTACTTTTTTTTAAATGCTTTCCCATCCCTATCCGGAAATAAAAATCGTAAATGAAGCCATTTCAGCTCGGAGTCGGTCTCTAAATACGATTAACTACTTTTTGGGGACCAGTCACGTTTATAGTCCTTTTATTTCAGGTAGAAATGTTATTTATTCATCCACTGTTTTCTCCTTCGGGTTAATGATCTAAAGAAAAACAATTTGAGAATTTGAGAAGATATTTTTTAATTAAGTGCAATACAGAAATGAATAAAGAATTTCTAATAAAGAATATGATAATAGAGTTAAAAGTTGAAAAACGTTATAAAACGTATATATAATATAAAGAGTTAAATAACAAAAAAACGTACATTATCTTTTAAAGAACATTCATCTTATATAAACATTTCATCTACGAAAACCTTTTCAATATTTGCTACGGCGTAGCTTATATTTTTACGTAGACAATCAAACGTAGCATGTCGTAGTTCGTAGATGCGAAGAGACGTAGCACAGTAATAATGATTTACAGTTAAAAAAATATAATTACTATGTGCTTCTGAAATTTGATGGCCATACGATTCTATAGTAGATACTTAATTTACATAATTATGCAAGTTATGCTTGTGATTATAATACACTGGGTGTGTACTCGTGTAATATTTCAATTACATCATATATTTATATTTACCAAATTAAAATTTTAAAGTATTATTTTACCTGAATTAACTATTTAAAAATCATAATGCCCCTCAGAAAAACATAAATAATTTTGATTTTATTATTTTAGTATAAAGTAAATCGTGAATATTTTACTAACGTAGATAATGATAAAGTCTTAAAAATATTTTCTTTATAAAGCTGAGACAACTCAGCTAAAAATAGCTAAGCAAAAAATAAACACCATATGTATGACATAAAAATCATAAACTTTCCCAAACATCAATCATGGTGTTACAGAGGAAATCAGTTTTCGGTGTCCGGCGGAGAAATGAGCAGCAAATTGAATAAGCGGAGGTGAGGAAATTGCGACCCAAGGGTTAATGGACATATTGACTCATGATGTTACTTTATTTAGCCTTTTACCTTTCTAGGAAGTATTTACTACGTATTTAATACTACATAACTGTAATTACTCCGTAATGTATGTAGAATATGTATCTATATATGTAGGTACGGTTTTCGCGGGATTTGTTGTTTAATTTTATTTGTTTTATTATGTTGTGTTGCTAATGTATAAGTCTGAAACATGAAGAACAAATAAAATCGTCTCTTTTATGGAAAATATTAAAAAATATACTATGAAATCTTTTGGAGAAATAAATTTGTATTTCTAAGGATTATGAGGATATAGGTAACACTCGTAGAATGTATGTGTATAGTTAACCTCGATCTATTATTATATATTACTACCAAGATTATTCTTGTCTAGTTTCTTTTATGAGATTAATGTAGAGATACTCTAAGGAAGGATATTAGAACTCTAAAGAATAATTAAGAGATGTCGTAACTTAGCTGTAAAAATGTATACACCGCTAATTACTCTACCTAGAGCGACCATGACAAAAATGATCAAAAGCATCAAATATGAGCGCTGACAATAACACCGCCATCCCATTAATACTACCTTTCAGCAGAGCGACTGATCATTTGACAAAAGATATTCCCCGAGGAAGGAGAGCTTTCATTTCGTATGTAATTGTTTATGCGGCGGTGTATCTGACTTGTAGAGTGGCGTAGTGGTTTGGGAAAGTGTGGATTTGTCTGGTAAAATCTTTAACTACTCCAAAAAGTTATTTGATAATGTTGTTCTTATATTAGGGAATGACCCATATTGCAAAAAATAAACAAATATAGAAGTAAGACATCTCATCTCATCTCAAATCTATAATTGTCATACTACATAAGTTGTTTCTTTCGTATCAATCGTATCTAAATTCGAATCTAAATTTGTATCTTTGCAAGAATCTGTAAAGATTTTTACGATAAATAATTTAATAGCTCCTTCTACAAAATATAATACGTGCATGATTCTATCTAGTTTCCATAATATTTTTTTCAGTACTTTTGACTTCAAATATTTATATTAACGATACAACACAGCCCAATAAAAATTAACATTACAAACGACATAATAAACATACAGCAACAAAATATTATTTACCTTAAATTGCATTTACCACTATATACCATGGTAAACCACAGCACAGTACAGCATATCCTGTGCCATAACCCATGGTCACCCTACCGCCAAGCCCTTGATCTCGCCGCCAAAGACAAGCCGCCCGAGAAAAGCCACCCGGCGACGCCGTCTTCCGCTTGCGCGCACCTTTAATGAACTAAAAACACAATGTTAAGCCCCTTTTATACTCTCTAACTTCCGAAAATACAATGAAATAATAAACAAATTGTGTATAGTGGTAAAAATACTTAGCTTAATTTATGTTTGCATATTACTATGCTGTTTAACTATAGCGATATAGTGCTAAAATAATAAACTTTTCTATTTTTACATATGTCGTATGCACAATAAAAATTTGAACAACGATAAATTGCACAGAAAATACAACTTTCGCGTAGCAGAAATATTGTTGAAAATTTTTTGGAAATATTAAATCGATCCCTAATCCAAAAACAGGAACGTTGGAGGCGTTCATGAAATTGACGAGTAAACGCTAGTAGTAAATTTCATGCGTTGGAGATATGTCAAACAACCTATCTTGTTTTCTTTTCCATTGTATGGTAGATGTTATAATTTTGTGCAGGATACATAGGCACATTTAAAATATCCGATATGGGTTAGCCGCTGATCTGTACTTTCGAAGGAACTTACAGATCAGTTGGTGAAGACCAATGCGGCTTGAAACAGAAAGATGAAACACGCTAGGTCTTTCTCAATTCAAAAGATACCCATTAGATATAAAAAGTGTCCCAATCAAGTATTAAACTCCAGATCATCCGAACTTGACATATATAAGTCCTTAATTAGACTTAATAGAGAATTTATGTTAGGAATGCTTTTCTGTTTTATTTGTAACACAATATTATATTATATATTCCTAGCACATTTCTCTACCAAGCAATGTGTACGCTCTCTTACGACAAAACTTAAGCAATAATCATTTGTTTTTTATTACGTGGAAGTGGGGGTGAGGATGGGTGAAGACGGATACTTGTCTCACTTTTGATGAAGTTGTCATCTCGGAACTTTGGGTAATGACGCAGTGAAATATTACCAGAATCAGTTTGAAAATGTTTACTTTCATATGTTATGTTGGGTATAAGATTTTAAGGTTTTATTTTTATTCGGTTAATTATAAGGTAAGAAAAATAATCAATTATAAGGCAAGTGAAATGAAATAAAAAATATGTTTATCTTCTTTAGGCGTGCGGAGGTACTTACAAATTATCAGTTACAATATTTTTTCTTATATTACTACCGGATCGGTCACAAGAAATATTACTGTAAAATTCTATTTTGTTCCATTTTGAGCGATTGATAAAAATTTTCTTTTCCCGATTCGGGAGGGAAATATTTTTAAGTGTATATTATGTTCCTGTAACACAGGTTTCGAATCAAATACCAACTGGGCTGTTGCGACTTGTAACTGTGACTGTGTTAAAATCAATAAATATGTTACCTACTACGAGGTGTATTTGTATTTGTCTAAATTGTGAATTTCACATTTCTACGCTCGAAAAACATTACACACCATCGTTAGATAAATAGAAAAATAAAATCTTCAATTCTGTAATTCAAAGTACCCGCATTTTCAACCGCGGTTCACACATGAACGCTTCCGTTAACTCTTGACAAGCGGAAGAAAGATTGAGTTAAGGGCTTACAAACTTTAAAAAGATTTGCCAATAAAGAGATAACAAGTTAGAAGTAACAATTACCCTTTTGTGGATGGTAAAATGATAATATTATTGTAAAATGTTTGATAAAAAACGTCCTGTAAGTTTATTGCTGAAATTTTGTCTTATAGTGATTAAGAATTTGATTCATGTATCCATTCTTTTATAACGCAGACGTACCAAATGAGTATGCAGGGCACATAATTATATAAAAGCAAAGTTTCACCGTATAGTTTTATCGGTGCGAAAAATATCGGAACACGTATAGACATTTTTTGCATGTTATTCTTATGACAAATTATCAAAGTATATACGATAGGTAAACATATTTTAAATAAAATAAAAGAACAAAATATGCATTTAGTAGTTGTTACACACGGTAATTGATTAATGCATTAATATAACATTTTGACAATTTAAATGAAAACTTGGAATTCGAAGCCAAGTTAACGGGGCAATGAAACAGGCTTCAAAACTTTGAAACAGATGGGTCCAAATTGTCTATTTCATTATTATTAAGGACATTTCTACAGGAAATCCCTTCGCGAATGGCCCTATTGTTTGAAACACACCTGGGGTTGGATGAAATAATCAAATGCATAATTGAATGTTAATAACATAATAAACTTTTAGGATACTTTGAAGGTAAGAAGGAATAAAGTCCAAATTTGAGTGAGCCTGAAATACTTTGCACCTAAAGTATCAATTCAATTTAAATTAGAATGACAAAATTTAACTAACTCTCTTTGTCTTAAAACGGTTAAGAGTGGTAGAGTTCAAATGTACTATTTTCATACTTAATTCTGTAGTAGTAGTAGTGTGAAGTGCTACTGTATTCTGGATTTAAAGGTGCAGAAAGTCATTGGCATTTATTTATAAAAGACGCACAAAGTATAAAGAGGCCCTTTTAGCTATCAAAAATGGCAATGCAGATTTGGCAGACCTCTTATAACATTATTATCTTATTTGAGTTTGATTATAAAAAATTATGACCAAAAGCGATAAATTACAATCAGAGAGTCGGCATGGTTCATTGCTACAACAATTCCATATAAAAAACCTATTTATGCTTCATATAGACAATATTTTCGACCATTACGGAATGGAATAATAAAAACAAAACGTTTTCATCCCGAATTAATCCCAAAACAACATAAATTCAAATTCAAAATTTCGTCATAAAAATCATTTGACGACGATCATATTTCTCGTCCACGGATTAACAGATCATTAGCCGTTAGGCGTATGGGGTGAAAATCGAACCTTTTTCCATGTTAATTATAAAGATTCGTTAATTTGTCTCACCACAAAAGAGATTAATACAAGCGATGCTATAATGCGTTCTTCCCTCCCACTGATTACAAAAGTATGAAGACCTACACAAATACCCAAACCAAGGAAATTAAGCTTCTCAATTAGATGACCGATCAAATAACTTAAAAACTATACGTTACATTTTTTTTATTAATGGAAACGTGGTGGACATTTCTACAAAACGTTTTCAAATTGCTTATACAGCCTAAAGTGAGGTAAAATGACTGCTATGAAAATAACAACTAGACCGAGTGTTTAATGTGCCCTACAGATGATGAAAACGAATTTATAATTTAGCATTACCACTAACACCGCCCATTTTAAATGAATCTTTTGTCTTTTTTCAGCCGCGCAGGTTTGATATTTTTCTGTTGTTTCATAGAAACTTTTTCTGTCATGCATCGAATTAATTCACGCGCGCGGTTCGATCCGCGTTGCAGGGAACAGGCCCTAATCGCTGCGATCTATACCAGTTGCACACGAGCTACATATTATTTCATAGTCTACAGTGCAACGAGAGCCTTATGAAAGATTTACCACATATTCGCATGACCTATTTTACCCCCTGCGTGTTTTATATCCCAACATGAGGGTAAGACTGGGGGTTGGAATGGTTTAGAAGAATCGAGTTTATTAATTAGGGAAATATTGCTAGAGCTTTTTTAATTGGGTATTCATTTTTATGATGCGTCTATATTATTTGCGATATCTCTTTCAGGGGCGTTTGCTTTGAAATACGTTTTAAAATATCGATATAAATAAAACATTTATAAGCTTCATAGTTTGAATATGGCATATCATCGGTACTACATTTCTACTGTATTTTAGTTTTAAGTGTGTGGTAATGACACATGTATGAGTCATTCCAATTTAAAACAATTTACTTTCCATTTACATCAATCACATTGAATAAACTAACCACCAGAGCGTTATAAAACAAATTTAAAACCCGACATTTTCCGCAACCATAATAAAATGATAAAAATACCTTTATCAAAAACCTCTTTCAATTCCAACCGCTAAGCCCAAATGCATAACAAACCGCACGCGTAACAATAACAAAATTGAGATCCGCGTAAACATAACAAGTTCGAGATCCGCGTAACAATTTCGGAATCTGAAGACGAGTCGTCGCTTGAGCGGTCACATGACAAATTGCCTGTCGCGAGGCAACCCTTGCTCGGTAGCAGGTAATGTATGATTTATGAGCCGAATGGAATATTTTGTGTTACGGTAAAAATTGTTACGGTACAGTTGATTCGCTGTTTTCGGATCTGCTGATAAGCCGATTTTGTTTTAGATTGGTTGAGGTATTTTATGAGTAGTACGCACAATGTCTGTGGTAGTTTGGAGAATCGATTTACCATAAAATAAAATTAAGTAATTAGTTTATTTTCCTTTAGAATTATAGTAACAAGTGCGTATACATATGTAGTTAGCCCTAAAAGTAGAATTATTAATATTAGTATAACTGTTTTGTGGTAACGCAGCAAAACGAGGCTTTTCTTAGAGTGAAAGGTTTTGACGAATAGGTAGACTTTAAACACCTTTGAGTACTTTTTAAAGAACTCTCATCGTGTAGCCATCGTTCTTCACGATATAAACAATTATAGGAATTGATAATGAATATGTAACACTCACATAACTTTGGAAAATAAGAGTTACGTGCTTAGGATCCGAAGTTCAGACATCCCGATTTAGGTGCCAAGTTTTCACCACTAAGTTATCACTACGTATTTAAAAACAATCGTACATACACATAAACATAATTTCTATTTGGTCAACTATTACGTCACTAAAATACATTTTCCTTCTAGCTAAACTACAAAAAACGAAGTGCATTTTGATATTCGATTATCCCCCGTCTCTGACATGATTTGATTAAATCTCTCTTTTACTTCAATTTACCAGAAATAGTTGCATTTATCCGCATTGTAGGGGAAATTACGGATTGTGTGCGATTTTGGGGTGAATAATATTTTGTTCGCAAATTACATTATCATGATATCTAGTTATAGGAATATGTTTGGGTGATCGGTTGTTTGATATAGAAATCAATTATATTGTTAAGAAACCGTTTATAATAGAAATAAATTAGGTATAAAGCTAGAAATGGAAAATCGACAAATGAATTATTATTAAGGATTAGTAATGAATTATTCTTAAGAAACTAAGCTGATTTTAAAGATCTACGTATCAGGCACGCTAATCTACTGAAGCAGCCATTACCGATTTTATTCATCATCATCAACGCTATACTGTCTCAATGCTGAGCACGGGTCTCCTCTTAGAATGAGAAGGATTAAGCCAAAGTCCACCGAGCTGGCTAAGTGCGAATTGGTAACCATTACCAATTTTATTACTCTACCTATATTAATATATACTATACCAACTTGATTAAAACCCACATATATTTTTTGCTTAATCTCGGGGTCCGAGGTTCGAATCCAGAACTACGCATTATTATTGTGAGTCGCAAACTTTGAAACATTAACATAAAAATGTCACATGTTACAAATATGTTTTATATTTGAAATATACCATGTCAAAACAATATACCGTAGTGGCCACTGGCCATCGCTCAAGCAGATGCCCTTTTTCCTCAATATCTGCCCCTCATAATTCTTGTTAGAGCCCAATAGTAACTGTGATAATTCCGGCCCAGAGATATTTGTGGGAAATCCACTTATAACACGAATATACATGCTGTGTTATTTTATTCTTGAATTTAATATTGGGTAAAATATCCATCTATATGTACGTTATGTGTGATTGATCGCATCGTTTATTATTCTCTTATGCACCATAGTACTCGTGTTATGACTCTGCAATTTTAATAAATTGCCTTAATGTAACAATAAAAAAAAATTGTGGAAATCTCCAATGATGACAGTCAGTTTAAAATGTTACCTACATAACATATAAAAACATAAGCATAATTTTGCATTGCAGCTTGCTATCTAAAGTTTTTGAAAAATATATCAAGTTATAAAGTAAATCGCAATTTTTAAATCAATGCAAATAAAATGTGCGTCAATGCAATTATCCACGAATATCATTTTATAACTATTAAAACATCCTGTTTAGTATATAATTAATCAAAGTATAATGTTTGCGACGTTTATGTAAAACCACTTCGTTGTTATGATTACATAAATAAAATCTCAAAGCATTTTTTCTTTAATATTATTTTTGTCGATATTAAGACACCCTGTATAACCAAATAATTCCTATGAATGTGTATGAACGGCACTGCGGTTATTATTTACCGCGCGCTATAAACCTGTCGTGCAATGAAGACAAACTGCGGCGGACATCTTGCGTTTTTTGCTTGACCCCTGTGTTATGGAAGAATGGACACTCGAAACGGACAATGGACAGTAATAGACGATTTTTTCGGAAAATCAAGCCGAAAAATAAGACACGTTTTATGATTCTTTTACGCCCGTTTTCTTACAAAACATCGACATTAGACAAGTTCTTCATAATTAAATATTGTAAAATGTTGCTCTTTACATTAGGATAGGTACAAATTATTTAGAATAATTATTAATACAGGAAGTTTAATTATATTTTTATGAGTTTATATATTGAAGTATATCACGAGTAAAAATAATGACATATTCTAAAATATTTTTTATTAATTCTATTTTTTAACTTAAAAATCAATGTTATAGCTGCTCGCTAAATGTGTATTTATTGAGGTCATATAAAGTTTTCAGTAAAATGCTTATCACTATTTTTATCAAATTTTCAATGTCGATGATGTCCATAACGTAACATTTGGTCTAAGAATTTCGAGTAGTTAGCAGATTAATTTAAGATTAGGTGAACTATTTAAATAATAATTTAAGTCAATATTACTTATATCTTATATTCCCATAATCTGTACAAGATTAGGACCCTAAAGTAATTTTCCCTAGTGTAAACAATATAATACATATATGAAATCAAATCACTAAAATAAAATTGTTATTGAACAGCGTTTAAGACGCGAAACGAATTATAATCTTTCACTTGCAATCATTGACAACGTAGTACTAAGCCGCTATCGAATCAGGAAAGTACATTTTCAATAAATTTAATCCGTATGCAACGTCATGGGGCACGTGTATGCAAATATGGTCATTTACATGTGTCAGTCTGTTAGGAATGAAGCGGGGAATTTGAATCCTGTTATGATTGGAGATAAATTAAACGGAGTGAATTGTTGTATGGTTGGTTGCTTTAATAATAGTGATAACTGTTAATTAAATAAAAGTAAGGATTCTATAATGGGTAATCTTTAGACACTATACTACACATAGCAGTTGGTTTAATGTTCTATTAATTATCAATAATTTAAAATATTTGTTGTGTTGTTGTTACCGAATTAACAGAGGAAAAAATAATTGATATAATTGAGCGTAAAATAATTGTGGTTCTGCTGAAATTAATTTTACATTACTTGTAAAAAATCCAATATAAAAAAATCTTGAAGGTTTTTACTCTAAGATTTAGGCTTCCTATTCAAGTGATATTTCTAAAAAGATTTTGTCAAATATTTATGTATGTGATTACACAAACAGTAAGCGCCTAATTACATGTATCCCTAAAATAGTTATTATATGATATAAATATTTTATATGGTAGAAAACACTCATGGGCCTAATTAATTGTTACGAAAAAATACAAAACAAAACATTGCCATTAAACAAAAGATGTTTTAATAATTTAATTCGTATATCAGGTTGCAAAAATAAAAGCGGCATCCAACAAGGTTGAAAACAGGGCACTCGTCTGAATATTTTACAATATAATTGCTAATTTGCCTTCCTCCCTTCCGTATCCCATTTCGAGTAAAATTCCCTTTTTTCGTGCCATTGTTAAAAATTCTGGATTATCCCCGCTTTTACCTGATGAATTATCGTTGTTTTTCTATTACCTTCCAGTTCTTTCGAATCTGCTCTAATTATTTCCCCTTCAACAAACAAAGGGACTTCAGGTCTCTTCACTTTATTTTAAATAGGCAGACGCCTCTTCGGTGTTTTGGTTTAAGTGGCTCATTCGGTACTGTCTCTGGAATAAAAGTCTGTTTCAGACCCGTTATGATCCTGGCTTTCGATGTCAAGTATAAAGGTATAGAGAAAATAAAGCCTAAAAGCCATCACAATACTCGGGAAAATTTATTGTTTCGAAATTTCATTTTTTGCTTTGAGTGCATGCGATTTTTCTTTTATTACTATGAAATTCAAATAAAAATAATGATTTGTAAGCTAGTAGTTTATGTCTAAGCTTTAAGGATGCCATAGATATAAATAAATGTTTATTTTAGTTAGATATTTTATAAATACGAAGTTTTCCTGTACTCCGAAGAAAAATCTCATTCATTATTTAGAAACCTGACTCACCTGACAATGAATCCGAAAATTACTATCATACATACACGGGTAGCCATAATTTTTATTTTGATATTTTATATAAATTGCAGTATAAAACATTACAGGTACTTTATTTACCTACAAATCTTCTCTAAAATTATATATATTAAGCGATCCGTTACAATACAAGAATTTCACATCGTCATCATAAATATGTATGAAGTGTGAGACTGAGCAAAGTGTCATCTGCGGTACTCAAAGATGTCCAAAATTGAGACAGATGGTCGAACGGCCATTATAGGGGACGAAAATGTAGTTAAAGGAATTATTTTTCGACAAGTAATACTTATATTGGAGATTTAGAAATGTGTGACGATTGTTTATAAGATGTACAAATTTATATGATGAAATTGGCAATAATAAGTACAATTCGTTAAATATACGGGTCTTATTCGTTGTTTTTAAAAATATTTAAGTAAGAAAAAACTAGATATTTTATTTAATAATGAATTGATCAAAAAATAAAAATTTAAAGTCATTAAAAAATTAAAAATCAAAGCTATCACTTCTAGCGTCAAACACATAGAAACCAGCACATTAGAGGAAAAGCAGTACAAAAAAGAAGATGAATCTCAAGCGTTATCTGTAAAAACTTTAGCTAAATACTACAAAGACTGCCCTACAATAAACAGGATGTTAAACGACACTGATGTATCACCCGAGGGGAGACGGAGCAAAGGTCCGCAAACCGAGGCGACATCTTAACAATTACTTGAAACCTTCGCACTCAATACTGCTTTGAGAATAATCTTGATCTTTACGGATTTAAAGCACTGGATGTGACATCTACTTAAATAAAAAGTTGAATGTAATTTCGTTATCGAAAGCTTTTAAAAACGTTTTAAGTTTTATTAAATTTCTAGTACCATCGACATCTGAGCCATAAAATTAAATAAAATAAGATTTTCTTAAATATATAATAATAAAATAAGGTTTTATATTAGTTACTGAAAGAATAACCCCAAAATTTATAGATACCAATCGTTTAATTTACCAAGCAATATAGTTTAGATATATCCGTATCGTTTAACTATATAATAAATGACTCCAATTTTCATACAGGTTTGATATAATAGAGTATAGTTCGAAGCTCGGTAGAAGCAAGATATCAAAGGCTTGAAGGGACGTCTGAGACGGCGGTTTTGCCGCTGACTCCAAGTTAATGTATTTCAGTGTATTGTTTGCGACGGACAGACGAATTACGAATGCACTTGATTTCAAACCGCTTCAGAATAGAGTTGGAGTAAGAAATATCGATAAAATATTTTCCTTGAATTTCGATATTAATAATAGGTCTGTAAAATTGCTGAAATGTAATGTAAAATACATGTAATACAATGTAAAATACTAAATAGATTAAAAATATCCTCAATATGTATTACATACTTTACAATATTTAAATAAAAATAATATTGTATGTATTAAATTACTAATACTTATGTTATAAATGAAGTTAATAAAAATCCCATTTAAATTGTGAAGGCGTAGAGAACTTACTCTTATCAACGTTGACAAAAAATTACTCAGTAGGATATTTTAATATCCATTATTATTCCATCCATTAACATTAACATTAACATAACTATAGTCATAACTTCTATTCCATAAATTACTCCGTAAACGTGCATTAAACTTTCAAACTATTACAAAGCTTCAATCCAAACTTGGCGAGAATTAATAGCGACATTCTATCGACAACTTGGCTCTTACCGAATTGGCGATTATTCAACCCTACTCAAGATATGGTCAAAGGGACAAACGTTCTGCTTGCGAGATGGTAAATAATTAATTTGACTAATGGGACAGTTTGTTACAAAAGGGAGTCTTCATATTTAACCGCGCTTGATCGCCGGTTATATTATAACACGTACAGATAATGTAAGTAATATAACTATAATGTAATTAGCAGTTAGTTCAAAAATTTGTTCCTCATGTCAAATTCTTGCCTTAAAAAAGAACGGATCCCCTAATTCTAATTTCTGTACTAAGTCTAAATGCTGGGGAATATTTCTGGACTTTTGACATATGGAAAAAGTCTTAAAATAATAGGTACGAGATTAACAATTACCTTAATTTGATTTTTAATATTCTTTGTTATAATAAGATTTCATAGAGTATTTCATTACCGTACCGAGTCGACAAAACACAGGGTTGCTATGACAGCTATGACCAGACATGTTATTGACGTATTCTTGTTTTGTCATGGCTTTGGGTGATTTCTCTTACTGTGAGTATATAATACTCACAACATAAATAATCTTAAAGTAGTGCTATGACTGCTCAGTATAAAATAATATATCATAGCCTAAATACGATAATTGGCTGTTATATTTAGGAACTCCCTAACGTTGATATTTGTCACAATGGCTTTTGCTGGAGGATTGATCGCGCACTCAGGTCTCGAGATGGCATTGCTATTTTAGTTGATTAAAGGATATTCGTCTCCGTGACCATGGAAAGGTATTGTTTTGATCTTGTTAATTGAAATTCGCCTTCAGGACAAGACGTCGTTGCTAGATTCTACTTCTACGTGGTCTACCACAACAAACTGCAGGACATGTCAAGATCAAATGATACTGTTGAAAAGTTTCCTTTAGTTACTTACTATATGAGTATTTTATATCAGTTTATTTTATTAGTGTGTGCTTGAGTTGTCCGTCAAAATCTTTAAGACAAATCTTTAAGTTGACTATAATTGTAAATCAAAGTAAATAAATGCAAAGACTACGAAAAGCCCGAAATATGTGTGGTGATTTAGTAACTGCAATTACTTAAAACCGTTTTTTTTACCGAATGAGCAATGTCTTTGCCTCTTCTTACCTCAGGTCTCCCACAGATGTCCCTCTAAAAACTAAGTTTAAACCCAATGTTTGTGCCATTGTCACAACACAGAACACATTAACATTGTGAGAAGGCGTTTTGCTATTGAACTACTAAGGACTCGACCACGTTTATTTATCAATTGTTTAAGAATCTTGTATTTCACTTAGAATATTTGTTTTTCCTCTCCCATCAAGGGAACGATATAGCATGTAATAACACGACACCATCCGACATGGTCATAAAACGCAGAATTCACTCTAAAATCACTTCAATAAATCGAGCGACGCTCATCGACGCACAAACAGCCTATTTTGAATTTCGCGAACATTTGAAATCGAGATCAGAAGCACTTAGACACGGTTGGCTACGTTACTTACATACAGACAAGAAGATTTTGAAGGAAATTATTATATACATTTATTATATGCGATACTGTAATTAATATTAAAAATCATGTCTTAAGTAGCAATGATGTTTGTTATCCGCGTTATAAAGCTACTACATTTATCACTCATGGAGGGTCCAAGTTCAATTTCCGGTCAAGCATCTTAAGGGGATTTCGTCTTGTTAAAGACGAAATCCCCCGCTGGTGAAAATCGCCTTGTTGTTTAATTCTTTTCAAAATAAATTCATGTGGATTCACAGACAAAGATTAAAGATTAAATAAAATAAATAAATAAATAAATAAATAAGACCTTACTATTAGTCTGCAACTTTATATAAAAAGAGCAAAAAGAAATTCTGTCTAGATAAATAATATTTTCTTATTAAATCTCTATAAAATTCGCGTAAACAGCAATAAGTGTTTCCATTGTTCTCCATGTTCATGTAAGCAAGTATAATATTGTAAAGTGCGATTATATTCATTGTATTGCACAAGCGTAACAGCCGTATGTCACGAGCGTCTTACAAATTCAAAGTCTTAGCCGTTACGCCATAACAATAAACCCTTGAACCCTTGGATATTTACATATGTATTGCCAGTTGAGATGTTTTAAACGTTTGACAGTTTGATAGAGCCAGTATTGTTTTGATAAGAGCCTGATGAGGGTCCAGGCCCTCGGATGCTAATCTTGTGGTTCTAGGTGTTATAGTTCGGGTTGGAAGTGTTTGAAGTGATGTATGTTATTACGTGAAGATGAGGAGAATTAAATTGGTTACATTGTGAAGACATTTTGAAGATGGTAGAACCCTTAGTGGAACGGACGCGACACCGCCACACCTACAATTAGAAAATTAAGAAGATGCCAACGACACCTTTTTTATAATACTCCTAGTAGACGAGCATGTAGTCCACCTGATGGTAAGTGGCTACTGCCACCCATGGGCATCTGAAGTCAACCCCAGATAGGATTAGATATTTCTACCTGAGGTCGGACACAGATGCGCCGCTATTGCCGATATTTCGACCCAGTTGCATGGATCGTGGTCACGGTGAAACTGAGGTGGAGGGGAGAAACCGTTGACAAGTACTAGTGGTAGATTAATCTATCTACCCTACGTCTAGTTAGTTTTTCTTTTCTATCACGACACACAACACTAACAATATCCTTACGCACCGTACTTTGCACTATCTGTGACTTGCATAAAGTAACCACTGGATTCCACGTTTGGGCTAACTTAAAACCATCTTCTCTGTTGAAGTTCCTAGGATGTTTCTTGATCTCTATTGTTTCGTTACGAGGTATTAGTGTCTCACAGACGTAAGTACAGCAATAAATACTGGATTCTAATAGACGCCACATCAGCAAGACCATGTTTATTCCCTTGTGTCTATAATACGTGTCCACCGTAGATCAACAAAATTTCCTAAGTATCTTAGACGTAACGTCATTTTCATCACATTTGTTTACCATTTCAAGGGATTCGGGAATGATTCCCGGCAGGAACAAACATGAAAAAATTACAATGTTTGTTTATAAGTTAATATTCTATAAGTCTTATGTATGTTATGTTAAAAAAAAATTGTATGTGTATCCGTGTTGGATGTACTAAGTTTTGGGCTAGTTGGAGGTGTGTATAAGTGATCGAACATTTATTTTATTTTTTTCGTTTTGGAGATGTTCAACCAAAAAGAGCACTGTAGACTTGCTAAATGAGACTGTAGGGGAAAGTTTAATATTAAAGTTCTTAGACACGAAGAAATTGAAGAATGGCTATAGTTGGAAGGTGAGAAATAGTTCAAGATGAAAGGGAAAACCAAACCAAACCAGGGAGTGATAGAGGAATCTGAAAACGATTTACCACCTAGTCTGTCTTAACTTGAGATGCCACCAAGAAGAAAATTATGGAGCATTTGGACCAGTAGACTACTGCAGGCTCAAAGACAAACAAGATTCTTCTTCTGGCATTTGAAAAGCCAATCTACCTTGAGTGTGCCTCGCAACTTTGCGAAGATTATAAATTTTATTTTTTAAAAAGGGTAAAACTTGAGGATAAATTGTGCCTAAATGAACCGTGTGATTTCAATTCATTTTCTTTTGTAAGTCTTAAATAATGTCATAACTAAAATAATAAACGAAAATGTTAATTTACTTTGACTATTTAAAAAATACGTGTTGTTACATATACCTAGTGTAAAAAATTGTTAAAACGTCATATTTTAAGTAAAAAATACAAAATAAATATTTAGCTTTATATTTGATATTGTAAATTAACTAAGTATGTTTATGTCTATTTTGATATATTTTTTGGCTTTCGTTATGTATATAAAAAATAGGCGTATTTTATTTTGACGTCTGTCAGACTACGCCTCAGTCAAGTATTACCAAAAAAGTCACCTCAGTCGCAGAAGGTTAATAGGCAGAAATAGGTGTGGCGGTGGTGCGCTGGAGTCGAACCACAAAGGGTCCACCTTCATAATCCTAATTCGCAAAATCGTTTGTTCTGCAAATGTACACAAAGAATGAGACATTCGTACGCTTGAAAACATTACCCTCCGCGGTTGAATAAAATAATAAAAATCAACACAAAACAATGCTACAGAAACTAAAAGTAGCTTTTCATGTCATGCCTCATCCTTCATCCCAGACTTCCGTAACTAACAAGAAACAAATTCAAAAAACATTTCTCTCAACAATCATGTGCAGTCAATCGAATCTTTCACTAAATGATTGATCAAACATAACCCAATAATCAACCAGTGTAACAAGACCCTCGTAAAATCCCTTATGTTCTTATGATAAAGACTATTTTGGTTCAATAAAAGGTCTTTTGACATAAGGCCGAGATATTTGTATTCATTCAGTTATCATTCATTCTTTTGCGTCATCGGAAGAGATCGGTCTTAACGCGTGTGCGCGATCCATCAAAGTGAATTTTCTAGTTTTATTCAGTTTATCGTGAGATCAGATACATAATAATATTTTAGTTATTGAATTTTGCACAATATTAGCTTAATATTAAATTATGTCTTAATCTACATTTCCATATATATTTTTGAGTGAACGTAAGAGTTAAGTTAAATGGTTTACTGAAAAAACAAATAGAAAATAGGTTATGTTTTTTTGTTTTGATTCAACCTAATGAAAGAAAGATAGTTATAAAGTGTTTCAAAAATTACATCATGAATTTATGCAGACTTATAAACGTTAATAATACTAACACGTCACTTTCAATATGAATATAAATTTGTTTCTAAATATAAACACAGCGATTATCAAGCTTTCATACTATTGCAATAAAAATTCTAGTATTCTAGTTACATAAGATCAAACTTTCTTTTAAAAATAATATTTCAAATAAAATACGTCGAGATGTAATACATATTACGTTCTGAGAACATATAAGTATTACAATTAATAAAACATATTGTTATTAATAAAACATGTACCTATTCCTTTTGTAAAAAACACTGAAATCCTTTAACCCAGTATAAATCCACACAACACGCTGTAACTTTTTCACTCGAATACATTCCGAAATCGAATCCCACCAGCAAAACCTTACAAATCCCCGTTTGTTCCAACTAGTGGCAAACGACATAACGATTGTACTGAGCTAAACCTAGCCTGTGCCCAATAGCGGGACAGAATCAAATCCTTTCCCGTGAAGATTTAAGATATGGTTTATTCGATACCATATCATTTCTAGATATAAACAGATGTTTTAGGATTTAATTTGACAAAAAATAACACGCTTTCGTTGTATTGTATTTTTTACAATATACAAGTAAAATACGAGCATACAGTCCACCTTATAGTAAATGACTAGGTACTACCGCCCATGGACTTCTGTAATAAATCATAATCAATAAACTACATATAAACTTCCTATTACAAATAAATTTATTTCAATTAAATACCTCAAATTGTAATATTAAGATCCGTATCATAACATATATAAAACATGTAGTTGCTTTTTATAAAACCCCTCAAACCTGTAACCCAGTATAAATCCACACAACACGATATAACTTTTTCACTGCAATACATTCCGAAATCGAATCCCACCAGCAAAACCTTACAAATCCCTGTTTGTTCCAACTAGTGACAAACGACATAACGATTGTACTGAGCTAAACCTAGCCGGTGCCCAATAGCGGGACAGAATTAAATCCTTTCCCGTGAAGATTTAAGACCCGAAACCGCGTGAAATCTAATTTTGATACACACGCAAATCGCTGCAATTACGAATGCAGCTACAGATATATACGTACTGGATGTGACTTGTTCGATAAATATAGCTGCAAAATCGAATTATTTAATAGAACTAAAACACGCTATGTTGGCATAAGTTGTATGGAAATTCAAAAAGTGCTCTGTAAAGAACCTATTTTGTATAAAACGAAAAAAAAATTAATATTTGAAAATTTAATAAGATGATGATCAATTTAATCATTCGTAATTTGAATATTCTGAATAATGATTAAAAGATGAATTCGTGAATAAATAATTTAATTATGAATTTTATAATACGATAAATATTTAATAGCTTTTTATGTTAAATAGCTTTGATAGTCTAAGGCTACGTTGAAATACTTTTGTGACATATTTTTGTAGTTTTGTAAATAAGACATATCTATAAACATATGCTCGAAAAATAATCCCTCCACAGTCAGTCAGTAAAAAGAATAAAGGTTCAGCGTAATACCATTCGACTATGACCATTTCGACTCGTGTTAGATCTCAAAACTTTTGGGAACTCTTGTCAATCCTTTTTCAAATACGATGCCTGACTTTTACATATAACACTCGTTATATGTATTTAAACAGCAATAATTATGATCTCATGCTGTCACTGTAACATCATATAATTTGTTGAGTTATTTGCAGTCCTTAATGACGTTTCTAGTAACTTAATTCCACTTTGTTAGCTGTCGGCTTAACGCGTCACAGCGCTCAAGCCTTATGCCGATAGCGCACAATGCGACGTGAAGTTAAATAAGGCTTTGTTTGCAATCTGTTTCTAAGTTTTCTTTTTTTGTTAGATTAATACGGGATCTATATATTGTTTTGTTATATCATGCTAATTATGTGGTCATATCTTGGGTATATTATGTTCTAAAACTTCTAACAGATGAAGTGCAGTTATTTTAAGAATATTTTAAATTATATTTTAAAAACTGGCCAGATTTTAGCTGCAGCATATTTAAATCATTATGCAATTCCGATCCAATGATGAATTGGATAATCCAATCAAAAAAATATTTTATACGTCAAACGTTACAGAAATTTCGCAAGTTCGAAATAATGTACCTATGTATTTAAATTGACTTTTACATTATCATCAGTACATATTAGTAAACTTATAATATTAGTATTATTGGCTAAGCTATTTATAATACGCATAGAACTTATAAATTAAATCCTCGGATCATTACAAAGTGTTTTCCAAAACGATACAGAATCAATTCCACGAAACAAGATTCGTAAATAACACCGGTCTACAGAATTTTTGAGCATGGGTTATACATACGTTATTTTTATTCCTTTTATACCTAGTAATAAGAAAAAGAACAGAAAATAGTTCTGAATTTACTTTTATGTGTACAAATTGGAAAATTCAAATCAATGAAAATATAGGGTCTTCTAACAAGGACTTCCGAACTTTGAAAGTTGATAACGGTCATCTTACTGAAGCAACATCTGTCAAATTAGTTTTAATTTATTCAGTTTGTTTTGCCAAATTACCATGGACGTTTATAGCATTCAACAACATGAACAAATAATAAAATTATTGTATCAAAAAGCTATTCTGTTCGGGCAACGCGTGCTACAATCGTCCGCTACCGCGTGGTCGCCATAATCGTCCTTTCGAGAGGACTATTCGCAATCTGGTGGATAAATTAAAGTCTACTGGGTCATTAAATGATTGACTAACATTCGTATATCAACGAAACGGAAGATCTGCCGAAAACATCGCCGCTGTCCGTGAGAGTGTGCACTAGAATCTGAGACAGTCGATTTCCCGTCGCCCATAAGAACTCTGCCTTTTGCAGACCATAACCATAAAAGCCGTGCGGACATTTGAACGATGTTCTACACATAATGGCAGCAATAAGTCCTTCAAACGAATAAAAAAGATCGATAATATATCACACACAATTTGTTTTATATAATTTTAAAGATAGGAAACGCTCAATAACACATGAAAAATGGACACAGTTGATTTATTAAAAGATACACAAACATCAATTAATGATACATTCTTATAACAGAAATTTTAAAATAGAATGCAAGTACTTATTAATCAACACTAAACAGTCGTTGGTAGATCCGGATAATATGTTTTCTTTGATTTTATTATCTTTGTGTGGATTCACAATACAAAAATAACAATCTATGCGATGATTACTGAGTATCCTCCAAAATCTTGGCACTGCAAACTTCATTGCTCTTTTTTCACCTCGGTACCAACCTACAATAAAACGTACCATATTATAACCTAATTAAAGTTATTATAAAATAGCTATTAAATTAAAAAAATGAATATAAACTCACCGTCCAGAATATTTCTGCAAGTGTTACCTGACACAATATGTGAGGCCCATTTTTTATCTTGATTTTTAACAGGTATACAGTATACAGATGGAATTAAGTTGGTATGCCTCGGAAATCTTTAAATTTGTACATAAATCGTCCTTTTTCTCTCATTTTGTCATAAATTCGCCGCAAATATAATAAAATATGTCGGCGTCTCGTTTACAACATCTCGAAGTCATTTTGTACAGACTGATACAACGAAAAAAAAAAATGAATTACGTTATTCCACTGAAATAAGCAATCACTTACTTTCGTACACAAGGAGCGATGCAAGAAACACTACACTCCGCCCCCTTGCCACTCTTTTGGCAACGTTAGTGTGCCAAGACCGACTTTATTGGACTCGAAAATAAAAAAATGTTAAATTGCTCTAATTTCTATAAAAGCAAATATTATCGATTTGTAATTTCATTTTTTTATATATATTTGCTTATATAATCAGAATATATTAAGTAAAACTCATGCACAAAAAAAAAATTAAAAATTGTTGACCTATGGGATTATAATCCACATAAAAGGCCGTCAGACTCTCAACCGATATACCATTAGGTATCTGTCTTACTATCAACTTTAAAACTAATTTTACTGCTGTAAATATTTTGGTTATTGGGTTTATTTTTAAATTAGGTCATATTGGCTGACGTAATTTAATATGGTTTTCATAAAATTTTAATATTTATGCGGGCCTTCGTCCTCACGTTCCATAATATTATTTTATTTATTATTTTACTTTGACTTTCGCTATTATTAGATTGCATGTGCTTTTTGTTAATTTTCTCACAAGCCAGACAATAAACGTAAACCATATGTCTGACTGTATCAATCTCTTCCCATTCTTATTCTTCTCAATCATTTTCTCACTTTTTTCTCATAAAATTTTAATAAGGACTTTTCGTCAATGAAATTCCTCGCTTTTTTCGCGTATCATCTTTAATCGCCGTTAGTACCATCTCTCTGACCATTTCACCAGTGACCAACATCGATCACTGTCGCAACTAATTCCTGTACGCGAACACGATAAAGTTAAATGCAGGGTACGTGACGTTCACCGAATTGGATGTTTTTCCCGAGAATTATTTGGGATCGGACAAATAGTTTTCGAGTGGACGTGAGAGGGTTTAAGATCAAGCTTGTGGTTAATAGGTGGATGAATAAGGGACTATTTGTTAGGGTTAGTGGATAAAAGTAATTGTTTTAACTGTTAACAATGGCTATGTATTTTTATTGTAAGCTCATTATTCCTGAAATACTTTTTATATAATAAAAGATTCAATTACAACTCCATTATTAATTTTCTCTGACAATTCATCCCATGACATCTTATTCTCTAAAACATAATATCCTCCTTTCTTTTTATATAGTTTCTCGCTATATTTCTGCTCACCAGCAATTAAATAGACGCTTATTAACATAAATTAACTAAAAAGTATTGTTATGAAAATATACCCTTACATTATTGTATTGAAATTTAAAAAAAAAGAGAAAAATGTATTTAATAGTGAAAATTAATGATAATTTCGGATCTTAAATCTTATTAAGATTTGGTTGAACTCCATCCAAAACAACATGCAATCAATAGAAAATAACGAATGTATGGTATGGAGTTTCTTTAGCCAGTTTCTTCTCAATAGTAAAAACATTTTGAGAATTGGTGGTAGCGAGAATTAGTATTGTTTTTGGAATCACGATCATGTAAAACTGCATCTCGAAATATGTACTATTTATAACAATCTCATCATTTTTGTAACAGCAATTTCATTGGATCATGCGACACGTTACGTAAACGAAAGCAACATCAAAATTTAAAGCAGTGTCAAAAATAATTGAATTAAATGGACCAAAAAGTCACACACTCAAATATTGTGACTGAGATACTTCAAATTAAATTTTGAAGCACTGACACGCGTATCCATATTTCCCATGTTTTAAAAATAATTTATGAGCACCTCCCTCTTGTAGCTGTGATCCCATGCGAGATCAATTGAGTGTTATAGAAACCATTAAACATCGCTAAGTACAACCGTTGACTTATAACTACACGCCCTACAGTTTACATTTCAATTTGATTTAAATCTTTTCTACACTTGCAACTATTGCCTTTAACATCAATAGTTATAAAGGCGATAGTCCTAGTACAAAAATTACTATTTTTTTCATTGTCAAAGTGTCGACACACGCGACTTCACAGATGAGTGGATTTGAGTCGTTTGTCATATTTAAAAGTTAAATCACATGTAATTATTTGCTAGTGACTCTAGCGTGAGAATATTTTTCGGTATCTACTTTTGGAATCGCATTAGTATTATGCAAAATCTGAGAAGAGTCTAATAATCTTGATTTCAATTAAAATGTAGATTTGAATTGATTAATTTGAATTCATAGATAGAATAATACCTGTCGCTTGTTTTACGATTCAATTAAACCACCTACGATTTCCTTCAGAGTAAATTTATTATCGTGTTCTCAATTTACATCATCAATTCCATAACAAACAGATTTATCTAATTCAATGCCCTTTGCAATGTCCGATTCCACTATATCACAAGACACCTTACACATCAAAGGCATTGGTCGTTTCATACCATCCATACCGACAGTCCACTAATTGGATTATTCAACTGCAATATTAGTTCAATATCCTGACGACAACGTCACAGTACAGTGACCCTTGCACCTTGGACAATCGATGGGGTCCCCTCGCCAAAGGCGTATTGTGTATCTGTTGGGGTAATGATGTGTGTGCGTGTGTGTGGTGTTTAGAGATGATTGTCTGCAAGTGTGGGTTGGTAGGCATGTTTAGTTTTTTGATACGGCGTTCAAATTTTTTATAAACATGTTGAGATTGTGAATGATCTTCTTATTTTACTTTTACTGGTTTGGTAGTTAATAATAAAATAGTTATATTCTGTAAATTAAACATAAAAAGTGTACTGAAGAATTAATTATTTCCATAATATCACTTATTATGTGTTGATTAGATACAATGGGTACTCTAATTTTTGTAATATCAGATCAGTTGACAAACAATAAAATAAAACAATAACAACTCTTGATATTATAACGCACATTAAAATCGTTTACATCATAAGAAAACGAAACCAAGCTATAAAAGAGTACAAGAAACCAAACCAGACAAATCCGAAAAACGAAACATTAACAATATCGCACACCACAATCGCGAAAACTTTGTCCATTACCGTTAAGCGCATAGAAAATCTCTGACACTACCATTAATCTTGCCAGATGTATGTAAATTTCACGATACATCGTCGGTCAGAGGACCCCATCCATTATTTCGTGTCCACCGGCAGGTCATCGCTCATTCCCAAATTGTAAACTTCGCGCACTTTGTAAATCGTCTTTCTTTTTGATTTTGACTACATTATGTGCAGTCTTGTTCATGCTTCATTAATTTGTATGTAGAAAAACGATACATTTACAGTGTTTCATTGCAAAAATAAGAGGTTTGTTTCTAGTATGTATGTGTTTATCCCACACATATCTTGAAAATAAATTTTATTTGATTCACATAAAATAAATTACGCTGTTTAGCATAAGTAAGGAAAATTGTTAATCAAAAATTATTATATTAATCATAATTATACATTATCATATTATTATACGTTAAGTTCAGTTTAAGATCAGTAAGTAAAGTAACTGGCAATATAAATTAAATAAAAAAAAATCCTTGCTAAGCTACGAAAAACCAATAATATCAATGTAAGAATAAACAATGTTTATTCTGTTTTATTTCAGTTTCAAGTATAAAATATTAACTAATTTGCTTACTTACGGCTTTTTACATAATTAAATTAAAGTCCAAACACTTAAAACTCATACCTGTAATGAACTAAATAATCTACTTTTCTAGCACTGTTATTGAATTGGGGCGGACTTTACTTAAGCCTTTGATAAGGATCACATAGAAAAGGGTCAAGGAAGGAAGATTTATTGCCGAAGGACAACAAACTGGACAAGTGCCTGTCTGTTTATCCATCCTTTTGTCTATTCATGTATTATTTACGATGTACGTGACGAATCTAGTCACAAGTTTCGATCTTTACAAGTGGAAGTAGAAAATCGAAGGTTGAATGTGGTAGAACTTTTGAGATATTTCTTTTTTAGCAATGTTTTTAATAACTGTCAATTTGTATTATGTATTACAATATACTTTGTTTAATATTTATATTATATACTTATTATATTCTGTACTTTTTAATAATAAGTTTATATGCAAATAAATCATCTTTTTCATGATTACTTAATATCTTCATATTAAATATTATTCTAACAGTGAAAAGAATCGTGCAAGCTGTGATACTAAGTACATATAATATATTAGCATGAACTACAGATCACCAAGTCACGGTAGTGCTCTGCTGTTCAAATCCCAGGCACGCAAATCTGACTCTTTGGTTGATATTAACGGTCTTATTCATAAAAAGTTATAGCACACTTATAACGTTGCTATAGTACGATTGTCAAAAAGTGTTATTCATAAACGTATTTTAGGCACTAAACCGTTCTATAAGCCTTCTATAACTTATAGAGGCCAGAACCCTACTATAACAGTGCTATAAGACAAAGATGGCGGACTCTCATCAGCTGATTAGTGATTACTAACCTAATTTGACAATATGTTTTGAATAAATTTTAAATGGCAATGTCCGTTTTGTATATAAACTTGAAATAATTTATTTAAATATCCGATAAATAACATTATTATATCACTATTTCAAATTACAATGCAAATTTTACAAAGCTTAGATATTATTAATAATCTAGAAAACCGTCCATTTCGAAGAACATTGCACCAAAGAGTGATCCGTTTTCTTTAAACGACGAAGACTTTCGGAAGCGTTATCGCTTTAATAAATAGACAGTAAATTTTATAATTGATCTCGTACGTAATGATCGTAAATTAGATCGCAGAGATCCTGGTACACCTTCTGAAATACAATGTTTACTGCCATAAGATATTGCGATAGTTTACAAAACGAAACTTAACAAAACATTTATATCCAACCAATTTTCACTCCTTTATCTTTTAACAACTTTTGCTTAATATCCTATTTTAACAAATAAAATATTTTTAAATTCGCGGTATTTACAAATACAATGACACTGACATGTTATTTGGTTTTATTGACAACGCATTGACAAGAATGTCAAGACAGAATATTTTTTTAGTACGAAATAATGTCATTTAATGGTGTTTATCTATGGATATTTGTCAATTTGTTCGCCGAACTTCACTATAATGGCAACATTTCCATTTATAGTTGACTTTAGCGACACATTAGTTATAGGAGGTTTATGGAACGTTTATGAATAAGCAATTTTATAGAACGTTTTATAAGCTTATCGAACACTTTAACTAATGAGTGCTTAAAACCTTCTATAAGCATTTTTTATGAATAAGACCGTAGGTCTTTAGTAATTATGCAAGACATTTTTTTGAGTTAAAATTACTTCAATATAAAGGAATTTGTATCAAAAATCGCGATTTCTTCGAAGAAAAAGTAGCTTTAAATCGCTTTGACAAATAATCGAATCCGGTCTCGGAATTGCTTTTCATCTATTATTTTCTCGTAGATATAAAACGTTCAACTGTCCGATTCCTATTCCACAAAACGCTTGTCCATCCTGATAGATGTCCACACACGTTAAAATCTGCTGAGAAATCGAACCTTAGCCACTGATTTCTCTGTACTATTCTCAAGTACTAAAGTCCACATTCCGTCTTCACAATTTTTAGAGAGATTGAACTCGTGGTTTTAAAGAAGAATCAGATAAGGTCGTTAAAAAACGGCAGCAATTACGTTGGTCTTATCTATCGGGGTTTTGGTTTAAGATTGACGTTCGCGAATTCTGTTTGGATTTTGTAAAAAGCGTCAAATGTCAGCGTAATCCGCCAATTAAAATGAAATCTTGGTGTAAGGTTCTCATTAATTGTAAAAAGGTTTTTTGAATGTAAATTAGAGAGATTTTTTACAAGAAAAACATGGGGTAATTTGTGTATTGCTTCTATGTCGTAAATTAATTGTGAAAAGAGAGTAGTATCATTAGTATGCGTTTTTACGTTTTTAAAAACATCACTGTTTTTGTATTTGTTTACGTATTTGCCCATTCATTTCCAATCAGCGCCCATAGCGGACTGTTTCAGAACTGATTGGAAATGTATGGGTTACCTAAGAAAAAAAAATGTAAAGAAACGACGAATACGTGTCCTATACCCATGTTCTATAACCTTGTAGAACTGTCAGTTTTGAGTTCTTGAATAGTTTAATGGCCTCTGACACTTCCTTCTTTTCGTCCACACCTTCCTTAGTAAAGTAATATTTTCAATATAAAACTCTATTTTTATTTCACTTTAATAATTTAAAATTTTGTCTTCATTTATTTGTAATTTTTTATAATTTGTTTAAAATTATTTAATTCTACATAATTAAGCATTTAACCCAAAAACTCATTCATTGTAAAACATTTATCTTCCGAACAGTTAAAACTTACTCAAAATCACTTCACCTACAGCCGTTAACAAGAGAGATTCCTTCATTTGCATGTAGAGGCCGTTAGTGAGACCATTATTGAAATTTTACGAGAGTTTGATTATTATTCAGTAGACCGCTATTAGAGTACTGGACATGGGTTTAAATGTTGGGTTAGTATAGAAATAGATTTTATTATTAAATTACCTTTACCAATACGTTCTGAGTTTTAGTTGCTAGTACTGATTGTTGCTTAACTTCGAAGGCACCACCGTCATACCTTTTTTTGCCTAATAACAACAATGATAAGCGATGTCACGTTCTAGTTTGAAAAGTAAGATACATATACTTATACGAGTCGTTGTAACTTAGTCCTCAGCGGTAGCGGTCCTCACTTATGGCCGACCTCAGTTAGAACTCTAATATCACCTGGCGGTAGCCATGTGCCGTCATTCTATATTAAAAAAAAATGCTATATATCATATTTGGTCTAAATACGGGTCCAGAAATGATACTAGCAGGTAAATACTATGCAAATAGTACAAAATACCTCAGAATAGTGCAAAAATAATATAAATACCATTAGTGTATCAATTATCCAAATCCATACTAACGTAGCCTACTTTGAGTGAGATATCGATGAGTTATGTGCTGGAAACCTGGTAATTGCTTGCAACATACATAATTTATACAACTTATGTAGCGTGAGCGTGAAGAATCCATACATCCCTGATTATGCATCGTATGCGTGAGTGGTCGCATGTGTTAATTGGCGCGGATGGTAATGAGTGATGTGAATTTTGGATTCAACAACGCTAGGTCTAAGGGCTTCGAACCTGTCAACGTTTAATGAGATAATTTTAAAGACCTAATACATTATTATAGAAATAATTTTGTGTTTTTTTTTTGCCTAATGACTTCAAGCTTGTCTACGTTTAATGAGAGAATTTTAAAGATATACTCGTAATATATTAGTATAGAAATAATTTTCTTTTTTTGTCTTTTATTTGTTACATATTTTTGAAGTTGAAACATTTATGTTTATATTTTAAAAGTTAATAAAGTATTTGTATATACTAAAAAACTATTAAGTTTACTTTAGTTGAAGTCAGTCACATCTCTGTCACTATCTGTTGCTACTCTAAGGTGGAACACGTCGTGTAAGTGTAAACTGGGTAAATGACTTACCAGAAGAGGAGCCGCCGCGGCCGTACCTAACGGCCCTCGGCGTGGTATCCCTGTAGTTCCGGGACCTGAATAGGGCTACGGTATCCCCTGCCTGTCGTAAGAGGCAACTAAAAGGGGGCTTCGGGGTTGCGGGTGGCAAGAGTGGAAGTTCGAGCCGCCCGGCCAGCGACCCCGGGATGGACGACGGTATCCGGTTGCGTTCCTTTGGAAATCCCGGAGTCCTCTACGCAACGCCGAGGACGGCCACCGGGGGGTTTTATTGCGATTAGAGTCCCACATAACCCTGTGTCGCTCTCACGGCACCGTGTACCTTTTGAAGGTTTCCCCCTCGTTAACAAAAAAAAGTAAGTGGTGTAGTGGTACTTTCACATTTGAACCACTAATTATTCTATCAACTTTTGAAAGCACCTCAAAAGGTTTTATCTAAAACGCTTTTAAACTAAACGCATTTAAACTGAGACGTAATATTCACTTTTGCGATGTATCCTTTTGTAATCTCAGCTTACACAAGTCACAACTATTTCATCCACATTATTAATTTTCAAATGAAAACCGTCTAGGAATTATATTCAGAACCTTAATAAGCGGCAAACAAAGACAACCGTATCCCTTTATTGTGACCACGTTCTAATCCAATTCTCCATCACAGAGGAAAACATTCCTTTGCTTTAGTTTTCGAACTTAACTTATGTATTATTTAGTTATTCGCTAAATATTGTGGGTTTGTTTGTGCAACATTTATATTTAAGAGACGTTAAGAAAAGTTAAAAAATGCAAGCTATTTGAAAAAAGTATATAAATAAACGTTTTCTTTCCTTGTTATTATTAATTTTGTTTACTGAACTACATTCTTTAAAAAATTCTTCAACTCTATGCTAGCATTTTTTTATTAAATTAATTAAGTAAATTTAATAAAGTTATTATTAACTTTCTTGAACTAATTTACTAATAAAATAAAAAAAACAATAATAAAATATCACAGAGATTAAGCAGATAACAAAGCACATGATGCTATAGGTATTTTTTGTGACTTGTCTAAAGCTTTTGATTGTGTTGATCATAAAACCTTATTGTTAAAATTACAATATTATGGTATTCAGGGAAATTCTCTAAAGTTGATAAATTCTTATTTAAACAATAGAGTCCAACGAGTGCAAGTAAATGGAGCATTATCAGCAGGTTCTAATATTAAAATAGGTGTACCTCAGGGCTCCATCCTAGGTCCGTTTCTATTTTTAGTTTATATAAATGATTTGCCAAATGTAGTAAAGGATTTATCTGAGGTTGTTTTGTTTGCTGATGACACTTCCTTGGTGTTTAGAGTAAAACGACAAACACAGGATACGAACGATATTAATGAAACTCTTTGCTTGATTCAGAACTGGTTTGATGCAAACAACCTACTCTTAAATTCTAATAAAACTAAATGTATTAAATTTATGCTACCAAATGTAAGGAGTACGGGGATGAATGTCGCTCTAAATGGTGAGACTTTGCAATTCGTCAATGAAACTGTTTTCTTGGGGATTACCATTGATTCTAAACTCCAGTGGGGTCCCCACATCTCTGCTTTGTCCAGCAGACTTAGTACTGCAGCTTTTGCAGTCAGAAGAATTAGACAGTTAACAGACATACCCACTGCCAGACTTGTCTATTTCAGTTACTTTCACAGCATTATGTCTTATGGCATTCTACTGTGGGGCAGTGCTGCTGACATAGACTCTATATTTACTATTCAAAAAAGAGCAATAAGGTCAATATATAGTCTGCGGCGTGGTGAGTCCCTAAGAGAACTGTTTCCCACTATTAATATATTGACGGTGCATAGTCAATACATTTATGAAAATATTATGTATGTAAGAAAACACACTGATATGTTTGAAAGAAATAGTAACCACCATAACTTTAATACCAGAAATAGAAATAAATTAGTAATTCCTAAACGTAGATTATGTAAGGTGGCTAGATCTTTCGTGGGCAACTGTATTCGCTACTACAATAAAATACCCGACCACATTTTGAATCTCACAGAAAAAAAGTTTAAACATGTCGTTAAACTAACGCTATGTAAAAAAGCGTACTATAAAGTAAGTGATTATTTGACTGACAAAACGGTGTGGTCTGAATTAGCTCCAGCTCCACATGTACCATTACGTTAAGTTAACATTGTCAAAAACATTTTTTTTAAAAGATGTGTGTTATGGAGTTTCTTTCGCCGCTTCTTCTCCATAACGAAACACCTTGTGAAGTGGTGGTAGTTGCTTTGACATTCAAAAAGTGATCTGTAAAGAACCTATTTTGAATAAAAAAATTTTGATTTGATTTGATTTGATTTGATATAATGTCAAACCTAAATATAAAATCAAACTGCATAAAAATAATCATAAAATATCACAGTTATTAAATAGATAATAAAGACTTAACATAAGACCTATATATATACAAATATTAGATCGCCCTACGTGCTAGTTTATAACAAGCCCCTGGTCCGTCTGTAAAACGGCTGTAAGACGGCTTCAGAATTTCCACCATTGTCCATTTCGCCGAAGGCCGCAATAACTTGACCAGCATAACTAGACCCCAATCATGACATTTATTACGACCGATAACGTACGCACTACTCCCCAGTTAAGGGCGCTGGATGCCAGTTTGAACTGGCCAGATCCAGTTTGAACCAGATGTAAGGGGAATGAACCGGTATATTATACGAATAGAAGCAGAATGCGGTTTCTGTATATGAGATGGTGACATCTGATACGTGAGGTGTATAGGCGTATTACCGATTCATAGGCTTGGGACTGGTTTATCGATATAACAATAAAAAACGAATATTTCTGGGCTATATTAGCAGTGTACCGCTCTGTTCAAGTTAAAAAAATAAATTAAGCCAATAAAAAATACTTACAAGAGGCATTCCTTATAAGTAACAAGGTATCTGTAATTGACCTTAGATATAACTTCCATTAAATTATACAATGTTTAAAGATGTCCTTTTTTAAAAGCAAGAATTTTTGCATAGAAGTTCTTTTTGTGTAAATTGGCACACTTATTTTGTATTTAATTAATTCCTTATAGTCTATAGTGGATTAAGGTTGTAACGTTATATTTTCACGATAACTTAACGTTAAAAAATGAGGACTTCAACATAAAAATACTCGTAAATATAAATCGATTCTTAAAAAGAGTCAATTGAATTTAAAATCTTGATAAAACAGCACAACACTACGAAACGCATCCTTTATAGTTGCGTATTTAGCGAGGATTGCGCTCCGATGCAGTCAGTGACGTCATTCGGATTAAATATCTTCCCCCATCGTAATGGCTTCGAGCAGATAGCGTGCATTTGCCTAATCTTAGGAGATTGGGATCTAGTTTGTTATACTGTTGGAATGACTTGTACCAATCAAGTACCTTGACTACCCTTTACCGACTATTTGTTTCTTGTTTCTTGCAATACACTGGTCAACAGTGGTTTTGTTGCCCTTGAAGTGAGAGTGGTTTCGAATACTTTTATGGTATTAATTTAAGAAACTAAAAACAGTTTTTGAATATTGGCTCTAGTTTTTTTTTTTTAATTCATCAATATTATATTATACAAAAAAGGCAGTCAGTAGGTATAAGAACAAAAACAAGTATATTAGTAAAAATCTTTTTTTATTAAAAATTCTTATAAATTATCAAGTTTTAATATTCAATTAGGGTAAAAACAAGTGACAAATAACAAAAAAACATATGTATATTTATGTTAAATCTCTGAAAAATATCTTTTATATGCTGGTCTTTTATGACCTTTTTCAGGACAATCTCTTTTTAAAGACCAGCAGTAATCTGCCATCATATGGCTATTCCATCTTCACTTATACCTTTCTTCCATAATTTTAAGGTCTGGGTGGAAGCGCTCTCTCTGTTCTTCACTGTAATCTCCCAGATTCTCAGGAAATCTATCTCTAAATGACTGTGGAGATAGTGCAATTTTATACTCTTGTGTGCTCCTAAATTTTTAAAGCTCCTCAACATTTTCTATACTATTTCTTCGTAGTTTGTTGCTTTATTACTACCTAAACAACCTTTAACATCCGCTACGCAATAGTAACAATCATCAAAATGATTTTTCGGCTTCATCCAGATCATTGGAATACCAAATTCTAGTCCGCGGCTTTCTCCTTTTTTCCGCAAACGTAACGACTCAACATAAGACTTACAAACTTTATGAGGAACCCACGACTTATATTGTTTTTCAATATGTAAACCAAAATATTCTGTATGTACCTCTTTGATATAGTCTGTAATATTTCGCGTCTGTTTTATTGTTATATAAACACCACAAATGTAACAAAAAACGTCTGGGCTTATTTGCATTTTCTTCGCGTAGTTTTCATTTTTCTAGAACAAAATAAACATTAAAATTATATCAACCAAAAAACTTACTTTATTACACGGAAACATAAACAAACAATACAAAAACACAGTATGGAAATGTTTAATAAATCAAATATTAGCAACTTACCCAAAAGCGCGTTGTGCGTCTTTTAACCTTAAGAAAACACTGATTTTGACGGCATTTACACGAAATGAGGGGAGGGGAAGTCACGTGACGTTTACGTAGCAACCTCTGTACTGCATAAGAATAACTATTAACATTTATGAAAACATAACTTTTATGATATTATAATTTGGATGACCTGGAATATCGATTACAGAGGAAAAATTATCAAAAAAAAAATGCCAAATTAAAAAAAAAAACAAGAGCCACTTCAGCAATTTTATAAATATATTCGAATTTTGTAAGTTTGAAAGTAAAAAAATCCAAAGAGATATCCAGGGCAACAAACAAAAATATATTTTTTGTTGACCTGTGTTATTTAATAACATTATAATTATAGTTAAAATCGCAGAAGGAAGTTCGTTAATCATGACGATACTGAGTAGAATAGGACAAAATTATTAAAATCGTGTATTGTCATGCCATACTTGTTAAGCTAATAAAAGCGTGGTAATAACTACAAATGCAACAGATTTAAATTCAACCCAATTTTGTACCCAAGACTAATAAATCATAATCGCGCATTATAGAAGAATGATTGCCCATTGTTATCTTAAACTTTATTTATTTTCATCAAAATCCATCTTAATCCTTAAAAATGAGCCATTTCTCAATATAAGTATATTTCACTGATAATATTTGTCCTTCTAAGGTTTTATCAGATAACGGTAGTTATACCCTCTGTAGGTGTTAACTTTGTCTAAATTCTAAATGGAAATAGCGAAGGCATTTAATTAGATCGGTGTTCCCGCCACAACAGACAGCCGACGTGTCGCTGTCGATTTGAGTTTGATAAATGCACTCCACTGTACCTATAGGGTTGCACGTAAGTGTAGCCCCAGGGCTTGTATAAATCGTAACTGATTTGCAAAGTGAAGCAGATTTCAAACTTTGTCAATATTATGGTCAATTTGAACATGATATACGGGTTCTCCACCAACTTCCATTAGGGCAAAGTGGTGGAATATGCTCCTAGCCTTCTTATTTTTTTTAATATAGTACTCGTATAGGCGTAGCAGAAGAGCATGCAGTCCGCCTGATGGTAAGTGGCTAAGTCCTCCCATACATGTCTGTAATCAACTCCAGATAAGATATTTTTACCTGAGGTTTTCTTTAGTAGTTTAAGTTACATATGGACAAATTTTATCACTTAATGTCTGATAGAGCTTGGCCACAGACGCAGCGCTACTGCTGAGTTATGAAAATATGTCCATTTTACCATACCCTTCAAACCAGAAAACAGCAGCGTTTAACACTGCTATTATTAGGCAGAAATAGGTGGACCCTTCGGCTGTAGAGGTAGAAGTAGAGGCTGTAGAAGCATGCAATAGAAATGAATATCTCACTTCTAGTTTACACCACTCATAGAACACTTGAGAAGTAACTAAAAGTACTTAAATTCGCCAACAGCTTTACAAGTCATGTTACAACTAAGCTACACCGTAGCCACCGTAGCTTCGTAGCTTCGTAGATCCGTAGCGCCGTAGCTGAGTACCCCATAATCCGAGCCTAAATCACTCGTAAGAAACCCGGGCACTTTGTTATACGATGACAGTTTTATGAGTTCGCACCCGGGCGGGAACATAAAATATTAATACACAATTTGTCCGAGTGGCCGTCTGTTAATCTAGTTTTATTGCTGCGGATTAATTGTGGCGGAAATTCTGTTACATTGTCTCTTAAGGTGTCTATTTGGGGGTGTAGTTTTTTTGGAAACTTTTCTTTGTCTGCGGTAATCATCTTTCAACAATAGACATTGAATTACTGGTCCACTGTAGGGCACGGGTTTCTTCTCCGAGTGAAAGGGGATAAGATTATCGATTTTATTTATAATATAGGAGTAGCAGACGAGCATGCAGTCCACCTGATAGTAAGTGTCTATTGCCGCCCATGGACATCTGTAATCAACCCCAGATAGGTTTAGATATTCCGACCTGAGGTCGGCCACAGATGCGCCCCTACCCCGGAGGACTAAGCTGGAACGGCTCGGAAAAATATGTTTCCCTTACCACATACTTCAAACCAGGATACAGCAGCGTTTTACTCTGCTGTTATGAAAAAGAAATAGGTGTGGCAGTGGTGCCGCCGGAGTCTAACCACAAAGGGTTCTACCAACTTCAAATCACCGCCTAGAAAAATGCAAATTGAAAACTTTTTTTAAAGAAGCGTATAGGTTTTCTCAGAATGTTTTTCGTCTACATAATAGCAATGAAAATCAACTTTTAATGCACATCTAACTGAAAAATCAGAGGTGGAATTTGAACCCATGACCCACCAAATGAGGGGTCAAGTCAACCACTAGGCTCTCATTGACATATACCTTATTACGACAGTTATAAGTACCTCCACAATATGCGACCCCTAATGCAAGCATCCATACGCTTATACATGTATCTCATTAGTAATAACACGACACGTGCTTCGACACCGATGTCCGTCTGTCTCATTACTGCGACGTTACGCACAGACATGCATATCAAATTATATGTGTATAGGGAGATTATATCTAATAACTATTTGGATTAGTGATGCTCCCTGTTTGTTGTTGTTGCGAATGAGCTGGCTAAGCCTGAATTATTAATTTTTCAAAAAACAAGGAATCAATCTCATTATTTTTACCAGTTCGCATTGATGCATGCAATGCACATTGGCAGTAGCAGAAGTGCCTGATGGTAAGTTATTATTGCTTATGATGCTGGTTACCAATGTAAAATAGAGGTTCTATCTAAAACCCACTACAAATACGTTGTCATTTTTTAAGGCCTAAGATGGTCGTCTCATAATTATGTAAGTCGGCCAGAGTTTACCCGTTCTTCGAATTGCAAGAACTCTTCTACACTACGTATGGTTCGAACGAGGGACAATCACATCCTAAATCGAACCATACTAGTCATTCCACCGTTCAGAGTTTAATTTCAGAGATTCAAAGTTTTAAACGTCACAAAATTTAGATAAACAAACATTACCAATCCTTACATATACTTATGTAAGGAATAGTAATGATATTATACATTTACCCAAAGCGGCACGTTGAAAAACTTAATTAAAAAAAACATTTACACTTGGCTTACATCAAACAAACTACCACGAGTTGTCACTACCATCTCGATTACAACTCACCAACCTTAAATTCTTCACCGCAGGCGGAACCAGCTAGCTAATCCGGATAACGTTGGTTCTAATTAAATAGATTAGCGCCGATCAGAGAGCAATTTAATCGGAATGTGACGTCACACGCACGTAATTAGTGACATCTGTGGCGATCACGCGCCACCGATCCGCAAAGGTTGCAACAGAAATGCGTAATTGGATCTCTCTTAGATGTAATTAAGAGCCGGTAAATATTGGCTCTAGTGTGATATTGATTTAGTGGCTATTGTTTTGATTTATGCCCTCTGCACGAAGAGGCTTATTTTTTTTAGAAATTACATTAATTATTTATAGTTACATTTGTGTTATACTAACAACTCAAAAATTTAGTACATTTTTATTACAATTCTATTTAAATTATGGTTTAAAATACGGATTAAGCTTCGTGTCTAATGTTTTCTGTTCTAAGAGGTGTAGTACAATGGGCACAGACACTTACGTGATGCTTTCCAAGTTAGTTCTCAGGAATAGCAAAATATTTGTAGCTGTCTTCAGGTAAAATTTCAGCCTTATTTTTATTTGATTTCAAATTATGGATGACCACGGACGGTAATTGCCAGATGGGTTAATTCCCAGCAGTGGGACAAAACTAAGTAAATGATAATAATATGCACCGTAAAATCTAAACAAGCATTAGCCACCATGAAATTGACGTATCTCGCGACACTAATAGCCAAATGACATCGTAATCAAATGAAATTCAAATCGCTCTAATGCAAAACAAAATTTAGGAGCAGCGGTCACCAAATAACCTAATATTCGTCTAATTGATATTACCGGACACCAACATTTCTGAAATTCATAACATGTAATAAACGTACACTATTTGAATCTAATGGTATAAGGGAGGTCATACACTTAACAATACGAAGGTAATTTATGGTATATTAAGAAATTAATCAGTATTAGGGTTCCGTTTTTACCCTTTGGGTACGAAACCCTAAAAAATAGCTTTTGTGTTAGTGTTGTGTATTTATGATGTTATTACAAAAATGTTCAAATAATTGTCTCATAATTATACATAATTTTCTTATCATAAATTGTTTTTAAAAAACTTCTTAACATTTTACGTATTTGTAAAATTAATATAAAAAACTATTCAAAAATTTAATTCTTTCTTACTCCTCATCTACTTTGGATAGAAGCCCTATCATTAGAAGACTTTGTTCTTCATTGCAGTGGGCAACTTTAATACAATTAATAGATTACTGATTACCATAAAAACATATATTGGTGATAAACCGATTTGATGCGATATATGATCAGACTCCCTTGCGGTTCAGGTTTAGGTGATAAATACATTCTCACTTAGCGTGATTAAAATCGATGAAACATCGCAGTCGACAGTCGTTCGTGTTGCGAATTTATTTTATGACCCGTGGTAGTGGTATTTACAACGTGCCATAATTTTTGAATACGCCTTTTATGGTGATTGAAGTAAAGTGATGGTGGTTTCACAATTCACAATTAAAACGCTTTGTGTACGAGTATGGAAACTACGGGTTTTATAGCCTTTTTCTTGTTTTCGAGGGGGAAACCTTCGAAAGGTACCCGGGTACCGGGTACCGGGTACACGGCTCCGGAGCCGTGGGAGCGACACAGAGTTATGTGTGATTCTTACCGCACTAAAATCCCCCCGTTGGCCGTCCTCGGCGCTGCGTAAAGGACTCCGGGATCTCCAGAGGAGCGCAACCGGAGTCCTCTTAGCGCGTTGCCCCGTCGGGCTCTGCCCAAGTGAGCTTCGCGCTCGCCACACCATCTGGTGCGTACGACGGTATGCAACCACACATACCGCTGCCCTTCCCGGGGTCGCTTACTGGGCGGTTCGAGCTCCCACTCTTGCCGCCCGCAACCCCGGAAGCCCTGTTTTAGTCGCCTCTTACGACAGGCAGTTGATACCGTAGCCCTATTCTGGTCCCGAAACTACAGGTACAACGGGCTTTATAGCCTAGTGGTGTAAAAATGTGACCTGTCACCAAAGATTGAAATGGAACCAAATATTCTTCTCTAGATATTTGCATGCGCGACAGTGACTGCATTTTATACACAAAATATTATGTAAAATCCACAAGCATAGGACACACAGATCATTCTAGAATTTAGATTCATTCTACAGTCAGGCAAACGTTTATATTTGACGTTTTTATTTAACCTAAGTATTTGTTTCAGAATTCGTGGTAGATATTTTGTGAGCTATAATTGTAAAAAAAGCTATTATTATTATATTATGATTATTCTATGAACTGTGGTATATGTAGGTAGTAATCATTATGCAGAGTTATCATTAATATACCTACATTTTAAGATTCATCAAATAATACTAAATATAGAAATTCAAAGCTGTAGAATATTGTAGATCTATTCGTATTAGAGTTGCGTTGTAAATGCCTCAGGCTCGTCCAGTTCCAAATACGTTCCTACAGGAACCACCCACCGAAACTACGTTGTTAATTATAGTACTAATTTCATTGTAATAATCTTTATTAAAAGTATACATAAGCCCGGGGATATTTAGTTTCCTTATTATCTGCATCGGCGGTGAAGGTATTTTCGAGATCCGAGAAATGCTATCCGTCCAATATATTGACTTTACCGTAAGATATGAATGGACGGAGGGAAAACATCCCTATACATTTCCACAAACAATACTATAAACTGTAACATCATATACACAGGTTTATAGTAGAACCCACTTTAAGGTAACGACAGCCAATGAAATGTTTATGCTAATGGCGCGGGTTACGTCTAAACTTTGAGGAGGGATTGAGTTTGTTTTACTATCGCTGAGAAAGCTTAGCAATGGAAATGCTTAATAACTTACAATAAAGTTATATTATCCTCACCAAAATTAGCAGACTGTGGCATGGGTTAATATGCCGCATGATTAACAACAAATGTGGAAGAAATATCCTCGAGTGGCGACCGTGGCCAGGTAAAAGTATAGGGTGCGCCGTTCCAGGTGGTTTGGGATCCACTGATATAGATAGTATGCGACAGATCTTACAATTAATTAGGCTATGAACACCCATAAAATTAGAGCAAGCGTATATGTTTCTTTATGTCGTATTCATGCAATACAAAATAAAGTCAGACCTATTAACAATCCATTTGTCTGTACATAATACAATTTATTTTAGCATTATAGCACATCGCCGTTTTTAAATGGAGCTTCAACAAAACACTCGAAAACATTCTAAAATGTTGCTTCAGGGAGCACTACATCTTGTTCCGATTTGAAACTGGCTCGAAATGTAGCGAGGACCGCGTTTGGAGCAAATTTACAATGCTTTTAGTTTCACTCCAGTGGTCGGCTCACACGTTTGCAAGCGATCTGTCGTGTGGCTCGGAGGTGGGAAAAGAAATGGAGGTGCTATTATAGTGTCAAAAGTATTTTATCCGCGTCCGCGTGGCGAAGTGGTCACCATAACAATCTGACACGGTTCCAGGTTCGATCCCCGGCAAGACAAATTATGAATATGAGATTATCATAATCTAAACATTTTTTTCTGGGTATTTAAGTAATTGTCTTTGTGTGTGTCTACGGCAACCACGGGTGTACAAAGATTAGTGCTGCTTGTATCGACGTGATTGCAACCCTTTTTATATATCAATACTGAACTGTGGTGGCCCATTTGGAGGGGCTATTATATTAGTACAATATGTCCCAATTTATGAAATTGCAATTTTATTGTCGATCTTAAAAAAATATAATGGAAACAAAGTCAATATAACTATATTACAACAAATATAATTTACAGTAGTTCCGTGAATGCCTCATCCAAATCAATTTTGTACATCCACGTTTCAAAGTGAATAAGAGCAAAGGGGAAGACGTAGATTTTCTTATGCCATTAACATGTATATTACCTTTAATATAATGCGCAAACCTTTTTGATGGCACGACAAACGTTTTACTTGCAATTTGTAACAGAAATAACGTTTTCTGTTTTAAACGACCTCTTGGGTCAATGAATTCTATGATGGTTTCTTAAGCTTTATGAGATCCGTAGTTCCTTCATGTTATTGTTTGTAAATCTCCCTTTATACTGCACTGATTTTTTTATAATATAGGAGTAGCAGACGAGCATGCAGTCCACCTGATGGTAAGTGGCTACTGCCGCCCATGGACATCTGTAATCAACCCCAGATAGGATTAGATATTTCTACCTGAGGTCAGCCACCGATGCACCGCTACCCCTGAGGACTAAGCTGGAACGCCTCGGACATGTCTGTCTCCCTTACCACACCCTTCAAAACAGAACACAGCAGCGCCTAACACTGCTGTTATTAGGTATATAGGTGTGGTGGTGGTGCCGCCGGAGTCGAACCACAAAGGGTTCTATCACCTTCGTATATAAGAATGCTACTTATTTTCTTTATTTTTTTTGTATTGCGAATATAAGTACGTTTTTATTGAATATGAAGTAACATACGAGCGTACATGTTTTCAAAACAAGATTCCGTTAAACTTTTTTCATAAGAAAAACAAAATGTTGTTCTAACTACGAATATAAGTAAATCCCTATTTCGTTCAATGTTAATTCAATCTTCAATACTGTAAATTGAAGTATTTTCAAATACTGTTTGTTCAATCGTTTATAGTATTTTAATACTGTGAAAATAATATATGAAATTAAGAAAGGAAACTTTATGAAAATATTCAATCATAAATCTTCATTACCTTTGTTCTTGCACTACTACTTCATATTTTATCAATTTAGCTCCAACCTTCTTAACTACGACTAGTTTTTCATAACAAATTTCAACTTAACAAACTATATTTTAGAATTCATTTTCAATTAACAACCTACGGTCATTATTTCAAAGCTTTCTACAATCAGTTTTCATTTAGCACTGTATTACCTTCAATTTGAAAATGGCGCCGAGGGAAAGCAATCAGAGGAAATTCGAAATAAACCTCTATTGTGAAGTGGTCTATCCAGTTAAAGATGACCTCAGTTGGCTGGCGAATCTTTGAGAAAGCTTGAAGAAAGTAGACACTGAGAATGTAAAGTTGGGATCTGATGAAATTGGTGGGGTTTTACATAAAATAAGGAAAACGCTCGGAGCATATTTGGAAGGAAATCTCGAATATCACTTAGCTGGAGGAGTTACGAGTATAACAATAAATTCTGGATAACATTTACATACGCTTGAGTCGAAGGGCGACGCTGTAACGGGTCGCTTGCCACGCTAATGTAGACGGAAGGTTTTCCTGTTTTTCAGAGTTTCTAGTGCTCTTGGATTTTATGCGTGTTTGATTTGTGTGAAAATAATTCTGCAGGCATTGGAAATTGCCTCCGTGTTGTTTAAAATGGCAGCAGTATTTTACTCGGAGAAATAATTATAAAATTTTCTCGACTTAGTAAAATATACTACTTATATACCACTACTACATCTTTTTGTAAAAGCTATGTTTATTTAAAAATGAAAATAGGTTTTGGGTGAATTAGCACCATTTCCAGTATTTTAGTAAGAGTGTTATGAATTTGCCATTTCCCTTTTTTTCTTTTCGACTTTTTATTCTTGTAAGGCATTTGATAGAACAGAAATTTAAACCTTTGGAAATTCTTGTGTTTGTGTATTATAGTTTTTTGAAATGTATTGACTTTCAAAAACATATCAGAGTGAGACTTGATGTGGAGTCATTTTATTCTTGAGTCGCTGAAAGGGAATGAAAAATTTCACATTTGACAACAATGGACCAAACCATCAATTCATGACCTCATCAGCCCACATTTAATTTACACCCCTACTATAGCATCTTTTCGACTTATCACTCGAACAAAGCGAGCAAATCTCGAATGAATATAAATGATATGAACATCCGAACCGCACCGGAAATGACCGAGGATTTGTCATTGTCAAATTTGAATACGACAACGGATGCGAGAAAAACGAACGTCATCTGTTCTGACTTGGTTTGCGGCGATGTTATTGTTATTTCGTTTCATGACGTCACTTTTGATATTCTTCATACCTTCAGCATAAGAATCGAAATCGCCTGGTTTCGTACTTTTGTGGGAATAGTAGCTATTATCGTTTTGTTGTTTGCGTTTTGCCGATTTCGTGCAATTTGATAAGTCGATGTTGGTCGTGTTTGAGACGGGCGAGTTATTATTAGTGGAAATGATCATCTTTTTTAGTTTTCTATGGAAGAGTAACTTTTGTGATGTTCTGCATTTTACTGTTATGTTTTTTTTTTGTATATTTAAACTAAATTTAATATTAAAAGTATATATTGTCTATTAACTATTTATCTGTAATTGTATTTTCATATTTATGATTATGTATCTTACTTTTTTTATTTAGCAATTTTTTTATTTAGCTGCGATTTTAAAATATTTTGGGACGAAAACGCTGCCCTAATCACTCAAGCTAAATATATCAAAAATGTTACAACATTAAAAGTGAAGCCAGTTATACTTAAATATAATAACCGATTATATGTTTTATTTAATCTCTTCAAAAATGTCAGCATAAACAATTTTCCAATATAATATTTATGACAAATTCACCTTAATCCATAACTCAAATTTAACGAATGTGACAATCGCATTCTCTATTTCTTTATTTCAACCCATACATTTGCCACGTCGAGTCAGTATTTCAGGATCGCAATGAAAAATGGCTTCTTCATAATTCCTGTAGGATTTTTACACGGGACTCATCCATTATTTAAGCGGAGGCTTAGCGTTAGATTTACCGTTTCCGTTCGTGAATGTGTCGTGTTCGAGTATTTGTCGGGTTTTTATGAGTTTTTATAGTTATGTACTTACACCTGCGTTATGGATGATTTGTTACGTAATTGTAAAGATTAACGTCCGTTATTAACACTCAATCTATCCAAATTTTGCGTACCCAAAATTGAAATGTGACAAATTCTTATAATATTAAAGTAATTGTAAAATATCAATATATGGAAGGCAAACATTGATATTTGAATAACAGGTGTAGCTCAGAAACATAATTATATCATGCCGTTTTGTAAAACCTAATTGTAAAACCTTAATTATTACAGCCTTTCATTTACCGCTTGTATAGGATAAAAAACTTATTTAACTGTGTTGTTTCATCATCCATATCACTACATATTATAAAACAAAGTCGCTTCCCGCTGTCTGTACCCATGTTGAATTAGATCTTTAAAACTACACAACGGATTTTGATGCGTTTTTTTTTAATAGACAGCTTAATTCAACAGGAAGGTTTGTATGTAAAATACAAGCATAACATATTAGAAAAACACTCATAATTTTACAGATTTCGTAACCCTAGATAGGATTACATATTCCTACCTGAGGTCAGCCACTGATGCGCCGCTACCGCTGCTACTGTTATTAGGCATAAATAGGTGTGGCGGTGGTGCCGAGTCTAACCACAAAGGGTTCTACCACCTTCAAAAAGCTGATAGTTCACTACGAAAAAAAATTACATTTATTCTATTCTGCCTGTGCGAAGCGCGGGCGGGTTGCTGGTTTTCTATATAATTATATCCTCTGAGCCTAGAATAAGAGACTTCGTATAAATACATACTCATACGTACATACTTGTATCTCGTGAATCAGTTGCAGTAAATGACGATTTATAAACATCACATGATTCTTATTCACACTCACCTCATACTCGTTCTAAATTTAAATTCAAAACATATCAAAATCAATTCAGCAAAAAGTTTATCCCTTGTCCTATTTGTGCGCTGTATAATTTATCACCCGTATAGTATAGTAGCGGGTATACATTAAATAAACACGGTATAATCATTGAGCCGGGCGTACGAGTATGTGCATTAATCATGGCGAGATTTTATGTAAATTCCGCTAAGTGCGACTGATAAATTGATGGTCAAGCTTGAACAGGACCGCGTAAGCTGCGAACTTCTTAGAATTTCGAAATATTGTGAATTATTGTCGTAAATTACATGAATGATGTATTGAGTTTTATACAAATGAATAACAGAAAATCAAAATTTAAACTTAATTTTATATTGTAATTTTGTTTTAAGTAAGAAACAAGGAAGCATAAAGTCCACCCAATGGTACGGCCTCTATTTGTTTCGGAAACTACGGCCACGTTGCCAGCGTACCAAAAAACTTGTTATCAGACGGTTTCGTAACGTAGCCAATTTGGTAGCTTTCGTATGTTTCCATTTGTTTTATTTGGAAAAATTACTGGCGTCTCCATAAAAAGTCAAAATAAAATAGAGCACAACTTAACGCTGTAGTTATAAAGTAAAAACCAACGTGGCAATGATTCATCCATGTGATTAATCGTCAGACAGACCTTTCAGTTATTATTAACCGTTAGTTATCCGTTAACTAGTCAGTTAACCGTTTGCAAAAAAAGGAAGAGGTTCAGTATTCGTCGTAATCTTTTTCATGTACGTTACTTAAAGTCACCTTGACCGATTCTCCGGAAAATTCTTCTTTTATTTCAAAGGCCAGACAGTTATAATATTTTACCAATATTGTTATAGACCGAAGTTCACAGTTTACGCAGTCCACTCCACGCACTGTCCACTTCATTTCATTTTTCATTCTTAAGCCGTTTTGTTTCGCTGACAGCGGACGGTAGTATTGAAAGAGTTTGTTTTTGCTGACCCTCCTCAATCAGGACTTGATACCGGCTCCGTACATCATTAACTCGAATTAGAATGAGTATGAATCGGAGATGAGTGTATGATAAATTAAAGTAACCTAGTTTTGTTACATGGAATAATCTTGTAAAATATAACGGCAGTTTCGGGTGCTATTGTATTTTGGTTACAAGGTGAGGTAAGACGTATATTGGTGGCATGTGTGTACGATTTTTTTTTATTATATAGGAGTAGCAGACGAGTATGCAGTCCACCTGATGGTAAGTGGCTACTGCCGTCCATGGACATCTGTAATCAACTCCAGATAGGGTTAAATATTTCTACCTAAGGTCGGCCACAGATGCGCCGCTACCCCTAAGGACTAAGCTTGAACGGTTCGGAAAAGTATATCTCTCAAATCAGAACACAGCAGCGCTTAACACTGTTGTTACGAGACAGAAATAGGTGTGCCGGTGGTGCCGCTGGAGTCGAACCACAAAGGGTTCTACCACCTTTGAATGTACACATAAGAACCCCGAATGGGTATTAGACACGGTTGAACTTAGTTCTCAAAAGAAGCCATGCATCTTTGGCACAGGTAGAACTTCAATATGATTATGAGAGAAACAGACGTCCATGCGCGAACTTCAACGTCATTGAAAAAGCAACATTTTACCCCTCCTTCCTCTAATCTTGATTCCACAATCAAGTTACTAAGCACCTATAAATCGCTGAACCTTCCAAACCAGAACTCCATCACACTAATATACCACTATATCTCCTGACCAATACAAATGAAGTAAATTGCTGGAATTTGTCTGTGTGTATCTCAATCATAAGTGGTATGAGAGCTATTTCTCATAAGGACCTTAACTATAGGATGTTTGTCATGAATCTTATGACAAAGTGATAGAGCTCGTTTTGAGTAGCGAAGAGTAGTGTGGGGTGAATAGTATAAGGTTGATTTGTTTGAAATGTACTCGTATGAAAATATTAATTTGTAGTATTGTAACGGTGCCAACCTCTTATTGTCCCACTGCTTTGCACGGGTCTCCGCCGCCGCGTTGGTCAAATTTGAATTGGTAGACTTCATACTTCAAAAAGTTAAAAAAAACTCTTGGGGATGTAGATTTGCTCACCCTTGTTCTCCGTTATAACAATTGATAATATTTAGTATCTAATGCGCACATCAGTTTAAAAATCACTGGTGTTGAGGACTGAGGTTTGATCCTAATACCTACCGATTGTGAGGCCGAGCTAGTGTCTTGTGTGTATCCCACACAACTGTCCAGGAACAAAAAAAAATCCTTGTTTGGGGCTATACAAAGCCTTATAGCACCACAATTTGCCCCAATCTCAGTCTTTAGAACTATTATTGATGATAATAATTGTTTTTTTTTTAGAAAAAAAAATATTAGCATCACACATTTAGTTGGTTTCCATTAGAAGAATGAAATAATTATTTCTTGTACTACTCCTCTGAGATTAAAAACTAATTTTAGTGGATTTAAAAGCATTTTCTCGCGCCATTACTAACAAAATATTAAGAATCCTTCCAATTTGCAGTTTAACTGAAGTCCCCTAATATTGTGACATATTTTAATTATGAACCGCGGCCGCCATTTTAATTTTAGAAGTAAGCCGCTTACAACCGCGGTGTAAAGTTTAAATTATAAAGTAGTGACGTCATTGCACTATCGATATTTATATTACTATCGACTAATTTTAGAATTTCTGTGCAGTATTATGTTGTATTAGTGTTAAGATTTATGCCCGTGAGTGTATTCGTTTGATTGTGATAGTAAAAAAATAATGCAATAACATTTTTTTTATAAAATTTAAATAGCAAACATTTATTCAATCAATCTGCAATCGATTGCCGATGGTGACCACTTTCTTTGGCCCTCTAGTTTTATTATCAGGTTTGACATTAAAAATACCATTTCACTTTTACCTACTGGCAAAAGGACAAAAATAGGTGTGATCGTGGTGCCGCCGCAAGTCAATTTTAAAGTATTCCACATTCCAGCTATCCTCACTACCTTTTCATAATAGACATTGCCTTTGAAATGTTTCTACCTTCAACAAAGTTTAGTATCGATAAAATCTATCTCTGGCATATTTTACCTTCTACGTTTGACCTGACCTTACCACTTACCCAATTTATGAGACAGCATAGAGATGTCTTTTGCCTCAAAATATTACTATCGATAAACTCCCATCACTAGTGCCTCCAAAGCGGTGACAAGCGCAATTAACACGCGCTAATCCCACCACGACAGGTTTCTTATTAACGCCATTTGTCAAATGCCGAGATTAAAGTTATCAGTAGCATCTCTATTTGTTAGGGATGTACTAAGGGTGATATTTTAAATTAAGGCTATGTTGGGCTGTGGGGATCTAATTTTTTTTATTTTTGAACAAAAGTGTTGCATATTTTTGTCTCTGTTTGATCCTATCAATAAGTTCAGGGCACAGGAATATTTTGAAGTAAAATATTTTATTTTAGGTAAACTAAATTCCTGTATGTATGAGCTTCCGATAGGATTAGATTAACTAGGTTTTATAGGGTTTATAGTTATACATTTTTTTGTTAATACTTTAATAGTAGAAGTAGACTTTCTCTTAATACTATTTGTGATTGTAACCTTAAATTAGCAATGTGTTGACGATATGGAGAGACAGATAATAATATAAGTACTAACAAGAGGCGTTCCAACTTATTCCCTAGGGATAGGATCATATCAGAGGTATGATTCCAAGTAGGGGAAAATTACAGATGTCCATGTACACTGTACAGTAGGTAGTGACCGCTTAAACAATTTCTCGCTAACACTTCACACTTCTTTCTTTTATGGAAAAGAGTCGAAATAACACAACTTTTTCATGCTACATAAATATTTTTTGTAATAAAAAAATATTTCTTAGACAGTAATTAACAAGACTTAATCCTACCACGGATCTTATTAACATCATTTGTCAACTTCGTGAGCGTAAGCGGTGGTAGCGAATCTGTTGGTTAGGAAATCAAAGGGTAGCATCTGATGTTTAATTTGGAAATATTAATGAGGATGTTGATTAGGAACATTAAATATTTACCTACGTAAATCTAAAAGAACATATTTTTTAATGATTTAGCATGATATAGTTTTGGGTTTCATTCCTTGCTTCATTTTTAATTTTATTTGATTACTTAAATTATTTTCAAAATAAACAAAAATATTATATCTAAAAGCATTACTATGTACTATGTACTAGTATGTACTTGTACATAAAATTCTTTGATACCTATCTGAAAATAATATACATATGTTGGTATCTACTTTATAAAACGACTTAATCACAATTCGATAAACTTAATATACAGGTATTTTTAAAATATGTTTTTTTGTACGTTTACAAATTCGCTTAGTATTGTATATAATGAAATATGAGTTGTACATATGTTTATAAATTAATAAGTATATTAATTAAATTAATGTGTTGTTAAAGTTTTTTAATGTTTCTCTCCAATATTTTTATTAAGTGCCGATGTTTATTAAAATAAGTCTCCACACCACATTCTGTATATAACTATATTTTATGTAACGATATTTATATAAGTAACATTGTCCCTAGATTCCTCTCAGCCATACATTGCCACCAGAGGGCGCTGAGATTTAAACACACCATTTAATCCCTAGTATTTAGTGAGATTGGAATATTACTTTGTATACGGGATTTAATTAAGACTAGCTATAATTAATACCTCTAATTAACTGGCTTAAGGCCTATAGGAAGAAATAAGTTTGGGTCTTTATTAAAAGTACCTAATCGTCTCTCTATTTAGCGTTTATTGTCTAAAGTCATTTTTATTTCAAAAAATACATTTTACAGGATAAGCTTTTGTATGAATATGAAAATATATTTTTAAAATGTGTTATTCATTTTTAATCACCCAAAACGAGTCCAACAGGTCTATAAAACAAATACTTACGTAAAAGTATTAAAGAACGCAGATTTAAAGCAAATATTGTACACTTTATTACAGTATATTATAGGAATATTTAATACAAGCTATTTTAATCCAAAAACCTATTTTTCTGACAAATAGAGCCGCGCGCAAATCTTGTTCTCTACAATTTTCGTTAATTAAACTTCCTAAAATATTAATTCAATGCCAACAAAACGTTGACACTCCCTATCTCCAAACAAACCGCCTAAACCAGATAAAACCGGTTTAATCCGGAGGAAATATGCCCGCGATTTATCACGAAACCAAGCAAAAGGTAGTTACATCCACTATTAACTCCTGGACAGTATCTCAAGTCGCATTTAATCATATCTCTAACAAAAACCAAAATATTTTGAACCTTATTAACATACTTCATTCGCTTTGCTGTGGCTCACTCTGATTTTATGTACCTATTAGATTTATCACACCGTTCTCATAGAAAGTTGAAAATAAAAAATATATAAAACACTATTATTTAGATATGAAATATTATGAAAAAGTCGTGATTCAACCCTTCTATTACTTTTCGAGTTTTGTGGATACAAACATACAAAAGCTAAGTTTTTATATTTCTAAAAAGATTTCAGTAAAAAGTTTATTTCTTCTTTCGATTCAGTATACGTACGTATTATTTTATATAGAACTACGATCAGTATAAAATAATGATTTAATCTGCAAGTAAGGTTGAATTTTAATCATAAGGTCTATTTGGAACGCGTTGACAAACTTCATAAAGGCACACAATGAGTTATAAATAGCCCACATTAATATCTGACACAGTTTCTATTCAGTTGATCATTGTTGATGTGTCTGGACCTTATGCAATTAACAACACCCTATTATTAAAGACGATCTAGTTAGGCATATGTACGTGTTTACTTGTTTATATTTGGGATATTATCATTTTCAAAATAAATGCAATTAAAAGTTTAGGTAATAGTATAACTTTCTCGAGAAAAGTCGATGTGTTGTGTAAATTCAATTGTAATTAGAGAAACTAAAGTTAAATCCCATTCCTAGTGCAAGTACTATAATAATAAAGGGCTCCTTTTAGTAAAATAAATTATTATCATAGTCATAGCGAGTATAGAAATTTTTGAGCGCCTGACAAAATAAAATAGCAACTTGCAACCAGATAAAACTTTTACTATTACGATGCATAAGTGTCTACTTAAATTTCTATCATATATATTATATATTGTTCATGTTCATTGATAACTTACTTAATTAATTTCTTATAATACAATTCGTGTAATAATTTATTTAATTATTATATTTCATGCAAAACAACCTAACTGCGTGAAATGGGAGAGTATGTTACGTTAATGAGTTGGATCCATTATCAAGCATGCCAAATTTACTGTCCCCTAAATCTTATCACAAGTGGTTACACTTTAATCCTGGTCATTCAAATCAGCCTATTTCATTACCCGTCCTGTTGGGTATTGTATTGTGCGTCCCTGAAATAGGACATTTCATTGACAATGCTTCAGCTAGCATTTCTAACCCTTGTTAATGCATCTGATATTAAGATACGGCTAATCCGCCATAACTTAGGATAACGTTGAACTGGCTGACCGTTGTCCGCCATTTAATTTAAAGGCATGCCCCATAAATTGATTGTGCTACTCATCGCAACACATACAATTTTTTGATTAGTACCGAATACATTGCTGGTTTTGTAAAGCATAATCACGGTAAATTCTACTTATGCTAGCAATGGAACGCGTTTGTAAAATTATACAGTTGTTAGAAATGGAATAAAGTTTCGTAATACACCTCGAAGCTACTCGTAATGTTCACTAACGCTGTAGCAAATTTAAATCTGCGTTCGAATTATTTCACACAGACCTTATTTCATTACAAGCAGTCACCAATTTCCTTTGTTTTTATTTTGTTACTATGAATTAAAATTGTTTCCGAGTGTCGTAAGATTTTATGCGACTTTATGCAAAGCGTCCTCAAGGGGAATGTTTTTGGTTTTTGGTAACTATTCTGGTCCATTCCTTATTGGTCTATAAAGGGATTAGCGTAACAATGTTTGATGTGAGATTGCGGTGGGTTCGTTAATTTGACGGACGGACGTTATGATATTCCGTAATATAAGTCCCCTGTTGACCCTGTCGAAATGTATCCATATTTGAAATGTGAACTGCTCCACTGCAAATAATGTATTGTAGGTCTCTACCTACAATACATTATTTGCAGTGGTGTCACTACTACTACACATTGATAACTTGAACCAACGGCTTTACTAATTTTAAATATTTTTTTATATATTTAATTAATATATTCGTATATCAAAGAAAGAAATAAATATCACTATGATAGGATAAACGATATTCTAATAACGTATCGAGAATAGTCTAGATCGATATGAACATCGATATTAAGGTTTCGATATTATGGAAATCGCAATATATTTTATATTAAAACTTGCATTCAGCTAATTAATTATTTCAGAAATAAATGTAACAAAATATGCAAAAGACATTACCTACTTGATATATAATCTGCATGATATTTTATACCGTACCAAATTCCACTTCAACTTGACAATTTCAATTGTGAAGATTAATCAATTTTCATTAAAACTGGTAATGAATCATTAGGGGCATAGTTAGAAAAATCGTATTAATTAAGAATATTAATGACAAGAGGCGTGGGCAGTGGAGCGTGATGTAGGGGTGCGTTTTGTTGTCCACAAGCTTGAATTTTAAATTATTTTAACATAAACGAGTAAATTAAATAATAATAAAGTAAGATGTAATACCGAGATGACATAATCTCATTAATTTTTGAAGTGGTTTTTCCCTTCATACAAACTATAAAAAAGGTTTGAATGATGACGAAATGAATACTTACTAATGTAAAAAAAATTAAAAATTTGCCTTTTTTGCACTTCTTAGAAAACCCTTTAATTTGATACCCATATTGTGGGGATACAAAAAAAATTGTCTGCCATATTGGAAAGACGTCACTAATGTAATTAATTATTGTCATCATCAAACTAAACGTGTGTACAAAAATTCAACTCAATCGGATTCCGGGAGTGTGTCAAATTTGGATTCGACCCCCTATACATACCTACGATCTAAGAAGGAAGTTCAATAAAAGTTTATATTTTTTTTCGTTTATACATAAATAAATTATCTAAATAACATTTTTTCTTGAAAAACAAAACGTATCTTTTAAATAATATGAAATTGATAAACAAAAAAATAATTATGACATTAAAGATATCATATTACGCGGTAATTAATTTTACAAGGACATATTTAATTAATATAATCTGTATAATATTTAAAAAAAATCTAATTAAGAAAAAATGTTATTAAACTTAAAAAAAAATAACAATGATTAAATTGAAAAACGAACTTGTATCAGTTATTCTTAAAATTACATAAAATATTTTTTTTATTTTAAAAAATTGAAATAAGAAAATGATTGCAATAAACAAAAATATAAAAAAAAATATTGATATAAAAAAAATCGAAAAAGAAAGCTCTGCCGCGACAGTGTTATCACTGCCGTGACCAGGATTCGAACCTGGGTTACTACGGCCACAACGTAGGGTCCTAACCACTAGACGATCACGGCTACCAGAGCGGTGACTGTGCCGTCGAAATTATCAAACGTTTGCTTCGTGTACTGACGTAAGCAGGGGAAAGTTTTATATTTCTCAGTTTCACGCTTATTTAAAAGTTTTTATGCTGTAAATGTAATTTTGTTGTTTATTATGAAACAGTTTTTATGTTAAAGACGTCATTAGCATCAAACTGCTTGCGTCAGTTCTCCTTTGTATTGTAATTTACTATTAATGTCTGGTTACATAATTAACATATATTTATAGGGAATTTTACAATGGAATTTCACATTTTTACTTTTTACTTATTTGATTTATATGACTTTGGACTTTAAAACTTCAATATGTGGCAAAATATTCAAATCTCACGTTATCATTAACTAAGTATGTAAGTACCAACCTAATTTGATAAGGTTACATAATAATTATCAAAACATTTTGTATATTTCAAGTAAGTATGAACAAAAAAATTGGTATTTTTTTAATTATTCAGGGCATTATAAAGCTTGTATTTGAATATGAGCGGCACTACTATTTATATCCCACTGCTGGGCATGGTTCTCTCCCTACAACGAAACAGATTTGGAAGATACTCATTGGTAAAGGATTTTCGGATTGGTAACCATGTTCTGTGATATGCGAGATCGTAGGCAAAGTTACAGGTACCGTATAAATAACTTCACGGTACTAAGACGGACTAATCTACTTGATGATAAAATTAGAATATCTGAAAGTATTTGAATACAATATACATAGGATAATACTTGAGTAATGTGCGAAGTTTTTATTAAGTATAGATACACCTAATAAAAAAACTCTATTATTTATCAAGAAACAAGCTAACCCCAAAGTAATAATAAACGACGTGACAAAAATAACAATGGGCAACCAAAATAAACGTCAATTTTAGTAATCGTCCAAATCGTCCAATTACTGTTAGTGTAACAGTGACCAGTTTGTACAGTTCATCCACAAAGTTAAGCTGTACAATCCAATATTTTACTGAAATACTTAGATTAAAAAATGCATGCAGTATTAGTATAACCCTTCGTCTTTCGACTCCGGAAGCATCAAGTCACACCTATTCCTACGTTATCATCGAAATGCTACTCATAGCTGTGTTTTGCTTTGAATTATGTGATAAGTAAAGAATACATTAGCATAGTGGTAACTCTACCACTTTCGGGAGACCTTAGGTTAATCCAGACTCAAATCCTAGGGAATCCTAGATATAGGTATAGATATCTGTGACGGTATAGAGAAGGAGTCCTTAGATCACAGAACCGTAGCTATCCTGGATGACAATGTGTAATTGTATCTCTACTTTACCATCTATCACATCTTTTAAACCACACTTTGACCACTTATGAACGACTTAAAGGTCCTACTCTGTTCGGTGTCTATAAAAGTCCAATCAGGAATGTATCCAAACTTTTTTAAACTACCGTACAGTAATCGTCAGTCGAAATACATGTAAATACGTAACACGCGTCTCATACACATATTTGATTTGATGGAAATTATAGTTTGATAGCTGTTGTTCGTCAAATATTGTGGTCTTCGGTTAGCTTTTACGTTTTTGTTTTATTGTAGGTATGTATAGCGATTAATTGATTATGAAATTGGTCAACGCTGTATCTATTCACGAAGCTTCCTCATAATTTTTTAAGGTAATCAATATAATTAATTTCATAATACGAAACTAATACTCGTAAGTTTGTTAAGTATGTAGCGTTAGATATCGATAAATATTTAAAAAGTTAAAAATAAAATATATCAATCATCGATAAGTACCTAAACCGAAATGTTCTACTTTATATGCTTCCTTTATATTATAAAGTGTTTTTTTTCTTTCTCTCTCTATGCAGAAAGTAGAGCGTTTACGGCTACCCGCTTTATTCTTATTTGCTTCTATGTAATAAAAAATCTAATAAATAATAATGAAGAATGCCTCGACCAGCAAATCAACATTTTTATTATTCACATGTCACAATTACCCAGCAATTACGTGACACTAAAAGTAAAATGGCCGCCCATTACAAGGGAACGCTTTTTGTTAATGAACAAGATTGTCCAAATAAATTGTTTGGGGGTAACCTACCCCGGACGGTAATCGTTGTCTTTAAGTATCTGGTTACGGAATAATTTAACAACCCCATTAGGATATTGTGAATAATGTTGAAAAAAGTCATGGTTTTGGTGGACAGGTGTGTGATTATGGTCAACTCATTACAGGAGGTACCATTGCTATGCACGGGTTTTAACATAGTTTACCATATAAGCCCAATACGAAATTAGACCTCACACATCACACACTCACTCTCACTCATTTTAACATTTTGTAGGTACTCATGACGACGTTTTCCTCCACCGTTTTAAGCAATTAATTTTTAATAGCAAAATAACTTCAGCAATTCAATCATTGAAAGTTAATTCAGAGGTGCGTGCCTGGACTTTGAACTTCGGAGTATCGGATTCTGAACGCGAGTTTCCAACCACACTATTACTGCTTAGACACTACACAGCTTCTATATAATGATAATTATTTCAGCTATGAATTTAGAATATTAGTAATCACTACCTGATATTGACAAAAAATGCGTTGTTGCTCTTAAGCATATGCCTCAAAGGCATTGATAAACGCAATCAAACGCAAATCAGTGACGTAGATTACTCAGAACTTATAGATGGCCATTTGAAATTACCGCGTGACGGTAGCGTCTTGTCATTCCATAACGAGGATATATCACAAACATTATGCTTTATTGCGTATCATAGTAATCGGCCGAGACGACGCCACCCGCAAACTACTCGTATAAATAAAGCGACAAAATTTATCGGCAGCCATTGCTTCTCTTTACCTATCACAGCAGGACGGTTATGGGGCAAAGTTGAGAAGCCAAGACGTGAAATACACAAACATGATACAACACAAGCAGAATTAGATCATGCACACTTGAAATAAGTACATAAGGGTGATACTGAAATGGCAGATGATACGGATGACAGCAAAGATAGAGTGGCAGCGAAATAATGTGTGCCATTTATAACGTATTGTGTTTTGATTGCGCCCGTCAGTTCACAGAATAGTTGTAGCCGATGGATGATGCTTGTATGAGAATAGGAAATGGTTATGTCTTGAAATTCGAAGCCAAGTTCGAGATTCCAAATGGCTGGATGTTATCGCTCGCTCCGTTACCTCAGTTTATTGTCTTTGAGCTTTTGAAGCGTGAAATCTATGGGTTATGGAGACGCGAGATCTCGAAGTCCTCGGATGAATTTATTCAACTGAATTTGAAAGCTGAAAGAACTTATACAGCGCCAGTTAGAATTGATAGTGCTGTAATCAGAATAATAAAAGCGAATTTCAAAACTTCCAAACTTTTATTCAGTTCGAATGGTATGAAAAAGAATGTGGTAAAGTTTCAAAGAGCACTTCTATGAACTTATATTGGATGTTAGTTTTTCGATTCTTGTCACCTATTTATAGTTAATATTTATTTATTCTTTAAGTTACACACACAAATACAAGAACACACGTGTATTACATTTTTTCTTAACAAATCCAAGATTAGATACATAAACAATTCCTAAATTGAAAAATTCTTCATAATTATCTTCTAAACATAATATTTATTTATTCATTTAATAATATAATGTATGTTACTGTTATATGTTTGCTGGAGAATTTAGTGTAATTAGTACTTGTAAAAATTAGGTCGTAAAACCTGATAGACACACAAAAATATTAAAAGGCTTTTTTATATTTAAGTTTTACGTGTATATAACTTAGAAAATAAAATTTATTTTTAAATAACACCTTAACGTAAGAAATCAATTTATTTGTAGAGGTTATCACTCTATCTCAATCACCTACCAAATCACAGAAACCGTTGAAATTCCCATAATAGGAATAACCCACGTTCCTTTCACTTGTATAAATATAAGTTAACCTGACTTTGACAGCAACAGAATTAAAAAAAGCCGCGAACAATGCATCAAATAAACGAAACGTCGCATTATCGGCCCTCTTATTTGAAATCCGATTCAATTCGTGATATCGGTTGAAATTTGGCAACGGTCTATAGAAATACACCCCTCGAACTCGAAGCAAGTATCATTTTAGATCAAACACGTGATAATGGCTATAAGAACACCCCTATTATTTGATACAATAAAAGTGAAGTGTCGACATATTCCGCATTCTACTGCGAAACGACTGTAGGGCTGGTTGACCAAAGTGACGATGGAGATGCATACGATCCTGACCCTAACTCTAATGGTATTGAAGACGAATTTCCCATGAAAGTGTTAAAGATTTATGAAGCACTTTTGGATAACAGTGAAGAGTACGCTACTATCACTATAGGTCGGTAGGCTGGCAGATACGGACTAATGGTGATTGAGAAAAATATTGCTCCCGTACCGGCCCAAATGATTCGTGGTTATGTCTTCATGAATATTGAAGATCTGTCTGCGATATATTTATTTGATTGCACTTTTAGTGCTTCACAATGCCTTCCGTTAATCATCATCAACCCATTACTGTCCCACTGCTGGGCACGGGTCTCCTCTCAGAATGAGAAGGATTAGGCCATAGTCCACCGCGCTGGCCAAGTGCGTATTGGTAGACCTCACATACCCTTAAGATTTTTTTTTTTTTTTATAAATCTCTCAGGTATGCAGGTTTCCTCACGATGTTTTCCTTCACCGTTTAAGCAAGTGATAATTAATTTCTAATACGCACATTAATTTGAAAATCAGAGGTGCGTGCCCTGGGATTTGAACCTCGGACCCCTCGATCGAGAGGCCGCGTTTCTTAGCCACTAGGCTATCACTGCTTGTGAAATGTATCTTTGAAAGGTGTGGTAAGGGATACAGACTTTTCCGAGTAGTGGTGTATCTGTGGCCGACCTCAGATAGGAATCCTATCTGGGGTTGACTACAGATGTCCATGGGCGGCAGTAGCCACTTACCATCTGGTGGACTGCATGCTCGTCTGCTACTCCTATATTATAAAAAAGGTAAAAGATGAGTGTCTATAAAACACCACTGTCACGCACCAATGCTCTCTTATATTTTAAAGGTATAGCAACATCAATGCATTCCGTTAATGGAACTCATGAAATACAAACGTGATACGTATTCCTTATTTATTAACAGTAAATTTTATATTACTGATGAAATAAATAAAATCTTTATTATTTATTGTTATAGTTGTGTGTTCGAATATTTTTGTAAATACCATGAGTTGTCAAGGTGGAAAATCTTTTAGGTCTTTTTTTTAAGGTGGTAGATCCCTTTGTGGTTCGACTCCGGCGGTACCACCGCCACACCTAATTCTACCTAATAACAGCAGTGTTAGGCGCCGCTGTGTTCCGGTTTGAAAGGTGTGGTAAGGGATACAGACTTTTCCGAGTAGTGGTGTATCTGTGGCCGACCTCAGATAGGAATCCTATCTGGGGTTGACTACAGATGTCCATGGGCGGCAGTAGCCACTTACCATCTGGTGGACTGCATGCTCGTCTGCTACTCCTATATTATAAAAAAGGTAAAAGATGAGTGTCTATAAAACACCACTGTCACGCACCAATGCTCTCTTATATTTTAAAGGTATAGCAACATCAATGCATTCCAAATAATAATTCTAAAATATAATCATATCTATGATGATTAATAATAAATAAATAATAGACTTGAACATGCACGCATGCATCGGTGAAGCTCACCTTATCCACTTGACACATAGTGTGTTTCGGGCTCAATAATAAAATTAGCGAGGCGGGGATCTAAATAATCGATCTAAATATTTATGTAAATATATTGCTATTCTGGGTCATGTTTCTGTACCGACTTATCCGTTTTTGTCTGTGTACAATACCTTTTTTTATACATATAGGTACCTATATGTATGTACCTATATGTATAAAAAATGTATTTTTATCCAATGATGTTATTATCACTATAGATGTTAGAGACAACATATTTGCCAACAACAAATTCACATCTATACCACGAACATTAATCGTCAAAGATTACCCTCACAGCAAGAATGATATTAATATTCAGTCAACTAGCTAAAACGAAAGGGGTGAATATATTTGGTCGTGTCGAGGCCAGCTACCCGTGAACATACCCCGTAATTAATAACTTGGATTATATTTTTAAATAGATGTATCTGGTCCCTTGTAATGATATATGTAAGATAAAAGATGGTACTTAAAATGAATATACACTGTTAAAACGATATTGTAAAGGATAATCTATACCTTGCTTAAACGGCGAAGGCAAACATCGTGAAGAAACCTGCATAGCTGAGAGATTTATAAAAAAAAAACTCAAAGGTATGTGAAAGTCTACCAATACACACTTGACCAGCGCGGTGGACTATGGCCTAATCCATCTCATTCTGAGAGGAGACCCGTACCCAGCAATGAGACAATAACGGGTTGATGATGAATGTAATATAAAAGATAAAATTATTGGCAAATAAAATTATTATAATGAATCTCGTCTGTTCAGAAGTGATAAGTGATTAAGAAAGTAATGAACAAATTAAAAGCTGTATTTTTATTTTTGAAGTCAATCTTAGAGATAATATTTTTCAAAAAATCATTGAGATTTTCTATTAAATTATGATGATTGTTGCGACAATTTTCCATCCCCCAGTTAAAAGTATAATCCAATTAGAAACAGAACCCGACCACTTTCCAAAACTTCCATTTCGAATTAATCGTCCCCAAATTGGTATCTTTTTTCTAATTCAAGCCGAAATTTGAGGTATCGCTTCTGTCTAAATCTGTCGTTGGCAAACATTGCCATATGTATGGACGTGTGTTGAGAATTGAGGCAGATGAGACGAAGAGTTAATCATCTATTAGATTGGTCGTTCTGTCCGTTGACAAATTTTGGACTTTCCTAGTAATTTACATAAGAATATATAATGGAAAGGATGAATGGGAAAGTCTAGATTTATGTCTAACTCTCTTCTATAACATAATGATGATATTGGCAGACGAATGTACTAAAATATTAAGGAAATGTCGAAAACTAAATATACCTATCGTTTAGTATGAATAAAAGACAATAGAATTTTGTATTTTTTCTTCAAGATTTAAGATTCAAATTTACGTTTTATTATTATTATTATGTTTAGTTTTGTTATTAGAAGGAATTTTGCTTAAAAGTACTTAAGTATTATCTCGTTCAATTAAGAAACATCTTTAATAGTTTGGGTAAGAAGGCCTTTTTTATTTCTTACAAACAAAACAAAGAAGTTTTGCATGAAGAATTCTATTGTGTAAATCACGCACGGGTCTTCGCAATATATCTCTTCTTCTAGCTCTAAGTAATTTACATGCTCAAATAAAATATTTTTCTGGCACAGTTTCAAACAGAACTATTTATCAAGTGTCCTTTTAAAACTTTTCTATCTCTCTGGGCGAACCTAACACCACGCAGGGGTGAATATATTACGGATTCCAATTCGAAAATTGTCAGCCCTAATATCTGGTGAGCTTTCGACAATCGAATAGGTACAATGGAATTACTCTGTGATTATTTCCCATTAGCTATATGATAAACAATTTGACAATATTGGTTTTAAGTGTCTGATTCAATTATGCACTTTAAATACGATTAAATCGTGGTGTTAAATAGTCTGGCCCATATTTATTTCACTCGCATGTTGCCTAGATAGATAATATTTTTAAAATTACACTACAAAATAAAAAAAAAAATATTTAGACCGACTTCACAAAAATACAATTTAAAAACCTTTCAGTTCGGTTATATTTTTGATTCTTTTACACGATTCATTACTCCTTCATTTACAAGTGACTTGGATATTATCTTCGCAAATGTGTTTTTTGCAAAATGTGAACCTTATGTGACAAGTCAATGATAAAAAGAAAATAATACATTCTAATGAAGATAAAAAATGATATACAATTACAAATTAAATGCTTCTTAAAAAACAACGCAAAACTAAGCCACGGGAAATTTTAAAAATAATGCGTGTATTATAAGCAATTAACCGAAATGTTTCTAAACAAACCCCCATTGTCGCTTATAAAGTCAAATTAATAGGACATGGTACCTCATCCATTATGACGCTAACTGCACATAATATTCACAAATTGGTCTAAAATATCACATCCATCTTTCTAATAATTGCTATGACACATTCATTTAACATTTTGTTAGAAATATTAGGAAGTTTCATACATGATATTATTATAAGCCACGGTGATACCATTTTTGTTTATTACCACGCTTTAATTACCTTGACCTGTATGTATGTATGTACGGAATCTTTGAACTCCACTTTTACCTGTTTAAATGGTCCGATTAATATAAAATTTTGAACAATTATCAAGAACCGATGACAATACACGATTTTTATGAATTAGTCCCATTTTCCTCGTCAGGATCATCAGGATTAACGATTTTCTTTGTGCGATGTTAGCGTGACTTTTAGTTGTTTTTAACTATAATTATTGAGACATAAATGTATGGAAACGTAAAAGTGTGTTAACGGAAGAAAAAACTAAAATTAAGAAAATAGAACTGTAAATATTGTATAGTTTCCTATTTTAATTATGACGTGCACGATTTGTCAGGTGTGAGAGTGACAAACCGTTACAAATTGAAACGTTTGGATAGGATGCTTGACTTGGTGTGTATATTGCCAGCAATTGTAGCATAGCTATTGATCAATCCAAACGTATGTAGAGTTTGGGAGTATGCGGCAAACGGTAATAGTACGGACTCGGCATTAAGACAATAAACAAATTAACAAAAAGCCACACAAACAAATTGACGCATTCACAAGTCATACTATTATTTTAGATAAAGTCGATAACAAATAATCTATTACACGTCACTTCATTCTGATCGATAAGACTAACTTATTTTTTATGTATGAATTATTTAAGCGCTACAAAAAATCTACCTAAACATAATATTAAACGTACAGTATTTATATTCGTGAATAGTATTTTTTTCTCCCAAAAATAATACAAAAAAGTTGTAAAAACTTTGGTATATAATTATTTAATGCTACAGCGGATAGCTCAAATCACAGCTCACATTCGGAAGTGTAAAACGTATGATTGAAAATGATTCACGACTATAATACTAACAATTAAAACATACAGTGGCAAAAGCCAACGGCACGCGGTGTTCCCAGGCGGTCACCCATCCAAGTACTGACCGCGCCCGACGTCGCTTAACTTCGGTGATCGGACGAGAACCGGTGTATTCAACGTGGTATGGACGTTGGCGATCTATCAACTTATTTTTTTCATTCAGTCTTACAAGTCGTACTGATAAATAATAATCTGTTCTACGTCACTTCATTCCGATCGATTATTTTAATTTCTTTTTGGCGGATGATATGATGATACGTATGAAGTAATTAGGGGAAACATTTTTTTTCGTACACATAATATAATATCTACAGTATTTGCATTTAAGAATAGTTTTTTCCCACAAAATAAATTAAAAATCGTAAAAAGTTATTTAATTTTGAATATTTTTGCAAATACTAAAAATAGCTCAATTCCAGCTCACTTTCAGAAGACTACATATAAGATAAATAGAATTTCGGGGACTAAAAAAAATATTTTACGATTTCAGTACTGAAGATATAAAATTGCAAGAGGCCAACGTCACGCGGTGTTCCCAGGCGGTCACCCATCCAGGTACTGACCGCGCCCGACGTCGCTTAACTTCGGTGATCGGACGAGAACCGGTGTATTCAACGTGGTATGGACGTTGGCGATATATCAACTTAATTTTTTTATTCATTCTTACAAGTCGTACTGTAGTTTTCGATAAGATTGATAAATAATAATCTATTCTACGTCACTTCATTGTCATCGATAAGACTAACTCATTTTTTGTGTATGAATTATTTAAGCGCTACAAAAAAGTATCTAAACAGAATATTAAAACTATAGTATTTGTATTCATGAAGAGTATTTTCTCTCCCAAAAATAATACAAATAAAAAAGGATCAACTTTGGTGTATAATTATTTAGTACTGCAGCAGATAGCTCAAATGACAGCTCACATTCGGAAGTGTAAAACGTATGATTAGAGTTTTGGTTAACAAAAAAAATGATTTACGAGTATGATACGAGTCACTAAACCATAAAGTGGAAAAACCAACGGCACGCGGTGTTCCCAGGCGGTCACCCATCCAAGTACTGACCGCGCCCGACGTCGCTTAACTTCGGTGATCGGACGAGAACCGGTGTGTTCAACGTGGTATGGACGTTGGCGATATATCGACCACATTTTTTCGTTCGCTCTTACAAGTCGCACTATATTTTTTGATAAAGTTGATAACCGGTAATCTGCTACACGTCAATGCATTCTGACCGATGATACCAATTTCTTATTTATGTGTGATATTATAAGTATGAAGTACTAAAGCGCAAATAAAAATATATTCCTACACATAATATTAAATGTACAGTATTTACTTTCGTAAATATATTTTTTGTCTCCCAAAAAAAGAAAACTGTTGTAAAAACTTTGGTATATATTTATTTACTGCTGAAGCAGATAGCTCAAATCACAGCTCACATTCAAAAGTGTAAAACGAATGAATAGACTTTTGGTAAGGATTAAAAATCACAAGTAATAATTAAAACATACAGTGGCAAAAGCCAACGGCACGCGGTGTTCCCAGGCGGTCACCCATCCAAGTACTGACCGCGCCCGACGTCGCTTAACTTCGGTGATCGGACGAGAACCGGTGTATTCAACGTGGTATGGACGTTGGCGATCTATCAATCTAATTTTTTTGTTCGCCCTTACAAGCCGTATTATATTTTTTGATAAAATTGATAACTAATAATCTACTACACGTCGCTAGATACTAATCGATAAGACTTAATTCTTATTAACGTATGTCAATAAAGTATAAAATAATGAAGTGTAATAAAAATACACTACTATAGATATATATTTAAGTTATATAATAGGAAATAAAAATATCGTGACAGATTACATTTTGTTCATGCTAGCACTTAGCTCAGCTCCAAGCTCATCTTCAGAAGTGTGTAACGTCTAACATAATTTTGGTAATGAAAACAATTGAATTCACGGGTATAACCACAATTAAGACAGAAAATTTCAAAAATAGCAAAAAGCCAACGTCACGCGGTGTTCCCAGGCGGTCACCCATCCAAGTACTGACCGCGCCCGACGTCGCTTAACTTCGGTGATCGGACGAGAACCGGTGTATTCAACGTGGTATGGACGTTGGCGATCTATCAACCTTATTTTTTCATTACGTCTTACAAATAGTACGACTATACTTTTTTTAATAAGATTGATAAGTAATAATCTACTACACGTCACTACATACTAATTGATAAGATTTATTTCTTATTAATGTATGTCAAAAAAGTATAAAATAATGAAGTGTAATAAAAATATACTTCTTTAGATATGCATTTAAGTTTTACAATAGGTTAATAAAAATATCGTGACAGATTATATTTTTTAAATGCTAGAACTTAGCTCAGCTCCAAGCTCATCTTCAGAAGTGTGTAACGTTTCACATAATTTTGGTAATAAAAAAATATTTCACGGGTATAATTACAATTAAGACATAAAATGTCAAAAATGCCAAAAATCCAACGTCACGCGGTGTTCCCAGGCGGTCACCCATCCAAGTACTGACCGCGCCCGACGTCGCTTAACTTCGGTGATCGGACGAGAACCGGTGTATTCAACGTGTTAGACGTTGGTGATATATCAACTTAATTTTTTTCATTACGTCTTACAACTAGTACGACTATACTTTTTTTAATAAGATTGATAAGTAATAATCTACTACATATTTTACATTTAAGTTATATAATAGAAAATAATATTTTTTCACCACAAAAATAACGTGACAGCTTATATTTTTTAAATGCTAGCATGTAGCTCAGCTCTAAGCTCATCTTCAGAAGTGTGTAAGGTTTCACATAATTTTGGTTATAAAAAAAATAATTCACGGGTATAATTATAATTAAGACATAAAATATCAAAATGCCAAAAAGCCAACGGCACGCGGTGTTCCCAGGCGGTCACCCATCCAAGTACTGACTGCGCCCGACGTCGCTTAACTTCGGTGATCGGACGAGAACCGGTGTGTTCAACGTGGTATGGACGTTGGCGATATATCGACCAAAGTTTTTCGTGTACTCTTGCAAGTCTTACTATATTTTTTGATAAAGCTGATAACAGGTAATCTTCTTTATATACCTATGTATCAAGATTGGGACATATAAATATGTTCGCTTTTTAATTTCTTCCGATGATCGGCTTCACGGATCGACTCCGCAGTTGGTGACGACTTGCATGGGCGACAGTGACCACTTAGTATCAGTACTTCTATCATAATGCTGTACTTATTTAGACTTTGGCCCTATCTGAAATTATTCGAACCTTGTTAATTAATTCGGTTTTGATTTAAAATAAAAATATCTTCTAGTTTCGGTTAATTTTACGTCACTCCTGAGATGCTGATTGATATGAAAATTCCCATTCCAAAATGAGGTTATCAGTCTATCAATTAGAATTACCTTAAATTGTTACATAATCGCTTATTACGATATAATAGACAGGTAATTAACTGACAGTGGCATATCAAATAATAATCTATAGTTGCGATTGTGTTACAATTGTTAATCAAGAGAGATGTTATCTCGCGCTAATTAGTTTGCTGATATCGGCCGCTTAATTGCTCCTAATTAACCAATCTTATCTCCGGACGCATTCCTAATGTAAATACTATGTATCTGAAGGGGTTGAATATTTCAGCAGGACAATGGTTGCAGTTTCAGGTGTAATTGGTAGTATTGAACTAACACAAATGGTGTCTTATGTTGGCATCTACATTACGTGACTTTACACTAAAAACAAGGACATAGTTACCTTAGTGTAAGTCAAATTGAAAAATATGAAATAGATATTATGAAAAAATTGTATGAACATTTTTTATATATATTAATACTGCTGATGAATAGACTCGATGGTTATTTCAAGTAAAAGTGAGCTGATTTGAAATTCCAACTGAAATGTTTAGTTTTTCTTATACTAAACATTAAGCTATTTTTTAATTATTTACATATGTATTCAATAAGCTGTTAAAGATATTTTTATCGAAAATCCAGATATTAAAAACCTTATCTCAATAGATTATAAAATTATCATTTGTCCAAATATCGATATGTTGCACAACTGGATGAATTAATTTAAAACATATATCGCCAACGTCCATACCACGTTGAATACACCGGTTCTCGTCCGATCACCGAAGTTAAGCGACGTCGGGCGCGGTCAGTACTTGGATGGGTGACCGCCTGGGAACACCGCGTGCCGTTGGCTTTTGCCATTTTGTGTTTTATTATTATACTCGTGAATTTAAATTTTTTTGGTCACCAAAATTTGATTCATACTTTTTACCCTGGCTACAGACTCACGCCGAGACCCCCCGACAACACCCGAGAAGCGTGAATGTGATAGCTTTCTTGCCTTCTCGTTCTCGCGCTCGCCTGTTCTCCTATCGGTGTCGGTATTTTTGCCCGCTTCAAAGGGTTTCTCGGGCGTGAAAAGAGAACGGTATCACATTCTCCTTCGGTCTCAGTGCGACCTTAACATTGTATGATGTTGTGTAGGTAAAGCCGCTGCATTGACGTCAGTTCTGGATGACGCTCGAGAATGCGATTGAGAAAGTCGCATGAGTGCAGATGCCTTCTCGGTTCTCGCGCAATCTCTCGGCGAGATTTCTCGGCGAGACTTCTCGCGTGAGTTTGTAGCTCACTTTACACTTCTGAATGTGAGCTGAGCTACAAGTATCTGCTGTAGCATTTAAAAAAGTAATACCGAAGTTTTTACAATCTGAATTGATCGTGTACAATATTTTCCTGTCTTAGCTCTATTTTAATCCTAAATTAAAAAAATAATTAAATTTTGATGATAATTGTCTTAGGTATCTAATTATATTTGAATTTCATTGTAATTTATTTTTATTATCATTTTTACTTCAGAACAACCCTTCCACAGCTGTTTGCAAAACTATTGCTAATATAAAATAAATGTTTTATTTAGACAACCATGCCAAATTTCCATCATTTGTATTAGATTTGAATGTATAAGTTACCGTAATGTGATTGATCGGTAAATCCCTGTCACTAGTAAATTGATTGAATAATTATGTATGCATAATATTCTTTGACGAGTTATGAAAGGGGAGTATGAGTTCTATTATTTTTCTGATTCAACATTTTATTGTGATACAAGTAGAATACACATAGAATCCTAAATTACGTGTTACTTACGTATTACTTAAATACGAAACAAGAAACAAAACATACAACCGATTTATTAGGTATACTCACCACAAGTAGTAAAAAAAATCTCAGATTTTTCTAAATTTCTTTTTGTATCAAACGAACTAACGGATGTGAATATGCTAAGTGGATACCTATTGCAACCCATGGACATCTGTAATCTACGCCAGATAAGATTACAGTCCTTTTTTTTCTTAACGAGGGGGAAACCTTCAAAAGGTACCCCATAACGTGGGAGCGACGCCGGGATATGCCGGATTTTTACCGCACTAAAATCCCGCCGGTGGCCGTCCTCAGCGCTTGGTGGTGAACTCCGGGATCTCCGATGGAACACAACCGGAGTCCTCCAAGCGCAATACCCCGATTGGCCTCTGCCCTGGGGCAGCAGTTTTCGATCCTCCCGCACCATTTGGTGTTCACGACGGTATGCGACCACACATACCACCGCCCCTCCCGGGATCGCTTACTGGACGGCTCGAGCTCCCACTCTTGCCGCCCGCAACCCCGGAAGCCCCTATTTTAGTCGCCTCTTACCACAGGCAGAGGTTACCGTAGCCCTATTCTAGTCCCAGAACTACAGGGACGAAGATTACAGTCCTACCACTCGCTACCTGAGGTTGCTACCCCTGCGGACAAAGTCAAAACGCCTCGTATGACCGCTCATCAAACCGAAACACAGCGCTTAAAACGACTACCTATTAAATATAAGGCAAAAATAGGTATGGTGGTTGCCTCCAGAGTTGTACTAAACAATGTTCCGCCTTCAAACTATTTTAGCAAATAAATATCCAAATACCTAAGTTTTACGACGTACCTACAGCAGTATTACGCATTATCGAGCTATCTAATCCACAGATAAGTACTGATACTATAATTTGGTGGTGCGAATGTAACAATTAAAAGTTCCTATCGCCAACGTCCATACCACGTTGAATACACCGGTTCTCGTCCGATCACCGAAGTTAAGCGACGTCGGGCGCGGTCAGTACTTGGATGGGTGACCGCCTGGGAACACCGCGTGACGTTGGCTTTTTGGCATTTCACGTCTTAATTATTCTAAAAATCTTTTTCTTTTTCTATTTTCAATGTGACGATTTTTTTTATTCGCATCGCGATATCATTTCGTTAAGTGGACAACTAGTAGGTCCTCGAACTTCTCGACGCCAAATTCATAGCATGCGGGCACATTGTACTCATATGAGACTGATCGATCAACTTCGTAATTGCACTCATCTGCATGTTAATTCTGCCGCCCTAATAACTGTTTTGTGTTGTAAAGTACGATATGTAGAGTGATGCATAGGTATGTCCGAAGTAGGTATTATTTTTATTATTAATTTGAACTTGTGGATAATCACACGTGTGACCTCCGATCTCCTCTGATCGGTAAGTGATGAGGCCTAAGATGTAGCATGTTTGATACAAATAGGTAGCCTATGCACTTTTATATGATTAAAAAGTAGCAATCTAACATGCACTCTACCTGATAGTAAGTGGTCATTGCCACTGTAACATAACTATGTAAGTACACAATTGTTTTAATTCATAATTTTAACAATTTAATAAATACTTTCGGTACACATTGCGTAATTATACACATTTATGGCAAGTGTATTAAATTTCTAGCGGCGACGTAGAATTGCTCTCAAAATAATGCTAGGCGCTTTACCACAGTATAAGGATCTATTTGTACTGTGGCTTTACAGTCCACCAACTCGCAATAAAATAAGTTTAAACTTACTTTTCAACAGACGTAAAAATAAGAATATTATGTTTCCTTCTCTATATTATTTCGTTAAATAGGTTTAGATACAAGGTTTAAGATACAAGAGTATATCGCAACTTAACCCTTTCAAATTAGATGATATTCCAGAATCGTAATCACATACTTCATTAGCACCCGTAGAAAGTCACGCCATTAGTGAAGAGTAAGTCGCAGATAAAATTAAATATGCATAGAAGGGCTTTGGGTCAATTCGCCACGCTCAGTATTAATATCTTGATCCATCAGCCGTTGACGGGTTAAGATGAATCAGTGCGAGTCATGAAGGGTTAAACGGCGTGGTGCTCAAAGTTTTTTTTTTATTCGTACTAAGCGCTTGTACCACTATGGTAGAACAATATTAATTTTATATAAAATAAATACCTGCAAAATTCACTTGAATGATAAGAAGTTATGATTAAAAAATGATATTTTGAGACATAATTGTTTTGCAGATAATATATAATAATCTTTGAAACGTAATTGATGGAAGAAATTTTGCAAAAAAATATTTTACAATTAAAATATTAGCAGCTAATAAATATTTGTATCAAAAATAATATTAAATGATAATAAAAAAAATGCAAAATGTGTTTCTACTTTCTATTGTATTACATAAGTATCTGAATATTATTTCAGTATTTACTTATTTTAAAGTTTGCTCTAAATAAATTAAAATAGAAAAAAAAAATACAATTTTACAGTTTCAAAGCTTTGAGAATCACTTCATGACATGTGGTGATGCATAGCGCGTCGCTGACAAAGGGTTAACTCAACATTAATTAACGGAATTTGTGCGTCAATTGATCACAAAAGGGGGATTATAATTGTAATTTGAAACCTTATCGTGGCTTATATTTAATGTTTTCAATTTTTTATATAATTACGATAAAATTTCTCGGTACGTGACTTTTTTTTAAAAATAAAGGGAACGAATAGATTTTAGTAAGAAGCTAGCAAAAAAAAAAAACAGAATTACACTGTCTCCATTTAAAATTTCAACAACATAATAATATCTACATCATAATAGCGCTATTTTATTTTATGAAACTTGCACTAGTAAAGTGAAATACAGCAGTATTTTATAAAAAAGTAGCACACATTAAGTCAATATCAAATACACCACATTTAAACTCAGTCATTAGTGCAGTTAAATTTTCAATCTTGGCTTAAAAAAAAATAGTATATCTCTATCACCATCTACATAATTATTTTTTTATTTTGTGAGTAAAAGAGTGGGTAGGTTGGTACTCGTATTACATTATTTATTAAAAGATAGTAAAAGATTAGTAAAGTAAGAAAGTTAATTAATTAATGTACGCGTCCACCCGTTGTTAGCATTTGTCATTGTTGAAGACAGCACTTAATTCAAAAACGCATAAAAAATGTAATCTGCCAAAACATTCACACAACAACAACAAAAAATCTTAAGCATTTATCAAAATAGCAAATAAAAGACTAACCCTATGATTTGATGGCATGAAATGGAATCCAGTACCCACCCACATAGATTAATGACATCCCACCAACAATGGAGAGCTTTTTGTGATCCCTTTCCGATTTAGCAGCAATTAAAAAGTTCTACAAAGCATTTGAAGGGTTAACTTCATTTGCGTATAATTGGTCCTGTTCACTGGTGGGAATGGTGCGTTTTTACCTCACGACATGAGTACGATACGACGCCGATTGTGATAATACTTTTTAAATAAACCTAATTTCACTTTCTTATTGTAAATTGTTTAATTTCAAACCCTATGCAAACCTGCTATTGTTATATTGCTGCGGCTAATATTTACTTAGTAAATATTTAAAATACATAGTTAAAACATAAGAATACTTTAAGACCGTTTTTGATTTAATAAGTTACTTATAATCCCATCTTAACATAAATTATTATTTTAGTTAAATAAATAAATAAAAATATATTATGTTATTTTCGTATCAAAATCGTATGATCTAAAATTCTCGTCTCCACGAAGATTAAAACTTCTTCCATTTTTAAATTAATTCGTATTTGGTCCGGAGACATCCATTACAATGGGACCATTCTGTAATTGATTCAACACGGTTCCAAGATTCAGAATCCTCGACGGTTGAGGGTTAAATCTTTGTATCGAAAAACGGAATTGTATTCGAGTGAAGCTCGGTTTTTAAAAGAATTCTATTAAGTCTCGGAGGTGATTTAATTAGGTGTTTTCTGGTGGAATATTTTATTAAGTTATTTACGGTGTAGGTATCTAAGTGAATTGAATTTTCAGTAATGCAACTGATTCATGCTTTATAAATGTAATTTATATTTAATTTAATGATCAATATTCGATTTAATAAGTATTTAAGTTCGTTTTTGTAAGTTATTCAACTTATTATACTTCTTAATTTTTTTATAATAAAATACAGTAAACTTGTTATCAAAAATCAATATCTTATAAATGTTTGCAATATATTTAGATTGTTTGACCTTGTTAATATAAATACGACACTGTAATATTTTTTGTCGCAAAAAAACTATTGTAAGTGTAATAAAATGCTTGGTTAGTAAAATTTAGTCAGTAAAATTGTAAATAGAATATGTATAATAAACTTTAAAATAAATAAAAACAAAAAAATCTCCTTCGAGCCGGATTTGAACCAGCGACCTATGGATAACAATTTTATACCAGCTACAGTCCACCGCTCTACCAACTGAGCTATCGAAGGTGTACGAAGACTTGCGAAATTATCGAATAGACTCAAAATGCTCTTTTTTGTTAACATTATTGATAAGCATTATGTAATATTTTTATTAAACTTCTTCTGTTAATCAATTTGCACGAAAAACATAAGAAATAAGGTTTTTTTTTATAAATTGTACATTTATTTCTTTTTAGTGGCTACCGTGGGTACTTACAATTAATGCATTACATTCTTCGATCAGTTCTTATTAGTGATCGAAGATTACATTAAAGAGATGAATTATGAAATGTCATAAATATATTTTTTTTTCTTTGTAAAAAAGATTAAATTAAAATAGGATTATCCGCAGACGAATGACAGGTTAAAAACAAAATGGTGTTCATCAGTATAACAACATCTGCAATCACGACGAGAAGAATATTTCAACGAGGGAACCACTAAATTATCTAAATGGAGATCGGGCTAGATCAGAGATTCTGTGGTGGATTGTACTAGATGTGGCAAGATAGAAACGAATGTTATTAGGAAACATTTAAGCCTTAGTTTCTTATAATTAATACCTAACCGTAATAGATACCTAGGTATCTATTATAGTTAATGCTAATAGATACCTAGGTATCTAAACATAATAGATACCTAGGTATCTATTATGGTTAATGCTAATCAGATTCCTTAATCTGGGTGAAATAGTTGGTTGACGTAAGTTCATATTAATACAAACTTTTATTTTTATTAAATTATTTATCAGCACTCAAACAATAGATATAAAAAATAATCTTACATATATCTTTGAATTGTTTCTACGTCTAGATATAACTAGTTTTGTAAATTAATAAAAATACATTTAAATACATAAATATTCCTAATAATTAGCTAACTACTAATATTTTTTGTAAATAACATATTACTATAGAATAAAATGTATATTCAAAATAATTTTAAATAATTGCCTAGTTTAAATTTATTTTATTTTATCTGCAAGCTATTTTTAGTATAAACTAGTTATTGCCCGCGGCTTCGCCCGCGTTTAAAAGATAAAACTGAAAATTCGTACCATCAACTTCGCTAAAGATCATCACTTGATCAAATGCATAGTTTAAGATTCAATCCTTACTAATATCGATTAAAATAATCGATGTTTGGGGTTCAAAAGATCGATTCTCCGATTAATCGCCAGATCGCCATCCCTAGTTCCCGTGAGATTTCCAGGATAAAAACTATCCTATGTTTTTTCTCGGGTCTCAGACTATCTTTGTACAAAATTTCATTAAAATCGGTTCAGTGGTTTAAGCGTGAAGAAGAGACAACCAGACAGACAGACAGACAGACAGAGTTACTTTCGGATTTATAATATTAGTAAGGATTAATAAAATCGTAAAAAATAAATGCGATTTAATTATGTTATAATTCGCACTATAGCAATTAATTATATGAATTATTCCGACGCAGCCCCATCTAGCAATCACAGATACAAAACACCCACAGGCGGATGCGTCATTTTCAACCAAAGATGGCGGGCGGAAACGCGTCGCGCCTGTCATGGCGGCCGGAAGTCCTCCGCCATTTGATAAATAGTTGTTCTTCAACGGTTTTTCTCATGCAAATGAGGGGTCTGGATGACGGATGGCGTTTGTCACAATTTTCTGCGATGGATTTAATTTGGGATCGCGGGAGCGAGTAATCTCGGTGGATGCTGATTGCGACTCCGTGTTTTGCATTTTTGTACGGGGAAGTTTAAATTGGAAACGTTAATGTATGTACCTTAGGATACGTATATTGTTTCAATACCAGTTTCAAACTATGAGTCGAGTTGCTCGAAGTAATTTCAGTTTGTTTCGTTTCGAAAGTAGCGGGCGAGTGTTTACCGAAATGTGTTTAGAATATTTTTTCGAGTATTTAGTTGCTACACAATAAGTTATGTCCAATGTTGGAAGGCGCCTTCTGTGCCTGGGGAAGGTGGTCAATAGCATGAATGTTTAATATATTAAAAAATATATTTAAAAAAGATCAGACAAGGTATAAACATTGGTTTAAATAAGATGAAAATATTTTCGGTTACGCTATTTTGAGTTTAACCAACCCCAGAAATATAATTATTTAATATTATTACCTACCTACAGAATTCACAGAATTTTTGGGAAGATAGTTGCTACGGTTAAAATGAAAATACCCGGGTATTTTTTAAAATATTTTTTAAAGTGTTTTTTAAAGTATTTTTTACTTTTTTAAGGTGTTTTTTAAAGATTTTTTTAAAATATGGTTACATTATTTGATTCTCTTCTTTATATTATTTTAATTGTTACCTATAATGTTTTTGCTGTATATATTATTGTAACAAGTCTTGAAACTTAAACAGAAGCTTCTTAGTCTAAGCAATGAATGTTTCTTAGATTTTCTAGTAACTGTTTCCACTGACAAGTTGACAGATCAATTTGCGACTTCTATAAAATAAAATAAATAATTATCACAGTCTAATAACTGCTGCCTTACTTGCATAAAAGCGCATGACTGGCGTGATAATAATTACCATTTCCAATCAGTAAATTGCAATAGTTAGCTAACGGTGACCAGCAGCGCCCGCATAAATCGCAAGTCATTAGAAATGTGCATCTGCCCTTTTGCATGTACTATTTACCGTTGTAATACGGTATGTACCTACTCTGTAGTATAAGTAAAACTTGCAGATGAACATTAAGTTCATACAAAAATAATAATATATACATACATATATTTACTTCGAATTTGAATAAAGGTTTTTGTATCTCGAATAACATTTTTTTGTAAAAAGTGATTTTATAATAAAATTCTCGTAAAATAATTTTATTTTATTTACTCATACTTCGGTAAGAAGGTAGTAAATACATTTCTTAAATAGTACATTTTGAAATCAGTTAAAATTTAAAACAGTACAATTAAATTGTTAGTACCTAACTTTAACGTAAGCAGTATTTTTATTAGGGATAGGTGGTTGTTTTTTTTTAATTACGAATATTTTCTACTCTGATTGGTTTATAAATACCAATCTTAAAAAAATATATCTGCATTTTTTTCGCATACTACATCCCATAGGTGACCAGGAACTTAATTCATGATGATTTTTTGCCCACATCGTGTGATAATTAGTGACAAGGTGTGGCCAATGGGGCGACAAAGGTCAAGCAGATGGCTGGTACACGGTAACGCGCGACATGCGACTTACTGTAAGTATTCCATTTTTTTGCAGCATTTTAGTGTTACTAAGGACTTTTTGCTGCATGAGTCATTTAAAAAACATTTGTAGGGTTATTGGTTCAAATATAGTGCATTGTTATTAAACATACGAAATCTGTTGATATCCATCGATTTATTCCGTTGCAATTGCAATGGACATGGAGCTATGATTAAAAAATTTTGAACTTGCCTTGGTTTATATTTTTTTAATATTGACTTTTTGCACTTTTTTTGACACATGGCTTTTAAAGATTTTTACATAATATAACCCTTAGCTTACATTTTACAGAAAAGTAACTTCAGTTATGCTTATTATAAGTCATAATTATTTTTTCCATTCTTGATTTGAATTTTTTGTGACAATTTTTTTTTTCACCATAATTGTCTGGATACGGCATAGTTAACTATTCCTGCATAAATAGTTAACGCTTTCTTCACGATACTTTACTTTGCAATTTCGTACTTACTCTCCTATAATAAAACTCAAATTCATTTGAACATTTATAAAAAACGAATTCATAATGTCCAACGTTCATTCAAGTCCAGTCAACACCTGTCAAAAAACCATGTATGGGAAAAGAATACTTATATCTCTTACAATAAGGATAAAAATACATTGTACGTAAATGTAGGGTGACCAGGTGTACAAGAATTTACGGTTGGTAAGTCACGGTGCATAGCTATGACTCATGGCTTAAAGGTTACGCACGTGGCCATTTCTTATGGCCATAGACCATTTTGCAACAATCGTAACAGTTTTTTGCAAGAATGCAGTTTGTATGTCCGAGTAATGAAGTGTTGATTTTGAAGGGTTAATTATAATACTTTATTTATGAAATTACATTTTTTTATATACTAATATAATTAATTGAAATCAAATCATTTATTTTGCTTAATACAGCTAAATCGTCTGTTATAACGAAATTGGGTACTTGACAGTTATAACAATAAAATATGAAATATGTTGGATATGATAGCTTATAAGTAAACATAAATTATGCAGTATTTCGTTTATTTCTTAATATGTTCTAAGTATTTTAATTTTTAAAAAGAAATTTTCGATTTTTTATCTGTGGATTTTAAATCCCAAAACGGCGACAGTGCTGCCTCAAATGTCATGTGACGTCACTACATCGAAACCTGTCGATCACATCGAAACCTGAAGTATGTGTAACGTCGAAGTTTATTTCTATATTTTCAATGTGTTGACGTCACGCTACGAAATGACACTTGACCGCCTGTTTTGGCGTAACGTTCCGTTTACCGTAATAAAAATATGTTTTTTATTAATAAATAGCCCTTTTTCGAAAAAATGATCAATGAAAGGCATATATAATACGTATATGAATTCATTAAAACAGTTTCCCAAAAAGTGTCAAGTAGCCAATTGTCCTCCATATTCCACCTCTTGGAGGTATGCTAAATTCTAATTAATACCAAATACTAATTATAAAGTTTAACCAATTGTCATTGAATAAAATTATACAAACAAAGCATTATTTATAAATTAAATTACTTAATCATGTACAGTATATTCGAGCTTATAATTGTCTTCTTATAATTATGAGGGAGATTTTAGTAGCATAATTATAAGATCGAAGTAGCAAACCAGTATGGTTTCTCCCTGAATCCTATCTGAAGTTGATAACAGATGTATTGCTACTACTGACGTTGACGTTGAAAGATTCTCTATTCATTAGATCTTTGCCCACTGCATCATATCATGACAGCATGAAGCAGGTGGTGTCACCTCAGTAGGATGAAGGGTTCTGCCATCTTCTTTTTTTTTTTGTAATATAGGAGTAGCAGACGAGCATGCAGTCCGCTTGATGGTAAGTGGCTACTGCCGCCCATGGACATCTGTAATCAACCCCAGATAGGATTAGATATTCCTACCTGAGGTCGGCCACAGATGCCCTGCTACCCCTGAGGACTAAGCTGGAACGCCTCGGAAAAGTCTGTCTCCCTTACCACACCCTTCAAACCGGAACACAACAGCGCCTAAAACTACTGTTATTAGGTAGAAATAGGTGTGGCGGTGGTGCTGCCGGAGTCGAACCACAAAGGGTTCTACCACCAAAGGGTTCTTATAAATATTTTCGTCATATACATTATTATTTAAGTTTCATATTAAAGTATGTTTGGTCATACCCAATAAGCCTACGTCCTAGAACCTCTAAATCAATTAAGTTCTTTTAACCGACAAATATTCAAATTAAAACTGCACCCTTTATAAAAATTCCTCTGACCTTTTCGCATTAATATGTTAATGCCCTCACATGATTAATCAGGATTCTTTCACGTTTTTAATTTTCCATTGGTCACTTAACAATCCACCCTCATACCATGTCCGACCCATTAAAACTCTAAAACGCCGTACAATACTATCTCCTCTTAATTCCTATACGACAATAACTAGATACGTATCTTAAATATCAAAACATTTAGAAGCTTCTAACTACAAAGTAAACTTTTAGTTCTGTCTATAAGATTTAAAGTTAAACGCATTTCCAGTTTAAATTTTCACCACTTTATAATAACCATGCATTATTTTCTAAGGACTCTAAGCTTATTGCAGTAAGACATATTTTAAAATTTTGTTAGGGCGCGTGCAGAATGAAGTCTCAAATGACCTCTACATCTAACGAGAGAAGGGGTGTGGTAGACGCGAAAATGACCTTTAAATCAGAATGAATAAGGTGAATTAGGATAAATGGGTGTGGAGGTCAAATTTATTTGTAAAGTCCGGCCAAACAGAGGCAAGTCAATACGTTAATTTGCATGATAAAAGAAATGCTTAAAATGCGGCGGGCACACGTCCTTAATTGCACGGAACTGGTGGCTATCAATTGCGAAATAGGAAAAAACTGTCCACTCCATTGGACTACGTGAATGAGTTTTAGGAATTTTTGAACATTAAAACTGTGGAGTAGTCTTGATTTTTTTATTACTTACTTTAAATAAATAAGATTAACACTAGTAAGTGATTAACCTAATTATTGTTACTTAATAATAAGTTTCATAGGTACCTCAGCAAGTTTTAATTCATTGTATTTGTAATAGTAAATAAAAATTAAACGAAGAAGATTGTAATAAAATATCGAAGTGTACCTTATTATAATCAATCCAGTCTAATTACATAATAAATACAATATTAAAAATAATAATTTAATAAAAATAACACAGTTAACAGCCAAAATAGTTTTTCAGTGTACCTTTCAGATAAGTTTTAACCCATTTACCTATGTATTTATTAATAATAGTAGGATTGATTACTCACTTTATCCGTCAAGGTAGTACATACATAAATATAGATATATTTTACATACTCAAACCCGCAATACGTAATTAAAGCAATCATCTTAATAATACGCAAGCGAGGCTTCAAATGGAAATGACCGACATCAACTCCACGGCTTTCAGTTCCGTCAATAAAGGGGTTTCCATCGCTTTGTCTGGCCAAATGACCCCAAATAATAATCATCTATTCACTGGCTCCAGTGCCCACTGTTTCCCATAGCGAATAACGGGAACATACGGGCACTTTGATTTGCGACTTGAATGTGATCATCATTTTGAATTACCCGCAATTAAGCAAGATATTCAAATCGCCGGACAATATTTGGCCACTTGTCCTTTCATTAGATGTTATCTGTAATGTAATTTTGAAATTGGTTTAATGAAGCGTTACATTTGAGACTGTAGATACTGTGTTTACATTATGGTAAATGAGGATAAATGTAAAAAAGAATTATTAAAATCGGTCCACTAACGGCGGAGTAATTGGTGTACATACATAAAAAAAAAAGATACCGGCCGAATTGATAACCACCTCCTTTTTGAAGTCGGTTAATTAGTAAACCTTTGGTTTCGTTTTTTGCTTTACTGTAGTAGGTTAGTTTCAATTGGCTTAGTCAGTATAAAATGGAATCGTTTTTTTATTTCTTTTGGTTATTCCATAAAATATGTATATTAGGCATTTATTCGTATCTATTGGTTTCGATATAGTGTCAGAAATTTTGTTTTATGAATGAATGATTCAAATTCAAAATTAGTTCATACGGTTAAAATCTATTTTCTTTAGTGAACATTTGTGCTACGTAAGTATTGAATTAATTGCATTAAAGTAGATATGTCTAATATTTGTTATAATGTATGTATGTAATGTTCTGCTATATACTACTGCTATATCGAAAAAGGTCTCAAATTATGTTGTAACCGTTATTAGTATTATCGTGCCATAAATAACTTCATAATATTTCAAAGCAGTCGTTATAGCAGTTACTAACGATACCATGTAACACTGGTACCATTTGGTGTTTTACGATTAATATAGAATAGACAATAATAGTGTAGATTAATAAACCTTAGGTCCCTCGGAAGCGATCGTAAACCTTTTACGAGCGATGCATTGCGCATTCGTAAAAATACTTCGGAAACGTGGGAAGCGTGACGTCATTATTCCAACTGACGTTTATTGGAGTTCTTCCTGTATGTAGTTGCCTTTATACATTTATCGATAACCATTATATTAGGCAAACGAAAAATCGGTTTGTCAGTTTTTAACCAGATTTGTTGTTAAATTCTTGTCGGATGTGGATTTAATGTCTAATGTAGGATTAGACAAGAATAAGGCAAGAATGGAGTAGCAGTCATTGGTGATATGATTTGTGCGATTTACTTATAAGTCTTTTGAGATTTTTATTGACATAAGAATTTAAATTCAATAATATTTATGGGTACGAGTAATAATATGAGTAATACAAATGTAGGATGTGACACATATAATTTTATTGACCATTTTGCGGACAAGAAACACCCACCTATATCCCAGTATGTTAATCTGGGAATCAAAAGTAAAGATATACTGATTTATTAATAACATACTTAATAAGATGTTTTTGAATAAATCGTTCCACAGCAATTACTTGGTAAGTTTGTCAATTTTCAATTTTGAAAATGAATATGTAATATAATTATTTTTTCTAAGCCTTGCAAAAATATATTAAGCCCAAAAAATTCACCACAAAACATTCAATACAAAAATAAGTATATCACTAGTATCACTACCCTCTCGAAATCCTCAATTACATCTCCCTACCGATTTGCGTCATAACATCCGAGCGTACCCCGGTAATAACTGTCCGGCTAAGCGTTGCCGGACGGTATTTACGAGTGCTGACGCTTTATGATTATGTCCCGATGTTGATTGAATGGTCATGGTCGCCCTACTGCTGTTGGAAGAGTATGTAGACAGAGTATTTGTTCGAAAATAAAATGTAAATGCCTATTTTTGGTAATAAAAATATCGAAAAAATCGGCAAGTCGTTCCTCAATACAAGCATTTAATTCATTTTTAAATCATCACGATGAGGTCTGAGATCAATTCGATTGTTACATACCAAAGGTATAAATTTGTAAATTACTAATAAACAGAATTTTTCAAATCTAAATTTTTAGTAGGAGAATCATTGAATGGGTTAATCGTGTTAAACTCTTCTTTGTGTCGATAACGTCAATTTAAAAAAAATGTATTGGATAATTTATCTGTAACTATGACAAAACCAAAATAAAGTAAGTTTGAAGGTAACACCAATGCCATAACGTTACTGTCAAGAACCATGAATCAAAGAGAATATCTGTATGTAATGATTTTATTCTTTGACTTAAATCGCGCGCTGTAATTGCAGAGTATCGTACTGTTTATGATAATAATGATAATGATGGTGTGTAATTACTTTTCCTTATTATTATTCGTATTTTCCCTATGATGATGACGCTGTTTTGAAGACGCGATCTTACGCGTATAAATTTTGGAAATATTACTAAAATATTTAAATGCGGTAGACCTGACACGACAAAACGTTATCACGGTCAGCATACCAGTTAAATACGGAGAGAGTTCCAGGATCGATCTCTGGCCAAGCAAGCATCAAATTGAAGAATTTAAATTTATGGCTTAGGCCTGGGTGCTTATATACTTTATATGTGTCCATGGTGGCTTTGAGGATAAACAGTATTACTTTACTACAATGACAATAGTGTTATGTCATAGTAAGATAGGTATAATGTAAACAAAGTTTTCTAATGAAAAGCAACTAAGCAATAGATGCTTAGTTGCTCAGCTTATGATTGATCAACTAGAGCTGCAATTCTGTTTAAGTTATTATTACATTCTTAACCCTGGCACTATCATATACCACTTCAAGTAAGACGGCTAAATAAGAGCTTATAACACGAGCAAAAACTTTAAGCAAAGAAAATCCATTTTCCAGCGAGAAAACACGTTTCCACCGAGTATGACGGAGTGCACGGCCAATTCCTTAGTATAATATCTTTCTTTTTGTGCTCTCACAAGGAAATGTATGCGACGACGAAGAAATACAACTATCGCTTAAACAAATGTGCTAAAAAGACAAACGTTTTGTTGGTTCTACCTCGGGGCGTATGATAATAGTGGCGCCCTCTACTAAGTGTCGGCAATTATAGTGAAACTCGAAGCGAGTTGGATTCGAGTTACGTGTGTTACAATTAGGGATGTCTATTAATGTGTCTTTTTTGTGGAACTGGAGTTTGTTATTTTTTAATTAAATTTAAAATTTTGTTTCATGTTACTTGGATATTGTGAATTTAAAAGACGTTGCTTTATAATTTTGTACAGATCTACGTTAGTTCTTCCAGTTGTGGGAAAAGACACAGCGTATAATTACCTAACCTACATCGTTTTTAATTTAAACTTTCAAAGTACCGTTTTTAATTTTTAATAAAAAGTGCTTAATGTTCACTGGGATTGGTTCCAGAAGCTTCTTCTAACTATTATAAATAAGTCGTAAGATCTAAACTTATTTATTTATTTATATATACCTAATGAAATAATTAAAATATGTTTAGTTATATAAAAAATACCTTATCTTACAATCATACGAATAATATGTTACATGTGACTTTATTACGTGACATATACTCGATCGCAAACCCATTCGAGATGACACACACCGACAAATAGTAGCGGCGTCCATTCGCTAGACTTGTCTCTTGGGAATATTTAGAGAATAAACTTCATGCATCCTCGCTACTTTATGTCACAGAATCCGTTGCAGTTCGAGCAAGTTCCTTAATATCTGGATAGGTACAAATGGAACGCGAGCTTCGTAAACTCTGGAACTGTCTTGTACGTGGATAGTGTGTAACTTTGTTTTGCTAAGTACAAAATGGTTAATCTCATTGTGTAGTCTAAGTTTTAAGAAGCAAAACGTAGTCGAAATTGTGCATTATTTTTATTTTATTAATAAAACTCTTGTGTGTGAAACATGTTTGGTTAGCGGGGTGAAATATGCCTGAAATTCGTGTTACTCTGAGAGGAGACCCGTGTTCGGAAGTGGAGTAATAATCAATGAGGACGAATCATAATATTTTATTAATGGAGTCCTATCTAAGGAAATTAGAATAAATGTCTCTTACTTACAACAGCCTACAAACCATAACACAAAGCTTAATCTTATATATAATATTCTAGTGTCACAATGCTAGTTACCGTACTCCTCCGAAACGGCTTTACCGATTTTCACCAAATTTTATAAGCATATTCAGTAGGTCTGAGAATCGGCTACTATCTATTTTTCATACACTATAAAATAAAATTCTTGTATCAATTTAACTAAAAAGCACATGTATAAATGTCTATAACTTATATCAATAAAGTATATATAAAACGTAGTGGTTATATTATCTTTGGTATATAATCGACAATGACATATTATATGAATAATATGACTCTCGCTCACACATTATAGAAAATGAGCAATACCCGAACCGCCAATTTTCGTTACTATCTTAGATCACAAGTGAAACAGGTGAAACATAATACACAACAATGCCATCCGAAACCAATTAGTCGTATTAAATTCAATTCCCACTAAATCCGCTTTACTTAAGCGCGGTAATTAATTCCTGATAATTTAAACAAACTTTGTAAGCTCCGGAACTTGACGGGATAAGTCTTTGGAAATGTAACAAGCATTTTAAGTCAATATAAAGGTTTTATCTTACTGACAAGGAAATTATTAATTTTAGAAGTTCGATTTTTTTAAAATATTGAATTAGCAAACGAGCACGTATTCCTCGTGATGTTAGTGGTCACCACTGCCCATGGACATCTACAACCCATGATTCTACTCCGCACAGATCAGAGGTTCTATCTGCAGCTGATCATAGATGCGTTGTCACTCATGGAGTCTAAGATTGTCGCTTCACATATAAACGGCCGGTATCCTTCCACTTGTACGCAGAACTGCTTCACGCTAAAAATTGGTGTGGCGGTGGTATGTATCTCGTCGAACTAAACTTGTTATAACATCTCTGTGGCTACGTTCTGATTACATCTACGGTTGATTACAAATGTCCATAGGCGGCAGTCGACACTTCGCATCAAGCAATGTCAAGCTGAATTGTCACCGTCACCTATGTATATTGTAACACAAGAGGAGTCGCCCATGCATCGCTGGCTTTGAAGTAGAGATCATGTCTTAAGAAAGAGATCTCCGGCTTAAGAGCGCTCTGAATACTTCAGAAGAAAGTTCATTCCAAACATTGTGCGTTTGTAGCAAAAAAGAGCATTTACTCTCTGCATTTCTAGTTCAATTTCATAAAAAAACATCACAATATGGAAATTAAAATAACAATCGCTTTGGATTCAAAACACAGTGTATGTGTTGTTGTTGTTTAGCACTTCCAAAACACAATCCAATTCCCTTTTGACATACTATATTACTGATTCACAAAGCTTACCCATATCACCTACGATCTACACACAACACTATTCCAAAGTTCGAAATACGAACATTTTCTATTCAGACTCATACATTGCTTATTTCGTTCATTGTATCGTTTTCTACGTTAAAGTAAACGAGCATTGGATGTCTTTGTAAAACATTTGTTACTATGATCTTATAAGGAGTACCGGTATAGCCTTTTCATTGGAGCTAACATATTCAAGTGGGGCGTGAGGCGTCAAAAGCAATCGCTTTGGCGAGCACTTGTGGTCCTTTAGGCTTGGCCTTTTCGATGACGTCACTGAAGTGGATCTGGACAAAGGTTCGCTATTTTGATCTAGTGATTTGGCGTGGAAAATTGTGTATTGTGACGTTGTTTAGGTAAGGCGTTTGGTTTGCTGCGGTAAAAAATATTCTTATTATAATTGTGTTGACAGTAAATATGTGTATGATATATTGAGGTGGCCATGAGTCTCTGCTTCTAAGATCGTACTAATTCTGATTTCTGTATATTTCTTCGTGTTGTTTACGTTACTTATTATTCAACTTTAAGCAGTGATAGCCTAGTGGTTAAGAAACTCGGCCTCTTGATCAAGGGGTCCGAGATTCAAATCCCAGGCACGCACCTCTGATTTGTCAAAGTTATGTGCGTATTAAAAAATAATTATCACTTGCTTAAACGGTGAAGGAAAACATCGTGAGACATCTTAAAAAAAGTTTTCAAAGGTATGTGAAGTCTACCAATACGCACTTGGCCAGCGCGGTGGGCTATGGCTTAATCCTTCTCACTCTGAGAGGTGACTCGTGCCCAGCAGTGGGACAGTAATGGGTTGATATTGATGATTATTCAACTTTATAATTATCACATGCTTTAACAGCTACGGAAAATATCACAAGGATAAGGAAGGTGGATATGACTGAGAATTCTAAAAAAAAGATAAATGTTCTCTTAAGTGTGTGAAGGCTAGCAATCTGCGTTTGATTAGCGCGGTAGACTATGACCTAAATCTTTAAGAATTAGGGAAGGGATCCGTGCCCAGCCGTAGGTCAATTATGTGTGAGTGACTTCATGATGAAACTTCATAATTATTTTTACACAAAACTACTCAAACTGTTTAATTACCAACAACAGAAGCAGGTGTCAGTAAAGTTCTCACTCAATTAATCACCAGAGGTCCGCAATAATCCGAAACTAATTAAAACACGCATGCTCCATAGCCCTGGCCTGTCCCTAGGGAGAAAATCCCTATCAAAATAATTACTTGGAAGACGGGCTTACAACCCTTTGGCGTCAATTAATTTGATACGATTTTTGATTTTGAATCGCATTTAATTGGCAGAAATTAACAATGGTCTGTTGGTATGGTTGGATAATGATGGTTCGGTCGTAAAGGATTATCTGTACTCATTAGGGATTTGGTTACTCTATTTAACTTACTCGCCTAGTATGTACTATCTGTAGGTAAGCATAGTAATGCTAATATACTATGATAATATATACTATATATACATACTAGCAGTATGTCAATTGTATACACAAAATTGAGGTGTTTAAGTAAAATAAGGGAAATTAAGAATATAACTACGTTAATAATAAGGTTGTGACCTTGTTTTCTAGTGCTTCCATAGCGCAAGTAGTTGAACCCTTCGATTCCAGAGGTACCACTACAACTATATCTGCCTTATTAGGCAGACAGAACAGAACAGGGCTTAATACTGATGTAATAACATCGGTACTAAGCGCTGTTCTGTTCTGTTTCTGGATTAAAGCGAGGAAGATTAAGGGAGAGAAACATATTCCTTAGACCTCAGGTCTCTAATCTTATCTAGGGTTTATCTAGGATTACAGACATCCGTAAGCGGCTGTTAGCACGTTTTATAATATAGAAGTACTTACGAGCAGACAGTCCACCCGATGCTAAAAGGACTTATCTTCACGCCGACTATAGGCGAGTTTGTTACCTAAATATTATAAAAAGCGCACGCACGTTTCCACGTTTGACACTTCAACTTTCATAAAAGACCTCCTTAACTTTACATCTAACAAGGAACCCTTAAATCTTAAGCAATTTTGTTCGTCTCTTCTATTGTCTATTACCGCCCTGACAACTTTTACAACTTAGAGTGGTTAAGAATGCGGGCGTACAAGAGGTTGTTGATTGAAAATTTGCATGCGTTATACTTGGATCGAAGAGGGGAATTGAGATTGAGGTGAAGTGTTTGTCAATATGTCGATAAGTGCTTGAAACTGGTTAAATGTTTCTTTAAGAATAACATACAGGCCATTATGGTCTACAGGGATACGTAAAAATTGACAGTAATTTTTATTTTAAATTACGGTGTCTGTTAAGCAAATATTTAAAATCAATAAAATACTTTATATTGTCAATGATATACAAGATGATACGCATGAAGATCTGATAAAACGCCATAAAACATGCATTTCTCAAAAGCTTTAAGTCATAGTGGACGCTGGTCACGTGCGGATTGGTAAACTTCATATACCTTTGAAAGCAGTGATAGCCTAGTGGTTAAGCAACTCGATCCCGATCGAGGGGTCCGAGGTTCAAAGCCCAGGCACGCACCTATGCTTTTTCAAGGTTATGTGCGTTTTAGAAATTAATTATCATTTGCTAAATCGTGAAGGAAAACATCGTGAGGAAACCAGCATACCTGAGAGATTTATAAAAAAAATCTCAAAGGTATGTGAAGTCTACCAATACGCACTTGGTCAGCACGGTGGACTATGGCCTAATCCTTCTCATTATGAGAAGAGACCAGTGCCCAGCAGTGGGATAGTAAAGGGTTGATGATGATGATGATATACCTTTAAGATCCTTTTAGAGAACTGAGATGTAGGTTATTAGGATAATCATTTTTAACAGTGAATAACATTGAAAATCCGAAGACGAATGAGTGGTAGGTAAAATTTAAGTAAAAAAGGATTTGAACTCAGGACCCCCAATGAGGAGCTGAATAATAGCGTTTGCTTTTCACTTTACGACTTTTTTATTATATCGGACTAGCGGAAGTGCAGTCCAACTGCTAGTAAGTGGCTACAATCGCTCATGGACCTACCCGAGGCTGGCCACAGGTGCTCCGCTACCTGATTAAGCTGGAGTGCCCCCGAAAAGTATGCCCACCTTACCATACTTTTTAAACCTATTAGGCAGACATCGGTGAGGCGATGGTGCCACTGGAGTCGAAACACAGAGTATTATACTGCCTTCAATTGATACAACGATACAACAAATACCACGGACCCAGTCCATTTTTTGAATCCAACCCTCCCAAACATATTCTAAGCACGTTTAAATTCCCACATTCTCGTCCTGAATCAATGCCACTTGCCGTAAGTGGCGTCTGTTCTCGGCGTTTGAATTTGCATACAATTACAATGACCACCATGAATCAAGTGGGACGGGAGTGTGAAGGTACATTGAAACAGGGTGCTTGATTTCATCTCAGTCTTTAGCATATTGAGTTGTGTTTTCAATTGACAACATATATACATTTGAGTGGTAAGGGAGATATAGTTTTTCCGCATTCCAGCTGTTCCTTTTTTATAACATAGGAGTAGCAGACGAGCATGCGGTCCTGATGGTAAGTGGCTACTGCCGCCCATGGACATCTGTAATCAACCCCAGATAGGATTAAATATTTTTTACCTGAGGTTGGCTACAGATGCACCGCTACTCCTGAGGGCTAAGCTGATCCAGCTTAGCCCTCGGAAATGTATGTGTTCCTTACCACACCCTTCAAACCAGAACACAGCAGCGCTTAACTCTGCTGTAATGAGGCATACATAGATGAAGGTTCCTCAGGAGTAATGGTAAATCCGTGGCCAACCAACCAACAAATCTTATCTTATCTGTAGAAGTAGATAAGGTTGGGGTATTAAATATAGGTCAAAATGCCGATGTTACGATTAACTGTGAAAATGAATGACCGCAGAAGATAAATAGCTTCATTATTTTCTCGACTTTTTCCGCACCGTCTTCATCTCATATACATACTACATGTGAATAAATATTGTCATTCTACATCAAACATGAAACAATTTTGAAGTAATGCAAAAAAGTCTCATCATCAACCCATTAATCTCCCACTGCTAGGCACGAGTCTCCTCTCAGAATGAGAAAAATTAGGCCACCGCGCTGGCCAAGTGCGAATTGGTAGACTTCACATATCTTTGATTTTTTTTAAGGTTTCTTAGGTATGCAGGTTTCCACACGATGTTTTATTTCGCCGTTTAAGCTAGTTATAACTAATTTCTAATACGCACATAACATTGATAAATCAGAGAGCCTGGGATTTGAACCTCCGACCCCTCGAACAAGAGGCCGAGTTTCTTAACCACTAGGTTATCACAGCTTAGAGAGTCTACACACTTAAAAAATAAAATACAGTCGGTTATTAAATGGAACACTTTACGAAAACTTTACTAAACGAAATCCTTCCAAACGTAATCATAAAACTGTTGCCACTCGAACAATACTAACTCTGTTTACCGGAACGTGTTCTCGCCATAATTGTCTCAACATATACGTGTTTTCCTTTCATTTTCCCTGTTTGTATCCGTTGTTGAGGAAATGTGATACTATTTTTGTAACAAATTGCGTTGATATAAGTGGATACATTTACTTTCTTCTGATTATGAGGTAATGCGATATATCTATTGTTATCTATTGGTGTTATTTTATACAATTTGTTACGGAAAACTTATTCAAAACTAAAGTTGTTTTAATTAAAGTAACGTATTATCCGAACATCCATAATTCCTGTATGATAATAAGAAAGGACATAATTTAATCAAACCGAAATAAGAATAAAAGACTCGAAGATTTTTTTCTTATATAATAATCTTATGTAATATTTTTTTCTATAATAATAACTATATTATAAATAATCTATTTTGAAAGATCGTGATATTTTTGCATATTAGAAATGGTCAAATTTTAATCTTTGGTAGTTAAAACTTGTACAGATTGATTATTAATAACTAGCGTATGTTGTAAGTTAACACCTTCTGTAAAAGTTGTTTTTTCCTTATTTTTCCCTGCTTTTTGTTTTATTTCAAAGTCGTGTTTCTATGAAGCTTTATCATCAAGCAAAAATGGCCTAAATAAGCTTCAATATTCACATTAATACAACCAATTTATCAAAAAAATGTCTGTACTGAAAGATGTAACTAAAAGTACTGACACTATTCAGAAGAGCACAAAATACATATACATATATAAAAACTAAAACACACAACACAGGCCAACAACGCGCGTCACATAACGAATTCAAAGGGGTAGCCATTAAGCTGATTCAATTTGTAACATAAAGCAATGCCATGAAATTTAAAAAAGGGTCTTCGGTACAACAAGGAATTCGTTTTACACCCTATCGACATATTGTCGATACATACACACAATGGCTCCGACATTAATTTGACGTACCCTTAAAAATATTGCTCAAAAATCATCAAGAAAAGAACTCACGCGGAAGATATTGCCGGGTGCTGTGACGTCATAAAATACGATTTATGATCAATTGCCACAACCCTAATGAATTAATTAAAAAACTAAAATTTGCATACGTTTACGTATTGATTGATCGACGTCGTAAAAATAAATCGGTTGACGTTCTTCTCAAAGGATTTAATGGTGTGGTGATGATATTTGCAGATACAAAGATGACACGCGTTTTCATTGAATATGTAAATGACGGTAAACATTAATTTGTAACGGTTGATTTGCTAATATACGATCCGTATTTGCATAATCACGGTGGGTTTCACAAAGGGAAAATAGTAAATCGGGCCGGTAATGATCGGAGATGACGTTTACTAGTTTCATGATGCATTGGCAGTAAAAATAAACGTTCGTCATTAAATTCGTAATGACTCTATTTGCTGTGGTTTAGAATTCGAGTCAACGTTAATAGCAGCGATTAATTCTAATCTTAATCGTAAAAATAAAACTAACAATACATTTCAATTAATAAAATTTAAATTTGCGATCGTAATTTTTTCGCCAACTTTCGTTTTAAATTTTATTTCCTTTCCCACGAATTTCAAAGAGTGTTAACTGTCAAAGGGTTGTTTTAAAGAGACATTTTCAAAATCTCGTCACGTTTCGTCACGGTTGGTACTGCACTTTTCAAATTGCGTCAAACTCGACTGACAGTTGAGATGTGTGACAAATTGAAACTCGTGCGAAAATTTGATATTGACATTGATGGCGGCATGGTGTGACTAATTGCTAAATTAATTAAAATATCCTTCAATTAGAAAGAGTTGTGAGTAGTGTGAGAAGATTTAAAATGTTTACGAAAATATAGAAACATTAAAAATTAAACTAAAGTACTCAAAATGCAACTACTAAATAATATACTAAATGTCTTTCAAACTATGATGATGTTACATATGAACAAAAGACTCTGATCTCAGATCAACCCGTTACTGTCCCTATACTGGGCTTAATTAGAAGCCTAATTAAAAGAGGCTTAGAGCATAGTCGACTACGGAGGCTAAGTGCAGATTTCATAGAAATATAGAAAATTATGCCAAAGTTGAATTCCTACAATTAAACATCCTATTTTCTATCTAATAAAAGTAGCAAACGAGCACGCAGTCCATCTGTACCTTAGTACGAGTTTTTACGTTTGCTCGAAAACGTTCAACGTCTATAAATTCGCTCCTAAAACGCCTCCGTGGACCGTATCGGAACTAAATTTCCGCAGTAAAGGTTTAAAAAACGGAACTATAACGCTATCAAAATTTAATTAATTTAAAAAATAAATGTCGTTACAATTGACCATTCAGTTTTTTAAAACTCATAATGTGAAATTTTAGTTCTGATACGGTCCATGGGAGCGCTGTGTGAGTGAATTCGTAATTCAACGTTTACGAACAAACAACAAACGTTTTCGAACAAACGTAAAAACTCATACTAAGGGTACTGATATTAAGCGGCCAGTTTTATAAAACGTAAGTGCTATAGAAATCCATCACAGATTTAGGCAGCTTGCAAGAAGAATATGACGATATCCTATACACCTCGAAAAAGATAATCAGACTTGAAACCAGAATACAGCAGCGCTACCCTGTTATAAGACCAACATAACCAAGCAAACACTATAAATTCTTAAGATTAATAAAAACAAGATGGCCGCCGCAATATGACACCATAACTCATAAACCGACATCATAATTGTTCGCAGCAATTAGATACTAAACTATAAACCCTTGCTCGTAAAACACCAGGTTCTTTGTTTTACTATCCCGAGGGAGATAAAGGGAAAAGGGTTTATATATTTCGTAAGATAATGGAAATGGGTTATGAGATCATTGGACTTGGAAATCGGTTCTTGTTAATTATTTTGAGGTTTAGAAAAGTGGTTATGTTGTTTTGATAACTTTTATGGAGATGATAAGATAGAAAGATGTGAACCCTTTCGAGGTTTATAACAGCAGTGTTGAGTTACTGTGTTATGATTTGATGGGTGTGATAAAGGGCATATATACGTAAATACGGTGTTCCAATTTTGTCTTCAGGGTTCACCTATTTCCTCTCTTTTTTACCCGACTCGGAGGGTAATGTTTTTCGAGCGTATGTTTGTTTGTATGTAAGTATATCTCAATATTTGACATGTGCTGCAGTCCAAACGGCTTAACGGGTTTTCACATAAAAAGTGTCATTGGATTCGAATAAATTGTGGGAGTGGTATAGCTATTTTTAAGCTGTTGAGTTTTTAGTTTTACACTTTTTATGGCATTTGTTTACAGATGTCCATGATTGGCAGTGGCTTAACCATCAGATGGACTGCATGCACGTTTGCTATATCAATAAAAAAAAAGAATTCATGTATTTTATGCGAAAATATATTTTTTGCTATAGAGTAGCAACTAGCATCAGTATCTAACTATATAGAATAATGAAATTCCGTTTTCCTTCATTAATCACTGTCCACCGCTCCAAAGGTTGTAAACCCCTGACAATTTCATTGGCTCGCAAACATCACGTAAACACGAATTAACGCCAGATGCGGTTACTTGCGGGTCGTAACTCCTTTTTATTTTGTTTTATTGTTGCAAAGCAAATGTTTCTGTTTCTGGGACAGCGGTAAAGATTAGGCTTTTATTTTACTGTGCTTTACTTTTCTATTGGCTGCAATATTTTTTGAATTCCATTGCTGGGCACGGGATTTCTACTGGAGTAGGGGACTCTCTATTCGAGCAGACTATAGCAATTCAACAACTTAGTGATACAAAATATGGGTTAGAATTAGGAGCCAATTTGTCTCAGATGTTTTCTACCCATAAAGTCTCCAATAATGAAGACCAACGGCTTATTGTGCTCTTTGAAACACGCATATTATAATCACGTTTTTAAATGTTATTAATAACGTCGAAGCAGTCACCCCTGACGGTTTTAAATAAAATGTTCTAAGGCGCTGCAGACGATGCCCAAACACGTCTGTCTCACTTTGAGAATAGACCCGAGTCCAGCAGTGTGGCAATAATTAGTTGACAGCATAAATACTTACTTTGTGTTACACATATATTTTTGAAGTTATACCTTTTTCTAAGCAAGCGGAAATTTACGAAAAAAACACATTTTCTTTTTAATTTCCGTTATTTTATAATAATAAACAAAAATATTTGTAAAGAAATAAAAGTAGCCAGAGCCTCTAATTACTTTCAACTTTTAATATTTTCAAGGAAAATTCCTACAATCGCCAATCAGACATCAAAGAGAAAAAATTAAAAGGGACACAATTTTTCCTTCCAAAAAACATCAAAAGATGGTAAAATGATAAGCATAATACAATTAATTTTGTATTTGTCATGGTGACACATTGGCACTTGATGGAAAGATATGCCCCATAATTGTATTAGTTATCTCCTTTCAAATCAAAAGGAAATTGTAATTACACCAATTTGTCTGCATGGACAGTTAGTATATATTTTGGGGTGGATTTTTGATTCGTTTAATTTAGAATATTACCCATTTAGGTGAGTGCGTATTGAATTTTAATATATTTTGAAACGACATAAGTTGTATGTTTTTTCGCTTGAGCGCGATTCTTAGTAGGTATAGCTCGCGAGGTCAAAGCTGAGCTTTGCATTTGTGTGAGTGCACATGGATAGTGTAGGTTTGAAGTCGGATTACGTCTTTTAATTGATTTAAACCGGTTTATACTGTTTTTTGGCAATCGTGCAAGGTAGCAGAATTGTTTAAATTTAAATATTTTGTTTTTTTTATTCGATTTTTTAGTAAAATCTATCTAAATATATATAAACGTGAATGTAGCGAATAATTTAAAATATCAAACATTTTTTTTGTTGAAATGTAATTTAAAATAACACAAATACTTTTTTAATTAACTAAAATGAAAAGTTAAAATACATGGTGCAATTCACGAAATTGAAACTTATAAAAAATGTGAAGACCGACTAAAAATGAATTAAAATAAGGAAAATAAACTTTGTAGTAGTTATATCCGCCATTTTTCTGCATTGTACAATTTTCAAATCACAGACTTGGTTCTAATTCTATCTAAACTTTCGCGAAAGATTTTGCGATAAGCTAAAAATATAAAAAAAAAATACAATGTAAAATTTTTGGAGTTTACTTCTTAAGAAACGATTTGAGTTATAAGGCCCGGTACGGAAATTTTATGAGGAGTAAAATCAAGTGTAACACGAAAAGTTGAGGCGTTACGTAGAAAGAGACAAACATATATATCTGTAGGATTGAACGTGTAAAAGAATGAGATGGAATACATTACACAGCGTATCTCATTCTCGGGGTCTCCTCTTTGCGCGATACTTCGTAGTCTCACTGTATAGTTCACTACTCACTACTCCAGTCTGAGAGTTGAATGTGTGTGTATGTTTGTACGTGTGTGTTGCGCGCCTGCGTATATCGTTCGTAAGGTGTAAACTCCAATCGTGCGTCGTAGCTGACACACACACACTTTTTTTTTTATATAAATATATAAAAAAGTACAATGTAACAAAATGGTGTTTAGGTACTCACACTAATGCAAAGCTGAGCTTAGACCTCGCGGACTATAGCATTAAGTGAATCGTATAAGTAATTATTTTATTGTCGACAAAAATCTTGTTAACGCATTCTAATGAAAATTCACGAGCAAAAGTTACTCTTTTGTGTATTAGATGACAGGAAGCATGTGCAGAATGAATGTATCTTAATTGTAAATAGGACAAGTAGGTATTTTATAACTACCCGCGTGGCGGGAGCAGCCACCATACCAGTCTGACGCGCAAAGGGTCCCGGGTTCGATTCCCGGCCAGACAGATATCTAAATGATCAATTTAGATTTCTGTTTCTGCGTCTGGGTGTTTGTGCATTTGTGTATGTGTGTGTCCATGGCACCCATCATGACACAGGGAATCCTATCCTAGTGTGGGGCTGTGAGTGTAGAAAGCGTTTATTTACTTATTTATTTATAACTACCAAAATTATTTAAAAACAAAACCAAAACAGACATAGACATACCAATAGAAGTTCACGATAAATTTGCGTTACCGGAATTGAATCCGGAACTGTTCGAAATACATTGTACCTAACTATTATATCAACCAGATTGCTGTACATTTGACCATGGTCCAGAATCGAACCTGGGACTGTAGGTAACATCACTACTTTGTTACGCGGATTCCCTCTGAATCCACATTACGTATCGCATTACAGTAGGGATTGCCAAATAATCAAATTAGCTCGTCATTCGAGCAGTGTTGCGTTTAGGATTAATACGTTAGGGTGCTGTGAGACTAAGGCGGTATATTGTAACGTGGCTACATTGAAATATTAAATTTAATTTAATAATAAATAAAGTAATAGCAATCGCGCTAACAATCCACTTGATACTAAGTAACTTAAAGTCCACATAACTCATCATGAATATATACAATCAAGCCTCATGTAAGCGTCTCTACCTTATTTGTTTTTTAAAGTAAAACACGGTAGCACTTCATATTTTGCTCTTATAAGACGGAAAGGAGAGATAGGACTTAAAATAGAGATACTTTGACATTAAAGTAATACAAAAAAATTACTTTTATCATTAATTCTCCATACTCGTATTATTATTCTACATACTATTATTTTTCTAATAGTATTTTATTATTTAATTTGACCCACCATTCTGAATCAATTCACTTAGATTACCTTCAAACAAACCCATTTCCGACCATTTCCACCATTTTCACTGCACTCTAATTGCACAGAGCTATAAAATAAACCTTTATGTGTAACGGCATTGCATACCGTGGCAATAGCGACAATGTCCTTTACGGCCAGTTGGTCAAAGAATAGCTGGCTAATCTCATTTGATGTTCACGTAGCGTAGACATTACTAAAGATGTGTGGAGACTAGGGCATTCGGATGGAACTTAAGCGAACGAAAATTTATTCTTCTTGTGACAACTGTTTGTAGAAGAGTTTTTTTTTAATACAAGTAGCTAGTATGCCTTGCACCTGATGGTAAGTAGCTGCCGCCCATGAACATCTGTAATCAATCCCAGGTAAGATAAGATTCCTACTTAAAGTCGGTCAAAGATTCGTTACTTTCCCTGAGGACTGAGTTGGAACATCTCAAAAAAGTCTCTATGTCTACCTTACCAAAAATTCTGGTCGGATCGTAAAAGCCGAATCTTATTGTTGTCCACAGATACGGTTCTATTAGTGATATCTGTACGAATACCTTGTTTATATTTGTGTATCTGTGTTGTACCACATATAAACGAATACAGTAACGCTCACTCCTATTATGAGGTACAAATACGTTTGATGGTGCTGCAGTAATTGGTAATAAAGGGTTTTACTATACTTTATCAGGTGCTTTTTATATGATGCCTGAATGTCTTATTATGAATTTTAGTGACAAAATAACCACTGGCAACAAAATATTGTTAGTTGCGTCTAAATTCTACTCTACATTCTACTTTCGATGGGTCACTAAATTTTGCAAATTACTAATGATTTCGACGGACATATAAATAGCATTTATTGTAGACACACTCCGGAATTAATTTACCCTGAGTGAACCACAGTTTAGTAGTAATAAACCATAAGCGTGCGGTGGAAATGGACTTGCGATTTGAATGTGGTTTTAGGGCAAGAATGAGTGCAATTCGAGGCGATAATCGACATAGACGAACGATAATCGTAGCGAAATGGAATCGAACGGAATTAATTTAAATTAAAACGCAATTTAATGATTTCGATTATACCTATAAAGGCCCGATTGAGATTGATTGAAAGGGGATTCACCTGCAATATTTTTTATGTCTGTTAACCATGTAGCTACTCAACAATGTTTAGTTATTACTTTCCTATGATAACAATCGAAACCGTTAGCCTAAATAATGTGCCTTCTGAGTAACTTATCCAGTAGGTACCGGTCGCCCAGTATCATCATTATAAATTTAATTTAATAGAGAATTACAAATATCAAATTAATTTATATCATAAAGATTTTGACATAATCCTTGTAAATAATTTACAACAGACTACACTTGTATATTTATTGTAGTAATTTTCCTCAAAGTCAAAACGAAAAATCTTTTCGACAATCTTCACAACGCAACATTAACGCATAAATCGTGCGTCATAAATGTGACGTCCGAGGGATGACGCGACGTTACACGTGCGTGACGTTATCGTAAAATTTTACGATATCGCGGACCACGGCGGTAGACCGCTTCCGTACTGGGGTTAGATTCATAAGAATGAAAGAAACAAACAAAATATTGTTTACGAGTTAAATAATAAAGTATTAATAATAAAAAGAAACAAAGAAAGAAATAAATTGGCTTTATTTGCAAGGAATAACAAGGCTACTATAGAATTATTTTGTCAATTAGGAGACATTATTATTTTATCTATGGATCCAATTAGGTGGCAGATTGTTACCATAGTGATTTAGTACACAGAAGGTTTTGGGTTCGATTCCCGAACAGTCAGCCATGTGATTAATAAATTTAGATTCCTTTTCTAGTTCTGCATGTCAAACCATGGATTTTAATATATACCTTTATAAGTAGATACATGTTTTAAACTCCATATTACAATTACGTAATTGACAAAATATTCCACTTTATAAAAAAACTAAAGTATTCTAATACTACTATTAAACAGCTCATTTGACAAAGAAAAGTTAGTTATCTTTTACCGTCTTTCCTAACACTACAATATATTTACAAAACAACAAACGCTCCTGTTTTAGGCCTAACAAATTCAAAAAAGGATAACCACATCAACAAGCCCCACCCAACAATAAATAACTCATATGAAAGACGTTATCACGGAAAAATACCCAACAGTTATTTGTCGAAGCAAGGCTTTCACGAAAAAAGTGAGTTAACAAAGAGATTTATTTCCGAGTGCCTGATAAGTTCTTTAGAGGTCCTTCCACAATCGGAAGACGTTAAGTAAATATAGTGGAAAACCCAATAAAACTATATGGCCTAATCTCTATCCAATATTTTCTTAGAGTTCCGATGATTTTCCTTTTAGGATGAGAAGACGATAGAATGTTGGGGATAAGATTAAATTTGCTTTTAGGTGTTAGTAGAAATGTCACATAATTTTTATTGTAATCATATCTATGTTTCTAATATCTATCTTATTCGGTTATTCTGCCATGCTGCTTCATTGGTGGAATTGTTTTGTGTTGCAGATAATACTGGAATTGCGGAACAGTAGTCAAGCTGCGTAATCCACACCCTTCCAATGAAACGTAGAACTGAATAACGTTAAAAATAGTGATAGCGTGCTGTATTAAAATGTATGAATAGTATGTAAGAGTACAAAAACGCGCGATATGAACCGTTAATGATCCCACAATCTCTAAATGGTAAGAGTCTACCTCCCTTGCCTGTAATGGGACATAGACTCCCTTTGCGTATTCTACCGATTTTACATGGTGACAGTGCTATCTACACCCATTGGACTTGGTCCTTTACGATTCGGTTTGTAGTTAGTTATTTATGCCACGTATAATGTACATAAAATATGTGGAATGAATTTCTTCCCGAGGTATGCCCGAAGCGTTATGATATAGGATTCCTCGAGGACGGTGCAAAAAGAGCACTTCTTTTTAATGCATTAGCAACTCCTCTGGTATTATAAATGTCCGGAACGAATGACGACTGACGAATGTCCGAATGACGGACTACTTTCCACCAGGTAGCTAACTTGCCATTATATATAAAAAATAATAAAACTATCAATACATTACGGTAGGTCCATATTACTCTAACGCTTCCACTCGAACGTTTCCACCTTGTGCTTTTATCGCAACGTTATTGTTACATCCGCTCTTATCTGCGAATTATTTAGGAGACGCTCTGTTCGCAATGAAATAAACACTCGGAAAAGATAAAATGCGGAAGTCTCCTTTGATGAGTATGGCATATACTGAGGTGGAAAGGGAATACTTATTCTTCCCATACATTAGTTTTAGTGGGGTGATCACGCATCTTTGGTCATCGGTCAACCTTAGGCAGAATTGTTCCATTTTGTGATTAATTGCTAATGAGATGTGGTTAAAACTCAGCCTCTCAATCTAAGGGTCCCAGGTTGAAATCCAGACACACATCTATGATATTTTAAAACTTATATGTGTGCAATTAATTAATTATTTATCACTTACAGCAACTACTTTGCATGTTCCCAGCGCGGGAAGTATAGCCGTAACCTCTCTCATTCTGAGAGGAGACCCCTGCCCACTGCTGGGACAGAAATGCATTAAAGACGACGACTACTGTTCATGGGCGGCAGCGACCGCACACTTTTATTTACAACGCACACTTGATTGCTACAACTTCATCAGAAACACTTGCTAAAATTTTGCATTTCAATGACATTTTGAACTTACAAACATTTGAGATATTTTCTTTTATATAACTAATCAAAAATAGTACAATCCTATTTGATCTTTTAAGATAACATTATAGATATTTATAGATATTGTGCTCTAAAGATTATAGTATTGTACATATAATTGGTAACCAATATACGTAATCGATTAATTATTATACATAATCCCTAAGCTCACTAAACTGCACTAAGATAATTAGATTTCACACTGACCACTCTCATTGTCAGTGATCTCTCACAATGGCACATCACTAGTTCTCACAAAGATTTACGTGATCCTATGATCCAATTATGTTGACCATTGGTCAGTTACAAGACATTGATAGTTTGATGTCATTGGATGATTGTCATGGGAAAGGATTGTGGTGTATTCAAAGGGGTAAAGGTATTATCGAAGTATAATGTGTCACTAAAAATCCATATTCCTTGCATTTGCCAAACGTGCCAAAATCCCTACAATTGGCATCCCTCTCAATATTACTAATTATCTGACCAGTGGTCAGTAATCCGATTTCGCACCGGTTCGGTTCGGTAATGAAGTTATCGGCGATGAGAACCGGGAATTAGGACTATTCTCATAGATTTGGAGAATTCACTGGCGATGGACTAGCATATCAACTTGATTGGTCAATTATTGACAGTCTGTCATCTGGTTTGTTGTGATAGTCATGTATAAATTCTTGGTTGGCTGGAGGATCCAAATCAAGAGTATCTGATACTTCTCATTTTTACGCAACTGCGGAGGGAGTTTTTCGATGCCTATGTGATATATATGTCTCATTCTTTGGCAAGCTCTGTAGAGCTTCGCGGATTTTAAAATATATAATTAGGTATTTTACTCATCTAAATTGTGGGAATAAAATAGACTATATTTTAGGTAGTCGGGTTTTTGTTTTGGTACTCATTCTTTAATTCATACAAACTATTGATTTACAAATCCTAAAAATAAATAATTAATTAGCCAATGTACGAGTGGGCATATAGAACATTTATTTGTTTACTTTTACTTAACATTGGGTTAAAAAGTTAACTGTAACTTAAGACATACTTTTTTAACCTTATTACAATTTGGCACCACTCCAAACTGGAAGCCAATGTCCATTTCCGATTCAGTCTTACTTCGTTACATCAGCTATCTCTGCCATTCTATTTCTATCTGCTACATATCTTATCAGATCGTACGTAGCAATAGATGTTTTTTAATAAAACGAGCTGAACACGTTTAATCCCCAGCCAGTCGTAAATGTTTACGAGCGAGACTCGGTGTGGTGCGAACGCGTCCTTATGACGCCTAGGACAGTGTCAACTAAGCTAAGGATTGGGGTATAATGAGAGACTGAATCGTTGACTGAAGGTAGAACCCTCTGTCGTTCTACTCCGGCGGCACCACCATTACAGCTAATAACAGCAGTGTTAAGCGCTGCTGTGTTCTGGTTTGAAGGGTAAAGTAAGGGCAACATACTTTTCCGATGCATTCCATCTTAGTCTTTATGGGTAGCGGCGCATCTATGGTAGGAAGGACCTCAGGTAGGAAACTAATCTTATGTGGGGTTGATTACAGATGTCTATAGGCGGCAAAAGCCACTTACCATTAGATGGACTGTATGCTCGTCTGGCACTCCTATATTATAAAAAAAAGCCTTTATCACTCCTGTTATTAGGCTGAAATAGGTGTGGCGGTGGTGCTTCCGGAGTCAAACCAAAAATACTTGAAAACTCCCATTGTACCCCAATCCTTACATCATTCGCGAGCTTCCCCATCTTCAATATCGCCACTTATTGTATTTTGTATTATTTACCCACTTTTACGATCGTATCGCTCATATTTTTGAGTGAGTCCAAACTACTTAAATTTTTACGTGCCTATTTTCTGCGTCAATACTGTTAGTTGGTTTTATTTGCGGTTGTAAAAGATTGCATTTATCATTTAATTGGGTAATAGACAACCTTATAGATATTTCTATTTATATTTGTTGCTTTATACTGATAGTTCAAAGATTGATTCATTTAACCGAATATTACCGCAGAATTGCTGTCAACTCATTAATGGCCCACAGCTGGGCACAGGTTTCAGGATGAGGGGAGTTTAGGTCCTAGTTTACTGCTCTTGCCATGTCCGAATTATCAACAAGCACGGAGTGCGTTACCAAATTTCTCGGCAATGGACATAATACTGTATACTATGACTTCAAAGAACTTTGAAAACTTTTGCTTTTAAAATCATGTTTTTTTATTTACTTTTAATTTACAATTTTCAACATGTAGGTGAGTGTTTGAGACTTTAATCATGGATCTCCCGATTTAAAGGTCGACTTTCACTAGGTTATCACTACATATAATTATATGAATGGCATGTAAGTAAAACTGTCTATTAGTAATATAAGTAATATGATTCAATAATAAAGTACAGAATCAAAGTACAATAACATCGAAAACGACTTTAAAATCGCATGAGAAACGTCTAAAAGTTTTCATCACACCATTTATCAAGTACAGTAGCCGTCAATAAACTTTACAATTGTGCGTCATTAACGGATTATATGTTTTGACAAACCATTAGGTTCGATGTTTGAAAAGATTTGACAGTTACAATCAATCGATGGAGTGGCATTGACAGTTACATTTTACAGTTGATGTCATATTTATGGTGTCTAATGGTATTTAATAGAGTGTTTTGAGTGTAATGATTGTAGAAATATTGTTGTTTATTGTTAGGGATGGTATGTATGGTGTTGTAGGGATTGCAAAGGGTTTGAATTAATCACACAATATATAAGGTGATGGACCTGGATACTAACTATTCCACTAAAGCAATATTTCAGATGCCTATTAGCATCGGATAATAATTCCCAGATATTAAATAGTAGGTTTGAATGTGGTAGAACCCTTATGGTTTGACTCCGAAGACACCAGCGTCACACCTATTTCTGCCTAATTAATTATTACCTAACATCAGCGTTAAGCTTTGCTGCTTTTCGGTTTGAAAGATTGTGGTACGAGATCTGTGGTTGATCTCAGGTAGGAATTTAATATTGTGTGTTATTAATTAAATGTCATAGGCGGCAGTAGCCACTTATCTACCTATTAAAATATAATTATATACTATTTTGATACAGCACTATTCAATTAAATATCTGCTCTAATTAGCATCAGACATGACATGATCAAACTAGTCCAAATTAAGCCATTATGAATGATGCACAGACAGATAAAATGCCCACATCACGTCAAAAATGTCATGTAAACGCCATATTAGCAGTAATAACAAGAATGATGTAAAGATTGTGTTGCCAATTAATTTATTTTAATTACTTAACCCTTCCGTGAGTAAAATAGGGCGCATTTACCGTTTAGTTATTTAATAAAGTGGGCGTAGACATCAGTCATTTGCGGGTATTTCTTTTGTTTATCTATTATTGAATGTTTTTGTGACTCACTGTACTTACCTTTTTAAAAAAAGAAAACTTCGGTAAATATATTAAAGAGAATTCTTCGGTATATCTTTTACCTGATGACAAGTGGTCTACAGTACATAAATGACAGTAGACGGCAGTATCAATAATAACATTCTCTAGTTTTAAATAAAACAAGAGTCCACCATATGCGAAGACTTTTTTTAATATAGAAGTATCAGGAGAGTATGCAGTCCGCCTGATACTGCCCATGGACATCTGTAATCAATCCCAGTTAGGATTAGACATTCTTGCCTGAGGTCGGCCAAAGATGCGCTGCTACCCCTGGGGACTACTCGTAAGCTGGAACGGAGAAGTATGTTTCACTTACAACACCTTTCAAATCAAAACACAGCAGTGTTTTTAACACTGCTGTAATGAGTCAGAAATATGTAGTATGGTATGTGAAGACTGAATGTCTTATAGATATAAACTTAACCTTCGAACTACATTTTATTAGACAGGAGCTGGATTGACGCCAGAAACCTCCACTTGGAAACTATATGAACCAACGCACCTGTATTAGAACCGTTAGCCACACGTATTGTCCTGCGTGTCATAATCAACCCAATATTGTCCCACTGCTGGGCATGGGACTCCTCTCAGAATAAGAAGGATTAGGCCATAGTCCACCGCGCTGGACAAGTGCTTAAAAAATAATATCTCAAAGGTTTGTGAAGTCTACCAAGACTTCACAAACCTTTGAGATATTATTTTTTTATAACTCTCCCAGGTGGGTAGGTTACCTCACGATGTTTTCCTTCACTGTTTAGCAAGTGATCATTAATTTCTAATACGCACATAACTTTGAAAAATCAAAGGCGCGTGCCTGAGATTTAAACCTCGGCCTGTTCAAGTTTCTTAACCATAAGGCTATCACTGCTGTGTAAAATGTATGTAACAATGATTTATATTTAGGGTAACATATTTATTGGCTAAATCAAAGTGTTCCTATCATTGTTAATTTAAAAATGAGGTGTGACGGAATTCCGGGGTCAAATGACCCCAGTATTCACGGACAATGTATTTTGAAGAACGCTTCAAAGTGCAAGTGATAAAATTCGTTCCGTATCCCTAACGAGGGGTCAATTTTAAGCGCCTTGTCCACGATAAATCAATAAATCGACTTTGATATACCGAACTCTTTATACAATAACATTATACATAATAATACAATTAAAATCCTAGGAAGTAAATATTTAGTCTTATTTAAATATCTTCATTTACGCAAATTACGTTTGCTGCTCTCGGAGGCTCCAAAAAAAAGCCAGATTTACTTTAAAACTAATTTAATTATATTAAAATTACAATAAAACTTATATTTAAGGCTAGTGATTCCTATCTAAGTTGGATGAAGAATACACATTTTTATGTTACAATAATTACGGAAAGTATTGATTGGTAATTGCGAAATTGCTAATGTGCAATAAATCTATGTCTAAGTCGATGACTCGCCAATGCACGTGTTGGTAGCGTCAGCGATCCTCTTAGGGCTGCTATACGTAATTCCTCCACCCCCAGAGCGGCAACTATTTTAGAACGCTTAGTGAGAATGTTGCCGGCATCTTTCCAGAAGTATCTTCCTTGTTATCTTCTTCTTTACTGCTCTTTTTCTTACAAGCCCCAAGCTTGTACTTGTAGAGGATGATAATGATTATAACTATACTTCCGATTGACAGGATCGTGTAAAATGGTAGAGTTGTATGATAAACTACATCAGAATGATGATGCTGTAGTGGAGTCTGTGCCATGATCCTCTCCTGGATGCCGTGCAGATCCTGCAGGTTAATGGAGTTCAATTGGATGTGCGTTGCTGGTGAAGATTGGATGCCGATGCTTTTCGTGATTCCGGTCAGTTTCAGGGGCTGTCCTTCTATCTCGTCGTTGTCATTTACTATTGTGAATTCCTCGGTTTTTAGTTGACAGCTAACTGGAATCGTTGCTAGATAACTTCCATGCAATGAGATGTAATCAACTCGACCGCAGGAAAGTTGTACTCGAGCCTGGTGTGGAAAGGATAGCACATAGTGTCGATCATCTAGCTTCTCCATGGCCTCCCTTTGTAGGATGACTATGGCGAATTGGCAAGATTCTTGAAGACGTTGGCTGGTTATCACCTCCTGGATGCAGTCATTCTTGCTACGGATTTGCAGGTTGACTAATTCGTCACAGAGATACCAGGAATTGAGCTTCGGACATTCTGTCTCTATGTACACGAATGTCTTCTCGTAAGTTGCTATGAAAGGAGAGGGAGGAATGAGGCCTTGGTTGTCTTTATTAGGTGCTATTGCTAACTTAAAAAGCTCGTAACTATCTTTAGAAATTATTGGAAATTTAAAAACTATAACTATCTGTTTATTAATGTAAAAAGAGCCCGGTTTAATGATGTCATAAAATTCTCTTAATTCTAAATCTGGAATATAATTACTACCGTATAAAACTCTAACTTTATTCAACATATACTGCAATACTTTTATATCAATCATAGAATGATGGGTTGTGGATAGGTGAATAAAAGCTAAGGTATTTTCAATTCTTAAAAGTTCCTGCATTAAATCCTCTGTATTTTCACTAATTATTTCTAAGAGTTGAGCAAATCGAGCATATTTTATTAAGCTTGATTCTCTATATGCATCGCTATTTAAAATTAGATATAAAGTTTCGTTAATTTTTCTCTGGTTATCTACTAACTGTGTTAACGCTTTATTATGGCTAACCATCCATTCTTTACTTAAACTAATATGACCATTAAATTTTGACAACATCTCATCTTGATTATTTTGTAACGATTTAATAGCTTCATTATACTTGAGGGCGTCGCTCTGATCAAGGTTTCCAGTTATGCCTTTTATGACAGAGCCTAAGCCATCTACAAGACCTCTTTTAGCTCGGTTGGGCTCTAACGTCTGCAATTGATACAAAACCTTGTCAAGTCGGTCGTAGAGGTAGTCTATTTGAAGTTCGTACAAAGTAAAAGTATCATTAATAAGTCGGTTTTGGTAACTTCGCAACTGAGTTTGTATAAAGTTAATTTTGTCTTCTATGTCTTTCAAATTAACATATTGCAAAAAGGTATGATGGTGGGTGGTCAGTCTCATGGTCCCAAGTCGGTAAGGAAGTAATCCTGGTCCGTCAGCAAGGCTTTCCAGTTTTATGTCCAGATTCCAGATCATCTCGGCATTTAGAAGTAGAAGGATCCTGTAACAAATTCGCGGATTTAGGAATTCGTTTTAATCTGGACTTGGCGATAGGTCCACGTTTCTTAGAGGTATAAATGTGAATAGGTAAGTTTGCGAGAACAGTATCCTGGGTGTAACGGGGTGCCGTTTTCTGACGGTGAGCACTTGGATTCTTTATGAAGACCTGTTGTTCTGGTGCATATTCTATTTCAGGTTCGCGAGACTTATTCCTATTCTCTATTAGGTTAGTGCGTTTAGCAAGAGAGGAGTCGTTAATAATTTTATATACCTGTTTCATCTGTTCCCTATGGTTCTGCGTATATTGTTGTAATAGATGATGAGTCAAGTCTATGTCAAGACAGTCTCTTGGGTCAAAATGTCCGGTAAGTAAGTCGAAAGGTCTGCACTTAGTAAAGCTATGTATGGAGCTATTATAGGCGATTATAGCGTAAGGAACAAGGTGGATTATAGGTTGGTCTTTATGTTGTAACTTAAGAATTCTAAGGTGTTCTAATAATGTGGAATGAAATCTTTCTATATTACCGTTATCGTTAGGAGAGTGAGCTAGGATTCTATGGTGATTTATTTTATGTAGTCTAGTAAATTCTAAAAATAATTGGTTTGTGAACTCAGTCCCGTTATCTGTAATTAACGTTACTGGCACACCGAAATGTGAACAATATGTTAATAATGCCTGTAGTATACTGATAGCTGTTCCGTCGCGAAGTGGATAGGCTTGACCATATTTAGTGAAAACGTCTATAAAAGTAATGTATTTTTCACCCTGAACTGTAAATAGGTCCATATGTACAATTTCG